>NC_132805.1:25826118-26504868 GCF_048594095.1 Paramormyrops kingsleyae
AGGTGCACAAAAATCAGAATAAAAAACACAGAGTATTGGGAATCTACGAAATGGGG
Source organism: Paramormyrops kingsleyae (assembly GCF_048594095.1). Taxonomy (NCBI): domain Eukaryota; kingdom Metazoa; phylum Chordata; class Actinopteri; order Osteoglossiformes; family Mormyridae; genus Paramormyrops; species Paramormyrops kingsleyae. The sequence goes on from NC_132805.1 coordinate 25,826,175, forward strand.
CGAAAACACAAACAGGTCAACGACGGCTGATCTACCACAGGACGCCGGCTGCCCGGTGTATCAGCTGCGGGACTCCGCATCAATGAAGACCCCAGAAACAGGACAGAACGGCAAAGCTGGTGATAATACCGGCAATCCCCAACACCCTAAAATAAGGCACCAACAAAGTAAACCCAGCCCCACATACCCAGAAAACAGACTCCAGAGCAAAGGTGGCTCTGAGGTTTACGCGATTACGGACCCCGGAGCGCCGCTCGCGGGGTCGCAGGCACGGCGGAAAGCGCGAGTGTGACAGAACAACAATGCGTGGCCTGTATTTCTCACGCGTATAATTATTTCGCTTTTTTAATTACGAGTACTAAAACATAAAGAAATGTTTTCAACAAAACACGTATAAAGGTTTAAAAGACCATTTTAAGTACAAAATAAACTTAGCTCAGATGAAAGTAAAACATAGTGTCTACCTAATAAAAATCAGAGAACAAATTGAATTTTTTAATCAGACATATTGAAAAGCTCAAAATTCACGATACTGACAATTTTTACATATCAAATGACTGCGAAAACTTACTAAATTAAAATGCCTATTTGTCCATTTTTCTAGTTTTGCTAAACGCCAGACTTCAAGTCACACTATACCGTTTAGTACAAATGAATTAACTGAGTATTCCACGTAGTTGCCATGTCCAGACAAAGAGGATATGAGATTTTGCAAAGGCTGTCAAGCCAGTCATATCGATTATAAGTTACACATTAAACATCTATACCCGCTGCTAGTCGCAATAGAATTTTCCCTTGGTGTGAACTACGTTTTTTTTTTTTTTTTTTTATCTTAGCCAGTGGAGACACATTGGGGAGATATAATGATGGATTCATATTTGTACATATAACAAATCTATCATTGTATGAAATATCATGTCATGGTACATAATACTTTCAAATACTGTATGTAACAGTGAATGAAATATTCGAATACTAGGGTGTGTATTATTTACTACACTATAATGTATTAGAAACAACACCTTCCTGCCTTCTTGTGAACATAATACGCATTAACTTTAAATTCAAAACTATCGGTGTTTAATTTTCAAACAATGTATAACCATATTATTAGCTCAATGAAAACAGTTCCCAAAAAAATCTAATTTTAACCCTTACTCAGCAGTTTTATGAAAATCAGTTGATTGTAAGTTTATACATGTGCGTTGTTTCCTGATGTATGGAAATTGACATTTTGTCATCACCATTCCAATACTGTACATATAAGAGGTCTGTGCTCTTTTAAACAGACTGCTATTGGGTTACTCTCTCTGAATGAACCAAGCAGGGATTCACGCTGGGATTTTAATGAATCTTGTCAAGTGAACCCCGAGTGATGGTATGGATTTGGTATATGAAGGAAGAGTGTGGGATTGAACACCCCCTGCGGACCGAGACGAGACAGAACAGCGTGCCGTCACTGTGTGCCCCCCAAAAGCATGCTTTGCTTAATGATCCACTGTCACTGGGTTTGGATTCCTGGGGAGACATTTGATTAATTTACATTAAGGCTTCAGCTTCTTAACACAGGGAGTACAGTTATAACTAGTTAAGCCAACTACATGTTTTCTGGAACTTGCCTTGTGGATATGAAAATGACAGCAGTACTCCTCGGACTAAAGAGCCACTGTCATCCTTCCGGGAGTATACTCGTTTAATGTGTATTTGATTCATACGACATACTGAGCCGCTCCAGCCTTCTGTGCACTAATTCTGTCTGAGCGGCTGGACTTAGCAGCGACATTGTAGGCACACATCTCCTAGGCGACCGGAATTGGCAGGGCTTGTGCCTCCCAGATGGGTCCGGAGAGGCCTCTGAGTGCGGCTTCACCATAATCGCAGGTGGGAGCTCTGACCCCAAGCGGGAGTTCCATCAGCCCCTTCCGGCTGTCTGTAAGGCCCACTCCCTGTCTGCCCGGCCGCCGGAATCCCCGCGTGACCGTCACTCAGCAGGCACACGCAGGTGCTGCAGCAGATCGGCGCTCACAGGCGCTGTGCCTTTTGTCCTCGAGATGACCAAAGCCTGCTCAGCAGTGCCGGCAGATGACACAGAAAATCACCATGCATGTAACACATTTAAAAGCAGGACTTGCTCAGGCCAGTTGCCCTGTGCTGGGGGGGGGGGGGGCACCCCCCTCTGCTGGAATTTCTTATCTTATGTAATGAATTGGTATAAATGAACTCCCGTTAAAAACATGAGAAAGTTACAAACGCACACCTGTGTGGTTGGATTCTCTGTGACATGAGGGGACATTCCCTTACCAGTAGGCTTTTATTACACTGGTCAACTAATTTCCACTTCATTTTTTTCACAGGAATCAAAATAGGCAACTTGCAGTAATTTTCAAGCTGAATACAAATATCTAATATTTCTTTCCCTGACGTACAAGACTTTTGAGTGACAGACAAACCTTACGCTACATGTATATTTACAGTATATGTGCATGATGGTAGAAGTATGATTTTCTGCTGTTCTTGGCCTCAGAAACATCCCTCTTAAGGGTCCAGCAGAAGTCAGCAGACATACTGGGACTCCACTTGCTTTGATATAATTTTTCCATATCAGAGAGAAAGAGCAGGACCCTGTCTCCCTGTTACAGCCTATAAAATCTGGCTAAATTACAGTACTTTGCACCCTCCTGTAAAATGCTAAACTGTTCACAAATAGACATAAAATCATTGTTCCTAAATTAAACTTTAATACACCCACACATTCTTAATTAGGAATTATATGCTGTCAATATAGACTAAAGCTGACATCATGGGTGACAGCATTTCTGAAATCAGCATAGAAATGTGCACAAAACACAGCCGAAAGCTGTACTGTGACAGAATCTTTGTTGTCCAGTGTTGTCCCTCTCTTAGTCAGCTGCATCCTGTCGCTCTGTGTAAGCTTCAATTTTCCTTTATAACATCCATAAATATCTATTGCTACACACCAAGTGTTCTGCTTAAAGTCTGAGGTTTTCTGCATTTCCTGTCTGACCTTGATAATGGAGCCCATCTGTTTGTTGGCACCCAGCTTCAACTGAATGTCCAAGACAGAAGGAGGTAATTAGGCCAATTATCAACTGGAGCTTCATGGGAACATCATTTGGCCCCTAATATTGATTTCCCTACTGTCTGCTTAGTGTTCAGGTAGCATGTTCCATCTCCACAGCACTCAGCAACTGTGACAGGCCACACACTAGTAGAGCCAGAGTACGGCATGTGAGATATCCAATCTAATCTTAACTAGATGGTAGTTACATGGTAGAATTTAATAACAATCTCAACAGTGCAAACATGGAGATCTGTCAGATTATACAGTGTGTCTGTAAGTATGTATGTGTCTGAGAAAGAATGGAGAAGGAGGCTGATTGAGAGAGCGAGTGAGAGAGCAAGAGAGAGAGGTGGAAGAAGCGAGAGAGATGTGGCAAGTTTATCCCCAGCAACTAATCTCCCACAATCTAATCGGTCGTATTTGAGATGGACTTACAAGTCGGAGGCTTCAAGGGCATTTGCCTGTAGGTAAGTGATCGGAAAGTCGCTTAAAAGTTTACTTTCCCCAAAATAAGTTGTCTGCGGTTTTCTAATGTTTTTGGGAATAGAATATGTACAGTATTTATTTCTTCCAAATAGTGATAAATAATAAAATAAGTAACCCTCTTTTGCACTACACTATGCAAATTTTATTATGCCTACAAAACTGCAGAATAATTTATTATGTAATTTCAAGGTTAACTCCCAGCACAGGAAATGACACACAAAAAAAGTTTTTAGTGCATAAACATTGGAATTTGCCTAACAGACCTGCACAGTACACGACAAGGATGAGCAAATTTTGAAAATTTCTTCAATGACATAATTGAGCAGATTTGTATTAAGTAACCGGCCAATTTGATGGCTGTAAACATTAAATCAGTGCATAAAGGTTCCTTTGTGGTCGCATCGCTCTTTCCAGACAGACCAGTGATCATTAGAGAAGCAGAAAATCATAATGACTGAACGTTACTGCATTCCTCTTTTTATCGTAGCCCATTCAGTCGTTCAGTTTAGCTCAAAGACATGCATAAGATAATTAGGGATTGTACTCTAATCATTAATGAGATGTGTCGTCCTTAATAAATGAACCTCCAGACCACATGATTGGCATTTTCATAGCATAGCTGAAATACAAAAACATGCAATAAATAGTTATTCTAAATATTCATTGTTTTTAGAGTGATTTCTCTGATTCATTTAATCTAATGTAAAAATACCAATACAATATACAATTATAGATAGTAATATATTCCGGTAGCAGCTTCGTATGAATTCAAAATGTGGTGTAACTAAATATATGCTACTGTTCATTTTATTTGAATACTTTGGCTGATACAAAGTAACACTGGAGGACTGAGATATTCTAAAATGACACTCTTGACAATTTATAGCCTAGCATAAGCATGATAAAAAATAAAGTGAACCACCTTTAACATATATTTTTTGTTAATTTGATTCCTAAAGTGGTTTTTCTGGCTGAATATATTTTGATATGTTTACTGCAAATAGTTAGCATTCAGGAGCTGACTGTGGCAGTGAGTGTCCATAACATATAACGTGTATATTATCTCAGTTATTTCAGTTTAAGACACAGAAACCTGAGCTTGAAGTGTGAAGACTGATGCATTGATCTTTAAAATATGCCAGAGAGTTTTGTCAGAGTTTTGCTATACATGTCAGCTTTGTACAGGATGATGGGGTTTGTATACCAGAAATGCTCCTGTGCCAGGTCAGTACTCTAACTAATTAATCCCAGAATCCAATCAATTTTTCTAGCTTGGAAGGAGGAAGTACTGTCACTCTCATCTGCTCCCTCATTGGCTGTTGCCATGACAGCTCAGCCTTCAGGCAAATATATCATCATTATACCTGAAAGGAGGGTTTAAAACTTCATATATAAAAATATATATTCAAATTTTATATAAACTTCATCACATGTTTCTGATAGGTCAATGACAAGTTATATAACTTCATTGTTGATGATATAACCTAAAAACTGTCAGACATCTAGGCCATCTGATGTCAGAAGAATGTTTGCACACTTTCTAACAGTGTTCTACTGATGTGAGTCATTGTTGATTTTGTTGTCTCACAATGCTGAAATTGGATATAGATTCTTCTACATCTAAAACTATGGATATCTAAATAATAAAATCAATATGAACACAACAGAAGCCAAATCTTCTGCAGAGTTCAAGTGTTGCCCTTACAGAAACCAGGGCATGGTGTAGGAGAACAGTGACAGGTGTCCCACGCCAAGGACACACGCATTCACCAATCAGAATGACCCTCCACCCCGGAAAATCTTTACTGACTTACACGGGGCTGAAGGAACATTAATTCGAGGCTAACATCATATCGCGGTTTAATCTCATTATGAGACGTAATGGTTTACAGGTACATCAGTGGTTTCCTGGCAGAACTCCTAATTCATGAGGTTTAATAATCAAAACATGGTTCTCTCTATTCATGAAATATTCCTGAATCTATGACAGGAGACTATTCTTTAAAAAATAAACCTGTTCCAGAAACAAACATGTTTCTTTTTCTAACCACTCAGTCACCAGTCTGCATCGCTGAGATTACTAAAATAAAAGTTCTGCTATTGATACTATTTCCTTAATTTCAGAGGGGTCCCCGCTTCACTTGTTGACAGACAGAGTCACCTGCAGTCGCTGCCAAAGTAAACTCCACAGTGCCTGTTTCCCTTCGTGAGACATCTCAAACACAACCAGGAAGAATGATGTCTGGGGAATGCTGATTATCTGTTATCTGCTCCATTCTGACACTGGAATAAACCAGACGTACCGGCAGATTCTTCACAAACAGGAACATTGACGATCTGCTTCTAGCATCTGGGACACTCAGAAATATCCGCATCAAAAGATTTTTTTATGCTTAGCCCAGACTTCATTATTACATTCTCCATTCTGTATGGAGATACAATGGGTCCTCTTTTCTGAAAGACGAATGGGTATCTTAAAAGCCACAATGCGACCTGCTTCTCCTTTTTTTGTGGGACTGTTAGCCAGACAAATTTTCCTCTCTGTTCAAAAACACCTACTTTCCCTCATTTTATCTGTTCTTATATCATTTGGAGCAAACAGCAGTTTACCTGGGGCAGAGTATGAGTATAGTTCCCACCCAAAATTTGTCTGCACCCCAATCCCTGTTGATGCTGACCCTGGCCGCCTCCCTGCTGGTGGAGTACTGGGGGAAGCCGCAGCAGGGCTCAATGAGAATGGACACCATGGGCCCTTAGGGGTGGGGGCCAACGGCAACGGATGGTGGGGCATGACCGAGGAGGCGAAGACAACCATTTTACATCTGCGCGAGAGCCTGGTTCGGCAGAAGGAGACAATCCTGGACCAGCGGGAGGCCATCCGGGAACTTACAGCCAAACTAACCCTCTGTGAGGGATTTGTGAGGGGGGGAGGAAGCCACCATGACTCCCAGAGCCCCCACGCACCCCTCCACCTTCACCCACACCACCCCTACGAGAGCAGCCACCACGGCAGTCACACCTCTGAGCCACACTACTCCGTCGCTGGCTACCACAGGGGCAAGGCGGCCTCGGGGGGAGCTGAGAAGCATGGGGGAGAGCTGGCCTCCTCACCCGAGCAGACAGGGAGGATGCTGCAAGCGCTGAAGGACAGGCTGGAGAGCCTGCAGGTATGAGAGGTGGTCTAGGACAAGCGAAAGACAGCAAGCAATGCAGAGGGAGAGAGTGAGTGCTAATTATGCTGGCCCCTGTGAAGAGCTCAGGATGTACTTTGGGTGAAGACCGGGCAGTTTCTAGCTATCAAAAAGATCAGGGGCTAAGTCAAGTTCACCTGGGGCTTGACTTTTTCTATTTGAAGGAAGGTTAGCATCAGGACTAAAATACTCGGGGCTATAGCCATGGGTGAAGATGGCACCTCAAACACGGATCCTTCTGAGCTTTGAGAAACTCAAGTACTCCTAAAGGATAATAACTTCAAACCACACAGAAACATAAAGAAGTACTGTTTTCAGGCCTGGTGCAGTACGCCTGTCATTTAGTGCAGGCTGGGGGGGGGTAGTGTTTGTAATTAGATTATCAGATGCCTATTTAAGTGCCATGGTGACGGCAGAATGCGCCACCAAACGGATCAGACACATTTTCATTTATCTGGAGTCACTAATTCCATCAGAACCCGAATGGGCACAGGAAAGATGAGCAGCCCTCTCAGCTTCCTCAGCCTATAGGCCTCTGATGGGATTTTTGAGCAGCTGGCAGGTGTCAGAGCACTGGGGGGTGCTAATCGATGTCAGCGTTAATTAGCAAGATCTCCGCTGATGAGCTGCTAATGGAGGAGCGCTCTAAGGGCAACCGAAGCCGGATTTACTGAAAGCTAGAGAGGAAGCTGGGAGATGTGGGGCCGTAGATCTTGCAACAGCCGTTACTCTCCAACTAGCTCCATGACGACACAGTTGTGTTGCATCACAGCGAGCTGATACATGCACCCTGCTGTTATTCACCTGACCTCTGTCCCTGCAACTGAAAGTTTCATCAGTTCCATGAGTTTGAAGGGTCACATACAAAGACCGTAATAAGATTCATATCTCTGCTGATGTACATTATGTTTCTATGAACTAGAACCATAGGTAGAAAATAGATCAACCATAACAAAGATCTTCAAACCTGAATACATCATGTACCAATATCAAGACTTACGAACCCGCTTCATTCACTAAATACATTTTAAGGGGGTTAGTGACGTAGTTAGCTGCTAACACCTGGATTACCTGAGGACATGGAAAGTTCTCAGGCAAATTGTATCCCCTCCATTAAACTCATTTCCCTCTGCCAGCAGGCCAGGAACACATCCAGCTCATACTCTAATTCCCTGAAAGACCTCCTGCAGCGCAAGATACACATTCTGGAGCAACAGATGCACCACCATTCAGTTCCCCATGGCAATGAGAACCACCACAAGGATGGAGACAATGGTCACCATGACAACAGCCACCATGAGGATCACCGTGACGACGGGCGCCATGATGATCACCACGTCACTGACCATCATGATGACCGCAATGACCATGAGGCAGATGGCCATAGACAAGGCCATCGCCCTCGGATGGCCTACCACTCAGAGGGGCACAGAGCTGCAGGCCACGGGCTGCATCCCAACAAGCTTGATACTGTGCTGAGTCACCTGCACCAGAGAAATTCAGATACAGGTATCTCACAGGCTTCAGAAAACAGCACGAACAGTTTTACATTTTCATAAACTCTAATAAGACATCCTACCATCAGGCTGACTTCCTGGGTAATACTAATAATACCTTATTTATGTCCAGCTTCCCGAAAGAAGACAAAAAATCCAGACGGCTTTGAAATAGGCTTCCCCATGCGCACCAACTACATGTACGGGCGAATCAAGCGCACCCTCCTCCATGAAATCTTTGCCCTGACTCTCTGCTTGTGGCTGAAGGGTGGTGCAGGACCAGGCCTGGGCACCCCTTTTTCCTACTCTGTGCCGGGGCAGGCCAACGAATTGGTCCTGATAGAATGGGGCAACAACCCTATGGAGCTTCTGGTTAATGACAAGGTAAGGAAACGTGTCAATTCCCAGAATGGCTCAGTAAGCTTTGTTTAAGGTCTGAAATGGATCCTGGCACTTCAGGAAGCCAAATTCAATAAAAAAAAAAATACAAAAAAAACATTTACGTGGGAGGCCCTGTCACTTTGACCCTCCTTTCTTCCTGATATAAAACAGAAATCTAACTGTAAAACCACATCACTATATGGAATTCCTCAGTGGGCCCCACATTGATATAGACATTGTTAACCAGTCAGTGAGAAGAACATCTCTGAACTGATAGCTGTGTTTGGGACACCCATTAGCATCGATCTCACCTCATGTTGCGCTCATGAAACTGCATGGCACACAATCCTCTAAGGCAGGGTTCTTCAACTCTGGACCTCGATTCCAAATCCAGGCCGTGTTTTCAGTTCTCCCAGGTAGTTAAGTTTAATAATTACTGATTCTGATTGGTCAGAGGCTTCACACCTGACTGACAGGTAAAGGAAGGCTGGAAAACCAGCAGTGCTCGGACCTCGAGGACCGTGAGTTGAATAACCCTGCTGTAAGGGTATAAGGAGACAGAAGGCCTCTTACGGGCCTAAGGTCATGTGGGTAGGGTAGATGTGCACATTCCATTTCCAGCTGGAGGCTCCCTTCTCTCTTAAACCACACACCACATAATTCCATGTAGTACCTGTGAGAGGTCCAGTCTGGAATGACATGTGACATCGCTGCCCCAGGCCGTGACGCTGCCGCTCTCTCTGAGCGATGGGAAGTGGCACCATGTCTGCGTTTCCTGGTCCACACGGGACGGCGTGTGGGAGGCTTATCAGGACGGAGTGAAGAGAGGCTCGGGAGAAAACCTGTCAGCCTGGCACCCCATCAAGCCCGGAGGGGTCTTCATCCTGGGACAGGAGCAGGTGACCTTGGGGAATGTCCCTTTAGCTAACAACCTGCCATATGCTTGCCACAGCAGTCAGTCTGTCCCCTCACTGCAATAAATCTTAGAACTGGTTTCAAAGACATTTTATGCAAAACACCAATCTGTTGAAATGTGACCCCATTTTTTTTTTTTTAAATAATAAACACAAGTACAGTTACGGTAAGCAATCTGTCCATAATTTTCTTTCTTTGGGTTAGATAACACAGCACATTTCACTCGTTTACATTGGTTTATCATATCCTATATAATCTTAGTTTATTCTGCCTTAATGTCGTTGAGAGTGTGTCTTTGCACAGTCACTGCTAGAAGCTCAGTTTCTCCCCTGTCAGGTCGATTGTAGAACACAGATATGCTGCAGGGCAATGCCAGTACTCTGTCTGTCTGTCTTCCTGCAGGACACCCTTGGGGGACGATTCGATGCCACCCAGGCGTTTGTGGGCGAGATCTCTGACCTCCAGCTCTGGTCCCGCATGCTCAAATCCCACGAGATATACGACAGAGCTGCCTGCGGAAGTCGCCTGACAGGTGATATCATCACCTGGGCGGAGTCAGTGGTTGAGCTGCATGGAGGAGTCACCAAGTACCCCTTTGACCCCTGCCACTAGGGGCGCCCTCTTCCACATCCAGAGAGGGTTATACTAGAAAGAATTTATATGCAGTCTGAAGAGTCACCAGCCGCATGGTGCAGACATCTTAGTTTCATTAACCCAGACATTCAAAGCAACAAGGCAACTGCCAAGACATCCCCTCAATGCAAGCAGAAGACCTGAATACCTCTATCTTATGAATATTGACTTAAACAGATTGACACAGGATGGTTATCCTTTCTGCATTGAGCTAATATAGTTCCACATAGCATAAAATCTCCAGATGATTTGAAACACATATAAGGATAAAAAGATGATTTTAAACAGTTCTTAAATATAGTGAAAGGACAGGAGAGAATGAGACAGATTTGTAGAATGATAAAGTAATATTAGAAAACGATGCATGACAGTAGGATTGTTAGAACAGTGTTGTGCTTGCTTTTGAACATAGCTGTAGGGAGCCAAGTTATTGGTGGTTCATTGGATGACTTTAAGAACCATATACAGTAAAAAGATAACCGGTATGTTCTTCCAGTGACGCTTAATTTGAAAAGATACAGCTATACCAAAGATAGGAGGAATGCTGCTTAGATAAAACATGCTGTTGAGGCATCTTGTTAGTGAGAAATATGTTCTTTTTCTTGTATTTTTACTTTAGTCGGGATTTGTTGCTTCTTTTTTCAGACAGATAGTGTGGAGCTATAGATGGGCTTTTCTGCTGCATGCAGGAAATCCCCCCCCCCCCCCACCCCCACATCTCGCTGGTGGTGGTACAGTCTCGGGGGAGTATAGAGGCCTTTATGTGAGATGCATCATTAACAATTCATTATGTAAATACTCAGTTTTTGATTTGCAAAAAATACAGACCTCACATACACACTACCTTAATAGATCAGCAACTCCAAAATAGCTTAAGCATTGTGGGTAGTTTTGTGGATTATTCCATTTTCTGATTTTTAAAAATGGAAAATAAATGCATTTTAGGGATATTAGTATGTTTATGTCTGAACATACCTGACACTTTTACGTTTTCCAATTGCATTGTTTAACAAATACAGTGAGCTCTAGAACTGTTGGTACCATTGACAGCAAATGCACTAAAAATACAATTCCATACAATTGCTAAAAAGATGCTAAAAATTATGTAGTAGTTTATTAATGTTACAATGGGACCAAGTAAGATCAAACATTTATTTAATAAATAAATTCACTAAAAATAAGGTTGCATAATTATTGGTGCCCCTAGCTTTGGACGTGGGGCAACCACTGTTGGTGAGAATAACATTATGGAATCTTATCCTGCCCCCATTTGAAGGGATCTTGGATCATCCCTCTGTGTAGATCCATCTTCGGTCTGCACCAATCAGCTGCCTTCTTCAGTTCAGCCCGCAGGTTTACCATCAGATTGCGGTCTGGTGACTGAGATGGCCATTGTAGAACCTTGATGTTGTCCCAGACCCATTTCTGTGTGGATTCTGAGGTGTGCTTTGGGTCACTGTCTTATTGGAAAGTAACCCATTTGTCTTAAGCAGTACTCCCAGACCTCCAGGATTAAAACAGCCTCAAAGCATCACTGATCCACCACCATACTTCACCATGGCCATGAGGTGCACTCCTTGCATGTATTTCAACGCCAAAACATGCAAATGCTGTATCTCACCAAAACCTTCAGATATTGGTCTCATATGTCCACAGCACCTTCATATAATCATAACTGAAATGCCCTTTGGCAATTTCCAGTGCTTGCCTGTGCGTTTTTCCATCAGTAAAGGCTTTTGGCATTTGATGGGGGTTTTCTCCAGGTACTCCGGATCCCCCCCCGTCCAAAAACATGCTGAGGTTAATTGGAGTTACCCAGTTGTGAATGGTGTGTGAGTGTACCCTGTGATGGGTTGGCCCCCCATCCTGGGTTGTTCCCTACCTTGTGCCAGTAGCTCTGTGATAGGCTCAGGAGCCCCCTGTGACCCTGAACAGAATAAGCAGTTTCATAAAATGGATGGATGACCTGATGATGCTCAGTAGTATGTTTCATCTTCTGTGGATCTTCTTGTAGCCATTACCGGATTCACGAGGGACATCTGTCTCCACTGAGCAGCCGGTTCTTTTGTTTTCTCCATGGTGCTGAATTAGGATGCCTGAAAGGCTCCTGTGCTTGACTAACTAGTTAAATTCTTCTTGTGCTTTGACTGGTTTGTTTCCTTGATTGAAACACTCATCCAGCTGTTTCACATTAACATTAGTGACACATGCATGATTACAGGAGGCTGACCAATCAGCGCACAGCAAGAACTCAGCACTTAAGTGAAATCCAGGTCTTTTTAATTGAAAAGGCTGTTTACAAATCCTGTCCAGGCTCACAGTGTCCCCCCTGACATGCATTTGGTGGTCATCATATGCTGGATGATAAAGGAATTTTTATACCCCAGTGAAACAATGAGTGATGTAATGACACAATAGAGTTCCTTAAAACTTAGATTAACGTAAATAAGGTGAGTTTCATTCCTGGTTTAAGTTTGGTAGATTTTATTTATAGTAATCCTTAGGGGTGCCATTAGCTGTGAAACCTTTATTTGGAGGAAATTAATTTTCATTTAAATTAATTTTGGTTGGTTCCAATGAAACGTTAATAAATCATGATATTTTTCACATCTTGGAATTTTGCTTTTAAAAAACAGTATGACTTTTTTTAATTTAGGAGTGTTCTGGCCTTTATTATGCAATTCTCTTGTAAATATGAATGCTCATGATGTGTTATTTGTGTAGTAGTATCTGTAAATATTACTGTTTTGTTACCTTCTGAATGAGTATAAATCAACAGCACATACTGTATCAGGATATCTAATGAAATCTATGTATATACAAATGTATATAGAAATTTCTAAATAAAGATCTGAAGAAGTCTGGCCTTCCGTCCAGAGCGCCACATGCTCCCTGGATGAGGATCCAAGCTCCTCATCACCCTTTACCAGATAGCTGCTTGGAAAAGGGATGAATGGATGGATTTGAAGAACGACAAAACCATCCAGACTGCCCATTTCCCCCTCAGCACCAGCTTAGTACCTTAAAGGTGCAATGTCTAAATAACACTAAACTGATTTTGTTACACACTGTAACACCATGCATTGTAACATCACACAGAACTACACGCTGGAGCAGATTTGCATGTTTAGCTGCTTCTGGCCAACATCTGGAAAGCGATTTAAATATTGTGTTAATTTAATACACTTGAAAAATGCTCTAAGACTTTCCCTGGGATTGCAGAATGCCCCAAAACTAGTGCCTTCAAAAACTTCGACCAGTCTTACCAGGAGAACAGAGGTGTTATCATTACAAGCTAGTTAGCTTTGACCTCCAGTTCAAAATCATCTACAACTGTGACTTTTACCAATACTGGAGATCACAGCTCCTGAAATGAGCTGGTGTTCACTGGCATGCAGTACCATTTTCTCATCAGAGTATTGGCACCTCTCAGTATCTGCTGGCACTGAATGACCCACACCTGTTTCTTCCCACTTCAAGCACCGAGTACAATTCAACAAAACATGCTAGTAAGAGAATAACAGAGATGCTGCAAAACAATGCTATGATAGAATTCTTGCACTCAATACATGTACAGAGTACGAAAACACTGCCATAATCCACACCAATAACACAAGCCATACACAGCAGTTTGGCCAGTCCAACAAGTCCTTATTTTTCCAGATAAGGCTGAGAAAAAAAGCTGTGAGAAAACGAGTAGCTGATTAGCATTAGAGTGCAGTGCTCAGAGCTCACAATAAAGAGCTATTCTCCATTCTTAGCAGATGTTCAAACAGAGGTGTTGACCCTCCTGTATGAGCCAAACAAAGTTATTTGACTTCCTGTACGATCCTACAGAATGAACGTTACCTCTTCCTGGGAACGAGCCAGCTTCATTACATCAGAGAAAATTTCACTCAGGAAGCTCTCCAACAGCCAGGGGTGCTATAGAGGAAATACTCCAGGAGGAAATGTGTGCAGAAGCGATGTGAGGAGAGAAGGATGAGTTACCTAACACAACGAGGGAAATACTATGTGTCTGTTTTCCTGTATGATATGTAGGGGGGGGGGGGGGGGGGTCTATATTCTTATCAGTAGTGTCAAAGGGGCATGGATACCCTGGCAGATTCAAGGGACTCAGCACTTTACAGAGGCCCTTGAATACGTAAAATTATTAAATTAAATAATGTAAGGGGGCCGGGGGGGGGCCCTAGGGGACATTTTATCAGGGGCCCAGAATGTCTAGGTAGTCCCCTGATTCTTATGCATAGTAATAAAGACAGTGTTGTCATCTCAATTTAGGAGCAGTAAAATGTTAAAATCAGTATTTAAGCTGCATCTCATAATTACTGGGGCAAACAGTACATAAAAGAATTTCACAATTTTGGAAACGGGTCATTTTGTGCCAGGTGATTGACTGCTTCTGGATAAGTAAGTATCCACTGGGACACGTAAGATGGGGTCGACATTACAGATTTTTGAAACGCTCATCAGCAGGAGGATATGACAATGCCAGAGAAAAGAAAATGAGGAAAAAGGTCTCCATTGCATTTATAAATCTTCTGAATCGCTCAGCTGAGAGCCCATTCATCTGTTTATTTTCTGAAACCTTAGTTCTATTCAGGGTCTTGAGGGGACCAGAGCCTATGGGTCATTAGGCAAGGAACAACCCAAGATGGGGCACCAACCCATTACAGGAGACACTCACACACACCTACAGGCAAACTGGGTAACTCCAATAAACCTCAGTATGGTTTTGGACTATAGAAGGAAATTAGAGTACCCAGAGGAAACCCCACAATGGAACAGGGAGAACATGTAACCTCCACACATATGAACCATAGCAGAGATTTGAAGTCTGGTCCCAAAGGGGCGAGGCAACAGTGCTAACCACTGCACCAGCTGAGAACCTTTTTCAAATTTCAGGTCACACAGGGAGCAGCCAGACTGTAAAGTGGATATATCCTCTCCCATGTAGCATCCTGCTGGCGTCGACAAGCTGCCTTTTCCAGAGGGGTGCTGGAATGCACTCCAGTTAAACGCTTTTGTAATAAGCCTAAGATATCACAGATGAAGACCAAATCTGGACGTGTCAAATTCTCAAAATAGCTTTTCACGCAAGCCTCAATGTGCAGAGAGCCTGACCTCTATTCTTCACAAAATAAATGCAAACAGCCCACATCGTTGCTATTTTTAAAGATCAAAACTGTAAAAATAAAATATTCTCACTAAGGACTTCCATGTAATTAATGGAAAGATATCTACGGAGGACAGGGGGTGTAATGAGATGGTATCAAAAATATCTTTGGTCTCAATGCAGCGCAAGCTACCAAAGATGATTAAAAACAATTTTTGTCGGAACTCAGCGAATGAGTCACTGTTGATAATGACGAGTACTAGAGAGTGACGAGGTACGCTGTGCGGAAGCTGATGCTTCGGAACTCAGTAATAACTGGGAAACCCGCAACGTGACAGCTGTCTATGGGTCAGTAGCAGGACAACCTCCACATGACATCGCTCACCCTGCAGGTCTCTGTGTGGCTCAGGAAGCCATCTGATTACAGCGACTAAGATTGTCCAATATAGTGGGCAGTAGCAAATATGTCCATACCTTAAAACCATTTTGTTGATAGGGCGATCATCTTAAACACACTTATTTGATAGTTTTAGTGAGTAGTAATTTGTGATATAAACTAATCTACATAAATCTGAGCTTACAATTATGTTGGTAAGCTAAAAATACCTCAGAAAAGTTTCCAAGTTCTCGTCGCAATTTCCAAAGATTGTTAAACTGTGACATCTACTGGTCAGTTCTGGAATGGCAGCCTGCCGGCTGCATTTAATCCACTTCTATCAGTGTCATATTTTTCTTTTATTTATAGAATATGTCTATTGAACGTTTGTCAACAGTGACAGAATCGGTGATACACATCATGTCATATGCATGCACTGTGAGGGGAAAAAAAAAAAAGCCACACCAAATTACTTTACATTTTTTATTTTTTCTTATCTACTGCTGTTCATTGTTGATTCCTTATGCTACATTTAGCTCAGATTAATATCTGAAAAGTAAAAAATAAGGAAGAAGGCAGAGAGTAGAGTTGCAGATATATGGGCTGTGAATGAATGTTATGATTTGACTTTGTTACCTCATTTTAAATATCCAGGTTTGTGCATGACTTGAGCTGCTCTGCGCACCAAGCCAGTCATGCCGGGGGCTCCCCGATCTCCCACACGTGTCCCGAGTCTCTTTTGCGCACCTTACTAAGCGACAGCATGTGGACCCAAACCCAGTACATCTTCATGCCTGCACCTCCGACGAAACATCATTCACATGTATATTATTTTTTCAATACCGTGTCAGCTGGATGTTTTGTGAACAGTCTAGAAACGGCACAAAAGCACAGAAACTGGGTGCCACGCTGATAAAACCCTGAGTGCAGAAGAGATTAAATCGGAGGACTTTCGGGAGCATTATGGATCTTTCTCATCCAGGTTAAAGGCAATATGAGCCCATGCGAGTGTCTTTATACGGTGCTCAAAGAGCCGAAAGGGCGGGTGCAATGCGCCACTGGAAAAAGTAGGCAAAACATCCCAAGACAAGTCACCCACAATTATCAAAGAAACAATCGCCACCCTGCTCTAAATCAACAGTTAAAAAATTGAGATACTGCTTTTCCACTTAATCTGTCATTACGATAAACTTGTTTTTATTAAATATATTCTTAACCTATGCTAGCATAAGAGATCCCTTCAAAAAGGCTGCAGTATTTGCACTAATAAGCGCCAAACACTTGCATTCCAGAAACTGCTTGGGAAGATTACAGCTCTAAGTGACGGCGGCAAGTGCATAACCGAGAGCAGGGCCATCAGAGGATGTTAGAGATCAGGAAATAAGGGAGCTCCAAGTCCTGGCGGAAGAATGAAGAGGAAAGGAAGAACAAGAGTGATCCTTTTGCACTCAATAAACATCTAAACAGCTCTCACACTCTTTCCATTGGAAGTCGTTTCAAATCTTGTTTACATATGCAGACCAACAACAAAAAATGGGAAAAAAAATAAAAAATCAATAAGTTAAACGTTTCCATAACTGTTGAAATAAAAACAATGTATTTACAACAAAAAAAACACATAATACTGAGCTGCCACGCACATTTCTTCTGCGCTCCGGATAGATCAATCTGCCCCTAAACATGCTCCGAGATCCAGACCAAAAAGCCCACGGTTCCAACGTGCAGCCAAATGGGCAAACGTAGTGTAGACGTGATCTTCGGGCAAAATACTAACTAAGCACACGGCAGAGTTATACATTCACAACCAAGTGGCTCTAGTGTATGTAAACAAACTAATATACGACAAAGTCTCCCTTTTCCAGTCTGCTGAATAAACAACAAAATCTTGACTCGCTATATTACTGAAGCGTTTTTCACTTTAGTTTAGATACGGATAAACTATGTCACGCCAACCATGTTTGTATATCGGGGAAAAAAAACAAAGGTCAAATATAGCATTGATTTTTCTTCTTCCCCATAATGATTTAGTGTTATTCCTACGGCGAGGCTGTAGACATTAGGCATGAGGGCTTATAAGCTGAGGAATTTAAATGGGTGCTTTATAGTGTCTTTATGGGAGCAGTGTTGTATAGTGGTTGTCCCCGAGGGCAACAGCGCTGATTGCCCGAGAACTGATGCAGATCAATTAAACCAGGGGTCCCAAAATCCCTTGATGTTGAGAACCAAAATGGGCAACTGTAGTGTAGAGAGCAAGGAATGGACGGCATGTGATTTCAGGGGAGGAGACGAGGAGGACAAGTCCTTTGTCCCACTCTGCGAGGAGGGATGGGCGTGTGTGAGACCACAGGCTGGATTTACGGCTGCTCTTCTGTCTTCTTTAAAGAGATCCGTTTCTTTCTCGCTGCCAGCATCTCGTAGAAAGGGTCCACACTCACAGCAGCACTGTGGAGAGAGGTCTTTGAGGTCACCCAGGCCGGTTTACTACACACAGGAGGCTGTTCTGACTTAGGCATGCATTTCCCTACACATGCCCAGGGTCCCCTGCCTCTGTATTAAATACTCTCTCAAGCAGATTTATTTGCATGAACGTTCTAATCAAATTATGGGAATATAACATCAGCCTTAATGAGCCCCGTCTTCAGCCACCAGTCGTACACATAGCTGTGCTTCTGTTAGCTGCGCGGCCCACTCACGTGATGCTGTGTATCCACTCGTCCTTCTCCTCGGGGGTCGGCGCCGAGATGCGGTACACCATGTGATTCCCTTCCACCACACGGCCGTCCGCCTCTGTCTTGCAGGCTTTGATCAGCTGTCCGCGGTTGTTGGGGATATAGAGTTCGAAGCAATTCTGCACACACACGGAGGGGAACTGAGCACTCTACACTACTGCCCACCTATTTACCTGGACCGGAGGAATCAATACTCCACGTTTCCATTTACCCATACCATGTTTGTCTATGTAAACTTTAGAAATGTCCTAAATACAGCACAAAGGTGTAGCCTAAGAACTATTTCACGCCTCACACATACCTCATCCTCAATCCGCCAAACATGACTTCCATCTAATCTATTCACTTGCTGAAAAATTGTGTATTGCACTGATTTCATTTTTTGTTTTACAATTTTTTGTAAAGATCATCAACATGATACGTCACCATGGAATAATAACCTGTTCTGCAAAATGAATCACTTGTTCATGCTAATTATACTGATCTTGTGTCAAAATAAAATAATAATAATAATAATCATGATGGTGCACGGCCTTGCACTGTTGCCTCACACCTCTGGGACCCAGCTTCAAGTCTCCGCCTGGGTCACGTGTGTGTGGTTTGCATGTTCTCCCCGTGTCGTCGTGGGGTTTCCTCCGGGTACTCCGGTTTCCCCCCAAAGTCCAAAGACATGCTGAGGCTAACTGGAATTACTAAATTGCCCATACGTGTGCATGTGTGAGTGAATGGTGTGTGAGTATGCCCTGTGATGGGCTGGCCCCCCCTCCTGGGCTGTCTCGTGCCCGTAGCTTCTGGGATAGGCTCCGGACCCCCCGCGACCCAGAAGGATAAGTGGTTTGGAAAATGGATGGATGGATAATAATAATAGTGTTCTTAAGGGCTATGTATGTTCTGGTGCATTTCTGACTGAAGCTGCGCTGCTCTCGACTGAGCGACCTCGTTTGCGATTGGAGGAAAGGAGGAAGGCAGACTCACAGGCTTCCTGGGATCCTCCACCTCACGGATGCTCAGGTTCTCCAGTGGAATGATCCCCCTGGGTTCCTTATCCTTGAGAACACAGCACCCAGCAAGGGCATGACCAACTCCAGCCCCGTCTCTATCACAGTACCACCCTCACTACCACAACAATTTTCCCTACAGACCTGATACAATTGATCTAAAGACTGACATACATCCAAACAACACTGAACGCTACAATTACACCTCACTGCTAGCACTACAGCCTAGAATCACTGATAACATAAAGAGCCCCTTAAGAAGTATATTTCTTTACAAATCAAATTTACGCTAAAAATTTTCCACAATGCATGGGAAGGCAGGCACTCACCGTAGTGTATTCAAAGTAATAAAGGCAGTTGTCCGTCAGAATGAACCATCGCCTTTTCCAGGTTTTCACCCGTCCTCCTAAAAGGAGAGAACATTCAGCCAAACTTTCATAAAGCTCTGCAGGCAGGCAGTTACTGGTGCATATATAATATGTGTAGGAAGCAAAAAGAATAACAACAAAGGAAATGAGAACATCAGGCAATATTCTGTGAGGTTCAAGAGGAGAGTTTCATCAGTATTAAAGTGATGCATCTGAAATAGCGTGTTTTGTGAGTAAGGCCGAGTATCGGGCCTGACAGTCAGATGGCTAATTACTGGGGTACATACCTCCTTAAGCACAAACAGCAGCAGAGTGCAGAATTCGCAGGCAAGCAGAGATCGGGAGCGGAAAGGGAGGAGAAGAGGTCAAAAGGGAGGGAGAAGATGGCAGAGATATTAGTAACAGGTCACAGAACCCACCATGCAAGAGGAGGTCAAGGCCCCAGGCTGCCGTGCTACAGCAGGAAAATGGTGTCTGTCTCAGGTATGTGTGTGTGTGTGGGGGTGGGGGTGGGGGGGTGGTTGAAGGCTGCAGGCATCTGGAGTCAGGGGAGCAGTGGACTAAACAAAAGCACCAGGACTCTCAAGCCTCCATCTCCATGTTTATAGTCTAAAGGCTATCTGATCTAACAGTGGGATATATCTTATTCTACCACTGTGTGCTGGCAGGCAGCCTCACTGGAGGGATGTCAACCAATCACTGTGCACTGCCAGCCTAGGGCCAATCACTAGAGGGAGGTCAACCAGTCACTGTGCACTGGCAGCCTAGGGCCAATCACTAGAGGGAGGTCAACCAGTCACTGTGAACTGGTAGCCACAGGCCAAATCACTGGAGGGAGGTCAACCAATCACTGTGCACTGGCAGCATAGGGCCAATCACAGGAGGGAGGTCAACCAATCACGGTGAACTGTTAACCACAGGCCAATCACTGGAGGGAGGTCAACCAATCACTGTGCACTGGCAGCCTGGGGGCAGTCACTGGAGAGAGATTAACCAATCACTGTGAACTGGTAGCCACAGGACAATCACTGGAGGGAGATCAACCAAACCAACTGAGACCCTTAGTAATATGAAGACCGAAGATCACCAGCATGTCGAAATCAAACTGCTGGTCACTCTCAGAAAGCAGCATCACACCACCGCGAGATTCATTCTGGTGGCGGTGTGATGATTAATTAGGTGGTTCGTATGTCAAATTTAAAGACCCCATGCAGCAGTTGGTCATTTGACCAGGATTCTTATGCTAACTTAAGTTACAAAGCCTTAAAACTACTAAAATGTTTTTTGACACACAGGAAAGTGATTCTTTATTTAATTTCAAATGAAATACAAAAATATGAAGAAAAAAAAATGAATTTACAGACGTAGGCAGTGTACGGATGACTAAGCTTCACATTCCATTCTAAAGTATAGTTCTTTAGACAACACAAATGAACCAAGAAATAAACATTAAGAGCTAATTCAATGAGCATTCAAACAGCGGTATCAGCCTCCCATCACAAGGTGCCAGCAGCCCATCTCACCCAATTTGAGGAGCCAACCCTCTCTGTCAGGGTTGAAGAAGGTATGCGTCAGATCGTTTCCATCGTCTTCAGGAATCTTGAAAGGCTCGTTCTTGATGCTCTCATAAAGATTCTTAGAAAGGGAAAAAGGCATTGTGCTTAGGAAGTGAAAAATCACATACTATACCATACTTACTGAATTTCATTGGAAGTGTGCCACTCGACCGTCAGTGTAGCACGCATTGTATGTATGCACGACACTCCGCTTTGGAGCCGCAAGTGGCCGGCCAGAGATCCACAGGTTGCCAAGACCCGCTCCACAGTGAGTAAAGCTGTCAGAGTAACATCAGAGACAGACTTACTCTCAGCAGCTCTTCTGGGAGGTCGCCTCCATCATTGATCCCTCGATTCATGGAGATGAACCTGTCCACACCGGGCTTGTCTCTCACATTAGGATTGTGAAGACTAGTGTTCAGCATGATGATCGCAAATGAAAGCACATAGCATGTGTCTGTGGAAGATGGTAGGGGTTAGTTTAGGAAATGGAGACTATTAAAAAAGAATACAAATAAATTAGCGTACCAAACTGCACTTAAACCAAACAAGATTTATGCTGATTATATAATGTTATTTTATGAACTCAAGTATTCTGCCAGTCAGCAGATGGTTGGCGGACCAAGTCACATGATTACAGTTGTGTACCTGTGCTTTGGAAGACTCCAGGATTACAATGACAGTATCTCTGAGCAAAGGCCTCCATCATCCTGTCAATCTTCTGAGCTTCTCCTGGCAGACGGAAACTCCACAGGAACTGCCTGGGGAAATGAGTGGAGGACACCGATGGGCACGGGCAGCTAAGTGCCCCCATGCAGGGTATTTCTAAGCGGCTCCAGGAAGGGCACCCTACTGTCACATACTTGATAGCCATCACCTAAGTGTGAACTGAGAACATGACCAGAATGCTCACCTGAGAGCCTGTACCAGGTTGAGGTCTGTGAACTCATGAAGGTCAACAAATGCTTGGAGGACTTTGATGTTGAAGTCGTCTCTGAAACAGAGGCAGACACAGGCTTCCAGCTGCACTGCTATAACATGGACTGGAAAGGCACAGAGGTGCGGCTAGCTCTGAGCTCACCTCTCGCCCAGGTAATCTCCAATGGCTGTTTTGTTCAGCCCCTCTCCCTTGTACAGGAACTGGGCAATGTCCTCAGGCGTGTGCCGGAGAAGATCGTTTTCCACCAAGAACACGATACCCTGCATTTGTACACACATCAGCCAGCGCATCAGAGGAACACCAAGGTGAACCTGGCTTAATGCAACACACCCTTTACAGAGAGGAGAGGAAAGGAAACTGGAGCCCGACACATGCGTGACACAAAGAACAGAAATGAGAGAGTGATAAGTGTGGGTCATCGGTCAGATAATGGTACACACAGCATATCGAGGAAGAGATTCATGCCTTTAATCTGTCATTTTATCCCTAGACGCCCAAGAACATGGCAAATGTGTTCAGCTGCTTTGCTGAGATATCTCCAGAAATATGGCCAAAGCAGCTTGGCATGTCAGTGTCTTTTAAAGCCAAGTAAAGGTGTGTACTTCAGCCAGTTTGAACTGTAGTGGGTGCAGTGACTCAGTGTATAGTACTGTTACCTCACGTCTTAAGGGGTGACAGGCAAGTAGCACATCATAAGGACTACTTAAATCAGACAAGTAAATAACCAATCAAATTATATACCAATGTACACAGGCAAGGCCTGTGATGCAACCAGATAAGTAAAACAATAAGCCGTGAGTAGAGTTTACAGAACACGCAGTACATTCATCTGACTGATGGCTGCCTGCCTGTCTAGTGCTGACAGAGTTCTATAATCTCCTAAAACAAGATTGTGTCCCTCTGGGGCTGATCCCCAGCCAGCAGTTGGAGGTTCTCTCACCTTCTTAGGGTCCATGTTGAACTTCTTCCTTCCCATGGCAACATGCCTATTCTTCTGTAAGGTTTTACTGCAACGGAAAATAATTAAACCCAGCATTACATTAGAGTATTAGTAGAGGAGAAACGTTTAACCTGAAGTGCCCAACAGATGATTTCTGAAGGTGTTACTGGGAAACAGGTGCCTCACCTGCCCTCCGTGCTGGATTCAAGGCCCTCAACTTCCATGATGGCCTCTCTCAGCTCCTCCCGCAGCCTCTGGATCTCCATCAGAAGGGCTCCTTTCCTCCGCCGGATGTCCTCCAGTTCAGAGCGCTCCTCCGGACTCAGGTCCACGGGGACTGCAGCAGACAGGAAAAGGAGATTGTCAGGGGGCGTGGAGCCCAGCAGGTTGGCAATCTCTGCCTGTTTGGTTGTTGGTTCAAATCCCATGGATGGCAGAGTAATTGTAACACTGTTGAGCCCTTGAGCAAGTCCCTTAGGCCCAACTGCTCTGACCCCAAACTCTCATGTCAGAGAAAAGCATATGCTGAATATATGTAATCCCAAAGAGCAGTTACAGAAGACCTGAGGACTAGAGTAACAATAAGATATTAACAATAAAAAGCATAAAAATGTTTTAATATCTTGTCCCTTATTACATTTATCATTTCGCACTATTATTATTATGACAAACCAAAACCATAAAATGTGACGTAAGATCATGTCCTTAGGCAAGGTTTTCCATTACACATTAAAAAAAAAAAACCCTATGATGCTTCACAGTCACAGGCGTGTTAAAACAGTCACTGGGTGACAGGCTGTGCTCTAGGCTACTCTACCACATGCCTCTTTAGGATAATAAGCAACACACCAATCATCAATCAGTTATTAGATTCCACTTATGATGCTTCTTTATAGTAACCGTATCTAATGTGTGTATTTTTCAACAAACGGATATTTAACAACGTGCATGGGAAGCAATTACTGATTCCTGGAAGCTTTGCAGCATGCAAATAAACTGCATCCAAAGGCAAACAGCTAATGAAGAATGCTCTGAATGCCAGACATTCATCCGGCAGTGAGATCGGAGAGATAATGGTGTGAATAAAGATAAAACATTTTGATTGTATTTGTGAAGCGATGCTGGATGCGCTGAGCTCGCCGGGGAAGGTCACGTGGTCTGCATTCCCTCGCTATGCACAAGCGATCAGCTCAATCACACCGAAACTGTCGTTTTGCTGCCCTCCTGGGAAACAATCTAAAGGGTGTTACGGGAATGCAAGAGCCACTGATGTTCTCCTGGTGCCTACCACTAGTTATGTTATCGTTATTGACACGAACAAAGATTAACAATAATAAGCTTTTATAAGCCATCATGATCGCACCATTAACCTGGAGCTGCACAAACGTCTGTTTTGATAACTAACCAGCAAGTCAACCCCGCCCCCTAGTAATGAAACAGCGGTGTTTAAACAATACGTTTACAACGAGTGCCTGTGACCAGTTGTCTAATTAGCACAACAATTTCGCTGTCAATGCGATACCTCGATACTAAGTAGTAAGCATGTCAACGGTACAGTTCAATCCGCTGCAGGACAGCCGAAACAGAAAATAATAATATACAGTTAAAAGGTCGACAGTCTAATAGCTCGGTGCTCCATAAATCGTGTGGAGTATACATGTTTCCGACACGCGAAATAAGGCTTCCCGACAATATGTGTGTACCTAGCTAGATGGTGGGGTATCCCGTGGGTTTCTGCCTATGCCGTTTAATAGCTATTTCTTCAGACGGATATACTCACTGTAGTCCAGATCATCCATTTTTGGCGCTTTGCTCTTAGGCATATATGTATCAGGCTCGAATGTCATTCAACAGCCGTAGAAATAATGGATATAAAAAATATCCTCTGGCCAACAAAATCAAATAACAAGAAATAAATAATTATTCCGTCCGCATCCAGATAACGAGACTAGACAAAGGAAGGCGCAAAGACGGAAGTGACGATTTTGACGCGATACTTTCTAGCGTTCTACGGCGGCCAACTTGGTAAGGGCGGAGGAGAGTACGCATGTGCGTCCCTGAGTGCTGCCATTTTGGAAATTTGACCCATAATTTGAGCCAAGATGGTTGCTAAGACTTTGCCGCAAGTTACGTGGTTCTGCGTTTTAAATTAATAAAACGTCGAATAGTGGATTCATGTGATTTTGTGGATACTTAAGCATTACTAAGAGCTCGAGACGTGGGCATTAAATTAAATTTAAACCCGAAGGCACATTTATGTGAGGCTTACTTGGGGAGAATTTAGGTATATCTTTATGATCTTTAGACCACGAAAACGGTTTCTTTAGTTCAGACGACGTCAATCAAGATTGTTACATGGGTGTTGATAAGCGCTGATTTGGCACAAAATAAGTTACATCTACATTTTGTATACATCCAGGAAATACAATTTACGATACTTAATTTCGAAAAATATTAATTACTTTCACTGGGCAAATAAAAATGCAGAGATGTCTGAGCCTGTAACCTTGCCACCAGTAAATCTCCACGCAAGTCATTCGATCCCGATGCGTGCAGCAATTGTGAGTTCAATAGCAATATAACAAAGCACTTAGGAAAATATTACATTTCTCCACCAATTATTCAGTTTAGAAGAATTTCCGTTTTATGTCTCCGGAAGTGTGTAATGTTGGATTTGCTCCTGGGGAGCATGTTTAGGCTACTTGAGGTTAATATCCCCACCGCCTGTGTGAATTATTAAACAAACATGACCTCACTGGATACGCATTATCTGGATGTCGTCCCGTATGAAACTTATAGTAGTTAGTGACTGTCTTAATCTACCACTCATTACTTAACAACGTTACATAAATTGGGTATTTCAGTCGTCTTCCCATTTTCAGTTGTCTGATACAGATTAATGCCATTTTAATCTGATGACATATGTGAAAACGGCCTGAATGAATATGTGAGTTCTCTAGTAATGTTGTGTGAAATTTCCACCATAAAAGTTAATTATTCAACAGTCAGCCGTTGTTCATCTGTCAACCTACAGCTCATGCCTAAAGAATTTTCAACAAAACGGTCTTTTCAGTGACCTTCCTGGTTTTAATTAAAAAGCAACATTTCTTCCGATAAGTCAGCATGTATCAAGAGTGGCACAGATCCAGAACTGATACCAGTACTAACAAATACACAAACTTTCTCATAAAAAACTGGGTGGTTCAACAAAATAAAAGAGAAACCAGAGAATATGCTGTAAAATCTATTCTACATAAGTCTGAATCTGGGCTCCGGAAGTCGACTCTTTTAACCTTATGTGTCAAACAAAAGAGGCTTATGAAACTAGGGAGGGACAGAAGGATTTTGTTACTTTTTGGATTAGGCTGATGTTTGAAGGACAGCAGATAGATGCCACGTAAGAGAAGCATGACAAGTAGGACTATCAGATTAACAGAGTAACTCAAAAGCGAATCTGAAAATCAGATATGGTGATCAGCAATGCTTCCAGTGGCTAGACCCAAGAAACATCTCACAAAGCAAATAGGAAGGGAGGAACTCAAACAGCTAACATCGTAAGAATTGTGGGGAAAACCAACCCCGCTCTCATCAGCAAGCTCAGCACTGCAAGATAAAAGATAGCAAACTATTTGAAAGGAACCCAGCCTAGTACCAAGACTACTGCACTCTTATGCATGGGATAAAGGTAAAACATGAGGCTCACAGAAAAAGGTGGCTTGGGGCAGAGCTGTTCACTGAAGAGAGAATGAAAGTAGTGACTGGTGTGAAGATTCATAACAGTGCTGGAACTTAGTAGGACACAGATCTATTTGCTCAACTGCAATCCTCAACTAGTTTTATGGTACGTGCAAGAAAAAAATAAAAACAATTTATTATATGAGCTCCTAAGAAAGACAGGCAAATTTAAGTAGCTGAAATCACAGAAGACACTTTTCAAGTTAAATTTATTATCAAGAAGAAAAGCTTCAAACTTATAGAACTATCAACTGTACATAACTGATTTATTTTTTATTACAAGCATCAGCTATAGACAAGACATCTCACTGCCATTATTTAGAGATAGTCACAATCCATTATTATTACTATTATTATTGTAATATCAAATTGTTCTAAGACACTGTCTTTGCTCATGGATGAAGTTGAAGCAGGTTTAAACTCTTCATGTATAACTAATACACTGGCCAATTGTAAACTGATTCAATGCCTACATTTGATGTCCTCACTGCCTTCAGAGACTGCAAAAAAAACTGAAACAATGATCCTACATGACCAGAAACGTATAGCCGAGCTCCCTCAGCAGTAAGAAAGCAACAGGCCATGATCCAACTTCATCTGAAGATGAGAACATCGAAGAGGAAACCAAGCCTGGTACTGAACTGGTCGGGGTGTGATTACAGGGCTTCATTTCTGGTCTTTCTTCCTCAGACTATACCGGCTCAATAAAATACAGGACACCTGCTTATTCCAGAACCGCCAGAACTATACAAATAGCAAAAGCATTTTTTGGGTGATCTTAAACCAACTTTCTTCTGAAATACAGAAACTCTGGGTTTTACAGCCCGAGCATCACATAATGTGTGACAGGATTCCAGCATCCATATTACAACAGGTTACATAGTAAGTCCTCGTCAGGTCAGTTCAGCACCATCCAAGGCTGTCCTTGGTAATAGCAGTAGTAACTAAACAAACCACAGCATGTGGACATACAGGGATGCAAGAGGCAAGGCAGAAGTCACACGGACACACCTGAAAGGGCTCTTTTGTGTAAATGAGTGCTTCTCAGTCCTGGTCCATCACACTCGGTCCAGCTGAAATCTTTCACAATTAGGTAAGACTGAGTGATTCATTCACTGCATCAAATGATAAAATTCTTTGAGGACTATTCGATCACAGTGCACCAAAGAACAAAACATAAAACGTATATGCAAACCGAATGCATATCTGTAACTTGTTAATTTGTGAAATAAATACAACTGAACAGCATATATTTAGTACATAATTAAACAATGAAAACTGCTTTATGTCTCTGAAGGGGCAAACATTACTTTTTCAGGAGCATAATTATTCCTAGCAATAAATTAGTTTGTAAAACAAAGCCTGTTTTGAAATGTCTCATTCAATCAACAGTCCAGCAAAACATGAAAACCAGAATATAATGAGTTGTGCGGACCAGCACTGTGAAACACTGGAACAGATCTATTGGAAATTCACTATTATTAATTATTATTACTATTACACTTTAGTCAGCAGGACAAAGACGTCTGAGGATAGGACACTTCATGAGTAGCCAAAAAGTGTTCTCCGAATTAAACACCAGAGGACACTGGATTTTGTCTGCTTGCTATAAGCTTTCACTGTAGGTATGACCTCCCCTTTAGTGAAACGGTACAGTTCAGGCTCCATTACTGCGGCACGGTAAACACCAGGATCGAAGACATTCAGCAATAAATTTATTGATGTGGGAATTCATGGGAAAATAAGCAAGCGTGAACTTTTCAAAACTGTACTTTCCTAAATGGCAAGGAAAACATGTATGTATTTTAGATTTTTTTTTTTAAGTGCCAGTAAATGACCTTTGTGAGCAGGATAGGCCAGTCAGAAAGGAATTTGTAGAATGTATCTGTCCATGAATCAGTGCTGTAATTCCCGGTGGGGGGAGGGGCTATGTGCACAGGAGGGTGTGGCTTTTGCTGTGGCTCACGGAAGGCAGCTTTCTCCGATAAGGCAGGGACACGTAACGCGATGACGCATGTGAATATACTGAAATGTATACACACTATAACAAACCGACACTCACACGCGCACATTTTTGTTCTTCATTCTTAGAGACGTCACACGTCCAGCCAGCCACATCAGGGAATTCATCCCAATTCAGCAGCAACACCACAAGTGCTACAGTGATCCCTTTAGCAAATGCACTTTAAAAGCCTCAAAAGTCCATAGCAGTCAACTATAAAGTGAATCAGAAATGATCCATTATTGCAATCCAGGCAATATCAACAATAATAATAACAAACAAACACACACACACACACACAAACTCCTCTCTCAAAGTGAAATGCTACAATTGAAGGAAGTCAGCATTCAGAGTCTGGTGATCTTCACTCCAGGGTCACCTACGATGAGTCTGGCCATGGAAGGATGGACCTGGGGTACAAACAGACGGGGTCATGTGTCAGACAGTATCTGCAAGCAGGTCCCTACATCACAGGATTACTGATCATTAACTCCTGCTGTAAAATCCGTGGCCAAACAGCCAATAAATAGTCAAGAATGATCAACACTTTAAAATCATTAGGGCCTTCCAGTCAATGTTTATCATGAGAAGTATATATAAATATCTCTGATAGACACGGGCTTTGTCCCATTTACCCCACCTAAGTGCCAGCACACAGAGATACTACACACTTTGGTGACATATGTTGCTGTGAATAAGAAACATGCTACAACTATGTTGTCATTTGTGTTAGCTGTGTTTGGGGTTGTCCTAGACTGTATCCTAGGTCATGTAGACATTCGTTATACTACTTTGCTTGCTACACTGATATGCCGACAGTCATCCTTGTGTTCGATGTAAACTTTACTCATCACTGATGCAGTGCATTGTGGTCTATATACTTTGACAAGTACCACATGGAAGCGGTCTTCGCCAAAGTGTGGATAAAGTACACTATGTGTGCTGTACTTGGCTTATTTGAGAGATGGGATATGAACGTGCCCATAAAGTGTGTACTTGGTGGAGTCCATCTGGTTTAATGAAGGTTTATGATTTATTAAATGAAAAGCACTATACACACATACAGTAGGGCAGTGTTTCTCAACCCAGTCCTCATGTTTTTGGTCCCTCCCTGCTCCCTGTCAGACAGTCCACATTTTTAGGCAGCTGGGACACCCAAGACCCGGATTGGGAAACACTGCAGTAGGGGGGGGATGTAAGAGGACACGTGTGATGCTGTGGTTCAGTGACAATCCTGCTGTTCCCACCTGTGCCTGCAGGGGTCCATATGGCACCAGCTCCCCATCAACGGTGAGGGTCCCACGGGGGGAGAGGGGCTGCAGCCGAAATGCCTTGGCAGAGACGTGACTCACGTAGGGGGACGTGAGGCTCAGGTGGGCACCCCTCTCCATGGCCAGGAAGAGGCGCAGCAGGGTGGCCCTGGAGATGCCGGCCCGCACGAAGGTCAGGTGGATGAGGCCATCGTCAAAGCGAGCCTGGGGGGCGGCCAGGAGGTCGGCCCCCAAGTGTGACTGGTAGATGGCCAGCACGAGGACGAAGTCGCCCTCCACCGTCACCCAGTCCCGTGTGGGTATTGGCTGGTCCAGTGGTGGGAGGAGGTCGTCTCTGGGGGGGGCATAAACCTCGCTGATGGCAGTGCGGGTCTTTACCGGGCCGGCTGGCTCGGCGACGTCGAACGTGAAGGAGGGTGATGGGGACCGGAGGGACGGGGAGGGAGACGCTGAGCCAGGGCTTCCAGGCCGGGGGGTGAGGTAGGTAGACGTGAGTGAGGGGGCAGCTGGTGGGGATGAGGGGGGTGTGGGCGGAGACATGGACAGGGACAGCTTTGGGGGCAGGGAGTTGGAGTTAGATTGGAGCAGAGAAAGCGGCCGCGGTCTGGAAGAGTTCTGGTTCTGATCCACGGATTTGGGCTTGTAGGAGCGGGTGATGTGGCGGAAGGGGGAGGAGATGGTGAGAGCACGCTCCCGCATTTCCAGTGTGTAGGGCTGCCGTGGGAAGGCGTACGTCCCATTCAGCTCCGCCTCCTCAGCACAGTAGCCGGAGTCGCACTCAAGCTGAGGACCTGGGGCCCTGGGGGGGCCGCAGATGGCGCTGACTATCTGACTGGACGGGGCCGAGTTCTTGCGCTGCTCCCTGCGCTCCTGGTAGCAGCTGTCGCACTCGTCCTTCCCGGTTCCTGCCCCATACTGCTCACTCGCTTCCACTGCTTCCAGGACGTCTTCCAAGCTGCCGTCCTTCCCGTCTGTGGCGCTCTCATCCTCCCTGTCGTCAGAATCGGGATCCTCCATTCCCACCTCTGTCCTGCCCTCTCCCTCAGGCGGGCTTCCTTCTTGCGCATCACCCCCCTCCCGCTCCCTCTCCGCCTCCCGTTCCCGCTCCCTGTCTTCCGCCAGGCTGCTAGCCCGGGTCACGCCACCGCCCCTGGCCCGCCCACGCCTCCTCTCGCGCCTCCTCTCCCGCTCCTTCTGCCTCTCCCGCTCACCCTCCTCATCGTCCCTCCGCAGACTCCGCTGCTCACTCAAACCCATGTCGGAGACGGTCCGGTGGATGGGGGTCCTACAGAAGCCCTCCAGGCCTTCAGTGATGCTCCGGGAGAGGGGCCGCTTCTGCGGGGGGGGCGTGGAGTCTGGCGAGGCCGTCACGGCCGTGGGAGGCAGGTAAGACAGGCGGCCCTTGTAAGACCTGAGGGAGGCCAAGCGTACAAGAGTGCCGAGGGTAAAGCGGGCGGAGCCCAGGCCGCGGTACCGCTCGCTCTCGATGTCCACGTCTGACACAAAGCCCCAGGCCACCGACAAAAAGGAGAAGAGACGTCTTTGGGTCGGCCGTCCGTTCTGATTGGAGGCCGGCCGACTGGTCGTCACAGAGACCAGGTCCATGGGCTTGACACATCCACGGCAGAGCAGGAAGCAGCAATTCAGGAGGAGGGGCTCCCGGAGGCACATGTCATAGCTGGTGAAGGCCAGAAACATAGCTGGTTAGGGCAGGAGCAGCCCTACGATTTGGCATGGGGGCTAAAGCTGGCCAGGGGGATGGGGAAAGGGGGGTGGAGCTACCAGTTGATGGGGGCTAAGCATGTCTGGAATGTTCTTACTGTGTTATTACAGAAATGCTGGAATAACATGTCTGTGCGAGACACATCACATGACAAAGTGAGAGGGTCACATGACAAAGTAAAGGTGAAGTAATCACCCTGCATGGTGGTTGATAGAGCCAGCGAGGGCGTTCCCAGAGCCACAGGGAAGGATTCCCACTGGAGTCTTTATCGCTTCTTCCCAGTCGGGCCGCTCCATCAGTCCATTTATTACCTGGGGGGGGGGGGTTAAAAAAAAAATGAGACAGGTTAAGCTGCTGGCTGGATATTCACTGCTGGCGTGCAGGGCCAGAAATGCCCCATAAAAAACCAGAACCTCCACAGAGATCAGAAATCATGTAAAGAGATCCGACTGAGAAGTGGGACGGACAGACGGACCTCGTGCAGCAGTCCATCGCCAGAGACGATGACAATCCCGTCCCACTCCGCCAAAGAGATCTCCCGAACCAACTCCTTAGCATGATTTTGACGTTCTGATGGGGGGGGGGGGGGGGAAATGTAAATGTAAAATATAAAACAATAAAAATGCACAATTTAAACTGTGTGGCTCGCTGTGAACCCACCTGTCTGAATGAGGTTATAACTGATGCTGGCTTCTCTGATCATAGGAAGGATGTGGCTCTGACACCATTGCATAGCCTGGCCCCGCCCACTGAAGGGGTTAACCAATAGCAGCAAGCGTCGGGGACGAGGCAGGAGGCCTTTGTTGAATTCTGTTGGAAAGGTGGGAGGAGGAGGACTTTCATTTATTAAACCAGGGGGGAAAAAAAAAAAAAAGTTGTGAGCATGAAGCTGAACGCAAGCCCTCTGGTGGACAAAGGAAAGCAGCACGCTTGGTCACACCACACAGTGGGCCAGAGCACCAAACACGCCGACCCAGGAAGACCCAAAACTCTGGAACTATAATGGGCTTTTACCCTAAAACACAAATAAGATGTTCAGCACCTGAATGAGGCCAACAAGCAGACCATTCATCCAGCAAATTAAAACAACCCTGATTGGACTGTGTGTGTGTGTGTGTGTGTGTGTGTGTGTGGGGGGGGGGGGGGGGATGGGGTTAAGAGGTGTACAGTTAACAGTGGACATATATGTACTGATATTATATACTGATATTAGATTTTCCCTGTATGTGGCTGCCCATGGGGCTTTGAGTCACCAGCAGGGGGTGCTGTGACTCTGTCCCAGCAAACACTACGGCGTTACTGACCTGTAGTGGCACAGACGGTCACGCCCCTGAGCAGACACTGCACGGCGGCGCACCAGCGTTCCGCATCAGGGCGGTTCTCCGCCAGGTAGGCCCTCACCTGCCGCCGCCGGGACACGCCCTTGCGGCGCCGGCCTGAGGGGTACCAGTAGAGCAGCAACAGGGGGGGCGCGGGGTGCCGGGGGCAGCTGCAGCCCAGCAGCTCGGCCAGGGGCAGCAGCAGGCGAGCCTCCTTGCCGGGCCGGGCCGACAGCCTCTGCACGTGCAGGTGGGAGTGCGTTAGCGTCAGGGCGTACTTGGCCCCGCCACCCCCCGGGCTGTTAGGGCAGCCATTCCCGTCACTGCTTCCACCCCCCGAGCGGCTCCAGCCGCTAAACTGGCCATGCAGTAGTGCCTCTGCGGGGTCGGGGGGCGCCACATCCGGCAAGGGCATCCTGAACGTCCGGTGGGAGGTGTCCTCAGTGGCCCGGCGTGCCCCGATTCTTGCTGCGCTCGCTTCCTGGCAAACGGACGGGCTGAAGTGGAGCCGACACTAGAGTTTCTGGTGGCCGGACACGCTCATCGGTGCCGAGGTACCCAGACCCGCTCGGGCCTGCGGCACATGGCTGGAGAGCGGAACACGACTGAGGCAGAGGGCATGCGCCTCACACACCTCAGCACCTTTGCGGGAAAACAGCAGCTAAATAATGCCACAAGTTCTTCATTTCAGTGCTCAGGCTTCACAACGTGCATTCAGAAGATTCACACTTCTGCTCAGCAGCACGACATCGCAGGTTTATACGCATGCAATCCACGACGTTCCGAGTCCGAATCCTAAAACAAAGGCTGTCCAACCCTACAGATGTTCTTCTGTTTTCTAAAGTGCTTCAAGTGCCTTTAAAATGGATTGCACAGGGTCTAAACATCCCAGTAGCTCTGAAAGGACTAAATTGCTACAGGTCACCAGCTCAGTCAGGATATCGGCTTCAAAGTTCCCTTCAACAGCTTCTGCATCCAGTTATTTTTCAGCATTACTTAAATACTGCAATGTCACACATACATCAACTCACGATTCACCGCAACTTAGGAAAACTCTCCAGCTGTAGTTAATATAGTGTTTATTTTTAGACAATATCGTAGTGCAGTGAAGTCAGCAACTAAATGTTCAGAGGTCGAATGGAGACAGTTTTAAACTATCATACTCACTGAAAGAATTAGTTTTTCCCTATGGCATTACACCACAAACAGAGACAATTCATATGGTAGTCTTGTCGGTAGGCAAAAAGACACTTATCCATGTTCTGCAAAAAGCTGAACACTTTGGCATTCCCAAAGTCCAAAACTTTGGGAATGCCAGAGAAGGTGAGGCTGGCAAAAAAAAAAAAAAACTAGGAATTTTCTGGAAATGAAATGGTCTCTGTGGTCAGGAAGGCTGGCGTTTACGATTTCCTTTTATCTGACAGGAAAATGCCACAAAATGCAGTATTAAGATTAGCTTGTTTTCTTTGCCTGATTCTGTCCTCTAAAAAAAGACTGGCTTAGTTTTTCTGAGTTAGAGTTATGTTGATCTTCATTAGGAAGCATCAGCTATACTGGTGTCCGTTCAAGGAGGCAAAATATCCTACGGAGAAAAAGAAAAATTATATTTATTAAATCAAAATTACACACCTCAAATCTGCAGTTCATACTAGGAAAAGGTAAAATGGCAATGAAAAAAAATGAAGTTCAGAAGACTTGAAGATCTGTGCATTCAGAAAAATTTTACAAAAATAAAAATGTCAAAAGCCCATCTTACAATTTTTTATTTTTTTTTTAAAAGCAATGAAAAAAAACAGAACAGGAATTTTTGAAAGAAATTAAAACTGAATGTAAACTGCTCAGAATATAGCAGAGTGGATCATACAGCAGATCACGCAGAAATGCAGACCTGGCACTTTTACAGGCCACACTGGTGTGCACGAGCGTCATCGTGAGCAAAGCCATATGGAGCAATTTGACAAAATTCCTGACACGTAGCTAACTGGTGCCATCACATGGAAACAGTGCCCATAACGTCCCACTCACGTCAAACGGACCCAGCCTCACTGAATCACTAACTGCAGCCAGACTTAACAGCTTAACTGACACTCCACAATGTAAAGACATTCTTTAATAACTATTAATTAATTTAATACCAGAATATTTGGTTAACCTCGTTTCATCAGCATGCTCCTTCATTTACTATAACTTTTTAATGTAATTTTCCTTCAAAGAAGTGTGTTTGCTCACAGTGATGAGAATGAAGTTAGTTGAGTGTTCAAGATGCCTGGATTGACTTTGCTATTTATAATACATTGAATTACTTTTATCTTCTATTTTAGAATGACTTGATATCGAGCTCCAAGCTGCTTCACAGTAGAGAGCACAGGGGTGACAACGGCCACAAACGCCGGCACTTTCAGCAAAAGGAAATTCCAGAAAGGCCTCCGCTCCATCAAGCGGATCTCCAGTGAACCCTCACCCACCAGCCCCATATCAAGGAGACTTTCTTTGAAGTGTTTCATGGATTTTTCAAATCACTCCAGCAAAAAATAGACACGTTAAAGGTCAACATTTTCCAAGTCCCAAAAACTCAGAGACATTGTGTCAGGCAGCCGGTAACTATTGTACTCCTTTGTTTCTCAAGTGCTGGACAGGGTCCACATTGAGTAATGCTTACTTAGTCACAGAAACATGACGACTGATTCATGGATAATTCCACAAATCTTACTTCACCCCCCCCCCCCCTCCAATTTACTGCTAAGTACAAAGAACCACAAATGATAAAATGGCACACATCTCTGAAAATGCCTTGTCTCCATAAACACAATCTCGATAATATATCTACAGAGCAGAGATTCTGAGAGTGAGACAGACATCAAGGTCTATGGACTCACTATCATGCACATGCAGGCTGTCAAGATATCGCCAACAAAGCACGTGAATATAATTATACTCAAAACCACCATAAAAAGTACAGTTGTTGTTTTCGCAACTCAACTTAAATTCTGGAATAGAATTAGAACAGGGGCGAAGGCATCCTGAGAAGAATATAATCTTGCATGAGTACCACATAACCAAGGTTGAAATTAAAACCATTGGGAGTGGGGGAAAAAAAAAATCAAGATTAAACACACAAACCAAAGCAAAAGCCATAGTTACCTTAACGAAAGTGATGAAAGAATGCACACACATCCTAAACATGGTTCATTTATACCATGTTCAGCATACAGCTAAGACCTGGAGCCCCCGCACACATTGCGATTAGACGCCCACACAGTCCTGGGTCTCTATAGCTCGTTTCATTCATACGCCCCCCCTAAATTACACTGGATTATGGGCAGCGTAGCTAGTGCACTCACTGAAGCAGCCTGTGCCGGATCCTCCGCAAATACTGCAGCCGCAGAGCATCCCTCACCCAGCCACTCTCCATGTGATCATCGTATGTACAAGCACATAAATGTGGTGACATGTCCAGTTATGAGTATTTTAATTAAGAGCTAAATACATCCTTACTAGCTCCGGACAGTCATATAAACCAATTCAGAAAAACAAATTAAATGGCAAGTGTTATAATAGATAAAATACTCGCTGACAGAAAGACAGTAGGTTCATTGAGCAGATTCACTTCCCCTGCTTAGAAAGGAACAGAAGGCAGTTATGTCTGCCTGCTCAGAAACAGCTCAGCCTTTGGTTGAGACGTCCCAGCCGTTTGTGCTGCACTGACCAACACGGTCAGGCATGTGACAGAGCACCGCCAGCCTCGCAGAGCGGTGCCCATAACACGGATAGCCCCAGGAGGCTCAAGGGGCTTCCAGGAACTTCGAAATCTCAGATATAGGAGCACAGCTTGTTCACTTAGAGCATCTACAGGTAGATGAGGGTGGCTCAGGTTTTGTCTCTAGAGACCCCCATCCAAAACCCTGCTGTACCCTAGTATGGAGCATAAATACAGAGAACCAAGGAAAAAAAAAAAAAACATCGTATGGCCATCAGTGGCTAAGTGGCCATAAATCTGAATGGTCCATGACTCAATATCCAGTCACTGCTGATCAACTGGTCCCGGGAGAAATCATGCACATTACCACGACAGCTGATTCAGCTCTGCACTCACTGGACTATAAGTGTGTCCCATCCACTCCACGACTCTCCTCAGCATACAAAGAACCAGGCTGCCTACTACACTGATACCCGGAAAACAGTCTAGTTACAAAACCCAATTAATCTGGATCAGCCCAACAAATTATTTAAGGAATCACGCTTGTAGGAGTAATTCAATCTTTGGTTGAAGTCCTGCGCAACAGAACACATGTGCTGGTGCCTGGAGCTCTCTTTCCCGTCGTTTTACAAACAAAAAAAAAAAAAAACATGTAGACGGGACGGGACTTACCACAAACACATTATTATTATTATTATTATTATTTAAAATAAAAAAAACACAGAAAATACGTAGTCTGTTGATCAACTCTATATGCGACACAACAATGGAAAAAAAAAAAATATATATATATATATATACACACACACACACACACATATACACATACACACACACACACACACACACATATATATAGGAGAACATATATATATTTATTTAAAGCAGTGTTGATTAAAATACGTCATTGATTTGTGAGAAACTTTATTCTAGGCTGACTATCGCTCGGTCCCAGGTTATTACACTCTATCCGTATTAATTACCGCTTTAAAAATGATACTATTGTCCGTCCGAAGTGAACTTTGCGGGGAATAAAATGACATGAAAAAAGATCTTATGTTACGCTACCTTGAAATGCAGCTCTTTGTTGTATAAAAATGCAGTCATAAAAACGTGTTGTTTACAGCTATCACATGTACTTTGAACAATGATCAATAGGCATGTTACAATTAAACGGCTGTGAAATGCCTCACTTAACTTGGTCTACCTACCTAGTCCACAAAACAAAAAACACCTAGAAAAAAACCCTGAACGAAATGACATTTAGATACTTCAACAAATTAAAACTATATTTTAGGGGACGATATTTAACTTCATTTTTATTATGCTTAACATGTTAATTGTTTGCAGACCGAGACCTCTATGTTGAAAACAAAAAGTCTAAAGAAATGGTCAGTCTTTATAAACTTCAGCAAAAAGCATTCGATCCCCCCCCCCAGTGATCTTTCTCAGATATCGGAATACTTAACTAGCATAAGCTTAGCACAGTTCTTCCATTAAATTGACAGAAAAAAACAACTTGAACCATAACATAAAAACTAAACGGACTTCAACAAAACGGAGCCAGAACAGAAACGTTTACCGGTCTAATAAGAGATCAGATTAACGTTTCCCCAGCAGCGTTATCTAGATTACCAGCTGGCTGCCTGTACCATGGAAACTCGGCTTTCTGCGCTTTAGCTAACGCCGGGCATCAAACGCTTTAGGATAAACAGCCAACTGGCTAACTGGTTAGCAATCGGACCGTGAAGAGCACTTCGTCTGTGCCGTTATGTTATGCCCTGCTGTGCTGTCGCTGTTAAAGGTGTCCCATTAGTGAACCATGGCAAATTACCTCATTCTCGCTTCCCAGGAGCGAAGTTACAAGCCGCCTCGTCGGAGACCCTCGCTTTACCCAGGAAGTGAGTCCCAATTGTGTGCGCGCTGGGGGCGGGAGGTGCCTGAGAGTTTGACCGACAGTTAACAAAACCAATAGGAGCGAAGAACAAGATATCACGAGCCGCCCACCACCAATACGCGAGCCAGTAAAAATAAAGTTGTTTTTTTCTTACACTTAACTAGCCGATGCTGAGGAAACCAGTTAAATGCCCGGTCGGCGTCCTCCGCCCTTCGAGCGACCGCCTGCCCCATTTCATGTCCGCCGACGAAATGCTTTTCTTCTGCGGTCCAACTTGTCCTTGTTTTGGTCCTCTCGCGAGAAATAACTCCGGGAGCCAAGTGCGCAGACACAGGCCGCATGTTGGGGAGCATGCAGCGAGGGGGGTGCTGTTCACAGCAACGAATTGTATTTGCGTGAAAGTGGAAAGGTGCATTTAAATACGAAGCTGCTGTCTGAAACATCCTTCCATACATGGACGTAGTATTGCTGTATTAGTTTCTTGTAAAGTGTCGGTTTCTTCCCCAAATTGCATGTCGTGGTGTTTCGACTGCAATGTCCGGTTTGATTCATACCTAATTACCTGGCAAGGTTAATTTTCTACATTCGCCCCAATAATTTTTTTTCATTTATTGTATGATTTTGAACCCTATTATGCAGATGACAATCACAACAGCATTTGTGTGGAAAGCTGCATCAGCAAAATATCCATAGGACAAAATAGAAGTGTAAAATAGAGAGCCGTAAGGCTGATTTTAAAAAAGTCATTAAAACAGAATCCAGTTTAGCGTTGGCCACAATCATGCAGGTCTATTTCAAACAATATTTTAAACGTAAGTTTCTCAAATAAATCTCAAACTTTAGTGAAGAGAATCAGTTTTCCTTCCTTGAGCCAATATCTTGGCTTGGATTGCTAACTTCCACCTGAAAGTCTGCCCGAAAAAGTACTCTGTGCCACAACACAACTCTAGTATCACAGAAGCCTGGGCTTCCTCTCGAGTACTACCTGGGATGTGATTCTCCATTTGTGTCCAACATAGCTTTCGTGGAAATCCCATTCTTCCTTCCTCCCAATGTTTTTAACCCAGTGGACCAGGATATGATTAATAAGTGTTGAAAGAAAAAAAACTTAGAAAACCACAGCAAGTCAGTGCCAATGATTTCCAGGTATTCCCCAGAATGCATCATCCCAACTCTTCCAGAACACTCTACATACTGGGGCTGTACTCTACTATAAAAATATCTTTTGATTTAGCTGGACTACCTGCCGTAAATGTACAACCCCTGCACTGGCATAGAGGGCTAGGCATAGGCAGAGCCCAATGCTCCCTCCAGAACTTCCACGCAATCAAGAGTGGCGTGTGCAGCACTGCATGGATATTTGAATGACCGAGCACCCCAGGGGACAGCCAAGGCCAAATTACAGTCCAGTCCTTTACTACTTAGTGGATGTGTCAGTATATATCACTTTATGAACATAACCTCATGGGAAAATCTCATCCTGCTTTAAAACTGCATTTCTGTAAGCTTTCAATTTTAACTTCAGATACAGTGGAAGAAGCTGCTACATAAATACACAAGGACATTCTGAGCTGCCCACCACTGATATGTGAAGCAGTGCAAATAAAGTTACACGTAACAAAGTTACTAAAAACGTCTTATTTGCATATATGATGCAAAATACTCTTCATGGACATAATGGTCAGACAGCAGGGTTTTTGTCATATTTATTCGCTACAGACTCCAAGCCCAAGAGTTCAGCAGAAATGGTTCTAGTTCTTGTATGCGCGGCTGGCTCTGCGGCCACGAGCGCGCTCAAACTTCCGGCCCTTGGAGCGGACGTATGGCCTGCGGACGGCAGCAGAGTGTTAACAAAATGCAAGCAGAACACCACCAATATTAAGTCAAACTCGTATCACAATATTCTGACATGCAGTGACATGAAGCAGTGTGAGACAACGTGACAGTCGGGGAAAACGACAAACAGGACACTCACTTGGTGTTGCTGTGGGGTGTTCCAGGTGCCTTCCCGAAATGCCTGTACACCTCCCTGCTCTTCCGTGGTCCTGGAACAGGCATACATTTTCATTAGGCAAAACATGCTAACTGCATGGCATCATTAGACTTACAAGTAGATGACAAGCAGGACGGCGTACCTAAAGCCTTTAAAGCTGACACAAATACCACCCACCACTTTATGAAAAACAGACACGGCTATCAAATTGCAAATAAATTTTTCAAAGTTCTTCCACAAATACAATTCTTCCAACACAGCTGTGCTGATAGTCATGTCATCTCAGGAGAGCAACAGAGCCAATTAAAAACAGTGACAAAGTGAAAAAACAACTGGCTAACTTTACTGCCGGTTGGCCAGGCATAGGTTCAAGCGGCAGCAGAGGCTGGGACATGCAGAAAATCCAATGAGCCAATATAGTAAGAACATCCCAATGCTTCCACTTATAAAGGTCAAAGTTAGTGTCCAGTAGGGCAGCTTAGCCAGAGTTTTCCAAACTAAGAGAGTACCCCCTCCAGTCCTACATCAGAGCTCACCAAACAATAACGGTACTTCATCACATCCAGTCATCCACAAATGCCAGTGAACGGTACCGGTATCCAAAGCCTCACCTGAAAGCAGCACGGTGCCCTGTCCTTTAGGAGCAGACAGGGCTAGCTGGTCAAAGGTCATGACCTGTCCCCCAGACTTCATGATCCTACGGCGAGCCCTATCTGTCACTCTCAAGGCACACACCTGAGAGCAAGGGAGACGGGGGAGGGGCATTAGAACTGGGGTATGATGTTTCACCACATCAGTAGTCAGTATGTCTTATGCTAGTCTTCATAAAAAAAAAAATGCAATATGCACTGTACAATTCATGCGATTATTACTGTTTTAACAACATAAATTTGAGATGGGACTATGGATTCTGTATATTAGGCCCGTCATGAATTATATACCATGGAGACCTTGAGACAACCCAGAAAATCAATCAGGCACATCAGTAAATTAACACAAAAATCCACTGGAATTTAGTGATCAAATTGCTGATGGAGTCATCTGCATAACAGGTTGACTAATTGTTGCAGTTCACTGTTGCAAAAGAGATTAAGCCCATCTCTCACTCACACACAAACACACATGCTGGGGAAATCTGAAAATAACACCACACTGTACCTTGAGTTTGGGGATATCCTGGATTCTGACATCATCAGTTATTGTTCCCACGACAACAGCGGTTTTGTTATCACGGCCTGGTAGCTTCATCTTACGAATCTAAGAAAGATATAGAAGGGTAAAGGATGGAAAGAATGCAATGAAATCCCAAACCGCACCTACAGTACAAGTCAAAAGTGTGGACAGCTACTGAAAATCATGTTTTTCAACACGATAATGACCCTAAGCACACATTCAGGTTATGTAGTATGTTCTGTAACCAAAGATAGAGACTCGGTGCCACGACAGATGACCTGGCCCCCACCATCCCCCCACGAAAGAGGTAGCCAACTTGTGCCCTGAACTTGTGGAAACTGCTTCAGGCCTGTTGGAGAAGCATTCCAGGTGGCTACATCTGGAAGCTGGTTGAAAGATTGCCAAGAGTCTGCAATCCTGCTATCGAACAAAAAGGGGACTATTCTGAAGTGTCTACAATTTCAGAAAATCAAGATGCTGAACACTTCTCTTATTTGTTGCAATATTTGACATCATTGCCCAGAGGCCTTTTATGATAAGATGAATGGTATAGCTAAAATAGACAGATCCTTTAAACACAGGTGCATGCAGACTTTTAAAATTGCTACACATCATGTTATAAGCTAAGGAGAATTTCCACATCAGGGTCATACGTACCAGGCGGGACAGGGAGAGCGGCGGTCGGTTGGTCTTGCTCATGAAGAGCCTCTTCAGGACAACCTTGTTGAAAGGGGCAGTGGAGCGACGAGCCAGAAACCTGTACAGCTGCAGGGTGAAGGCGGCACACAGTCCGGTGTTATTTTCTATTCATTCCCATTTTCCTCTAAATGCAGACACTTAAAAATATCATGACACCACCAAATTGGGTCGCCCCCTGGACGTTCTCACCTTAACCAGGAGCCTCAGGTAGATATCCTGGCTCTTGGGCTCCTTCCTGTGAACCTTGCGGTCCTTATTGTGCCTGATATCAACTCCCTGAAAGACAGTGAGTGTTAAAACTCGCAAACAAAATTAACTTACGGGTCTAAGATTTCAAAACATAAAATCCTTAAGCATTAGACATATTTATGTTTTATATTATCACCACTTACATCTTATTTACTCACAATGACAGTGACAATATATAAGACAACAGTACTTCCACAACAAGAACCATAACGAGGAAGCGTTAGCACAACTTAGAGGCAAGTACATTACGGAAGGATAGATGTTAGCTGTCTGCCAGTGATCGTATTACTGTAAAATAGCTGTCCATGGAAAAAAACTTAAGTCACACGAATTAAATAAATCGCGCTAAAATGGTCTTGGCCAATATTTAGTTACCCAGAGCGACTAAATCTTGCATACAAGTACAACAACAAGGCTAACATAAGGCCATGCGTAAAACAACCGGCCTTAATATTTCAGCTGAAATGGCAGCCACATATAACCAGAGGCAGGCAACCAACCGACACTCAACCCAAAGAATTTGCTGGTGTAACTGTAAACGGGTTTTATAAGAAATACCCAGAACTCACATTAATTTGTATTTCATCTGACGCTACGTTTACAGAGCGGTACGAGCGAAACCCCACATTCTGTTAGCAGCCTTCTGAAGTTTTTGCAGTTTATCTCATCATACATGCAGATAATACGAATGTATTTTTTAACATAAAACTCTACAAAGCCTCAACTTGGGCACGTGGGGAGAATATTTCACAGTTAAAGACCGATGGATGTGGATTTTCAATAGACTATTGCGTGAACAAAGCTAGGCACCTACCATCTTGGACACGACGAAAAGGGAAAAGGAGCGAATGTGTTCTCGCGATAAGCGAAAGAAGTGTGACTTGGA
Source organism: Paramormyrops kingsleyae (assembly GCF_048594095.1). Taxonomy (NCBI): domain Eukaryota; kingdom Metazoa; phylum Chordata; class Actinopteri; order Osteoglossiformes; family Mormyridae; genus Paramormyrops; species Paramormyrops kingsleyae. Next base: position 25,870,026 of record NC_132805.1, read on the forward strand.
CGCTGCCTTGTGTCATGTGACTCCAGTGTTCTTTCTGATTGGGTGATCCTGGATGCACCATATTTATTGTGGGCAAAACCGAAAGCCGGAGTGTGTGCTGTTCAAGAAAGAGTCGAGAGGGTATGGCTGCAGTTCGTGCTCTCTCTACGGGATGAACGTGCTGCTTCTGATAATGCCGAAGCTTTGGTCAATCAATTGATTTGTTTTGAAATTGACTAATTATAGACTTCTTCCAGAATAGCGGGGATGGTTTGTATTATTATTAGTATTGTCATCATAAAAATAACTATGTTTACGCGCTGGATTACAAGCGGGTTAAATCTATTTAAAAAAAATATGATAATAGCATCGTGCAACAGGAGGCATGTCGCAAATATAAGGCTGGCGATTTATATTTCAACTTAGATAGTTACATTATGCATAAAATATTCCTGAACTTCACCTACAACACTTATGAGAAACCAACAGCATCATACCAATAGGCTTGTAGGCCCCCAGCGCTGTAGATATGTGCGTTTCTTCTTAAATCCAAATGTGTGGTTAAGTGGACTGTTGGCTTGAAATTCCCCATAATGTGTGAGCGGGTATGTTTTGCAATGGACTGCTTTCCCGTGTGGTGTGTCCCCCAGCCCTGTGCCCTATGCTCCGTACGGTACACTCCAAGCCCAATGACAACCCTGATGAGCATAAGCACTTAAAAGATGAACAAATAGACATGTTAGCATATGTTAGTATTATACTACAAATTCACTTTAATGAAATGATTCTACAATTAATGTTTTGCCACAAGGTATATATTTAAACACACAATATGATAGAATTGTCTTAACTAAAAATGAATAAAGGAGTATTAATGAAGAGCTCAGACAGGAATGGGGTCCACAAATGTCAGCATTCAGCCTCTTTGCTGTCGAAAATGACAGAGAAAAACTGTCCAGATGAGGGCGACACCTCCTACAAACACTGTCCGTGCCACTGGTGGGACCAAGGAGAAGTTCACTACCTGGAAGGAAAAGAAAGATCTGCAATGTTATCTGGTGGAATCAGCTACAATATGTCCCAAAACCCAGGTTTCATACTGTACCTGCATTGTGGACCAGTAAACCACTCCAGTCTTGAGAAAGAAAAAGAGGGACCATCATTAATACTGGTCATTATTAAATGACTTATGGTTATTGCGATAGCCCTTTAAAGTCTCTCTCCCACTTTCTGAGCATCACCTTGTAGGAAGTCCAGAACTTCTCTCGCCAGTCTTCAAACAGCTCCTGTCTTCCCTCCAAGGCACTCAGCCCTACGAGAGACACAACAGTATGACAAAAGCAGCTGAGACTATGAAAACAGACTGAAATTATGCATGGCTAACCACAGACAAAGTCTCCCACATTAATCAGCTCCATCTTCTGCAGATATGTAGAAGACACTGATTGCATATATATGGCTAACTGTAGAGGAAATCTCCCACACTAAAAGACTCTGTCTTATTTAGATATATTTACCAATGTAGAAGACACTGATTGTTGCAGGAGCTGCAATCACTTGATCTAGCAGCACTTTCACTGATACCCTTTTGACTCCTGTCCCAGGCAGCATCCTTTCCAAGCCTTTCAGCCAATGGTAGTTGAAATTGGCATGAAAAGAAAATCCAACAAGAGCCACCCGGGCCGTCTGGTCCCAGTTAACACCAGACCACGTCCCAGATTTCATTTTTGATGAGGATTCAATCTCCTTTGAGATTAGGTTTGCCTTTCCAAGATTACCAGTTTCACTCTGTTCTGACTCCAGTCCTTTTTGCGGTTCAGGTGAGGAATCCGTCTTCTGCTTTAATTTTATGTCTGGTGTTACGTTTCTGCTCTCACTTGCTTCATTTGCAATCCGTTGATGTTGACCTGACGGTGTGATATCTGCACCTACTCGCTTCTGGTCAAGCACACTCTGTTGGATGAGGTCTGCAGTGGCGAATAAGGCCGTGTATCCTATCACGTTGGTGACGTAAGTATGGGACCTGAACATGGACCAGACTCTGTTCATCACGACTGCTTCTGAGACAGAATGATTCAAGAGATGGAGAAAAGCAATAAATACAAGAGAGACATTATGCCAAAGGATAAAAACACATATGGAGGCAATACTTTTCGAGGTAGTAAAATCAGATGAGTGTTTCATATTTTACATTCCATTGCTAATGAAAAAAACGAATTGATGCATTATCCTATGGAAATATTATTATAAGGAAAGTTCTTAGATCTCTTGAATACAAGAGAACAAATTCATAAAGAGAATTTAATAGATATAGGGTTCATTGAGTACTGATAAATATTTAAAGTAATTGGAAATGTAAGTAAGTGAAATCTTGGTATAGCATTTAGCAGTTGCACTCTGATTACCCTAGAAATAGTTTTGAAACGTACCTTAGTACTCTGAGTGCACATTTGCCGGTGGAGAAAGCACAAGGTGAAGGTACACTATCATATACCCTCACTGGCTCTGCTGAACAAATTGGGGTGGAGTCTTTTGGTGCCGCTAGCCAGTAAGAAACCTCTTTGGTGCCAAGAATCTGCAGGCCAAAGTTCAATGTTCAAGAACACATGTGACACCATTGATCTATCAGCCACTTTTAGATTTAATCATAAAGATGTGTGAGTGAATACATAGTGACTGTAAGAGGGGCATAATTGATACAGAGCTTATATGGACATATAAAGCACTATTTTAAGTATACTATATTTAATGTTATCCCCAATATCACAAAAATACATGCATTTTTTACAGTGTTTCATTTGGAGCGCAGAAGTTTTTCCTGGGAATTTTATGGCGCTCTAGACTAAATAAACTAGGAGAAAACAGTCCATCTCAAATGAATAAATTATTATCCATCCAATTTCCATATTTGCCCCAGGCACATCACCAGAGAACAATATATTATGTTACTCACCGCAGTCAAGACCAAATCAGAGATCACCAACTGAATTAAACATGCATTCTGCAAGTGTGTATGAATGAAACGAATTGAAGTCACAGTCCAGTTGCTTTGCTCCTTAGCCACATGTCGGCTTGTGCTAAATTTAGGCAGCTTCCATTGCCGCCAGCTCCTCCCTCGGCTACCATTAGCAATCTGCTAGTTTATTAGCAATCTGCTAGTTTCATGCTGTCGTTGTCCTGTATCTGTTCAGGTTAGTTATTTTGTTAATGATAATTGATGGGCACATCTATTCTGTGTGGAAAAACACAGAATAATTGTTTGCCTTGAACAATGTTCAGTCTTTTTATTCCTATTCTTACAAAAGCCCTACAAAAGAAATCAGATTCATAATACAAGCTCTTCAAGACACCAATGGGCCTATTCATTTATATAACTTAATTGACATTTAAAGGGGGCTCTGGGATGTGTCTATATAGACATCTGCAATTTCTGAGTAGCAACAGGTTGAACTCTCAGACAGGAGAATGTGATAATTAGGGCAGAGTTTAAGTTGATCAATTAAAGGCTTGTTAGAAGCTCAAAGGACACGCTTCTGCCGCTGACGCTTAACAAGCTGTCTTTAGTCTGCTTACAAAAGAGATGAAGCCTGGGTATCTGTACCAGTTGACTTTTCAAAAATAATTGCTTTTATATGCTTCCTCTATTGCTTTCCCCCTCTCAGTCTCTCAGTTCATCCTACAAACCTCTGTTTTGTCATCCACAAATCTGTTTTCTTAACCTTTGGCAAGTCCCACCTCCTTTTAAATTCTCCTCTTTCAACCACCCATCCCATCAGTGTCTCCACCAGTGTCATTTCTGGGGTCCGAAGAGAGAGAAGACCCAGGTCTAAGGTGAGTGAAGAGATGCCTTAACCTGTAAAATGTCTGTCTTAGGACTTCAAAGTGTTATAACGCCCTACTTGAGATTAAGCTAGGGTGTTAAATCTGTGCAGTTTGATGAATAAATAAAATAGGTTTGGGTGATTAAATCTTAATATGGGGGATGTTAAGTTTTCATTACGGCTGCAACATGAGCTTGTGTATGAGAATGCAAAATAATCAGGAGGGCTTTGTCACACAGTCAGGAGAATGATAAAGAGCGCTCTTACCATGCAGAGCATACAGAAATGCATTATTTAGGCCTGTAAGTAAATGAGGTGAATAAATGCATTCAGTACTGAGAAGTTTAATATTACAGCAAGGGCAGGAAAGAACAGGACAAGGAGAGAGAGACTGAGAACAATGATTACTTAGGGTACCTTTGTTAGATTAGAAAAATGTATATGGCACTGGTCCTATGACTGGATAGCTCTTACTTTTTTTAAGGTAAAATGTACATGGTTTTGGTATAAAATATAGATGCGATTGATGCTATATGTGATTAAATTGAATGCTAGAATTATATCTACCATTTTTAGAAGACAACTGATAGTTCTGATATTCTTAATGGTCTCCCTCCATCTGTGTGCTTTGCTTTCTCCCTGTGCTAACTGTTACTTTGTCTAGTCTTAGTTTTGAACTTTACACACAAATTACCCCCCATCCTCCTTCCCTGTCTATCTTCATCTGTCCTGTAGTCATGCGTCCATCCAGTTCTTTGACGTGTGAGCCGGGTGCGGAGAGAGTAATCCCATGGGGCCGTGACCTCTTTACATTTGTGACATCAGCAGCCGGTCACATGATGAGGACACTTCAGAAGCCACGAAAAAACCGGCCGTCAAAGCGACAAGTTAATCATCGGCGGTTTTTGCACAACATGATACAGAGGCATGTGAAACTGCGACGTCTGCATTACAAAATCCAGAACCAAGGGCACCGTGAATCATTCTGACGTTTAATCTCTTCCTTTCAGGAAATTTGCAGAAATCAAGGCTGCCAACCACCAGCTTGCATCTGCTATTTTCTCAAGGGACAACGAGGATGAACAGAGCCTGTCTCTGTGTCAGGTGCTAAAATCCAACCAATCAGATGAAACCACCAAAGAAGGTACATCTTTTAAAATTCTCTATACAAAAGCATCACATGCTGCTAGATCTTTAATGTTCTTCTATGATTCACTCAATTTCCCTTCCACACAGAATCCAGCAATGTGACTTTGTGCCTGCCTGTTCTATCTCTCGATGATCCTAACCCCGAGACCATCACAGTGGAGCAAAATGGCCTGTGGACGATCAGCAGTCACTCGCATGAACATGATTTCGGCACTGCAAATAGGAATTCAGAGACAGCAACGAACCCTCTAACCTTACCGAAGAAAAACTTGGGGAGAAGGGAAGAGGTTGGAGAAGCCATATTTGGGGAACTCAGCTCATCTAAACAGCACAATGACTTTGAATCCTGCTTTGACTTTGAAGTGGACCCCATGAAAATTGACTTGATGAGATTCAGTGAAACGTTATTTGGTGAAAATGACAAGCAGGAAAATGTTCAAAACTGCAATAGAAGCCAGGCCACCCCAAACTTACAGCAAGCAGAGGCTGATGCTCAGTGCCCGTGTATGGATGGCCCCTTCCTCCGAGTCCCACCAGCTTTCCATTCGGATGGACAGTCACTGGCTTCCTGTGATTTCATGATGCCCAGCATCACTGATCCCCACTGTTCCAATACTGATCTAAACAACATCATGGAATCCACTCAGTCACACATACTAGACAATTCTGGCGTGATGGACAGCAACAGAAGTGAGGAAGACTGTATGGATTTGCAGTCCCTTTCAGTATCATTTTGGGAAGCTGGGGATGAAGGTGCAGAAAGCTGCAAGCTGAATTTTAGCAGTGCATTTGTAACCTACGGCAACAGTGGCAGCCTTGATGCCATCAAAAACCAGCAGTTCAACAATCATCCCATTGCTCTTAGTACAGATGTGGGACAGTCAAACTGCTCGAGATATGATAATATGGAGAGCATCCATAGAGACTCCAGATCTACATGTGATCCACATCTGGACACCCTTAGCAACTCAAGTTATCACATAGATAGTAGAAAACCCTGTAAACCAAATTATTGCAGCAAGAAAAAGATGGACCTTGCGATCCCATATAATGAAAGATACAATGCAGATACTTTCACAACTGTGTGCCCTAATCTTGCCAGCCTTGACCTAATCAGAAGGAACACAGGAGGTGAGAATGATGCTGGCAGAGACCTGAGTAAGTTGAGATCCTGCAGCTATGAACTGGTAAGATCTGGCACCAGCTCCATGTTGTATGACGATGATGCAGAACAAAATGCTCTGAAGGAGCTTAGATTAGATGGCATCTCCACACTAGAAGACAATGCCCTGTGTTACAAGAGCTACACTTCAGGTTATCAGAGAAAACCCACTGGCTTTGTCCATACGTTTTCCAATTCGTGTCACAGTCATCAAGGAGCCTCAGAGTGCATACAAAGGGATTCAGAACAGCAGGCTGGGCTGCAGGGATCAGGATATTGGAAACCCATGTCAGACATCCCAGAAAGCCATCTGCATAACCATTGTGGTGCTCTGAATTCAGCGTCCATCCAGAACTCGTGCGGAGCTCACATGAATCAGAACCTCTTTACAGGGGTAGCCAGAGCTTTCCCAGCCTCAAACGCAAAAAGACACCTTAAGTGTATATTAACCCCGGCTCTAGAAGAGGACTGGTTATTTGATGAGATTGAGTTAAAATGACAGGCGGGTTAGGGTTATCAGTTTAACATATGCATGGAACTTTATACCTGCCTTGTATATTAAATATTTTGTGCCTAGTGATGGACAAAATGACGCTTCATGAACCATTTGCTGTATTTTTTGACCCCAGTAGATGGTCATCTCTGTTCAAAAAAGGGCACTTTCATGCCCCATAGCAAATCAAAAAATACAGCAAATGGTTCATGAAGCGTCATTTTGTCAATCACTAAATATGAGTGATTATAAGAATTTACAGTGAAAAAAGAAAAATGATGACATCCTCAGTTTGTACTTCAGAGGTTCAGTTTTGTTCATGTTTGTGATATAACATGAGCCCATGTCCTTAAAATAATGCTGCAAATGAATTCAGCAAATCAAAACCTTTATCTGAAATTATGACACACTCACAGAAAACTGTCCTTTCTTAAATGTTCAGATCTGTTAAGCTTGGCTAAATATTGCAGTGTTTGTTCCAATATATTTATTTATTAAAACAGGATTCTTTTTTGGAATATCATGTATGGTGATGTGGAAAAATGCATGATGCATTTCGTTCTGGGCACCCCCATCTGTGATCAATGAATTAAATCTCACTAAGAATTCCAAACTGACAACATATATTAAAATTCGGGTCAGATCTAGTTAGATATGATTTAACAGCAAATAAACAAAACAACCAGCAATTATAAAAATTCAAGTTTCACAGAAGCAAAAAAAGCACCAGTTTTGTTACATACAAGGTTGGTTCTCTACTTCTTATCCCACAGGTCAGTCTGCGATAAGGGCTCTGTTGTCACATTTGTTAGAAATCAAATGAGTACAAACCAGAATATAAAATTAATTAGATTGATGTTTAATAAAACATAAAACAATATCTGATGCACATCAGAAGTATAGAAGTATCTGGAAATCAAAAATGTTTTATTAGGACAAAGGGTTTAGAATTTAATGAGAATTTGTAAGCATATGAATTCATAAAACAAACAGTTGGCTTGCAGAGCACGGCTGAAAGCCAAACACGCCGGAGAGGGTGAACGGCTGGATTTTGTTGCCATCTACTGGAATATAAAGTGCACATTTACTAGAAACATTATTTCATGTTATGTCCGTGTCGTCGTTCAAGTTCAAATAAATATTCATTAAGGTACACAGGAGAAACATTGCAATTTGTAAAATGAATTAAAAGAGGAATACTTTTTGAATAATTTTCCACATGAACCCTCTCCCAAAATTTTTTACACAGAAAGTAAACAGAGTGCCACAGAATAAGTAAAACGCTGAGAGCATTCCAAGTAAGCCTAAATCACGGTAATAATACCGAAGCACCATCCTTGTACGATAAGTTAACTGCAAAGTTGCAATGAGTCGTGCCCGTTATATAAGGGCACAGTATATACATCCCCAGGATATTCCCTCTGTTTCTTAGAGGGGGTGTGAGGTTAATCTGGTTTTTTAAAAACGTTCTGACTGCACCCCAGTTATGCTTGCAATACAACGTGAAAGACGTAGAGGGGTGGCTCTCTCTCTCTCTGTCTGTCCATACAATCGGTGACAGAAGGAGGATCTGTACAACATAAATAATATAACGGAGAAGGATTTGGGGGTGGGGTGGGGTAAAAAATGCTGAATTTGAGACTATGAAAATGATCTGCAAATGGATTAAGCCAGTTAGGTGAATTATGATCGTTTGCCATGGACGTAAATTCTGACTGGGGAGCTAATTAAGAAACTTTTTTATATACTGAAACCTTTCTTAAGATTCATTGTAGGTTTCTTCGCTATATATATTTACTGCATATTAGAACAGCTGAAACCCTGATTAATACATTTCATCAAACAGTAAATATCTGCTTCAAACACTACTCGGTTTGTCATGTACCACTTGTATAAAGTTACAGAAATACGACGTAGAGCACTTCAGATGACCTAAAAAATGTCTGAGGCGAAAACCTCCAGATACCAGAGGAAGTACATTTTTACCCTTCACGTCACTCTTGGAAATGCTTTTCATTATTTGCTAAATTTGGTTGTATTAAATATATCCTAAATTTTGATAACGTAAATATTCGCTCCATTTGGAAAACACTGAGCGTCCATTAACAAACACTTTACACAACCACTAAAATAGACATCGCACAATATTTCCGCTGTTGAAATGCTGCCAGTGGTTCTGATACGAGTATACTGAGAAAGATCAGCAGTAAAAATGGAGGTTCTCTCATTTCCCGCCTTTTCTGGATTAAGACTATTTTAAATCTTCCAGTTTTTTCTGTAGTCTGGCCTTCAGAAAAAACAGCGCTAATATATTAACCTACGACTTTATGTCACCCAAAGCGGCTTGGTCAGTGCAATTATCTTTAATATGCATTTCAAACAGGACTCCATTCTCCTAAGCGCTCAGACCCCTAAAGCGCTTTCCTAGAGTTTCTGGTCAAAAATCAAGGCTAAAGACCAGGTGAAATATGAGATCACCATGACTGTGTTTGAGAAGAAACACCTGTACTGTATGAAGGCAAACAACATACTAACCAGTAAATAAAGGAGACGATCAGCTGTGACATTAATATTTCAACTGTAACTGAACCAGTGTAACAAAAGTGCTAAGCAAGGAAAGCCTGTTTATATAGTAACAAAAGTAACAATATAACAAAAGTGCTAAGTAAGCAAAGTGTGTTTACCTAGATGCATGTTATCTATCACATAAGAGAGCTTCATGTCAGCACCTGGACACAGAGCACGGCACTACACAGAGAAGGAATTCACCTGTTAAAATCTCATTAAAACAACCTACATGTGCATCATGAAAGTGTTTTTAATTCTGATCAGCTTGTAAACCATGAGTCTATCTACACACTGCAGTTTCACGTTGGTCTTCACTGTAATCCACAGGCCTCATTACGCAGACTATGTAGGGTTAGGCATTTTCCTCCAAAACACTTATATATATATATATATATATATATATATATATATATATGTGTGTGTGTGTGTGTGTAAATTGAGTCATTTTGTAAGAAACCATTAGATATAGTCAATAATTGAAAGAAATATGATTAAAATACTAGACTAATTATTGCAACAAAAAAAAAAACTGTTCCTGGTGGAAGATAAAACAGCGGACCAAGGTTGCATTTTTATGCTAGTGGTGAGATTCTCACATTAAAGTGTAGGTATTCTAAGAAAGGTTTACTTTCAGGTAAAATGTATTCAGGTCAACACTCAAAATGTTGCATTTCACACTGACTCATCCCTGCTCGCTCTCATCAAACCCTGGGTGAAGGACATCTACCTCAATCAGGGTGAGCGCATCTGAAGTGGTGACTTTACAGTACCCTGCTTTTTAGAATGTGAGCGAGTCAAAGCGGTTTTCATAAAAAAAGTACCAGAGCATATTAATATTATTACCGCAGGCAGTAAGGGTGCATCTCTTACTTGCAGAATCAGTGGGATTTTTCAACGTTTACAAATAAAGTTACCCGTCCTTCATTATTTTCCTTCGTTTCTGTCACCTTTGTTTTTGCAAGCTCATGCAAAATGCCTCAACCAAACCTGGCTTTTAAATAAAAAAAACACTTATTTTGAATAACCATCATGGTACACACACTGTCACATTAAGCAGGATATACTAAAAGAGATTTGCTAATTGGTTAGGCCTCCCAGTGTATACTGGGATCTTTTTTTCCCCCTTTCAAAATAAAAGTTCTTAGTCTGTCTCTCTCTCTCTCTCTCTCAGTGCAGCAGTTCTTCATTCTGATGTTTAATGTCCAGTCAGTCAGTGTAATGTGCCCTTCCTTCTGTCTGTCTGCTCCTGGAGATTTTCTTCTTTGCCTGATCTTCCCCCACACTCAGCACCGACGCCATGGGGGGCACCTTGAGTCAGTGAGTCGGTGGGTCCGTCCATTGGCCGTAGAGCACCCCCAGTGCCCCCCTTCACTCCGACTCTGTCAGGCCATACGGGAGCTGGGGCTCCAGGCTGTGCTCAGAGGGCGTAGGTGTGGCCGGGAGGCCGGTGGATGGGGAGGGGGAGGCGGGGGGCTCCTCAGAATCGGAGTTCTCTAGGGAGAGGTCGTCCACCAGCGGCCGACGGGCAGCACGCAGGGAGAGAGGGAGGGGGGCGCGTCTGTGGGGGGGACAGCCAACAGAGGAGTGCAGAGAGGGACACAGAGGAGAACGGACAGAACGATCAGTATGATGTCAGATTAGAAGCACAGCAAAGCAGACACAGCAGCGCTACTGCAGTCAGAACTACCAGCAGGAGACCTGAGGGTCCAAACCAGGGCACATTTCAGAGGCCGTCTCACTAATGACAGATGATTCTGCGGAAGCTGCCCGATGACCCCCCAGGCGGCATCTTAAAGCTTATCACAGTCAAACAGGCTGTGCGCCTAGAGCATGCGACTCAGCACCCGCTCACGAGGTGAGAGGGAACAGCCTGGGGCGCCAGCGGGCTGGACACTCTTTCGCCAACAAAGGGCAGAAGGGATCCTCGAGCACGGCACAGCACCAGGAGGCAGAAGCACGCGGACACACACACACACACACACACACACACACACGAGTGAGCAGCCAGACCTACTTCTCATCTCTCCGCTCTGTGGCGCTAAATGGGGCATGAGAAAGGGAGAGGGTCACAGACAGGCCGGGACGAGGCTCGCAGACGAGTACAAATGTTAAAATGATGCAGCATGACACTCAGACAAAGTGCAAAGATGGGACATAATAAAAAAAAACACCCAAAGCAATGACATGATGGTGTATGTTGGCCCTGTACGGCTTCGCTCTGAGATATTCCCACACTCCACGGGTAAAACACGTTGCAGACCAGGGCTGTGCGATATGGCAATATACAGCTGCAGAAAAAATTATGAGAACACAGCAGTACTTTTCGTTTCACTCATTTCTCAGTGTATGGGTGTCTATCTCTGAGTAATATACATTTTTTTTGCAAACTGCAGCCTGGCTCTTCCCTGTTTCTCATTAAATGAAGGGCTTCTTCCTTGCTTTATGGGACTTCAGTCCTGCTTCAAGGGAGCCTGATACAAACTGTCCTAGCCGTGCACTTCACACCTACACTTGTTTCCCATTCCTCTTGAAGACCCATTGATATCATCCTCTAATTCATAAAGCACTGGCAGATGAGTTGACGGTCATCTCTGGCATTAGAACGTTACTTCTGCCCTCTACATGGCCGGTTTCTGGTCATTCCCAGTATCTCCTGCTTCACCTTGTTCTTGTGTGCTGCCGCCTTAGAACTTTTGCACCTGGAAGCAACCTGCTGCTCGGCGCAGCCTTCTGCCAGCAGAACCATGCTCAAGCATTTAAAAATGCAGGTTTGTTTAAAAATATAGAGTGGTGTCAATTTTTTACGCAGCTGTATATCGTGTGACGATAGAGACTTGTCTATCATGTATGTTACGCTGTTTCGTTTATATCATTGTGTCACAAATCACACTCTTTATGACAATATTTAAGTCCTTTGGAAATCAGGCCTGTTACTGCCGGGTCCGTACCACCTGCCTGATGTGTGCCTCACACATTGGTCTATGCATGTGCAGCATTCGTAAACACATATTTACAGCAAGCTACATTTACAACAAGCTACAGGGGTCGCTTTATTGTTTAATGAGAACTAGCATTAATGATCACGCTGACTGAAAAACATCAGGTTTTCTTTGCTTGTCATTTTAGGTGTTCGAGCCATGCGTATATATCCAGATTTTTGATCAACACTATTACCTAAATATCCCATATCTGAAATACTAATTTATATCTCCATCAGGTGAAATGTCTGCTATCCAGCCCCATGGTATTTTGGTATACTTATAGCTTTGGATCTCTCTGAACTGAAATATGAAATTTGGTGTATTTTCCGTTTGTTGCAGTCATATTTATATCACTCCAAATCAGTGGGATCAGAAAAACAAATGGATATCATAAATAGCATTTCTCTACTCATTTGTCCTGTTGGCATAAGTTACTGATTTTGCTACCTGCATAATAGTGGCAGCCATCATGGACATATTCGGTCACCCCCCCGGGACTGGGGTGCTTAACGAGACCCATAAACACGCACTCAGACACAACTGCAGGTGCTATGCAGAAGGTGTATTAAACAGATGGAGAACACAATCCAAAATATGAACATCTGGCTGAATATTCCATTCTGGGCTGGTGGAGATGGCTCACAATATAAACCGGATGTCATAAAAAGAAATATTAACAGGATCAAGTTGGGTCGTGAAAATGTGGTGAAATTAAGTGGTACAAATCGTATAATATGCCGTAAAGTGTGATGCTGCACATGCAGTCGAGCAAGGTACAAATCAGGCTGGGGGTACAGATTGTACTTAACAAATTATGTCACAGACATACAAACTGTCCCCACAACAGACTGATACCACAGCCTTGAACAGTGTTGTTTACTAACACGCCCACATACATAACCACACCCACTGACAGGGCCATATACATAACCACACCCACTGACAGACCCATATACATAACCACACCCACTGACAGACCCATATACATAACCATGCCCACTGACAGACCAACATACATAACCACACCCACTGACACGCCCACATACATAACCACACCCACTGACAGGGCCATATACATAACCACACCCACTGACAGACCCATATACATAACCACACCCACTGACAGACCCATATACATAACCATGCCCACTGACAGACCAACATACATAACCACACCCACTGACAGGTCCATATACATAACCACACCCACTGACAGACCTATATACATAACCATGCCCACTGACACACCCACATACATAACCACACCCACTGGCATCCATATGCATAACCACACCCACTTACACGCCCACACATATAACCACACCCAGTGATACGCCCACATACATAACCACACCCACTGACATGGCCATTTACATAACCAAACCAACTGACACGCTCATATACATCACTACACCCGCTGACATGCTCACATAATAACCACCCCCACTGACACATCCATATACATAACCACGCCCACTGACACATCCATATACATAACCACGCCCACTGACATGTCCATATACAAAACCACGCCCACGGACACACCCATATACATCACCACACCCAGTGATACACCCACATACATAACCACACCCACATACATAACCACACCCGCTGACATGCTCACATACATAACCACCCCCACTGACACATCCATATACATAACCACGCCCACTGACATGTCCATCTACATAACCATGCCCACGGACACACCCATATACATCACCACACCCAGTGATACACCCACATACATAACCACATCCACTGACATGGCCATTTACATAATCAAACCCACTGACACACCCATATACATCACTACACCCACTGACACACCCACATAGCCACGCCCACTGACACACCCATATACATAACCACACCCACGTCCTGTGTAAAATCACCTGAGTTGGTTGCGCAGGGCTGCGATCTCCCTGGTCATGCTCTGACTGCTGTCCGTCATTTCCTCCAGCTCCCGCTGCAGTTTGCGTCGCTGTGCATTGGTGCGTGAGTTCTCCTCCTCCACCTCCTCCAGTTGTCTCTTCAGCTGCCGGAGACGGCCCATGGACTTCTCCAGCTAATGGAGGGAAAGAGGGGAGATGAGAGAACCGTCCGTCCATAACTGACCGCCAAGAACGTGGTTGTGGTGTGAGACTAAGCCAAATGTCCTCGAAAAATAATTTTCAACAACATAAAAAAAGGACACCCCCGGTACCACAGACCTAAGCCTGGTGGCCACAGGCCCTACCTACCTGCTCCTTGTACTGGTCAGCATGTCTCCGCTCATCCTCCACCTGCATCAGTACCTCCTTCAACTTCTTCTCGGTCTTGCGCACCAGCTTGTTGGCAACTGCCCGCTCCCTGAGGTGGGAGTGGGGGAGGTGGGGTGAGGAGTGTCCAAGCTGAGGCCCATTCAAGACCTACCATGATAAACTGGCCCTCACAACTTCACCATCACCCCACTATCTGCCCCTCCATCTTCTTCTCTAACTATCCCTCTATCCACCCCTCCATTCACCTCACTTTTTCCCCACTCACTGTCTCTCCTGCTCCAGCTGCTCCTCCATGGCATCAATCTTGGCCTCCAGGGCGGCGACACTGAGTCTGTGTTTTCCTCGCAAGGCTCCCTCCATCTCCCCCAGTCGGACTTTCAGCTCCTTGTTCTGCCTCTCCAGCTGCTCCCGGGCGCTGTCACTCTTTTGCGTCAGGGTGCGCTCCCCGGCAAGCTGCACTGTCAGGGTCTCCACCTGCAGGGGGCAGCAGAGTTGATGTGGGGTGGACTGAGCTGGATGTAGACACAGCAGTGGAACATCCCAAACTTTAATGAAGATCTGATGTATGGGCCCTTGATTCAATCAGTATGAGCCACACCAGTTACTTTAGTGCACTGCAGCTACTCAAAGATCCAGACCAGGCAGGTGCCCATTAAGAAACACACTCCGCCTGCTGGGATGACCTTCTTTCAGGATCTGTCCGGGGTGTACACCAGCTTGGGAGAGGCTCCAGGCCCCCTTGACCAATATAAGTAGTTGGATGGATGGATGGATGGATGGATGGATAGACAGACAGTACCTGGAGGACAGTCTTCCTGTGCCGTTCCGCCAGCATCTCCGCATTGCTCTGCTCTTCCTCCAGCTCCTCCTCCAGCTGGGTCACTCTCACTTCCAGCCTCCGCTTCTCATCACACAGTGCGGATCTGCGGAGCCATTGAGATGAGGGGGTCAGCTGCACGGCACGGAAGGTGGGGCACAGAAGAGAGACAGAGGAAACCAGGTATGAGAACAGCAAGACTCACTTTCCAGTGGAGCTGTTGAGTATCTCATCAGCCATTTCGTCCCGCTCCTGCTGAGCCTGTCTCCTTATCCTCTCTGCGTTGGCCAGTTCCTGCGGAGAACACAAGGGGACACCAGTTCAGGATGGGTTTTAAGGGATGAATTAACCTCCCTGTTTTGATACCCTGAGGGAAGTACAGAACTCAGTCTATGCAACGCTGTACAATAACGTTTGACATCTAATCATATCTTTGCTGTGATTAAGTTCTAAATGTTTAGCGAAGAGAATGGGTATTACTTCATAGCCTGGTGACATTTGTGAAAATCATAACCATATAATTATTCATTAAAGATTATAAAGCATATTAACCTGACAAGTCAGATTGCGTATTTTTTCTTATGAATGATGACCTCTGACCTCCGTTAGCTGCAGTAGCTCCGCCTCCAGGGCCTGCAGCCGCTTCTCGCTGTCCTTAGATTGGGCGACCACCTCATCACGGGCCAGCTTCGTCTCGTCAAGTTCCCGCAGCACATCCTTCATCTGGGTCTGAAGGGGATCACAGCACACACATGTATACATGAATGTGATGTCGCCTGCGGTGGGTCTGTGGATGTGGTTATGTATGTGGGTGTATCTGTGCCATAATGCAAACATAAAAACTCACTGGCCCAAACAGTAGATGGAGGCAGGTTTACCTGCAAACGTCGCAGCTGCCTCTGCGCCTCCTCCCTGCCGCGAGTGGCCGCCTCCACCTGTGCCTCTGCCTCCTGTAGCTCCGCCTCCAGTTGCTTCTTGACGGATACAGCCTGCGCTCTCTGGCTGCGCTCCTCTTCCAGCTGTGACTCCAGCTCTCGGACCTGCAGGGCAATGGGTTGGCAGTGTTGAAGTCCCGCATGCCCAGATGCACAGGTTTTCAGGGGGCCTTGGTGGCCACACGCTCCTCCCATACCTGCTTGCTAAGTGCCCTCCTCTTCTCCTCGCCCTTCTCCTCCTTGCTGCTGATCTCCCTCTCGAACTGCGCCCTCAGGGCCTGCAGTGTCACCTCCAGCCTCAGCCTCGAGTTCTCTGCCTCGGCAAGCTCCTCCTCCAGCTCCTGGGTCTGCACTCGGAGGGACTGCGCCTCCGTTTCCAGGCTCCGACGAGACCGCTCCAGCTCATGGACCTGCCAGGGGAAAGACGACCGCCCCCCCCGTTATTGTTATTCTGGGGTTTGCAGAGGGGGAGGGGTTCTGCTCAACATCTCTCTGCACACAAAAGGGCCTCACATTCTTGCCCACGTCGTCCTGGGCATTTACGAGCTGCTCCATGTCGAGCCTCAGCTGCTTATTGACACGTTCCAGCTCCTCCTTCTGGTCAGTGGCCTCCTGCAGGGCGCGGGACAGGGACAGGGTGCGCGTCTCCTTCTCGCGGTTCTCTGCCTCCGCTCGGTCCCGCTCCTCAGCCAGCCGGGCGCTGACGGCTTTCTCATCCGCCAGGCACTGAGGGGGAGATCCATGGAACAGCCGTTTGGCCTGATCTGTTGTCACAGTGACCATCTCACTTTCAATCCCCACTGGCAGCCTCTGACTTCTTGTTCCCTCAGGTCTCACTTCCTGTCTGCAGTGCCACCTCCCTTCTTCCCTCTCTACTTCTCTTCCTCCTGCCCTCCCTCCCTCTGCCTGCCTCACCTGGTCGAACTTTTTCTGCCTCTTCTCCAGCATGGTGCAGTTCTGCCTCTCGCGTTGCAGGGCCACGGTCATGTCCTCAATCTCCTCACGGAGACGCTCCCGTTGCCGCTCCGCCCGGTCCTTCTCCTCCTCCCGCGTCCGCTCCCGCTGGCATGCGCCCTCCAGCTCCCGCTGCAGCTTTCGCCGGCATTCCTCTCCTGCCTCCGCCGCCGTGTTCACCTCATCTAGTTGCCGACGCAGCTCAGCCAGCTGCGGGGGCGTCGGGGGTCAGGGGTCAGGGGTCAGGTCCGGTCTTTAAGACAGGCATATGCTACAGGAAGGAACAACCAGGTATCCCCAACCCTAAAGCTAACCCCTAACCCTAATACTGTACTAGGTAAACTCAGTACAGCCATGCAGCGGCACTCAGGACGACCTGCTGCGTGTGAGTCTGGATCTGCCTGTTCAGCTCCTTCACTCGCTCCTCTTCCTCCTCCACTCTCTCCATCAGCCCGGCCCGCTCTTCCTCCAGCCCTCGCACCCGTGAGCCCAGGGCCAGCTTCTGCCGCGTCTCATCCTGCAGGAGCTCCTGCCGAGAGCAAGGGAGGTGTGCTTAGTGGTGAGGGGTGGCGGCGGCATAGGGGCAGTGGGAGCGTGGCCTGTACCTGGGCGTCGTGGAGCTGGCTCTCCAGGCTGCTGACCTCCTTACTGAGTCGCAGGGATTTGGACTCAGACGCGGAGAGAGAGGCGGACAGCGACTCTATTTCAGACTGTGGGTCGGAAACGAGAGGACAAGGTGGAGGACAAATGCAAGGAGGTTAATCCATGCAGTAGGAGACACTTAACCCCATTGCCCCCCCCCCCCGCAATGACGGTCACTCTAACGGAGGCACGGCCTCCATCTGGCTCTCCGCCCACACCTGCAGCTTGTGTAGCCGCTCCTCCCGCTCCTCCCGTTCCCGCTCGCTCTGCGCTAGCCGGGCGTTCAGCTCCTGCAGCTGGCCCTCCGCCCTCTTCCTGCCCCGCTCACTCTCCATCCTGCTGCCCTGCAGCGTCTTCAGCTCCCCACTCAGGCTGCTCCTCTCCTCCTCCAGGACTGCCTTGGCCTTCTCCAGCGACTGGCGTGACTGTAGGGGGCAACAAAAGACACTTCTGTCACCTTTATAGGCCCCACCTGCTGTCAAGTTTTAATAAACAACAAAACCTGAATTTTGTTTTGGCAGGGTCACATACAGTTGCAAGTGGCCCCTCTCCCACTCCTCCTCCGGCTCCCCCCTCACCCGCTTGCTGTTATCCAGCTGTTCCTGCAGCGAGTCGATGGCTGCACAGTGGCGCACGCGCAGCTCGGACAGCTGGGCCTCGTGACGCCGCGTCTCCTCCTCCAGGCAGCGCTGTAGCTCCCCCAGCTCCGCCTCCCTGCGGGACCTGTGGTAGGAGGGATGGGCATCCGGATAAGGCTATGCCCCCACATCCTGGGTCATACGCACGCAGACCTTGGAGGTGGCCCAGACCTCAGCTCCTGCTGGGCAGCCGTGGTGTCCAGTGTGTCCTCCAGCTCGGTCCGCAGAGCCTCCAGCTCCTCCCCCAGGTCGCGCCGCTGTTTCTCTGCTCTCTCCCTCATCCCCCGCTCATTCTCCACCTCTTCCTTGAGCTCTGACACCTGCGACATGGCTTCCCGCAGGGCTCTCTGTGCCTCTGCCCGTCGGGCCCCCTCCTCCTCTAGCCTGAAAGGAGACAGTGACAGGTTGGGGCATGTTTGGACCTTACCCCCAGGTGGCGCTGTCTTCCTGGCCACTCACCGGCCCTGCAGGGTAGTGATCTCCTTTTCCCGCTGGGTCAAACTCCCCCTCAGCTCAGCCGACAGGAGACCCAGCTCAGATAGCTGCTCCTGCGCCTCCACGGCCTCATTCTCCATCCTGCGCCTCCACTTCTCCTGCTCCATCCGGCCCTGCTCCTCCCGCTTCAGCCGCTCTGGAGAAACACAGAGAAGCTCACAGCAAGGAGCTCATGCTGACTGAATATGCCCCCTACTCAGTGGTGGAAAGTTGCACTCCAGCCGTACCCTCCAAATCGGCGATGACCGCTTCCTGCTTGTTCTTTAGTTTGTTCAGGCTCTTCACTTTCTCTTCCTCTTCTGTCAGCTGGTCTGTCACTTCGCTCAGTCGCTCCTCAAGCTGCTTTTTCTCCTGAGGGAGGGATGCCGGGGGGGGGGGGGGATGGGTGAGGGCAGGGGGACCTTAACATGGCAGTACGCACAGTGAAATGCGGTTACTCTCCACACCTTGTTGAGCCGATCTCTATGCTCGCTGAGGTTCAGGGTCTCCGCCTCCAGACTCTTCACCTTTGTCTCCAGCGTTACCTTCTCCAGCAGGAGGCGCTGTCGGGCTGCCTCTTCCTCCTCCAGCTGCTCCTCCAGGTCCTGAAAGCAAGGCGAGAGTACAGGTAAAATGACACGTCGGAACAAGGAACAAATTTCAGACAGCAAAAAATTTTGAAATAGACTTCAAGTTTCTATTTCCATCATGCTTATTCAGTTATACAGAGCAGCCGCATCTCATTTTCTCGCCTGCTCCAATTACCTGAATGTTCTGCTGCAGCCGCTTCTTCTCATTGGTCAGCTGTACACCCCTCTCCTCCTCCTCCTCCAGGCGCCCCTCAAGTTCACCCAGCACTTCCTCCAATTCCTGTTTCCTACTGGCCAGCCTCGCTCTCATCTCCTCTGCCTCCGCAAAGAGCTCCGCCTCTGCCTGGAGCTGGTCTGCGAGCACTGCCTTCTCCTCAATCAGCTGGGGGTGGGCAGCCAATAGGGCATCGGCGGAGCTCCAAAAGTTTGACTATTAACAGCTTTTGACAAGACGCCGGGTGGTCCGTACCTGCTGATGTTTCCTCTCCAGGTCACCAAAGTCCTGCTCCACTTTGGACAGTTTGTCCTTCGCCTTCTGAAGCTCGGCCTCCTTAGCCTGGATCTCTTCATCCTGGCGTGTGACCTGCAGGAGGGGCTTCACCTGGGGACAGCCGAAGTGGACGAGGGACTAAGCTTCACAGATACTAATACAAATACAAATATGCATAGTGTATACTGTATAGGGGGGCAGAGGACCAGGGCACGAGAGGGTATCTGGGGTACCTTGGTGAAGAGTCGCCACCACTGCCAGTTCCTCAGCTTGAGGTAGGCAGCACAGTTCCTCTGCATGACCCTCAGGGCACTGAGCTGCTGCTGCTTTTTTAGGAACGCCCTGGGTGAGAATAAGGAGGTTGATGTTCAGGAAGCTCATCCCTCAACATGTTCATGAAACTCATATCCTCACTGTGTTCTAGAAGATCATTCCTCACAGTGTTCAGAAAGCTCAGCACTCAGCATGTTCAGGAAGCTAAGACCTCATTGTGTTCAGGGAGCAAAGACCTCATGGTGTTCAGGAAGCTCAGCCCCCTCCATGTACGTACAGCTCAACCCTCACTGTGTTCACAAAGTTGAGCATTCACTGTACTCAGAAAACTCAGCCCTCACAGTGTTCAGACAGCTCTGGTCTCATTGTGTTCAAACAGCTCAACTCTCACAGTGTTCAGGAAGCTCAGCTCTCACTGCTTTCAGACAGCTCTGCCCTTACTGCGTTCAAATAACTGTACGCTCAGTGTTCAGGAAGTTGAACCCTCACCATGTTCTGGAATCTTATCCCTCACCGTGTTCAGGTAGCTCAGCCCTCACCATGTCAGGAAGCACATGGGTGCTGTACCTCCTCGCTAGGTAGCCTCTGGCCACGCTCTGGAAGCGGATGATGGTGTCCGTGATCTTCAGATCCCGCTCTTCCTCTAGGTGGGCCAGAACCCCAGCTCTGAAGAACACCTTGCTCTGACCCACCCTGAAAAGGTTCTGGTCCAGTTCCAGGGCACTGATCTGGAAATGGAGACTTACACTGAGAGCCCTGAGCACTCAATCCTCAATGGGGGCACTAGGAGAGATATTCTGGAAACCATAAGGAAATCAGGGATGGAGAGTCTCACCATGAGCTCACAGGCCTGCTTGCCGTCCATGAAGGTGCGCGGGATGGCGTTGGGGGTCAGGATCTCATACCTGAAGAAAGGGGGGTCAGTGTATGAGGGTCACACGGGTGGTCATGACGAGTGCAAGGAAAGCTCACGCACCTCTGCCTGAATTCCTGGAATGGGATGCGGTTCGGAAAACCCTGTCTGCAAATGCGGATGCCCTCCAGGACCCCATTACATCGGAGCTGATCCAGAACCAGGTGGGGGGTCAGCTTTCCCGCCTGAGCCCACAAGGACAGAAACACATATGAAGACACGCTGAGTTCAGCCATGGACAGGACAGGTGTTCACTGCCCATCCGGATCTTCTCTCATCACGCCAATGTCTCCCTAATTCGTCACTACATCCGCATCTCCCCCAGCAGCACCCCCCGCCTCGTTCCGCCTACCCTCTTCTCGTGGTTGGGGATGATGCAGCGCAGGAAGTTGGGGTTGGTGTTCCTCAGTGTTGCCATCAGCTTGGTCAGCGACTCCTTATAGAGCTGCCCCACTGTCCTAAACATGCCCTTCTTGGTCTTCAAGCCTGCTGCTCCAAAGGCTACCGCCCCGGCCCCTTCGCCCAGACCCCCGGATGAGACCTGGTCCAGGCCCACAATCCTCTCCACTGCTCCACCAGAAGGGTTGGGGTGGGTGGATGGGTGGGATATAGATAGTATGACAATAAAAGAAGGCTAGAGTGGCATTAAGGATTCCACAAAGATACAACACAGCCAAGTACAAACAGATTTAAGCTGAGATTTGACAATTGTAATTACAGGTGGAACAGGACATCTCTGATTTACTGTCCAACACACCCAGAGTAGTACTGCTGTACAATAAATGTTACAAATTAACAAATCACATCTACTCTTGGTTTTCAATAGCTTTAAAATATCTATACAAAATGTATAGATAAGCAATGTACAAATCGACTAAGTTCAGACCAGGGGATAAGGTTATAGGACTTATGGGGAGAGATGGAAGGATGGAGGGAGTAAGGAAGAGGAAGACACCTACTGTCAGAGCCATTGGTCTGAAGAGTGGCGTAGGAGTCGAAAAAGTAAACACGAGGAAGAGTCTGAATATCTGAGGAAGAGGAGAGCGAATGACACACGGAGTGGGGGGAAGCGGGGAATCAGGGTGTTAAGCACAGATGGGAGGACAGGATGAGGACAAACAGAGAGAGAACAGCAACACAGCTGTTAGCGGTTTATTAAACAGCCGGGCATTAGTACAAATAATAAAGCCATAAGTGAGAAGTTAGCTGAATCCCCCTAATTTAACTGCAGACATTCTAAACTTAAGCTTCTGTAAAAATGACCTGAATTTAGCTCAAGTTCATTAATCACTTTAATCCCCCTTTAATGTTTAGAAAAATGTTCTAATGGGTCATGATTATCAACCTGTACTTTGGATTATGAACGTAATCTGACTGAAATAACATTCCTTTCTCACACACTTAAGGTCCAGCACCTTCCCAACACATCACGTCCAGAGCTGAGGTCCAGCGCCTTCCCAACACATCACGTCCAGAGCTGAGGTCCAGCACCCGCCCAACACACCACGTCCAGAGCTGAGGTCCAGCACCCGCCCAACACACAACCTCCAGAGCTGAGGTCCAGCACCCGCCCAACACACAACCTCCAGAGCTGAGGTCCAGCACCCGCCCAACACATAACCTCCAGAACTGAGGCCCAGCACCCGCCCAACACACAACCTCCAGAGCTGAGGTTCAGCACCCGCCCAACATACAACCTCCAGAGCTGAGGTCCAGGACCTTCCCAACACACAACCTCCAGAGCTGAGGTCCAGCACCCTCCTAACACACAATATCCAGAGCTGAGGTCCAGCGCCCTCCTCCTAACACACATTATACAGTACTGAGTTCCAGCACCTTCTTCCCAACAACCTCCAGAGCTGAGGTCAAGAACCCTTCCAACACACACTGTCCAGAGCTGAAGTCCAGCACCCTCCCAATACACAACGTTCAGAGCTAAGGTCCCACCTTCACGCCACAGCTCAGAGATGAAGTGATCAGAGGACTGATGAAGAAGTGAAGCTACATTGTCATTCAAAGGGTCCATGTTCTTCACAAGCCACTCATCTGCTTTGTAGTCCACCTGCCACATAAGGAAATGGGGTAAAAACCACAGTTAAGCTAAAAGCAGTCAATCCAGGGTTTGCCACTCAGGGAGGGACCAGGAAGATACGCACCCTCCCAGCATAGTGGATGATGGAGAAGTCAGCTTCCTGTCTCAGCTGCCGGGGCCGGTGGAACTTGGGGTGTGAGCCCTGCTCCCCGGACAGCTTGTCCACAAAGGAGCGGTCCGTGGCCCGCGGGAACCAACACTCCTCGTCCAGCAGAGCCAACACCCCTGGTGGGTGAGCCTGGCAAGGGACAAATACAGCTTAGCACAATAGGGGACCTGGGGGAAGGAGCGCTACAGGACTGAAGGAATACCGAGACTAAATGTCATACCTAAACAGCACACGTTCTGAGGTTCCCCTCTGGGATTAATCAAGTTTGCCTATCTATCCATCTATGTGTCCATCCATTCATCCATCCATGCATCAGATTTCCATCTATCTATCTATCCATCCATCTAGATAATATCCATATTTCCATCCATTCATATATCCATCTATCATCCATCCTTCCATTTATCTATCCATTCATCATTGGATCTATTCATCCATCTTTGCATCTTTCCATCCATCCATATATCATCTTTCCATCCATTCATCCACTTATCCATCTATCTATCCATCTTTTTGTCTTTTGATCTATCCATCAATCACTCCATTCATCCATCCATCCATCATCCACCCATCCATCCACCAACATACAGGCCGTTCTATGAGGTCAATGCAGGGCTGTAGGTCCAAGCCAAAGTCGATGAAGTTCCACTCGATGCCCTCCCTCTGGTACTCCTCCTGCTCCAGCACGAACATGGTGTGGTTGAAGAGCTGCTGGAGCTTCTCGTTGGTGTAGTTTATGCACAGCTGCTCGAACGAATTCAGCTGCATGAGAGAGACCCATTGTTAGGGGAGGCTCTTTCTCACATGTCCCCATTATAGCAAGGCAAGAACATGGACACCTTACAAGAAGAACATGGGGTCCTGCCCAGTATACTTTACTTTCATCTTCCGGCACCTATACCGAACATCTCCATCTTCAGTATTCTCAAGCACCAAATCCGACAGGTTACTCCATGTTCTACTTAATAATCACTCACGAAACATTACCAGCTATCAGCGTAAAATGAACTTTCTGAGCACGGTTACCTGTGGCCCTTTGATCCATCTGCTAAGAACAAAATACCCATAATCCATTAGGGCAGGTGCTGCCATTTGGGATTGTAAATGATGTGTAGCGCTTTTGAAAAGGAAATCTCCTCTAAGCCTGAAGGTTACTGGTTACATCCTGAAGCAGAAAGCAACTGCATCGCGTTTTCCCAAACCTTTTCAAGTGGCTCTGTTCTTTTTTTAATGAACACCTGCTTTTGTGCTCCTCGGTACACCTGATAACGCACATTGTTACCCACTCAGAGTTGCTGGGCGTTCCTGTCCGCGCCCGAGCCAGCTATTTTGAAAGCACTGCATGCTGGGGGGTGGGGGGCGACCTGGCTGCCAGGGAGGCGTACGGAACAGTACTAATGCACTGGCTAACAGGCTTGGTACTCCCTGTGTAAGCTTATCACTGGGCTGAGGCTGATGGTCTGGCTGCTCAAGTTCTGTGGTTATTATACTCCTGACTGGGAACACACCCTTTGTACCGCAGTTTCAATGGTATTTCCACAAGGTCACTTTTCAGGTCTTCCTTCACCCCTTCACATCTCTCTCGCTTTGTCTCCTCCACTTGTCCCACGCCCCCACCCACCTGAAAGATCTCGAACCCAGCGATGTCCAGGATACCGATGAAGGAGGCTCCCTGCCTCTGCCGGCGGTCCAGGGCCCGGTTGATCCGGTGGACCAGCCAGCGGAAGAGGCGCTCATATGTAGCTTTGGCCAGAGCCTCCACGGCAAAATCGGCCTGGGGGGAGAGGAGGTGGGATCGTGGACGGATCGTATGTGGGAGCAGAAGGAGGATAAGAATGAGGAGAACAGGGTAGAAGGGAGGTGACAGGGGAGAACATTAAGGATCTCAACTCTAACACTAATCAGAGTCTGTTTATCTCTGTAAAACTGCACATACACAGAGGGAAGCCTCAAAAGGTGGCACTGTCTTCTCGAGCCTCCAGGGTCAGAGGACGAAATCCTACCCCTGCTCCATGTATGTTTACATGTTGTCCCTGTGTCACATGGTGTGTGTGAGTGTGTGTCGTGTGACAGAATGGGACTCAAGCCTGGATGGACCCCAACCTTGCACCCTGCGCTGTCAGGGATGGGCTCCAGGCCATAGTCCACCCCCCCCCCCCCCCCTCGCCCCAAGTAGGACGATCGCTTTGGGCACGGCTGGCTGCCCACCTGCTCCTTGGTCTGCGCCTTCTGCACGTACTCCCTGCCCACTTTGATGCGGGGCGTGAGGATGGCGCGTGTGAACTCCAGCACGCTGATGCCCAGCAGGTGGCACAGCTTCTGGGCCGCCGTGTCGTCCGGCATGGAGGCCTGGTCTGAGTTCTTCTCCTTGTGGAAGGAGACGTTTCCGAACTGCAGCACAGCCGAGATCACCTTCATCATGGCTAGAGAGTGAGAGGATGGAGAAAAGGGGTGAGAAGGAGTAGGGTGAGTTGCGACCACTGAGCAGGGGAGGTGATGGAACCACGTCTCCCCATCCAGCCTCCTCACCCAGCGCCTCCTCCTTGGTGAAGCCCATGATGGTCATGGAATCCATCGTCTGTGTGAAGTTCTCGGCGTCGCTCTGCCCCGGCACCGGGATTGAGCCACCGCTCAGGAAGCGGTACTGATCAGCACCGGCCAGGAGCAGGTCCGCTGTGAAAAGAGTGAGCACATAGCGTCAGAGCCCCACGGCAGACCTGCTCACCCGGCTCACTATTACATACATACATACAAACATACATACAAACATACATACATACATACAAACATACATATGCCCAGTCATCCATCCGTTTATCCATCCATCTGGCTAGTCATCCGTCCATTTATCCATACCATCCATCCATCCATCCACCCATGCATTTATCCATCCATCCATCCATGCATTTATCCATCCATCCATAACCACTCATCTAGAACAGTATCACACTGACCCAGGGGGCACAGCACAGGGTTCACTCAGGATTAGGACTCTGTGCCCATGATAGGAAAGTCACTGGTTCAAACCCTGTGCTCAGAAGAGTGATGCCACCACTGGGCCCTTGATCAAGGCCCTTAATTCCCAAATGCTTCAGACACTGGCTGACCCTGTTTTCTCAGTTACACGTTGCTTTGGGTAAATGCATCTGCTAAAGAAATAAATGCATCGTAGGGGTTCATACACTAAAGTTTGCTTAGAGATGCCACCTAACCACATGTCTTTGAGAGTCAGAAGACCCTGGAGAAAGCCAGTTGAATCCCTTCCCTGATGTGACATTTGCAGTTCCTACAGATACCTTCCAGCTAAGTGCCACTTTACACCGTGAGGTTAATCAAGTTTGAACGGTCAGCAGAACTTCGAGAAACCTGTAAGAGGCCCTGACAGTGATTTCTGAGATTCTGACCGAAGACTGTGGTCATGTTCCGAGCATATGGTCAGAAGGACCAGCAGGCCTCATCTGGGTCACTCCTGCATTAGACTAAAGCTGAAGTGACCTACACGGGTGACCTTCACAGATGACCTTCACGGGTGACCTTCACAGAGGACCTTCACGGGTGAAGGTTACTGACAGACAGGCACTGACAGTACCTGAATAATGAATCCCTCCTTTAATCTCATTTATGCGATAAACAGGACAGTATCAGGACATGTGCTCACACTCACTGTCTCAGGTCCCTAACCCAGGCATGACTGAACCTCTTAGCAAGCGGCAAATGACACTAACATGGAGATATCTGTGCCCCAGACGGGCATCTCCACACGTAACAGGCTGTACCTCGGTAACCCAGGTAGTGATGGACACCGCATCCAACTAGAATGGGGGGGGTACACAGGGGCGAGGGTAGGGGAGCTCACCTCTCATGCTCTCAGAGGCGCCACAGAGGAGCTGGTAGAAGATGTGGAAGGTCCTCTCGTCCTTTGCCTGCCGGATGGCGCGGGACTTCTCCAGGAGATCTGATGGAGGGATTTAAGGAGAAGCCCGAGGCCAGCTGGCAGGATGGAGTTACTGCTGTGGTGTGTACTGAGTACGGCCCTCGGAATCTCCACACGACGGGCGCTGACCGCTGTCGCTCAATCTAACACTGCACTACTAGTACAGTCACTACTAGTCAGCTACTATAAAGTCTTCTGCTGATATTTAACTAGACAGAATTGCTATACTGCTGGGTCTTAAGGGCAGTGTGGTGGCGCTGCTGCCTCACAGCAAGGAGGTCCTGGGTTCAGTCCCCCTGCCACCTTTCTGTGTGGAGTTTGCATGCTCTCCCCGTGTTTGCATGGGTTTCCTCCCACAGTCCAAAAGCGTACAGGGCAGGTTGATTGGCGACTCTAAGTTGACCCTGTAATTGTGTGAGTGTGTTGGCAACTGCCCAGGGTTGGTTTCAGCCTGTGCCCATTGTTCCCAAGATAGGCTCCTGTCCCCCCCCACAACCCCGGTTGGGATTAAGTGGTTACAGTGATGGATGGATGGATGGGTCTCTTAAAATGCCAAGTCATTAGATGTAAATGCTGAAGATAAAAATGCAAGATACAGGTCTCGATATTGGCTCCGACGATGTACCCCGCCACGTCAAAATTGATGCGGATAAATTTACCCTGGAATGAAGGTTACATAGGGATTTTACATTCAAAATACATTCAAATCCCATTTTAAAAGGTTATAATTTAAAAAGGTCTCAAAAATCAAAGACATACAAATCGAGAAGAATTGTCATTCTTGACGGTCTTAGCGTTGCCAAAAGCCTCCAGGATGGGATTGGCCTGTAGAAGCTGCCTCTCCAGCTCCCCCTGGTGGACGTGCAAAGCTCAGTGTCATGGGGGAACATCGCAGACAGGAGCCAGATAGTGACTTAGTGGTTCTCAAACGTTTTTACCATGTAGAGGGGCCCCAGTAACAAAAAGATGCACAAATTAAATTAAAATGATCCATTAAGAAATGGTTCTGAATTCTCATGAAATTACATTAAATAAATATTCTATCATGTCATTGTAAAATGCCAAAAGTAAAACGATGGATGGCTGACGGAATAATGTAGAATAATGAAGCAGAACTCCTATTGTATCGTTTCAAGTTTTTCCAGTCATCTGGGATCGTTTATCTGGGATCGATTCGCATTCCTCTCGGTCAGGGAAACAACCACTAACAGGTTGGGACCCATGGTTTGAAAACCACTGCACAGCTCAGAATAAGGGGCTCAGCGGGCAAACAAGGAAGCCTCATACAACACGACAGCAGCTTGCACAGGGGCAGAAAGGGCCACAGGGCAGCGCAGACGTGCACACGTGTTCTCTGGGGACAGCGACTAGCTGTACGATCGCCATAGCGGTTAGCGCTAGCGAACCCGCGGCTAACAGGCATAGCTAGCAGAGCAAAGCACACACAGCATCTATGCGTATCTACTGACAGAAACAACAGAAACGCTAACAGGGCACAAGGAGCAGCACTGAGACACCATCTCCACACAAAGGCAAGTTTACAAACATGTACTCACATACTGTTCGCTCTGAGTTAGGGAGGGGTGGCGGGGGCCAGGCAGACGCGAGACACAAAAAAAAACAATAGAAAAAAAAATAACATACAGATGGACACATGAGAGCAATGAACAAACACAACGGACAAGGCAATTAGAGAACATCTGGTTCCCCTCGATCAGAGCTCACTCTCTGCTGCTCACTGGACCCAGAAACCATCATCATCATCATCATCATCATCATCATCATTATGGGTGAAGGTCATTCCACACCCGGCGTCCATCTTGAATTGAATTACAAGCAGGACCCTCCGTTACGTAAACAGCCTTCTCAGATGCGTCTAATGGTGAGTCACAGGCCCGGTGTGCTACACGCGGGCTGATTCATTATTCAGCAGGCCGTGGATATACGGCACAGGTAAGTGGGCCATACTATCACCACCCCAAGAAACCGGGGCCTCTAATTGGTTCAGGGCCCAGTGACGGTTGCCACGGAGTCTTGGATATGACGCCTTATAAACGGAGGGGAAAGAAGAGGGTGGGGTTGGCGTTTGTCGTGAAAAGCCCCCCAGATGTGATGGACGCCTCCCACTCACCCTGCCGAGCATTGCAGTGGCCCTCTGGGCAGCTTTGGAGCTATCCGTCTTAGTGAGAGGGAGAGAGCGAGGGAGCGGGGAGAGGGCCCATGTTAGGAAGCGGCGGGCCAGAACCGTCCACACACAGACAGGCCGTCGGAAGGCCCGTAGGCTCCAAACCCATCCCCGACCCAGAAATACCGTGTCCTTGCTTCTGCCAAGCGTGCCCGTCTTGTGCGATGACGCCACATGAGCCAAGTACTGGATCACCTT
This sequence comes from Paramormyrops kingsleyae, assembly GCF_048594095.1. Taxonomy (NCBI): domain Eukaryota; kingdom Metazoa; phylum Chordata; class Actinopteri; order Osteoglossiformes; family Mormyridae; genus Paramormyrops; species Paramormyrops kingsleyae. Next base: position 25,899,690 of record NC_132805.1, read on the forward strand.
CTTTGTGTTCTCCGTCTTCCCGGCTCCCGACTCACCCCTGAGAAGAGCAGAAGGGAGAGACGTGGGCATGGATCTGGGGCTGGACCCGGGGCCCATTGACATGCCAGAGTGCATCAACACACCGAAGAGCGTGAGCGATCACAGCTGACGGGAGGCAGTACTCACGTGCACAGTATGGACTGATCTTCTCTATCTGCAGTGAGAAGAGGGATAAACAGGAAATGAGATAGTCAGGAAATCACTCTGAGACGGCACTTACAAAGACACCATTACGGGCAGGTAATGCGAGCCACCCTGTTGCTGTTTAGCGTCCAGAGGCGAGTATGTAACACAGTGTAACCTACATTCAGAACAATGCCAAGCCATTAGCCTCATTATGACACTCAAGTGCCTTAATTCACATGCGCGACACAGAGACACCTTCCAATTGCCCTGACGCACGGCGGTATGCATCTCGCGGCACAACAATTCACTAAACCAGAGGCTTCTCACCAGTCCAGTCACCAGAGGGATGCCCAACTCTATCCCAAATCCTAACCCTAACCATAACCCTTTCAGAAATGTGCCCCCACCCCCTTTTAGGAAGTTTATTTTAGACAACTACTCTTACTAGTAGGAATGGGTGCTAATAAAGGTCGTTGACCGATTAGGCTTTTATAACTCTGCCAGCAGCATAAATTTGGCTGCCCCCTAACAAAGGAGAAGGCAAAGGCCGCTCTCAACCGCTGCACGCTTTCTGAAGAAAATCGCTTCACTTCAGTATGACGTACAGCCGACTTTACAAAGAGATGCAAAGCTGCTGGCGTATCAGCAAAGAGCAGATAGAGGGCGCTACCACCGCGAAGGTAGAGAGCGAGCCACCCTGCCTTTCCAGAGCTACCTCTCTGCATTCTGTTTAGATGAGCATGTCCGTGGCGGACACCTCAGAATTTCGTCGACATTTCCCACAATACCTTGCAGCATGCTTCGGTACGCAGCCTCAGAGATGGCATAAATGTGCGGGGGCATTTCGTGGCGCTTCTTGCCCCGGTACATCTCTACGATGGACTCGGTGTAGATGGGTAGGTTCTTGTATGGGTTGATGACCACACAGAAGAGTCCCGAGTAGGTCTGCAGTAACACCAAGGAAGATGGACTCGCAACCTCAGTACTAATCAGCAGGGGGCAGAGTGGTTAAGGACATCAGTGGTGGTCACACCTTGCATTGACAGGTACGGAGATTCCCCCACTGCACTGTCACTACTCTGTACATGGTATAAGCAGGTCACATGGTGTAAGCAGCCCCAGGGTATTTCCTCCCAGCACAGAGTTACTCACATAGATGAGGCCGGAGTAGTATCTCTCCCTCAGATTGTGTAGCACGGAGGCCTCGTTCAGGCAGGTGAGGTCAGCCATGTCCTCCACCTTGCTGAAGCGTGGCGGGTTCATGCGCTGCACCTCCTCACGGGACAGCGTCACCCGCCGGCCACTGTCCGTCAGCTCCACTTCCACCTCATCCCCGCGCTCCTCCCGCACGCTGGCCGCCTGTCAGGTCAGGGGGTGACACATCACAGCGTGACAGAGACACGCGAACGCTACGCACACACATGGCCAGAAATGCCGGCACAATCTGACCACTAATGGCACAGATCTAGAGAAATAAGCAAAGCAGGAAGGAGCCTGTCGTTACATCTGAGGCCCTGCGTTGGCACTGTCTGGCCGTCCGGTGTGACTAACAGAATAAATAAGGAAAGCAGCTGGAAGGGATGCTCAGTGTCAATCCCTCAGAAATGTGTCCACGATTTAAACTGACAGAACACATGTTCAAAGACTTCTGCTCCACCACACGCCGCAGACACGTGCTGTGTGAGCTGGAGGCCACGCCCCCTTCCCATTGGCCAGGCGTAATCTGCAAGACACTGCATACATTGTCAGAGGGGTGACAGACAGACTGCATGTAGCGGAGGGTGACAGGGCCGCTCCGTACAGCAGGCCTGATCTTCCCGCAGCAGGAGGTGGGAAGCCTGCACAGACCTGGCCTACATTTACCCCGCTGTTTGAAGGCAGCTGGTTTCACGTTGGCAGAACTTGACATGGTGCAGTATCTAATGCCGCCAGGTTTAGTGGCAGTGTGCACACGGTACTGCAGGACAGCGGTCAGGGGACACAGAGATGCTGAGCGCCAGCCGAACTGCTACGGCTCTCACCTCAAAGCCGTGCTTCTCCGAGGGAACCCACACCAGCCTCTTAGCTGCCCAGTCAGCCTGGCTTGAAGCGGAGAAAACTGAGGTAGGGGATGCAGGCCCCGCCCCCATGGACAGGAAGTGCGTGACATCGTTGGTGGCGACCCCTGCTGTCTTGGCAGACATAGTGCAGGACCTGGTACTGACCAAAAGAAACAGAAACATTTCTGATGCGGTTCTGCAAAATGTGGAGGGTGTAATCCCAGCAAAATGGCAGATTTTATCAGCTGTTCCTGTGTTCACCCAGATGGCACTCCATTTAAAACACCCTGTGCATCTTTTACAAAAAGAATAATGTGTACAGTGACTGTTGAATATCAATTATCACACCATTTATCCTACATGTAGCAAATCCAGTTTCAGCATCTAACACATATGTTGATCACGGCTTAAATAAAACGCTGCAATTAGCAGCCTGTCACTGTACCGCTGAGGTCTGAAGGTTGCTGTACATAATCAGCAAATTATTATTTTTCAGTTTGTTATTTTCATCACTGTCTACATCTGAATTGTTTCCTCTAACAGCCTGGCTGTGTTTAATCCACAGGTTTCTGATCATTCACTGCAAAGACTGTCAGACAAACCAGCAGGGATGTCCCAGTGACCAAACTGTGGGACTCCAAGAGGGTGTGATGTAACAAAATTGCCACTAATAGTTACACAATTACAGTAAAAGAGTATCAACTGGAATAACATGCCACTGTTATGTCAGTAATAAAAGTAGGCAGTCTGGGAACCGTAAGATATAGAATAGCAACCTATAAATGAGAATAAACTATATTACTGTGAGAATAAAAGATGCCCTAATTAAACAGAAGAATGTAATAATCCCTAATGGACAATGGGGATATGGTTTGAGCCAACACTCTGAGTAAACGGACAGTTATTAATTAATTCGAATCAAATTGAGCGAAACAGATGAAGTCCACATGATCGTAAAAGCTTCAAAATCAAAATTCGGCAAAAACGAAACCCTCCCTGAACACTGATTAAAACCCAAACAGGGTATGGTGTATGGTGCAACACGGGGACACGCCGTGGCATATTTTATTTTTTTCCATTCCTGTTACAGTCACAGTTACACCCATATGTTTAACTCGAGCACTCTCTTCCAAATGTGCATTTATCAGCCCCGCCGTAGGGGCAGGTTACCGAACCCTTCAGAAGGACTATGCGTTTTTTTCAGGCAATTCTCTGGAGATAATCAATACATCAAAAAAGGTTTCTAATCATATAGTTTTCCAGCCCGGCGTCTTCACACAAAAGCAATGCGCCGAAATCCTCCCCCATTCCCTTTCCTTAAAACGGGGCTGAGCTGAGATCCCGCAGTGACATTAATTCAGTCACCGCCGCTCCGGGTGTCGAGTCATTTTTACTACTGAATACCGCAGGAAAAGCACCAGTGCAGCACCCTTTGGTATATTTCGTGTTGAGATGGAGGTCATTTCGCCATAATGCACATAATTAGTATTACAGCCCGCAATGCACGCTGCCAAACGCGACTGCACACGCGGTTTACGAGCCTGTAAAGAAGGATGCACCACCGCCTCCCGTGCAAAATGGATCGGTCTTTACAGCAATAAGACGCACTCGTCCATGCATCCTTCATGTCCTGCTGCGGGACTTCGGATTTCGTTGCGGGGCCGACACCTCCCTTTTAGGACAGCGTCCATTCCCACGACGACACCCCCCTAATAGCGATCACACTGCAGCAATAATGTAGACAATGATCGCAAGTTTGTGCAAGGGAGAGCTCTAATGCACAACTGGTGCTGATGGTATCCTATTGGACGTCTCTACATGCTTCGGCTCCGGATGAAAGCGCCGGGAGAGACGCCACATCCAGAGGTTTAGCAATGACATTGTAGCGAACCGAAGCCGGGCTGTAGGTTCTGCTGTATGCGGCTATAGGGCCCGGGAGTCGAAGCTGGAGCGGCTACCATGATGAACGACCTACAGCAGTCTCCGACAAAGACTGCCAACCACACCTACACCTCCAACATGCACATCACGGGAAATTCACAGAATCTACTGTCTGTCCCTTATTGCTTAATGTGACATTGATTCAAAGATTACCCACCCGCTTATCTGTCTGTTAATCTGAAAATAGGGTAATTACATTAATATTAAATACAGGCATAGTGTCATATAGCTGGTGTAGTTCACAATACCAGGGCAATGTGATTTAATGCAAACATATACATTTACTGTTTGAAAATAATTATTTTTATCATTCAATGCTGAAATTATATGAAGAAAGCAAGACTAAAATAGCCTGTGATACATACTTAAATCATAAGGTATATTATAGGGTAACAGTAATTTCTATTCTTGGCAGTGCGTTTATCAAATACTTTCCTGCATACACCGCTGTATAAATATCTCAATAGCTGATAACTAAGGTACGTAACTCTTAAACAGGTCAATTTCTTAATCGTTTCCCGTCTGTTCTGTACCGTTTTTCGCCGTTATGCCGCCCGCATTTTAGATTACAGTAGCGAGTTGCTAACCCAATGAAATAAGATACGCGACAGCGCAAAATAATCCGTTAATATTAATGACCCCACGAGAAAAAAGGAAACCTCTCACCTCTAAAATCCTGTCCAAAATATGAAATTCGCCTGACTGTGATACTTCAGGATGCTGTGTTCCCCCCTGCTTCCGTTCGGTACAAACTGCAAGAAACACAACGCAAATGCAGCGTTTATCATTACACAGCCCAGGCGAAGCCCCACACACATACATGCAACACAGAGAATAAAATAGGCAGAAATGTAGGGGCAGAGATACAACTTCACTGGAAATCACCCTTCCTCCGTATAAACCAATCAAATGTGACTATAGAACCCCAAGACCCGCCTTAAGCATGAAAGCCCCAATAAACACAAGGCGCAGATTCAAACACCCACCCTTCAAAGGATGCAGTCCGTCCCCGCCCGCTTGATGGCACCGCTTAACGAAATGACAAATAGCAGGCAATTGCGCGGAACAGTCACACAGGATCACCAATGAAAAAGAAGATCCAGCGATCGTTGCAGTGATTGACATAAGAACTGACCAAAAAGAGACGAGGAGCAGGTGCCAGTGCCGAAACCTCGCCTTGTGGTAGTGATTTGCGCGCTCTTTGTTGATGCTACTGTTGTGCTGTCTGTCGCGCAGTCTGTCTGATCACAACGCAAGACCCGGGTCCTTTAAAGACACAGCTGCTTTACAGCCTGGCAATTATGTCCTTCATTGCAATCTAACACTGTAATAATAATAATAATAATCTTTGTCATATTACAGAAATAGTACTGCAATTATTGATTTTTACATTAATTTCTAAAACTATTGGTATATTTAAAGTAAATAGTTGCTTCACTGTAATTCCTAAAATGATAGGTATAGGTGATAACACAATGCATTCATGTATATTTCATCTGAGTCATCTTTTTACAGTAGAGTTTTAAAAGCCAGATGTGTTTCCTTAGTGATTTAGTCTAATCACCACAATGAGGAGTCCCTCCATTGTTTGTCCGTCACATAACGCATATGTCTAGGATATGCCTGATTGACACTGTGCATGGCAGGTGACATTCTTCTGCATGTTGGTTTGCATATGTGACAATGGACAGAAAGAGGTGCACAAGCTCAAACTATAAACAAGTTTTATTTGCTTTGGAATAGTCAGCTTTTTTAAATCCACATACAAGTATTTATCCATTTACTTCCTTTTATAGCCATAATAACAGGACAATCAAGTCAATCTGATGATGCATAAAGCAGAGAGCCGTCAACTCTTATTCAGAAAACAAATTAGGATAAAATGACCAACTTAATATGTTAAGTGTTAAAGATCCGGGCAGATTTGGGGCGATGGCGAGGTATGGTGCAGGTAGGTAGGAAGGAGGTGGACGAACCACTGGCAACTCAAAGGAGAAATAGGGTTTATTAACTGAACTAAAAAAAAAAAAATCATAAGAAATACTTATAAAACAAAGGACCACGAGGGGTCAAACTTAAATGGGGACAAACAAAGACTAATTACAAAATGGGGCAGGTAAGCATATTCAACATACAATCTTCACGAACAATCAACAAACCACTAGCAAACTAAACAGAGGCAGGGACTTAAATACAGAGGGGTAACAAGACTAACAAGGGGCAGGTGGGATTAATCAATAAGGCTGGGAAAACAGGTCACAGGTGAAACTAATAATTAACTCAAGGAACTAAACTTAAGAACTAACCAAGAAATAGGGAAAACAGAATCTAACACTGGGGGAATAATAGGTAGAAACACAGGCACGGGCACAAAGAACACAGGAACTAGAAAAACTCATACAAATGAAACACTAGGGAACAAAATACAAAAACAGAAGGGGCAAGATTCAAACACATGACGGAGAAGTTCACAAACAACCACATGCTCAACAAGATGAGCTATGCAGCCAACAGGAAGGTGGGAAAACACAAAGACTGACAACATGAGGGACGGGATGACCAGCAACACCTGCTGGCCGAATGGGGTAGGGACACAGAATGGGACCACAGGAGCTGACCCTGACAGTTAAGTACAGTAGCAAGTAAACAAAAAGACTTAAAATAAAATAATCTTTAATGTTTAATAGTTACAAGGTGGCAGGGAGCTTGGTGCCAAATCTAGGATGCATGGGGCACAAGCAAGGGGACACCATGGATGGGATGTCAGTCTATCACAGGGCATGAGGAAGGGGACACCATGGATGGGATGTCAGTCTATCACAGGGCATGAGGAAGGGGACACCATGGATGGGATGCCAGTCTATCACAGGGCATGAGGAAGGGGACACCATGGATGGGATGCCAGTCTATCACAGGGCATGAGGAAGGGGACACCATGGATGGGATGCCAGTCTATCACAGGGCATGAGGAAGGGGACACCATGGATGGGATGCCAGTCTATCACAGGGCATGAGGGAGGGGACACAATGGATGGGATGCCAGTCTATCACAGGGCATGAGGAAGGGGACACCATGGATGGGATGCCAGTCTATCACAGGGCATGAGGGAGGGGACACCATGGATGGGATGCCAGTCTATCACAGGGCATGAGGAAGGGGACACCATGGATGGGATGCCAGTCTATCACAGGGCATGAGGGAGGGGACACCATGGATGGGATGCCAGTCTATCACAGGGCATGAGGAAGGGGACACCATGGATGGGATGCCAGTCTATCACAGGGCATGAGGAAGGGGACACCATGGATGGGATGCCAGTCTATCACAGGGCATGAGGAAGGGGACACCATGGATGGGATGTCAGTCTATCACAGGGCATGAGGAAGGGGACACCATGGATGGGATGCCAGTCTATCACAGGGCATGAGGAAGGGGACACCATGGATGGGATGCCAGTCTATCACAGGGCATGAGGAAGGGGACACCATGGATGGGATGCCAGTCTATCACAGGGCATGAGGAAGGGGACACCATGGATGGGATGCCAGTCCATCACAGGGCATGAGGAAGGGGACACCATGGATGGGATGCCAGTCTATCACAGGGCATGAGGAAGGGGACACCATGGATGGGATGCCAGTCCATCACAGGGCATGAGGAAGGGGACACCATGGATGGGATGCCAGTCCATCACAGGGCATGAGGAAGGGGACACCATGGATGGGATGCCAGTCCATCACAGGGCATGAGGAAGGGGACACCATGGATGGGATGCCAGTCCATCACAGGGCATGAGGAAGGGGACACCATGGATGGGATGCCAGTCCATCACAGGGCATGAGGAAGGGGACACCATGGATGGGATGCCAGTCCATCACAGGGCATGAGGAAGGGGACACCATGGATGGGATGCCAGTCCATCACAGGGCATGAGGAAGGGGACACAATGGATGGGATGCCAGTCCATCACAGGGCATGAGGAAGGGGACACCATGGATGGGATGCCAGTCCATCACAGGGCATGAGGAAGGGGACACCATGGATGGGATGCCAGTCCATCACAGGGCATGAGGAAGGGGACACAATGGATGGGATGCCAGTCCATCACAGGGCATGAGGAAGGGGACACAATGGATGGGATGCCAGTCCATCACAGGGCATGAGGAAGGGGACACAATGGATGGGATGCCAGTCTATCACAGGGCATGAGGAAGGGGACACAATGGATGGGATGCCAGTCTATCACAGGGCATGAGGAAGGGGACACCATGGATGGGATGCCAGTCTATCACAGGGCATGAGGAAGGGGACACCATGGATGGGATGCCAGTCTATCACAGGGCATGAGGAAGGGGACACCATGGATGGGATGCCAGTCTATCACAGGGCATGAGGAAGGGGACACCATGGATGGGATGCCAGTCTATCACAGGGCATGAGGAAGGGGACACCATGGATGGGATGCCAGTCTATCACAGGGCATGAGGAAGGGGACACCATGGATGGGATGCCAGTCTATCACAGGGCATGAGGAAGGGGACACCATGGATGGGATGCCAGTCTATCACAGGGCATGAGGAAGGGGACACCATGGATGGGATGCCAGTCTATCACAGGGCATGAGGAAGGGGACACAATGGATGGGATGCCAGTCTATCACAGGGCATGAGGAAGGGGACACCATGGATGGGATGCCAGTCTATCACAGGGCATGAGGAAGGGGACACCATGGATGGGATGCCAGTCTATCACAGGGCATGAGGAAGGGGACACCATGGATGGGATGCCAGTCTATCACAGGGCATGAGGAAGGGGACACCATGGATGGGATGCCAGTCTATCACAGGGCATGAGGAAGGGGACACCATGGATGGGATGCCAGTCTATCACAGGGCATGAGGAAGGGGACACCATGGATGGGATGCCAGTCTATCACAGGGCATGAGGAAGGGGACACCATGGATGGGATGCCAGTCTATCACAGGGCATGAGGAAGGGGACACCATGGATGGGATGCCAGTCTATCACAGGGCATGAGGAAGGGGACACCATGGATGGGATGCCAGTCTACAGGGTTCTTACACCTTTTCCAACTTCAAATTCCAGCACTTTTCAAGCACTTTCAAGGTGCATTTTTATGCTTTTCCAGCACCTAACAACCGCGGTAAATTACGTTTATATATGCTGTATGTACTTTTTCACATTTAAATCCATTGTGCTATTAAAAAAAAACACAATATGACATTTCAACTTAAATTGTTGAATACTTTCGCGTGAATTACACGATCAATAATGTTAATTAATATTACAATAATTAAATCGGTCGCACACACTATATCGTCCAATTTATGTGTGGACGTGTTGCTACGGAGTTTTATACGTGAAGCACCGCGCGTAATGTGTTATCAAGTGATATTGGTAACAATGGCTACCAATTAACCGTTCTAGAATTGGATTTCATGATTAGTCGGATTATTTGTCGGATTTAAGGTAGTTCGGGCTAATTGTAAGTGAACGAAGATAAAGGCCATTTAAACTGAGGTAGCTTAAATCCGACAAGTTGTCCGGCTAAGCAAAAAATCTTGCTTTTTCCATATGGATCCATGGTATTGCTACTATATCCGACTCGGTTTTCCCGAGTATTTAGCGGATGTGACGTAATATCGGAATCCGAAAATCGGATCCCGAGGCAAATGGAATGCACGATTACACCACTACAGCCACAAGCGCGGACTCGAGCGGAGTTATTTTCATTACGTGCAAAATGCATTTTTACCTAAAAGGAAAACTACTCCGTAAGATAACGAATTATTATGAAAGCAATGCAATTTCAAATTCAAGCAGGTTCAAGCACATTGTCCAAAATCCAAGCACTTTTCTAACCTTGAAAACACTATATTAAAAATCAAGCATTTTCCAGGATTTCCAGCACCCGTACGAACCCTGAGTCTATCACAGGGCATCAGGAAGGGGACACCATGGATGGGATGCCAGTCTATCACAGGGCATGAGGAAGGGGACACCATGGATGGGATGCCAGTCTATCACAGGGCATGAGGAAGGGGACACCATGGATGGGATGCCAGTCTATCACAGGGCATGAGGAAGGGGACACAATGGATGGGATGCCAGTCCATCACAGGGCATGAGGAAGGGGACACCATGGATGGGATGCCAGTCTATCACAGGGCATGAGGAAGGGGACACCATGGATGGGATGCCAGTCTATCACAGGGCATGAGGAAGGGGACACCATGGATGGGATGCCAGTCTATCACAGGGCATGAGGAAGGGGACACCATGGATGGGATGCCAGTCTATCACAGGGCATGAGGAAGGGGACACAATGGATGGGATGCCAGTCCATCACAGGGCACAAGGTAGGGGGACACCCTGGACAGGATTCCAGTCCATCACAGCGCACACACTGACACACACCAAATCACCCAATTAAATGATTTTGGACTCCAAGAAGAAACATATACAAAAACGGGAGAAACATGCAAAATGAACATGCATGGTCAGGGGTAGGAATCAATCCCACAACCTTCAGTGTTTAGACGAACACTAAAAATGAAGTCTAACTTTATGGAACATGAATAACATGTATAGCAAGTGGTGTGACAGAATGAGAGGACAACTGGAGACCATACAGCCATTTTATCCAGTATAGGAACACGGGGGGCAAACACACAATGAGCAAGTCAGAGACACCAAGGAGAGAGAGCAGGGCTGGGAAGCTACAGTGTTACACAGCAAGCCACCAAACTGGGACCTATGACAGAAAATGGAAATCACAGTGTGGAATTAAACTATCAGCATCTTCAATTTAAGTAAAATAATCAGTGCCAGATTCATACAAATAAAAGTCCATCAACAGTCTGTGTAACATGTGCTGCTTGTTACCCTACACGTTAGCAGCAGAGATCCCTGCAAGACACATTTCCCATAAAAATATCAAATAAATTTCCAATAAAATCTCCAAACAAATAAAAGCTTTTACTGATTCATGTAATACAGACCTTAGACTTTTTATATAAAAAACCGACACATCACAGAACATAAGCCTAACACAGTGGTTGATACACAGATTTTTACCCATTTCTTGAAAATTCATAATTCATTATTTTATTTGTGTGACACATAACTCACAGTTACAAATGATTTACATTTATACTGTATAAATTTATCAATGAGTGCAATTAATAAGTAATGTGAGAAAGAAGCAATTGCAAAATAAATCTATGCCTTTTTCTACTTCCAGACAATGTAACTTGTGTGTAATTATCGTGGTGACTATTGGTTATGGACATAAAGGAACCCAATGGCAACAACAGTGATGTCAGCACACATCTCTACTGGCATTTATAGTGGTGGAGAAGACGGCTGGGTATATTTCCAGCATTACACAGGACAAGTTTACAGACTAATATTTGAAAAAACCTGCATAAGTAGGTAAATGAGCAAGTAGGCATTTTTCCTATGGTATTTTTAAAGTATGCAGTTAATGAAGAGGTAATGGTAATCAGGATGAAGGTAGAAAAAATATACTCAGGAACACGAGGATAAGGTGCAAAACGTAAAGTGTTACTAACATACATGACTATCACCTGGAGCTCAGAAGAGTATATACTATTACTACATTTTGTGTCTCCACAAGGTATAAAGTGCATTTAGCAAATTTATACAATATAAAATGCATTTTTTATTCAAACTATATAAAAATATTTCAGTATTTCATTTCACAGAAATCACCTATAAACGCTTCTGAATTTTGCTATAATCTATGCTTATGTTTATTACCGTAAATAGCAGTCTAACAGGCATGTCCTAACTGCTAATCTTGATATTGGGAAGTTGACCTGTAATTTTACAAATTACATTAATGACAATAAAGATAATGAACGTGTTTTTATGCTTCTGATGCACATGCTGACATAAAACTCTGGATGAATGCCGTCTCTCACCAGCAGATAGCGCTTAACAATAAAATTGACGTTTTAACCACAAGAGGGAGATGTTGCCGCTGTTTCAGACTCAAACTGTATTTCCCAGCTGAATCTGAAAAGATTGCCAAGTCCAATAAGCCAGCCGGGTCACCATTGCAGCTCCCTTCACTCTCTTCATCATTATCACTCTCACCTTATGCTCACCACTATCACTACTGCATGTCTTACCTTACCTGGAAGGTGACCTTATATAATGTCTTTTTTGAGGCTCCTGCTCTCTGAGTACATTTCCTGTCCTTCTTCAATGTTCCTGTATCTAGCAGTCAGTACATGAACCTCATTTTTCTGTCTTCTTTTGCTTTCATGATCTTTCTCACACTCTCACCTCTTAATCCCTTTTCCAAGCTCTGTTTAAACTGTCACACACAAAAGCCAGCCTCATGTAACTTCTATATCTAGGCTGTCATTTTTCATGCTTCCTAAAAAGTGGAGTGGTGGCTTTTAGTTTAGGGATCTGTACCAGCAACTGGAAGGTTGCTGGTTCAAATACCACAAATCTCTGGAGTGATTCTACTCTGTTGGGTCCTTGAGCAAGGCCCTTAACCTGCGATTGCTTCATCCTGGGAATGATGTTAATCTACATCCAGCCCTATAAGGAGCTCCTCCAACTTACAGGGGAAAAACTTGGAGGTTGGTGGCAGGATTTACACTCCAGCCACCAGAAAAAAACCTCACACTGGTCCATTCGGACTCATGTGGTGCTGAGGTATCGCCTGCCACATGGCTGCACTCAGATTCTCATCCCTGAGGTGGTTTGTTGGGTGCAGTGACAAACTGTAATCAGTGCCATGCTCCTTACCTCCGTCACCTCTAAGATTCCACAATTTGTTTACCTTCTCCATTCATTCTCTGCTGATTGACCTTTGTTTTTTAATACTGCTCTGTCTGCAGTGGTGTAGATGTGGGTACAGACAGTAAGGACATGTCCTTACTACATGTGCGGGAGTACCGTGTATGATTAGAGAAGTGGGGGGATTCAAGACTGATTTGTTCCCTGCTAATGCTGAAAGCAAACCTTCACCCTTGCCTGTCTATCTCACGCTCTGCCTCTGATTCCGCACCATGAGCTCACTGGCTCGTCTGCTCACCCTCTGATTCCATCTTCCTTCCTCACCTTACCTCGCTCAGCACTTATCCTCTCTTATAGGCCGTATCTCCACATTCCAGGCCACCCCACATAGAGTCCCCCTCCCCTGCCCTTCAGTGTGCATGGGCATGCATGAGGGATTCTCCCTGCGATGCCGGTGAGGGAGACTGGACACCCGGTGACGAGAGCTGCAGCGCAACTTCGTTCTCGTAACAGAAGGAGGCGCGGGAGCCCTGGATGAACTTCATCTCTGCCAGATCCTTGGCACTGCAGATGGGGGTGCTGGGAATCTCATATGTACAATGGAAATGGGAGTAATCCACCTGTGGGAGAGGCGTTTCCATGGGGTTAGTCAGCCGCAGAGGATGATGGGACACTGCAGAGGATGATGAGACACTGCAGAGGATGATGAGACACTGCATCGCCCCACTGAGGGACGGGGTGACATATTACAGATATAACAGCCGCACAGTACTGTGTATAGGGTGACCACCTAATCCATGTCAGGAGGGACACTATGAGCTACAACAGGATTTGTAAACCACCATTTCATACATTTCAATTAAAAGGAGCAGGATTTCACTTAAGCACTGGGTTCTTGCCGTGTGCTGATTGGTCAGTCTCCTATAATCATGCATTTGTGTCAGTAATGTTAATGCGAAACAGCTGGATGAGTCTTTCAATCTAGGAACTAACCAAACATTTTAGCAGAGCACAGAACCCTTTCAGCTTTAAAGTAGTTCGTAAAAGCTGAAGTAGCTCAGAGTGTCCCTCCTGACATGGATTAGGTGGTCACCCTAACTGTGTATCAAAGAAAATGTTTAAAGCTGTTTATCTAAGTAGGAAGGGCATACTTGCTCAGAAAATACCACAATTTAACATTAGAACATATACAAATTAAGAGTAACGATAAAAACTAACAGGCAATTTTCTGTTTTCCAAAAAGTTGCTGATATCTTACTGGATGGCTAGATGAACGCCGCTTCGGTTCCCAAACCTCTCCTCAGGGGCACCTCAGCCATTCCAGGTATTTGTTACATTTCACCACCAGCTCAGTTAATTAATTAATTTATTTATTAGCCACACAAAGTGTGCTAGTGGCTGAGGCAAAAAGTATGTGGGTGTTTTTTTCCAGCTGCTGCAAATACTGGGGTGACTTTCGGGGGGGTTTTGAAATGGCCAAGCTGAGCCACTTTGACAGACAATACCATAGCATTACACCAGCATGAAGATCATTTAATCATCATTTAAACACCGGACCTACACCCCAGTACAGGATAAATTCATGTCACTCAATCAGCAGCCCTGTAACAGGAGTCTCACCTCATAGCAGTTCTTCCTCTCAAATAGCACGGGTTCGAAGCGGTGACCCCACAGGATCTCGGAGGCCAGGTAGGAGCTTCGGCACTGGGTGGTCATGGCGGTTGCCTCCACCATGCCTTCCAGGATGACCAGCACCTCCAGTTCGCTGTCGCTCTCCAGCGTCCGCTTGTCCATCTCGAAAAAGGGGCTCTCCTCGTTGATCTCGTGCACAATGGTGATAGGCGACACCAGGAAGATCCGGTCCGTGCCCGTGTCAAAGCCCACGTTGATGTCCACGTGATCCAGTGGCAGGTACTCCCCCTCCGGGGTCACTCTGGGCTGGTGAGAGGCCAGGAGGAGAGGGCACACGTTTAAACACGAACTGAGTGGCTCCAAACTGGAACACACCGAATCATTGCTGACCAAAGGATATTGAATCATAACTTGTCTCACTGTATTCTCCGTATAAAATCATCTGAGTGGGAGAGATGCACAGACATCTGCAGTTAATTCATGCTTTTACTGTCATGCAGAATATATGTTCCCACAGAAACATGATTAACCACAAAAGCAAACCCATTACAAGTCCAGGTTGCTCCCAGAAAGAAAACACAAGCAACAGAGGATGCAGTGATTCATGTTGTGGGGGCGCAGTGGGGAGGCAGTGGGGAGCAATGGGGGGCACCGTGGGGGCATGGTTACCCTGGCAGGCTTGAGGGCACCTGGGACTTTACAGGAGCCCTCAAATATGTGCATGTATAAAATTATATAATGTAAGAGGAACGGGGGGTTGGCAAGGTGACATTTTGTTCAGGGGCTCAGCAATTCTGTCAGCCTGACATGAGCTCCCATCACAGCTAGTGATTTGGGGGTCGTGATAGAGCTACTGCTTTGGAGTCACTGAGACTAATCCCGGCCAAATCTTATAAACCCCAGAGAACAAAACAGGGTCTCATTAAACGCAGGCTGCAGCCCAGATGGTCTCTCCTCCCTCTTCCCCCCCTCTCCAGCCCCCGAACCTTCTACTTCTCATCTGCAGCTTGTGTTTCATGCTGACTTACAGAAATATGCTGTCTGGGCACAGGCCAAACATGCAGGTAATATTTAGCGGCAAACCAACCAGGAATGAAAAAAAAAGTGTTTTTTTAAGTAGAAACATTATGGAAATGCTGCGTATGCTGCCCCAGCCTCCTGTACTGTAGGTGTACCACTGTCCCACTGCGCCCTCTGCTGGATGGGCAGATGATGGCTGGGTGGAGATGTCGTCAACCCAATATCTCTGTACTATTTTATTAGTAACTTCTGGAGTAAATCCTGCACTGGTTGCCATACAGGGTATTTTGAAAGAGCAGACAGACACATTATACAGATTAAAAAAACAGGTTCAGGGAGAATAAGGTACTTTGATTAATCTCTTCTGACTATTTTTTGTCAATTTCTGTTTGTCAAACACGCCACAAACCATGTTTTAAATATCAGATTTGTGGTTTGTAAAACACAGACAGTCTGTTTAACATTTCGGCTGCCGGTTAGCAGATCTGCAGATGGATGTCGCCTTCCTGGTACCCTGAGCTACCTGAAATACATAGAGTCCAGACTGAAGTTGTGTTTTTAATTTACTTGTGGTATAGAGGAACTGATACTGCATATAACAAAACTTAATACACCCAAATATACAGCACAAGATAGGTAATGTAGGAGCCTTTTGGGATTTTCAGAAAAAAAAAATTATGTTGCGGACGGGAAATGGGAGCCCAGTGAACACAACTTGGACTTACAGTCCTCTTCATTCGTATGTCTGAAAGTTCGTAAGTTGAAAGTTCGTAAGTAGAGGTGCATCTGTATATAATTTCAGTTATAATATAATATACTGCAAACTATTTAAAGACAGGATAAGATGGTTAGGGACATGATTAAGTGGCTGGGGACATGGTCAGGTATGAGGAGGTGGCTGGTGATGTGGTCTGGTGACTTAAGATGTGATCAGCTGGCTGGTGATGAGGCCACGAGGCTGGTGATGTAGTCAGGAAGCTGGTGATGTGGTCTGGTGACTGGGGACTGGGGTGGCCTACATCTCAGCACAAGGTGTGTTTGCAGGCAGGCTGTATATATGGTACCCCTACAGGTTTAAGATGTGCATCACCTTGAGTAGCTGGGCACGGACGTGGGCCTCCACAAGGTGGCTCTTCCTCAGGTTTCCCACCCGCCACATCATGCAGAGCTTCCCGTCACGCAGGGCCACCACCGCCTTCTCCGAGAACACCAGCGTTTCGTTGCGCTTCTTGGGCTTGGCGATCTTGGCCATAACCGCCCCGATGATGAAGGCGTCAATGATGCAGCCCACAATGCACTGCAACACGACCGCCAGCACCGCCAGAGGGCAGGCCTCCGTCACACTGCGGGAGCCATAGCCAATGGAGGTCTGAGTCTCCAGGGAGAAGAGGAAGGCTGCCACGAAGCCATTCACCTGCTGGAAGCAGGGCTCCTCCTGCGGCTGCTCCTTGGCCGGAGGCGTCAGGTCGCCGTGGGCGAAGGCGATGAGCCAGAAACTGAAACCGAAGAGCAGCCAGGACAGCAGGAAGGAGAGAGTGAAGAGCAGCAGCATCCAGCGCCAGCGGACGTCCACACAGGTGGTGAAGAGGTCGCTGAGGTAGCGCTGGCCCCTCTCACTCATGTTGATGAAGGCGACGCGGCATCGCCCGTCCTTACCCACGAAACGGCTTCGGGGTCGCCGCCGGCCGCCGCGGGGGAAGGGGTAAGCTGGGGCAAAGCCTTGGTCTGGGGAGGGGGGGATACCCCCTGTGGACCCCACCCCCCCAACTGCCAAGCAAACACCTCCCCCAACACTATTCACGCCACTCCTACCCACGGTGCCGTTTCGGGTGGGGCTGGCGTCGGCAGAGGTCCCAGCGCTGCCCGCACCCCCCCCGATCCCAGCCATCTCGGCAGCGCTCTGGGTCAGGTGCAGCACCTCCTCCTCGTCCAGAGGGCTCTCCACCGCCACGCTGAAGCGTCTCTTCACACGTGCCGCCCCCATGGCTGGACGTCTTCCGCCGCTTTCGATGAGAACGGCAATGCCTTTCTACACCCCTGCACCGCCAATTCCGTCATGGGCACCACGTCTGGCACAGCAGAGTCGTCCTCAAGAGTCACAAATGCATTGAAACAACATTTCACACAGTACATATTTCACCGTGTTTCATTTACAGGACATCAGTGTACTTTTTAGGTCTGAAGCACAGTGATGTATGTTCATTGGTGTGGGTGCATTTACCACATTGAAAGTATTCAGAGGCAAACACAACGGAAAACTTCCAAAATACGAAGGAAATAAGAATGTAAATTTCAACCTCTGCAGGTGTATGATTTTCCTCTTATAGTTAATTAATCTTATATTCTTTTACAAAGAGCAATTTGTGTCCAGTGGAAGTGTGTGTCTGGGGTAATCGAGGTTTTCACAGGACAAACAGATAATTAATATTAAGATCAACAGATCAGAAAGTCAGTAGTCCATACAGGGGTTTGGAGATCTCTTAACCCTTGCCTGGTCTTTAGGGTGCCTTTCTGTGCTGCAGTAAAGCTCAACAGATGTCTTTAGTCAATATATCTGTTAGTGGATTTTATTTTGCAGGTACCTTGATCCAAGCTTGTGTTCATGTGTTTTTAATCTAATTTAATTTAGGGAAAACACAAGGCTCTTAAAAGGCTGTTTATGCTCCATCAATGACCTGCATGAGTTAAAGCCATCCAGCAGAGGTCTGGATAATGAAGATCTCACTTTATAATATTTCCCCAGCCAATGCTGAGTGAGCTAATGTACATCAGAGAATGGAAGCACTTTGTTTGAACTCTGAGGGGAGCCGTTAATACGGTGAATCAGGCTGCTTAACAGTTAATACCTGGGTCCATTTCTGGGAAATGGGAAATGGTTTGATGTTCCACCAGGCAGGGATCTGCCTACATGAAGGTATCCTGGTTTGGTCAGAGTTCCTCGCTTCACAGCTGAGGCTTTAGCCAAAAGCCCATTGCCTAAGTCACAAACATACACCTGAGTAATATGAAAAAATGTTCTCTTTTGCTGTGCACAAACTATTCTTGTTGGTTGACGATGGTGTTACCAGAAATACTAGATTAACAGTTAAGTTCAATTAAATTCTGTGAGCACCTTATAAACTCATTGAGCCATTCATCCAGAGTTTTTACTGCAGGCCAGTGGATCCTGAATGGACTCTGGGAGTGAGGTTACTCGTATGGCCCAGGCGCTGGAGGAAGAGGGAGCAGTCTGGGGCTGGCAGTTGGAGGCGGAGGGCTGGCTGTAGCAACCAAGCCAGCAGGGGGGGTATAGAGGTGAAAAGAAACACCACACAGGTTAATACAGTAAAGGAATACAGGTAAGGAAAGTAAGGGTCAGAGCAACTAAATGCTGTTACATAAATAAACAGAAATTCCTTAAATAAAAACAGGATTTTCACCCTTCATCAATAAGTGTATGAAACGGTAAATTCCTGGGTCACATGATCAAGTGACTGAGTTTGGACGGTGATGCAATGTGAACCTGCAGGCTACTCTTTCTGAGACTAAGAACCATTCATATGGGCTTCCTACCCAACAGCAACATGAAACAGAGACCTGCAGAAGAACAGATGGATCTCAGTGGGTCCTCAAGGAGCAGCAGGAAGTATTTCTACACTGAGTCACTGTGCGGTTTTGTAAAGAGAAGGTGTCAAAGAAGAAGATATGGCAGGAACACCCCGAACTGACAGGATAGACGAGGCTGAACCCCGGCAAAGTGACCTTCCCAACAGCTGCACATTATTACTGAAAACTGCAAAGCTCCGGTACCTTACAGGATGAGACCATCTGCTCGGTTCATGACTTCTGCTTTAAACGGCTTAATCCACTGGACCCACCCCCTCCTGCACAGATCTATTATCGCTCCTCTCTTCATCGAGCTCCCAGAAGCCCATCCAGCTCGCTGCCACGCATTTCATTCCAAAATCAATGTGGACAAACTGGGTTCATTATGCCGATTTCAGTATCTCCCTGCGATTAGACCGATTGAGCGCCACAGTGCCCAGTATTGAAGGGGATTCTAAACTTTATACTGTTTGTCCAGAGAACCAGCAAAGCTGTTAGAAATGAATGAGGCATTTCAGTCAGAGTAAGCAGGATCGCTCACACCTCTTTCCTAACTCCAATTTCTGTAAATTGTAATGCAATACAATGAAACACAATATCTTGGGGACGTTGAATTACATTTTCATCAATAACTAAATATTTTTTCATTAAAAGAAGCATAAATAAATCACTCTGAGTGACAATATAAGCGAAAGTGAAAATGGTTAAAGTGACGTTGACAGAGGAATCCAGACCACGTGTCGTTCCTGCTCAGAAACCGGCGGCTTGGGTCTCCATAGCGACCCTCTGCCCCATTTTGGAAAGGAACGAGGGATGGAGGGGGGGAACGGGGATGAGGTGATGCAGACTTGCGGATGCCGCTGTGTGTGAGCCTAGAGCGCAGGGAGTCGGCAGGCCTCCACATGGAGGCGGACTGCTAGTGGGCGGAGCCCCGGCAGCTCCCAATGCGGCAGGCCGCTTCGTAAGGGACCCTGCCTGTGGAAAGTGACACCGCCAGCAGCCGAATACCAGTATTGCATGTGCAAACTGACCTCTGTATGGATCAGTGTATATATGATTATTTACAGTAATGCGTGATGAAGTTTGTGTGGTGAGTAGCTGTATCACAGAACAGTCTAATGGGATTATAGTGATGATGCCAATCTTTATAATTTGGCCCCTTTAAATTAGGCAGCCAACATGCTATTTTGTATGTTGAGCTTATTCTATGCCAAAAGTCCTAATAAAAGCCCCCCTCTGCTTCCACCCCCATGCCCTGTGGATCTGCCCACCACCCAAAAGACCCGAAAGTGCCAGAGTCAGAATGGAGACAGGGAGTGTGAGCACAGGCTGCTGTCTTAGCTCTCCGCAGCCGGACCCTGCTGCCGCAGGCTGCACTACAGCAGCAGCCTCTCCGGAGAGCCCTCGCCCCTAGAACATCGATGTGTTTATACTCCACAGGGCTTTTCACCGCTGATGGTGCAGCAGCTCGTGGTGCACGTGTCGCGCACTGTCATCAGTCTGCCGCTAAGTGTTCTAGCTAATAAGAAACACTCTCCAACTTTCAGAGAAACATTCACCAGTCAGCCATAACATTAAATCCATCTGCCTAATATTGTGTGGGCCCCCCTCATGCTGACAAAGGGACTCTAACCCGGCGAGGCACGGACTCTGCAAGACCTCTGAAGGTGTCCTGTGGTATCTGGCACCAAGACGTTAACAGCAGATCCTTTAAATCCTGTGTGTCACGAGGTGGGGCCTCCATGGATCGGACGTGTTTGTCCAGCACATCCCACTGATGCTCGATTGGATTGAGATCTGGGGAATTCGGAGGCCAAGTCAACACCTCCAACTTGTGTTCATGTTCCTCAAACCATTCCTGAACAGTTTTTGCAGTGTGGCAGGGTACATTATCCTGTGGAAAGAGGTCACTGCCATCATGGAATACAGACAATGTTTAGGTAGGTGGTACATGTCAAAGTAACATCCACATGAATGCCAGTGCCCAAGGTTTCCCAGCAGAACATATCTGTGATATTGTAATAATTCTATTCTCTTATTTTTTTACTACATATTTGCCTTTGTTACTTCTATTATATATTTATAAATGTTATTTTGTATATATTTTGATATTTACCTAGTTATTTATTATTTATTTTTGCTTTTCTTTAGTCGGTGGGTCTAAAGGGGGGGCAAAACAGTCTATATATGTCAAAGGTGTTTTATCCATCCATCCATCACCATAACCGCTTAATCCCAACTGGGGTCAGGGGTGGACTGGAGTCTATCCCAGGAACAAGAGGCGCAGGTGGGAACCAACCCTGGGCAGGTGCCAACACAAAGCAGGGAGCACACACTCACAAAGCCGCTTTAGCCAATTTAGACTCGTCAAAAAGTGTTTTATTCTTTTTAATTTTTTAATTAAGTGCTTTTTAGGTGTTTGCTGACTGAGAAAATGACCCACGACGAGTTAAAACATAAATGAGAAAACACAAAGGATAGGGTGACATACTGGCTGCTTGCCCTGTCGCTGCATGCTGTACTGTCCCAAAGGTGTCCCCAGTAAGCACAGGAACTGCGGGCAGGGCCCAGCATGACTCTCCCCTCCCAGAACGGTGATGGACACACCTGCTATAATTAACCTCCAAGTGCTTCACGAGCCATGTACCGCTCACTGTCACTGCACTGCTCACTGTCACGGCACCGCTCACTGTCACTGCACTGCTCACTGTCACTGCACCACTCACTGTCACTGCACCGCTCACTTTCACCGCACCGCTCACTGCGAGGGCCTCGTCCTGCCATGACATGAACCCCTCGTATGTCTGCAGCCCTTGCTGGGGACAAAAACCAGGCAGTTCTCAGCTGAACAGTCATGGTGTCTCAGGGAGAGTGGAACAGAGGGTTGTCACACCCAGTCCTTCATAGGTCACGGAAACACACACAACCACACACACTCGGTCTGTAGAGGAGCATCTGGGACTGCTCACATTGGCTGTCTGACCGCCCCCCCATGTCAGCACATAGGCATGCAGGGAAGAACCTCAGGCTCAGCTGACCAGCCGGGGCATGAATCAAACCCACAGCCCCCCTGTAGGGGGCAGTGCACCCCAAGTTTCTTACCCTCATTAATGTCATAAAAATTGATAGATTTATGTAAATAAAGATACCATCTATAGCATAGCCAGATGTGTCAGTGCATTTACATCCAAATGACACATCAGAATCGTAAATGTCCCCTGAAATATCTACCATCACAGCTTCAGGTGTTCAGGTGAACCGTGGAAAGTCAGTATAAGGAATAAGATTGTCCTTCATCACGCGCTTGGAGGCTAACGGGCAGGACAGGGGCGTCATCATCCGCATGATGGTGGTGCTGACGTGTCCTGCCACCCCACCCCCACTCTCAGTGACATGCAGAAGTGTTTTATTCACACCCTTTCCCTGCGATAGACGTGCCCCCCCCCCACACACAGCCGACCAGGCATGCTGTGATAGTGAAGGGGATTGGGTCTTAGTAACTCTCCTCTCTGCATTTTCTCACACCCCAAGGACAGGAAACCACGCAAATGCATGTCCTCACTCACAATGGGTCAGGGGACCTGTCTGTCCTCGTTTGCCATGGATTAGGTAGCCTATCTGTCCTCATTCGCCATGGGTCAGGCGGCCTGCCTGTCCTCATTCGCCATGGGTCAGGGGACCTGTCTGTCCTCGTTTGCCATGGGTCAGGCGGCCTGCCTGTCCTCGTTTGCCATGGGTCAGGCGGCCTGCCTGTCCTCATTCGCCATGGGTCAGGCGGCCTGCCTGTCCTCATTCGCCATGGGTCAGGCGGCCTGTCTGTCCTCGTTTGCCATGGGTCAGGCGGCCTGCCTGTCCTCATTCGCCATGGGTCAGGCGGCCTGCCTGTCCTCGTTCGCCATGGGTCAGGCGGCCTGTCTGTGCTCGTTCGCCATGGGTCAGGCGGCCTGCCTGTCCTCGTTCGCCATGGGTCAGGCGGCCTGCCTGTCCTCATTCGCCATGGGTCAGGCGGCCTGCCTGTCCTCATTCGCCATGGGTCAGGCGGCCTGCCTGTCCTCATTCGCCATGGGTCAGGCGGCCTGTCTGTGCTCGTTCGGCATGAGTCAGGTAGCCTGTCTGTCCTCATTCCCCACCTCAGGCTGCATCAATCTCATTCCTCTGTCCTTCCACCTGTTCTCCCCCCAGCCCAGATTGCTCCCCCATATTAAGGTGTTCCAGGGGAAGATTAATATTCAGAACAACTGTGATTTCAATGTCATTCCCTAAGCCACGAGACAAACTTTCCACCTCTGTCTCTCTGTATTGGTCGCTTCCGGTCCCTCCCCGGGGGAATAACCTCGTCAGCACACGTGTTGCGGCTGCCCCACCCACTCCGGTGAGGTAATACAGCCTTCACTGTCACTGGCAGATTAATCACACAGGTTTCACTGTGATTAAAAGCATTACCAGATTATTCTCCAAAGAACACTGTCATCCCAAACATCAAACAACAAGCTAGCATCCAAACATTTTTGATAGATGCTCATGTGTGCATAAATTATATCTGCTCAATGATACTTGGAGAAAAAATCACATATTATTAAGAACAGCGTAGAACAACTGGATATCCACCTGATTCCTGCCTCAATAGCCTGAAATGTTGAGCCACCAGTAACAGCATCATCAAAGAACCTCCATATATCTAGGGTTTGCCCTCAACCATTGACAAAAGTGGGTAGTTCAGGTCCAGAGAGTAGAAGTCTAGGCCAAGGTTTTGTTTCAACCAACCAGTTGAGTCATCTGTGACTGTGACTCTTTATACTCAATTGGTTGGTTGAAACAAAATCTTGGTCTGGACTTTTATTCTCTGGAGCTGAATCATCCACCTCCTGGCTATTGATTCATCACTCATACCAAGGGTACCTGAGACCCCACAGCTAGTTGTGAACTGATAATTATGTAATATTCTATCTGAAGCATAAAGAGATCCGGCCCAAGGTCACCGCTGCCACCATTCCAGGTGACAGAAAAGCAGTAAAGAGCGGAACTTAAATATTCTGTCCTTACTGGGATGATGTTATGCTTCTGTTCCACTTGACGGTTCACTGCTGCAGTTACAGGTGTCCGATTTGCTATGGTCCAGTGAGAGCAACACCATCCAGCATTGGGTCGTCTGGCTCCCAAAAGTGTGTCACCCCAGATGTAAGATCAATAATCGCATCGATCGGCATCATGTCAGCAAACTGGGACACAAAGCATGTCCCTTTGCCAGCATTGCCCTTCCTCGGTAACTGCCAGCACTCATCTCCCTCTTTCACACCAGCATCCTCTTAGTTTTCATACTTAAACATCTAAGACCACTTTATTTCCTATATCCCTGCAAAAATATAATTAAAAAGCACATATACACACAGTAGGCCCACTGTCTTTACTATTAGACTGAAGCACTTCAGAGTCAAATACTATTTCATATACAGCAAGAGCTTATAACTACGTTCATACAGATTGCAGTAATATGATGGAACAGATTCAACAGGTCAATATGTGCTGCTTAGAGTTAAATTCCTAATGCTCATAAATCTTTTTCTTTTGATTACTATACATAAATTACACAAATAAAATCAGTGATGGTCAAAGCACAGCCATGTCCATTTTTCTCAAGTTTCAGTTCAAAAATGCTGTGAATCTGATCCACCATCGTTGTTCCGCAGAACAATGCAGCGCAGTTAACCGTGCGTCACGCTGGATGTCATCGCGGAGCCAAACTGCTCCCTAGGCGCACGTGTACCCAGAAGGCCGACGACGTGTGCTGCTTTGAGGCGATGCAGACATTCCTGTGCGTATAAATAACCGGTCCAGCTGATATTAATGGCATTACGCTCTTATCGATCTTCACGGTGGTGCCTCGCCAACAATGTGAATGGCAGTACAGTACATTACTGGAGCAAGTCCAGTGACAACCGGGAGCTCAAAAACGTGTAATACGCAGCTAACTTAACCGCAAAGTAATTAACGCTGGCTGTCGGTTTGTTTACATGCAAAGCAGAGGCATCATCCCACCGAGTGGACACCGAGTCCTACCGACTGCCTAGGGGGACTTGTGGGTACAGCCTCCGGTCCTCAATTCCATCCTACGAATAACGCTCGATGCTACGTCTTTGGCGGTTGTTTTTGGCAAACCTGTGACATATTTTCCCCTGTATGACTGACGACTTGCGGAGCGGACTATTTCCTGGCGTCCCCGGACCGCTTCGTCTACTTCCAGCTTCCTGACCCTTGATGGTCTAGGCACACGGTTGTCTTAGAGATCTTGGGACCTCTGTTCCCTTAGGAGAGCTAAATATCGGCATTCTTTGAAAACAGCTCAAAAATATACAACCGCAGATATTTTCGAAATGCATTCCAGATTAGACCATAGAATTAGTCATTTTTATACTACTAAATACGACTATTTTAGGGCAGAATACTACACTCTTTGGTGTCATGTGCACTGTGTTCTTTTACTTTCTACACACATCAAGCCTTAAAGCTTGAGAAAAATGACTCAGTGACATTACGGAAAGCATCACAAATCAATAATGTGAGATGGCACCTGGCCTCTCTGTGTTTGCCTTGTTGGGGCTTTTCCAGATCATGCAGGTCTTGCGTACAATGTACTGTACTATACTCAGCAAATCTCTCACACTCAATCAGCACAGCTTACATTCGGATAGTAACCATCCACATATGTCGAGTCACCTTGTCTTTCTCACTTTCTTTTGTGAAACACATGTGTTTCACAAAATGAAAACAACAGCAACGAGCAGGGCAATTGGAAGTGATCAAATATTAAATATACAACACAGTAACAATAAATAGTGTGCAACTTTTGCAACAGGTAAATGCAATAAAAACACTGGATACTAAATTCAGTAATAGGCAGTGAGCGCGTTTATTGACTAGAGCTCAATGGTCTGATGGAAGAAAGTGTCCCGGCCAATCAGAATGCTGAGGTCTGGCCAATAGCGAAAAGAGCAGAATCGAACGGAGAAAACCGAATGTTTCGCTGTCTGAATAAGACAACAAAGATCAAAATGTTCTCTATATTCTGAGTTCAGTGCAGTACCCAAGAACTGTAATCAGTGTATCTGAAGATTAAAGTAAGTTTTCTGAACCTTTGCATTGTTCAACTGAAGTAACTATTTTGATTTTGCACTTGCATCTTTTTGGCTGTACAGCACACGAGATGACCCATATTTACAATTAGCCTATATTTACAATATATAGGCTATTTCATTTGAATGTTTATACTATACTATTCTGACATTACTACAAAAAAAAACCAAACTATTTAACCAGGGACACTGGCGGGTTGTTGCCGCTGTGAACACGAAGCCTGTAGTGGGAAGGTTTTGCTCCTGACCGAATATCGCTCACCTACAACCGAGTCACGTACACGTTAGCAACGGAATTTCAGAAACTTGACTGAGTGATACAGAATATTAATTCCCATCACCATATTGTCCATATGTAATATACACCAACTCAGTGCAATTTAAAATAAACCCAGTTACTTCCTCAATCATAAACATTATTTAAATACACACATAACCCCTCCCAAAACTAGTCGCGATACAGGATTTATTATTAACAGATTCTAACAAAAAAAGCTGAGTAAAATTCAAACTTTAAATTAAAAATAAAATGTGCTTTGTCGAAATATGTTTAATGGCCAACCGTGCCAAATCAGCGATTAGCGAGAAAAAGTTTGGTCTATTTAGATTTTTAAGGATTTGACGATATACTGTAGCCTACACATCGATATTTGCTATAGCCTACAGTTATAGGCTATACGTAGGCCTACATAAAATACATTTTAATAATAAAAATATACATTTTTCGATAATTTAGAAAATCTCAGGAAAATAACTGCAAAATTACGCCTATTATGCATATTTTTTATTTTAACCAAACCTTCCGGTAAAAATCAATCCTTACCCGTTTTCTCTGCGTTCAAAATCGGTTGAAACAATAAACTAAATAACAGAACAAAAGCAGAGGCGACGCAGTTCACACAAGTGTTCTGTAAACTATTCCGCCAGCCGTCCAAGGATATTAATTTTTCAGTCTTTCATGTTCGTCCCTCACTTCACTCCCTCCCTCTCTAACATCTGACCTTAACATCCTCTTGAGCTTTATCCAGCGGTCATGGCGGCGACGTTTAACTTACTGTAAATATCACCTTAACAAATATTTGAAAAAGCCGCTCAGTGGCACTGGGATCTTCGCCTTCGCGTTCATCATTATGCCAAACATATAAAAAGAATCAATCCATGAAAACTGCAAAACGCCGATATTATCTTTTCCATCCATCTGCCCAACCGAATGTTTTGGACAGGGTAGGGATAAGAGTATAGGCCTATTTTATCATATTATATGTAAATGAAATAGAGAAGAAATAGAGAATATGGGCAACGGTTCACGATTATAAGTTAAAATACAGACTGTCCATTAACCATTAATCAACGGAAATTTCCCTGAGGATACGGGATGCGACATAGTTACATGCAGAGGAGACGCAGAATGATAAAGATAATTTAATCTGCTAATAATTTAATCATTTTATTCCATTCTTCCGAGTATATTCTGGGTGTGATAGAAAACGTCACATAAATGATAGGTAGGAAATATCAACAAAACACATGAAATATAAATATCCACGCATCCCCCGCTTTACGAACGTTCGCTTCACGGCTGTATATGCAAGGCCTTTATTAACACCTGTTTTCGCTAACTGAAAGAAGTCCGAAAAGGATTTTCACTTTCACCAAAAAAATGACAAAATAAAGTTAAGCATTTGTTTATTAGCGAGCTCATTACAGATGTATAGTCATGCATAACGACATTTCGGTCAATAAACGTGTGGTAGGCTGTAGCTAGGGTTGCCAACCGTCCCGAATTGTCCGGGACATCCCGAAATATGGGTGATTTTGATGCACTGAAGGGACGAATCAAAATCACCCATATTTCTGGATGTCCCGGACAATTCGGGACGGTTGGCAACCTTAGCTGTAGCACAGCGGCGACATCGCTTAAATTCCGCATTTTTCAGAACGTGTCCCTTTTGTAGTGAAACCAGACTCTACAAACATTATTGGTCATATATTACTTTATATATGTGTATCATATCATTCCGGCTTTTACTATATGTTAGTGTTATTTTAGTTTTCTGTGTTATTTGGTATGATTTGGTAGGTTATTTTTCGGTCTGGGAACGCTCAAAAATGTTTACCATGTGAATTACTGGGGATTGCTTCTTCAGTCTACGTAAGGTTTCGTAGGATCGCTCTACATTTGTAAAACTGGGAGGGATACCTGTGTGTGTGTGTGTGTGTGTGTGTGTGTGTGTGTGTGTGTGTGTGGTATATATAAGTTAGTTATGTATGTATGCATGTATATATGTGTATATGTAGTATAATAAACCAGTCCAAGGACACAGAAATGTATCTGGTTGGATCCAGAGGATATAGATCTACATGCTAAGTTTTCCTCATCCATACATCTTACATTTATATGTGATTCACTTAGCAGACGCTTTTATCCAAGGTAGGGTACAATTCAGAAATTAGGGTCAGCTGGTCCCTGAACCGACTGGGTTTTTGAGCTTTGCTCAAGGGCCCAACAGTAAAATCACACTGCTCACCACAGGATTTCAACCATCAACCGTTCAATTAAAAGCACAGCATCCCAAACTGGTGAGCTACACTACACAAGTGCTCAGCCACCAAAGGGTTATGGTGAGCATGGCGCATATTCCAGGAAGGCACAAGGTGGGAAGGCCTCAAACGAGGCTATCCAGTTGCTATCCAGCACATTACACATACTGACTTTCACTCACTACAGGAGTAGGTAATTCACCTAACTGCATGTTTTTGAACTTCAGGAGGACGCCAGAGAACCCGTAGGAAAGATGGCAATAGCATGCAAACGGCCATAATACTGAGAGGGGCCCGGAGCCTAA
This sequence comes from Paramormyrops kingsleyae, assembly GCF_048594095.1. Classification (NCBI taxonomy): domain Eukaryota; kingdom Metazoa; phylum Chordata; class Actinopteri; order Osteoglossiformes; family Mormyridae; genus Paramormyrops; species Paramormyrops kingsleyae. Next base: position 25,928,848 of record NC_132805.1, read on the forward strand.
CCCCAGGCTGTAGATGTGTGAAGCCACAGTCCTACCTGCTCAGGCATCCTGGCATCCAAGTCAAATCCAAGTTAAATCCGTCCTGTTTTAAAGCACACATCCACCAGATGGCAGTATTGGGTTAGACCTAAAATGAACCAGCAGTCTTCAACTACGATAATGTAACAAAATACTCAGGGTTGGGTAGTGATCGATTATATTGCAATCAGAATTACGTAGCTTGATTTCAGAAGATTGGTAAGCGTGATATATAGTTGCACAGTCTCAGTTAATCCCAGTTATATGTAATCCATTACTACCCAACCTTGAAAATACTACATAAGCATGTATTTGTAAGGATGTAGCTTGTTACTGCAAATAGTCAATTTCTCCACAAAGTCTTCTCAAAATGTTTTTTTTATTTCAAAGATTCATTATTGCAACGTAAGCTGTCAGCAAAAATGAAGACAAAAACATCGTCACCTCAACTGTAAGATGAGGGAAGGAGCAAGTTCAGTGGGCACCACAGATGCAGTGCATTTGTTGAGTAAGTATGAGGAATGAGCATGAGGTCTGTTTCTTTGAGGAAAGGTGACACCGACATGATGGTGAACAGGTGTGGCACCCCGGCAGTGAAGGAGACGACACTGTGAGCCAGCTTGGTAACTCCTGCTTGCTGGAAACTTAATGCCATCATCCTTCAGCCCTCACTGCCAAAAATAAATCATCACAGGAAAGATATACTGCTCTGAAGTCTCCACCTTCTTAGTGCGATTACAGCTGGTAATTCAGAGAGTCACATCCATGGATGTCACCATTGCTGCCCCCTTCAGTCAGTGTTTGGAGGGACATCATCAGTGGTGGCAGCTTTTTTTTTTACTACAACAAGTGGCAAAGAAAAAAAAAGTGTTAATATATGCTTGCTTTAGTACTAAGAAGGAAGTACAGTCCACTGATGTTAACCTGTAGACAGCCGTTCTCCAGTGTTTCCCGAGTTAATGTCTGGAGCATACAGTCAGACACAGGGGTTCCCCATAGTATCCTGGACATCTGTGCTTCATTAAGCCAAAGTCAGAGGAGTACAACTCCTCCTTGTGGTAGATCCGTCCAAGGTGACTCATTTATTAAAAGGATCTAAAGCATAGCTAAAGCTAAGACTTTTGTTCCTAAATTTCTGAATATCATTACTGTATTTTATTTATGTGTATAATTCATTATGTTAATTGTCTTGCTTGTTTTGTAAATTGTCTTATGTTCTTTGTCTTTATAGGGCAAATTCCTCATATTTAAAAGTAGGGCCTGGTGATAAATAAACAATTCTGATTCTGGTGAAATGTATCATCTGGGAACAAATGATTAATTTTGACTGTAATAAACTAGCAAACACTTAGATCCGAGCTGCCAATCATCAAACAATCCATGACAATGGATTCGTACTTGCATTGACAGTAGAATTAATAGTGAAGGCATTTGTAGGGACAGAGCCTAGCTAAATATGAGTGTTTTCACCTTCAAGTGACACTGCCTGTGAAGAATAATGTGATGGACAGAAACAAGAAAACAGAAACACAAAAACTGGGCAGCCAGCGGAGATACAGCTCAAAGAGTTCATACAATAAGCACCCATCTACTGGATCAGCTGTCACTCTTGCTAAGTCCATTTATGGTCCAATTTCTGACACATTGCTCCAACCACCCCAGCCTGCCTGACAAATTATGCATCTGTATAAGCCAACACACGCACACACACACACACACATTTGAAATAGTCTTTGTGGGGACTCTATATTCATTTCTACAGGGAAAACTGTAATTCCAACATGATGACCTTAACCCTTACTCAGCCCTAAACTTAACCATAAGTAACCAAACAAAATATGATACTTTTGGCACTTCTAGTTTTTTGATTGGATTTACAGATCTTGACGGGAACTGAAAAATCCGCACGTCAAAATAACAGGTTTTTATCACATTGTGGAGAACATTTGGTAATGTAAACATAATACACACACACACACACACACACACACACATATATATATATATATATATATATATATATATATATATATATATATATATATATACACTGCAGCAAGCAGGCTCTGAGTGAAAAGTTAGATAATACCTTAAACGGCACAGTGCACTCTACTCAGTGCACTGTGCTAACAGCTGTATTTTTACAAGGTGCTTGGTTAGACTACTCAGTACACCCTTCTATCACTGTCCTATAAATGCATTTGCTGTTCTAGACGGCTATTTCACATTTACATATATGTTTATTGGGAGCATCAGGAAACCGGCGTAAATCTCACACATAAAATTTCTTATTGGATCTCCCAGACAAAAGAATAAAGTTACAATCATGGAGTGAGCTAGGCACTCCGCCGGTAAATAAATGAAAGTGACAGGAACATAAACACCCCCTAGATGAAATCAATAACTCATTGTGAGCCCACCTAATCAGGGGAAAAAAACAGACATTTGTAACACGAAAAATGTCCGCCCATTTAATTAAATCTGCTGAGCGCTCTGAAACAACAGGTGGCTAATTCGTCAGTCGGCATTCAGAGACACTTCATTAACATAATGAAGGAAGAACACGGGAAGAAAGGACGGTCAAAGAACAATTGCTTGCTCGCTTTTGTTTATTTTTATTTGTTATTTGTTTATTGTTTATTGTATCATTTTACAAGGTTCAAGTGTAGGTTCACTAAGTTGAGCGGTGCTGTTGGTATAAATGTTATAAATATTTCGTATAGGCCTACCAGAGTTATGTCGCATTTTTTACTGCAGATCGTTTGAGGAAAAAGTTATTAGAGCGATAGTCATGTTAATATCAACAGCTACCGTATGATGGCGGTGATGATGATTTAATTGTTGATGGAGATGCCATTTCGTAAGTGGACCGAAATGTTACTATAGATCGGAAGTACATGTGACGACTGGATCCAGTTGGATATAATGAAGAATCGAATATCAGCGGCATCTTCGTTAAAATAACATTTCTGTGTAGCCTATAATGTAGGCCTAACCTCATACGTTGTATCTTTATGCCCTTGCTCAACCAGTGCACCCCGCCCCCAAACCCCAATTCTCTCTCCTGCTTTCCTATTTTGGCATGACCGTGCCAGGTATTTGTTCAAATTCCTCGCGCCCTGCGGGGATAGGTATGTCCCCCCTCTTTTTTCCGTATTTTAATGGTTCACTCTGTCTGCGCTACTCAACACATGGGACCCCAGGACCGGCCATTTTTTGCAGCATCACCAAGCCGCTTTATAATACCCACCAAATCATTGCATTATCATAACACATAAAACCAGAGTATCGTAAGTTTTTACAATACTCTGAGCAATAGATGCAAAATATTGTTTTATCGGTGACATGCCTGATTCGTAGCTCGTTGGGTATGTCGTTACTGCAAAAACATTGGCGGCTGCAGGCGTATTATCGTTGGGCGAAGTGGAGACGCTTACTTATTGCTGCGGTTCACGGAGCGACAGAAAATGTATTACGGCCTCCGGCTGATGTGTCAGGAAGCGGGACACATGTGCTTTTGCGCTGGACGGGATCCCTCTGTGAGTCATCCGAACTTCCCTGAAAGGAGAACGTGCGCCTCCCAGTTTGGATCCCGATCCTTCGTTGGAGCGACGAAATACGTCACCGCCAAATGCACAGGGACGTGTATCGCCGTGTTTAATTTGGTAATAATTAAATTCTTTTCGACACTGTACAAGAGATAAAAATAAAAAATATGGTTAGTGTAATAGTTGCTTTAACATTTAGCCTATATTTAACAAATATAAAATAACTCAAGGTTTAAAAGTCTGATAGTCCAGAAATCTGATGTTGTAAAGGCTACAGTTCGTATTTTTTGTTCACTTTAATTTGTTTTTTTTATTAAATCTGGATATATGCTTTGCATTCATTTAGGTCTATCTATAAATTGTAAACGCGAATGCTCTTCTATTGACTAGCATTGTCTTAATTGTATGTGTTAAAATTTGGATTTCAAACGCAAAATTATATTACTATCAGCCGCAGAGGTAGTGTGAGGTTGCTGTAAAATTAAATTTATTTAGTACATAAACAACAGGATTGGATACATTTTAACCAAAAATTCAGTTTTGATCTTGCATTGAATTTTAATTGCCGCAGTTAATTTGACAAAAAATGTAAGAATAAAAAAATTGAATAAATTTATTTGTGGTAAACCGCTTGGCACTATGGCTTTTAATATTCATTTGTGGATGGATTTAATAATTGTTGTTATTATATTAAGTATTGAATAAAATGTTTTACCTCACTTGTACGTCGCTTTGGCTAAATAAGGAAAAATTCTGTTAAAATTTACGTCATAGTTGAATGCAAAAGAGTTTTCCCTAGAGCTTCTATAAAGTATGTATAGGCTAATAGTTGTATAAATAAATCCACAAGATTAAACCCGTATGATAAATAGGAAACCAAGCTACATAACAAAAGTAGTAGCCTACTTATTACAGATGCATTCAAATTATATTAATATTAATTATATTTATATCGTTTAATTTAATCCAAATGTATTCACTTATACTGAATATTAACCGCATGGGGAGTTCTGTTCACGCGTAACTTAAAACCTGCTCCAGAAAGCAGTAGATAACTGGCGACTTTATTGAGGGACGAAAAATCAACCAAGTCGTTCTCTGCCAGATTAAATCAATATAGTTACAGCGAAATTTATAGTATGAGAAAAGGTTAATAAAGCTTTTCTCCGTGCATCTCTCTCCCTCACTCGCTTTTTCTCCCTTTTTCCCTCTCACACGCATGCAACAAATGAGGGGGCGGTAAGTAAGCTACACAAGAGGAGTCCGCACAGGGGCAGGGAGCTAGACACCGTCGCTTGACTTGCTGTGGAAATGTAATGATTACTAGAAACATTTATTCAAACATACGTCTGATTTTTTTCACAACGCCAACTTGAAAATTATCAAATTAACAACAAAATTATTCTTTCACATTCCACTTTTGCCTGGACGATGGAAGCACGAGTACCTACAGACAAGACAAGACAGCAATGCGACGCAGAATTATATGGATTATAATGCTACATATTCATCTTCTCCAGGCTGCATTTAAAGGTAATTTTAATAAATATCGTAGTCATATTTCGTGTAATTGTTTAATTATATATGAAGACATTATTCGTCCTATTAATCTTGCACAAGCCGGTTTTTAGCATTATGTATAGGGTATATATAGGCCCTACTGTATGTATAATGCTACAGAATTGAGATTATTACACAAGTGTTTAGTTGTATTATCAATATGAAAATCGTCGTTTAAACAGCTTGTTAATAAAGGCAACCAAAGTTGTTTCCGTGCGGTTTTGGCGTCCAGGTAGCTCCGATGATTCCTGATTTGACATAATCAAGTACCTTGAAATCAATCGCAAATTTAGGCCTTCCAATAACCGCTTTTTTGTTTTGTTGAACGCGTTTTTCTAATATTTGGTTTTAATATCGTATTTGAATACGAAGTAACCATTCGGTTTAAAATATATCGCTTTACAAAATTTTCATTCCCTTTTTTGTTTTAAATTAAATGCATATGTAAAGGAAAAGATTTATGTCTGATGAATTCAGTTAAGTGTTACTTTAGTGATTTTGGGCTCTAAGGTAGGGCGATTTACTGCTCCTCCTGCTCAAACGGTAGCGCTTAACCCCAGTGCTCAGGGGGTCACCTTGTCTCTGTTTCTTCTCTATAGTCCCTCTGAGTAGTCTTTGATATTGAATAATTTTACATTACAGCCTTGAAATTACAGAAAAGATGGAGCTGAAAACAGACATACAAATAAGACAAGGAGTTTGAAGGAGTCTGACATCTATTATGATTATACAAAGTGGGTGAGATGTTGTTTGTTTCCGAGTTAGATATAGGAACTGCAATTATTTCTTAACAAGTCATTTATATCTTTACAAGTCAATGATACTTAATATATATATATAATGCCGGCAGGTGATCGCACCCTTAGAGTCAATGGGGAGGGGTCAAAATACCATTTCGATTATTTTTTTCCAGTAAGCATCTCCGAAAACCAGACCCTAGGAATTCTGCAAGCTGGTGCAGAAAATGTTCTTTAACTTTGGTAATGGAGTGAGAGCGTGATGCTTGGCCCAGGCATGGTCTTCGACTCAGACGCGGCGGGGTGTAAATCAGAAGCCAAAGGCAGGAGTGCCGAGACGCGCCACAGGCAGACATGCCTGCCCGTACGTCTGCGCCAGGCCAGTCTGGCTAGCCAGTGGCCCGTAACGCTGCGTGCTGAAGTGTTGGTGCCCGACGCCAGGGTGGTCTCTCACTCACTGTATCAAAGCGGGAACCCGAACAAGCGAACCCATGTCTGGGAAATAAACAAGACAGGAGAGACAAGCCATTGTGTGTCATTATGTGGCAGCCTCTCCTAAACTCTATTATAGCACATGGTGTTGGGATTAACTTTTTCTGCGTTCAAATCAAATTTTAGACATGAATTTCATATTTCAGTGAGCTAAGACAAAGGTTTTTGATGGATTTTGCTAATAACTGTATTCTTCTGTTGCCACCCCACCCTGCATTTCCTTCTCATTTCTGTATCTCTGTCTCTGTTCCTCTAGCTTACATGACACTCTGTTGGCTGTGATTGGCCCATAGCTAACTTTCACCAATCAATCTGACCTTCATCTTGGTTCTTCTACTTTCATGTAGGTGTTCCCAACCTAACATTAACATTAGTTACTACCAATTTCCACATCATTCAGGCCAGAAAAATGGACTCCCCTAACTCGGTCTCTAACTCCCCTTCCCCCGGGCCCTCCCACACGCTCCCTCTGCTTCCCAATGCGTCTCTGCCATCTTCCTCACCATCTCTCTCCCCATCCCCAAGCCTCGTCTCCACAGCCCTCTTCTGCTCCCTGCTCTCCCTCATGGCCCTCCTGGGTATTTGCGGAAACCTGTACACCTTGGGGCTCCTTCTGCAACGCAGAAGAGGGAGGCGACGTCATGGCAGGTCCTGCTACTGTGTAGGGGGGCTCTGTCCCGCTATCTTACCACGTTGCTCTCCGGTCTCCTCTCTACCTTCCCCCTCCATGTCATCTTCCTCCTCCTCCTCCTCTTCGTCTCTTTACCGCCAGGTCTTGAGCCTAGCTTTGGCAGACCTCCTCTACCTTTCCACCACCCCCTTCATCGTATACGACAGCCTAGCCGCTGACTGGGCTTTTGGGGAGCTGGGCTGCCGGCTTCTGCTCAGCCTGGATCTTCTCACCATGCACGCCAGCATTTTCACCCTCACCGCCATGAGCCTGGACCGCTACAGGGCCGTGGCAGATCCCCTGGCCACCTCCTCCTCGCCATCTTCAGGTCTGTTGAGGGTCGTGCTCGCTTGGGGGTTGGCCGTGGCGTTGAGTCTTCCCATGATGATCACACTCCACCTGGAAGATGGGGGCACCCATGACGGCAAGCTTTGCGTACCTGCGTGGGATGAGCAAAGTTCCAAGGCCTACATGAGCGTCCTCTTCTGCACGAGCATCCTAGGACCAGGACTAGCCATTGGGGGCCTGTATGCCACTTTGGGCCGCCTCTACTGGGTGTCCCAGACCCACCCTCCATGTGCGACTGCAAGCAGCTGTCCCCCACGAGCTCCCCGCCCTAAGGTGCTGCTCCTGATCCTGGGCATAGTCCTTGCATTTTGGGCCTGTTTCCTGCCCTTCTGGATCTGGCAGCTCCTACCGCTCTACCGGCCGGATGTGTTGAGGTCCATCCCGACCAGCACTCAGGTTACGGTCAACAGGATCCTCACGGGGCTGACCTATGGGAACTCATGCGTGAACCCCTTCTTCTACACGCTGCTGACGGGCAAACACAGGCGTTACCGACAGACGCTTACCTCAGGAGCCCAGCTGTGCCGCAAGGGCAGCCCATCGCACTGATGTCCACCAACCGCAAGGGAGAACTACTCAGAACCAGCTTGCCAGGGAAGAAAAGGATTATATCTGCTAGAAACCTCCTTGACACTCACCACGACCTTGGCAACAGTAGCTCCCATGAGAGGAAATGGCAGGCGACATGTCGAGTAGCCAGTCGCCATCTATCCCAGGGTCAGATGAGGACACCTTTGTTATTCTTCCACTCTACCTTCCTCCCCAAATCCTCGAGCATTCAACCCCAAAAAAAGATTTGCGAGTCAGATATTTCATCATAAAATTCTTGTTCTCTTGGCCTTTGAATAGGTTACAGCAGTTTAAAGTTTGCTGATTAGCTTGTATTGGCCTGAGCATGGAACAGAGAGGGAGCGAGAACAAGTAAAACCCAAATGCTCCGTTCTTTCAGAATGAAGGTGCTTATTCTGTGTTCTAACTTGGTCCGAGATTGCACCGAATTTTCCTCTCACCTTTCCCTCATATGGCCTTGCCTTGTAATCTTTAAATAACACCCATGAAACGTACTTAAAATATTCTGAATGCCATGTGATTTATTTCCTCCTTAAATATAATTGTGTGGTGGTCATTGCTTGCCTTCTGATTTGATTGTTTTGTGCTCTTTTAATTAGCCTGTAAAAATCACATAGCACACATTGTGCATAATATTAACCGTACAATCAGACCATTACCATGAAGGGAAGGTGACAGGGGTGCAGTGTCTCAGAAATCAGTACTTGGCTTGAACCATTAATAAGTTTCTTATGCTTCTGCAAGCCAAAACATTAAATTAGATTTTATTGCTTCTGTTCAAACCTCTGATTTACGGTAAGGGAGCAAAAAAATGTGCAGAGTGCAGTAGGCGAATACCAGCAAAGTCTGGGCAATACACTGTGTTTGTCTGGTGTATTTTATTTAAGGTCCAGAACTCAGCAACCAGTTGCCTTTTTGCACCCAAGTAGCTGTACGAGGCCCCTGGATGCCAGAGAGGACACTGCAAACTGTTACTGTGTGAGCTTAATGTCACATCTGATCACCTTCCAGACTCTGTGAAATCTGTACAGATATGCCACAGCTCGTCAAAGATTCATGGAGACAAGGGCTACGTTTCTCCTGTTAGGTATTTAAAGGTTAAACTCCTTGAGACAATGGCATATTCACAAATATTGAAGCTAAAGATTTTAAATTAGAATTATATTTATATATGTGCATGTGTTTTACATTTTATTTGCCATGTAATATATTGCATGGTGACTACATTCTGTAACTGATGATCTGAATGTATGATCTGAAATAAATACAAATTAAAACAAAACAGGACCTATTGGACTTGGAGAAAACTGTGTTGCGGGCTCCCTGTTACTATGGGGTGAGACAGACAGGCTGACAGGGACATTTTTACAGGCAATTCCAGGTGCTAAAACAGAAGTAAGGAGCAGTTTAGAACTTACACAACAGCGTCCTTACAACAAGAGGAAAAGGCATGGATGTGTGTCCCACACGCTCCCTCTTGCTGAGCCTGTATGGCTGACCAGAGAGACCATGTCTTCACATGTGTCCTGCCGTGTTTGTATCCACATGTGGGATGGCCCACGCTGTTCCGTGCCCATCTGCATGTGCCTGAATGGTTCTACTGTACTGCACAGGGGAACCCGCTGTTCTGTGACGCAGATGAATAAATAATATTGTTTAATGGAGAGGTGCAAGGAGCAGGTGAGGAGCCTTCGTCAGCAATGTGAGCGCACAAAAGGAGGGATGGAGGGACGGCTCAACTGATATCAAGATAGGAAGATTAAGATTAAGATAGAAAGGAAATCTCAGGCACTGAAAAGAAATGTTAGAATTTCACAAGAATACAGACAGAATATCTCGGCCTTAGGCTAGCATCTGTGTTTATCAACCATACCCTTAGTATACAGACTTATTTACCGATTTGCGATTTGCATATAATGAAGATCACCTACATAAAAATATTTTGTATTATAAATATCAGAATCAATGATCATATTGTACTTTTAATTATGGCATATTTAATATTACAGGTCAAATAAGTACTTAATAAGCCAGTATTAAACTTGCATGACACCCACATGAATAATCATGGTATTGTAAGGTTGATTATCCCCACCGACTGGCCATAAGAAAGCCTGTTATTTTACTAAATAATACTAGGTACCAAAACCAATGAGGAAAGATGACTCATTTCTGGCGCTCTCCACCGGCCCGCTAGCGTACACGTGCACCCAGGACCTCGTAAGCAGTCGGGCTGCGGCGGTTTTAAGGCGTCCGATTCTGCATTTCCACCAGGCTTCTTTTTTTCCACTTTGCCGTGTGAAGTCACACAGATGTCTCCAGGGCATTCATGCTAGATAAATGTATTTATTCAACGTGAGTAAACAGAGGAAGATAACATTTTAAGAAGTGTTTTGCCAACATCAATTCTATCAGTTTATGTTCTCAGTTTCCGTGAATCTGCACCAGATTTTTTTCCTGTTTAAGGCCTGTTTAACTTCGTTGTACCTGTTTCATAAATCCTCCTCTAGTTCATTTCCAGGAATCATAAGAGTCTTCACAGTGTACCCTCCCTCCCTGTCTGTGCCTCCATACCTCCCCCCACCCTCTCGCCCTCCTCCTGTCTAGTGTTTGTGGCTAAAGCAGGTGCCCCTCCCCTGGGCAGCCTGCTCAGGAAAGTCCCCTGCTGGGCAGACGAGACTAGGCCTCTGGTTGGGCCAAGGACATGCTGGGAGAATATAAGGGATTCTCTTTCTTTCAGACACAAAAAAGATCCTTCCACTCCGCCTTGGTTTCACTCCATCTGTTTTCTCTCTCTCTACCTCTCTCCTTACTGGCCAGTGTCTCATCCTGCTTGAGTCTACAGTGGCCTATTAAGATTTAGTAGTTTAAAAACACAGCTGTCTCTGTTGTGCTGTTAAGTTTGTGAAATAGGTATCAAGAAAACAAAAAAAAAATTGTTAGTATAAAAACCAATGGGACTTTGATAATTTATATTTGAGCTAATTCTACTGCCCTATAGAAGATGTGACCAAAAAACTGAACACAGAATTCATACACATTGTGTTCCTTTGAAACTATTATTTCTACTAGCACAATTCATAAAGGGAGGTTGTTTTGCCCCCACAGGTCTGTTCAACTTCCATTTCTGATACTACATGACTGACAGCACAGCAAACGCTACCGAAGCTGGCTCAACAGAGCCTCTTTGTCAGCCCAAAACCAGCAGATCCGCAAAGCAGCTTTTCGCCGCCACGTACCCTGCCTTCACGCCTCGGTGCAAGCCGGCAGGATCAGACACAGCCCTGGTTTGTGTGTCTTGAAGGCTGGAGGTTACATAAACCTACAAACACAGGGCACTTCACACACAGGCCATTACTGGGAAGGTTTTAGAAATCCCTTGTCAGTACCTCCTTGCACGCTCACTGTCTGTATGCTGCTGTGTTCAGTGCCAACATTATATGATCTGAAATTACCCATAAATCCACAGGTAACCACTCAGCTCCTTCTCACACCTTCCTGACAGACTCATCATTCTTACTCATCACACAAAAAACATATATTTCCTTCCTGATCGATTTAGTAAAAAACATTTAACAAAACAAAAAAAACACCAAAGGCTTGGACTATTTCTGTATTACAAGGTCATATTATCCAAGGCATTTAAAATATAATAATAATTGATACCTTATTTACCTCTGTGGGGAAATTCTCTATTTGATTCTCCCATCTTGCTTTCTGTAGGTGATAGCAAGCTGGCTGCTAAGGTCAACCATCCATAGCAGTATCCAGGGAGCTGGGGGTTAAGGGCCTTGCTCAAGGACCCACAGATGTACTGAGGTTGGGCTTCAACCAATGACCTTCTGATCACAGGTAGCCCATTGAACCACATGCTTCCCCCCAAATGTTTGTTAAAATATATACTTCACCACTTATCCATGTCACTGTAAAGTGTCAGTGGAGAGCCACACTGCAGGTTAGAATGATTTACACTGTTGACAAATGAAGCCCAATGTGGATCCTGTGTCACATTACAAGGCGTGATAGTATGGGCCTGCTGGCACTGGAGCACCTGGTTTGCTTTGCCTTCACATGGTTGAAGAAGGGGCTGGACATGATTCAAAATACTGCACCAAGATTTAGGGCAAACAAAATACCTGCAAAGCTGATGTACCCAAATTACCAGGAAATGCTAAGAATACTAAAACTTTGGGATGTGTGTTTGTGGCTGGGTGAACCTGCATGTCTCTGGGATTAACAGAGACTGCTGATTCTTTGGTCTGTAATTATTAGTTACAGCCTATTTCTGGGGTTAAGCCCCATCTAAAGTTAAATCGATGCTTTGTTTTAAATTCCACTGCACTGAAAACTGTGCTTGTTATATCTATTATGTGAACCAACATACCCTTAATGTGACATATTTTCATGGGCGTTTTTGTCACAAAGGTAATTTCAATGTTAAAGTCAGTAAGGCAAGAAAATTTACAGCAGACTTTTATGAATGTGTTGACTGGTTCCAGGCATAGCTGGAGAATGATAAAAGAATTATGGCAATGTTATGGGGGATTCCTGTCACAATCTCTTTGCCTTTAAAATTTGCTACGTGGAGAGCTGGGTACTAAGCCACCATGAGGAACCCAGGCCAACAACCTCCTTCCATGTGCATTCAGGCTTAATGCTGAGGACCAGCTCAAGGTCAGTACTAAACCAAGATGTTTCCTTGTATGCCCTGAATTACTAAAGACAGCATGAATTGTGTTCCTCATACACACCCTCTATGCACAAGCATACACACTTTTCTAAATTTACATCAACAGGGATGCAAACTCATCAAGAGTGAAAAAGGTTATATAAGAATACAAATCGTCCCCCTTGAAGATGAAAACTGAAAATCATCTGATCAGATTTCAATTTGCGGATGGTGCTTTTCGTTCAAAAAAGGTCCCAAAGCAATGCCCTAATCGCAAATGGTTCATGGGACATCACTTTGAGGATTACTAGCAAATGGGCATTCATCTAGTTTTGAGGCTGAGGCAAGAAGTGCACCAGCTCCATTACATCACTACATCATTCCCCATTCCCAAGATTATGCATTGAGTTAAAACTTAACTAACCTTGCATTCGCTAAGTAGTGGGCAGTGGTCACAAAGATTAACAACCAAAATCACACTTAATTTAGTCTTCTTATCAGGCCAAAAAAATCACCGCAGGACCCTTCACTGACAAAAACAAACCCTCGTTGCATGCTGTGCTTGCGCACCTGCATGTGGGAGACGGTCCCTAACTTGGTTGATGCTGAATGGAACTTAATTTGAGTATTGCAAAGTGTGGCTATCAAACCTGGTTTTAATGATAAATAAAATTTGAAACGGTAATATTAGCCATCAGGAATTTTCCTGTGGTTTACAGTGAACCCAGTAGCTGTTTCATCCCTGACCTCAACCATCTTCATTCTTGCGGTGTGCTGCAGTTGTTAGTGCCAATTTGAATTCAGGAGCTTGTTTCTTTTCTCCAAAAGGTGAGGTTATCATTTCATTACCCATGACACTGTCCTTGCAGACCCAGCCCAACCCCCCCATTTTAAAAACTCATCGGATCTACATGAATCACACAAATAACCTATTCTGTGTTCAGAACCGCGAATTTTGCGGAAAAGTGACAATACGTATCCCTGATCAAGGTGAATAGTGTAATAGAGTATAGGAGAATGTATAATCAGCAAAATCTACTGAGGGAGCCACTCCTCCTCAGTTGGTCAAATCTGACCCAGCAACGGCCCTGCATGTACAGTGCTCACAGAAAGTCTTGGGATGCTTGCCGAATTCTGTAAAAAATTTGATAAATTTATTGGTTTCATAACAAAAGTCCATTGACAAGCAATGTTTAACATATCTGCAGATATCTTCTGCACAGACATCTTCTTTTTATTGTCATCATTTTTTTGATTGACATATTTGGTTGTATTGTTTCCATTTAGTTATTACTTGCAATTGTAATAGCTGGCTCCTAAAGGGATATTAAATACAACTGTTTGGTGTTTTGTGTTATTGTACAGGTGTTATTAATTAAAAAGTACCCAATGAGACTGCATGATAATTAACTTTTTACTTCATAATAGCTTTTAGAACAATAATTTGGGTTTCAATTAATTACTACTAATTTTACTGAAATTATTTTACTGAAAACTATTTTAATGTGATTATACACTCACCTAAAGGATTATTAGGAACACCGTACTAATACGGTGTTTGACCCCCTTTCACCTTCAGAACTGCCTTAATTCTACGTGGCATTGATTCAACAAGGTGCTAAAAGCATTCTTTAGAAATGTTGGCCCATATTGATAGGATAGCATCTTGTAGTTGATGGAGATTTGTGGGATGCACATCCAGGGCACGAAGCTCCCGTTCCACCACATCCCAAAGATGCTCTATTGGGTTGAGATCTGGTGACTGTGGGGGCCATCGTAGTACAGTGAACTCATTGTCATGTTCAAGAAACCAATTTGAAATGATTGGAGCTTTGTGAGATGGTGCATTATCCTGCTGGAAGTAGCCATCAGAGGATGGGTACATGGTGGTCATAAAGGGATGGACATGGTCAGAAACAATGCTCAGGTAGGCCGTGGCATTTAAACGATGCCCAATTGGCACTAAGGGGCCTAAAGTGTGCCAAGAAAACATCCCCCACACCATTACACCACCACCACCAGCCTGCACAGTGGTAACAAGGCATGATGGATCCATGTTCTCATTCTGTTTACGCCAAATTCTGACTCTACCATTTGAATGTCTCAACAGAAATCGAGACTCATCAGACCAGGCAACATTTTTCCAGTCTTCAACTGTCCAATTTTGGTGAGCTCGTGCAAATTGTAGCCTCTTTTTCCTATTTGTAGTGGAGATGAGTGGTACCCGGTGGGGTCTTCTGCTGTTGTAGCCCATTCGCCTCAAGGTTGTGCGTGTTGTGGCTTCACAAATGCTTTGCTGCATACCTCGGTTGTAACGAGTGGTTATTTCAGTCAAAGTTGCTCTTCTATCAGCTTGAATCAGTCGGCCCATTCTCCTCTGACCTCTAGCATCAACAAGGCATTTTCGCCCACAGGACTGCCGCATACTGGATGTTTTTCCCTTTGCACACCATTCTTTGTAAACCCTAGAAATGGTTGTGCGTGAAAATCCCAGTAACTGAGCAGATTGTGAAATACTCAGACCGGCCCGTCTGGCACCAACAACCATGCCACGCTCAAAATTGCTTAAATTACCTTTCTTTCCTATTCTGACATTCAGTTTGGAGTTCAGGAGATTGTATATATATATATAGTTGTAGAAAAATGAATAATTTTTGTAACACAACTAATAAATATGCAGTATTTTTACGGAATTAAGCATCTCAAGAATTCATGAGCACTTAATATAGAAATATTAAATAAAAAAACAACCTGCATTTATACATAAAAATGAAGTTATTGAAATACTGAGTTGAATCTATTGCCTTTTATTTACACCTGTATCCCAAGCCACGAATTTTAAACAACTACCCCTCTTTCTTTTCTGTACTGCAGGTTTTATAACAGGGTAAGGCCCACTAATCGTCTGTGGGATTAAAAATGGAATTTTGTCGCCATCATGTGGTAATAGGAAGTAACTACAAGGGCAATACCTAGCTCAAAACGGCGGGGCGACGGTCCATCATCAATATACAGACTGTGGGGAATACTCAGAGACTCTGCTGCTGTCTCAAATGTTTTATTTTCTTTGGTGCAAAGGGTGTATTGGTTGGCAGCTGCTACCTAAGCAGCTAGAAGGGAAGGCACTGTGAATTACTGTTAATTACACTCTCTGCAATGGAAAAGAACTACTGCCCCCAGGAGAAACGGTGCTTATTCCACCACCAGCAGCAGTGAAGGGTATTGAAGTCAACCTAAAGATGAAGACACAAAACTATCAGTTTGCTTTCTCTTGATTGACCTTATTGTTAATATTTAAACCAATGATAGGGGGCAGAATAGCCACATGTCCATGGGCCCTTGAGCAAGGCCCTTAATCCCCAGCTCCCTGGGTGCTGTAAGGCGGCTGCCCTTCTCTGTGACCCCCAAGCTTGCACTCACCTGTATGCAGGGCAAGACAAAGTAAAGCGAAAAAGAGAATTTCCCCAAGGGGACTACTAAAGTATCACCATTCTATCCACTTGTGGACAACCGTAACACATTACTTAGTCTAGACAGGTCGCTGGGACACATGCAGGTCTAAACACACAACCTAACCTGACATCCACCGACTCCGTCAGCTCCGCCTGCAGTGTCGCTCCCCCTGGACTGCCGGCCCTATGCCGCTGAGCTGTGCAACCTGGGATCACAGCAAGTAGAGAGGACCGTGAGGCCCGAGGGAAGAGAACAGCCATGGGCAGCGAGCCGGGTTCCAAACAGCTCATCTTTCAATAGCAGTCCGCTTAAGTTATCCAGACATTATGAGTGTGTTCGTTAATAAAAGTTCTTTCCAAAACGGTACCAAAGCAAGATGGGAGACTCACCTCTAACACACAAGATTTTCGTTACTAAAGCCACAGTTACCATGACGATGAGCAGCACTGCTCCAAGAACTGCTGTCAGAGTGACTTTGGGATCTGATTGGGAGGAACAAACAGGTGCCATAGAATATATGTTTTTTTCTTCCAGATTGTTCTATATAGTCTATATAGAAAGAATAACTTGATTTGGTTGAAAAATGTCCAGAAGTGGTTTAACAGGCCCAATTACAAACCTACAATTTGGCCCAAGAATGAAATTGTTTTCCCTTATTTAATGTTTCCTAGAACAATTTTGTTGTATGTAACTGTAATAATCCCACTTCAGCCAAGGCACAATGTTAGCGTAATCATAACTGTTTTCAGCATTGTAACAAGAACATTGAAATTATTTTTAATCTTACACAACAAATGATTTTACGATGCTAGTTTCATCATGCAAGTTTTATCCAGAACTCCAAACAGCAAGCTGAGCAGCTTGTTAATGTGTTGTTTCTAATGAATTTGGACTTCTGCTTTCAATTTTTTAACTGCAATTAGATATTTGTTTAGCTAACCAAGAGTAGTCTAAGGGAAGTATAGTACTCTTGTCAGTGTCAGTATCACAGACTTCATAATGTTGTTTACTACTCCCCTGCTAAACTGGGGTACATTTTCCCAAAAGCATAGTTGCACCGATAGGCTCCAATGATGTTGAAGATCACAGCACCACCCATCAGTCATAACACTCACCATCTAAGGTGATGAGTACCTCCCTGCTGCGCTTCTCGGCTCTCCCAGAGCTCGCACTACAGACATATCGTCCGGCGTGGCAGCTAAGCATTTCACTGATGCTGTAAGTCGCCGAGTCCAAAGAACTGCCCAGGGGTTCACCATTTCTCCAGAAAGTGAAGAGAATCCTTACTGTGGCAGTGGTGGGGGGCAGGGCCTTCTGCCTTTTGCTCAACTGGGCCTCACAGGTGAGATGGAAGGGCTGCCCCTCCCTCAGCACTGTCCCTGGGGACACGGTCAGTCCCACACTGGTGAAAAGCTCTGCAGCAGGTTTGCATAAAAAGGCAGCATAAACAGAGGGGTGTCTGACAATGGGCTCTCGGTTTACACATGAATGATCCAGCTTTCAGCTTCAGGCTCTAAATGCAAAATATAATACAAGTTAATGTCCTCCCTGTCCCACCAGTCTCTCAGATTCTGTCTTTGCTTGCGTGTCTTTATGGTGAATCATGTTACTTTAGACAAGGGGCCACTAAGGTTTCAATCAAAGCTGATTTAAATAAATGTATGTACAGTGGCTTGCCAAAGTACTCAATGCATAAGCATTCAAAGCCCTGTGCATGACAAATTAATGACAAACAACACATAGCTGACAGTTATTAGATCATAATTAAACATAATTAGGTACTACATATACCTGATGTTTCTCTCTGGATATAAAAAGTACCCGCTGGAAAAGCCATTGACTTTGTTTGACAATCACTACAAAAATGAAGACAAAGGAGTATTCTGCTGATTTGAGAAACAATGTCATTGAAATGCACAAGGCAGGAAAAATATTGAAGAGTTTGACTATCCTGTTAACGACTGTTGGTTCCATCATCAAAGTGGAAGGTTCATCAAAGCACTGACCCTTACTAGAACAGGTCATCCCTCACAAAACTAAGCATCAGAGCACAAAGTCGACTGCTACTAAAATTACAACTGTCACTCTAAGACGTCTGCAATGCTGTTTGACTGAAACTGGAGTGAAGGTGGATGGGTCCACAATTTCTAGAGCTCTCCATAAAACAGGCCTCTACAGGACGGTAGCAAGAAGCTATTCCTTAAGAAGATCCACATAAAAGCACGTATGGCATTTGCTACAAAGATGTGGGAGGAGGTTTTATTGTCAGATGAAACCAAAACAGAAGGTATAAATATTAATGTGTATCTGAATCTGACTAGAACTGAAAAAATGTGAATAGGCCCATCCCTAATTTTTGTTGTTGTTGTTGAAACTGATTGAAAAAAACATTATTCAGGAACCAGTACTGAAATCAAGGTATCGTTGTGGTATGAAAAAATTTTGGAACTAACATAAAGTAACCCCCATACAGCAAACACAGGATGATGATGATGATGATGATGATGATGATGATGACAACAACAACAATGACCAACTAGGGCAGGGGTGCCCAATCCTGCTCCTGGAGAGCTACCACCCTGCAGAGATTAGGTACAGCCCTAATTTAACACACCTGATACAGATAATCAGACCCTTCAGCTATATCTCAGTATGAGAACCAGCTTAACATCAACATAGCTGACTCTAATACTGAGATGATACTGAAGTGCCTGATTATTCGTATCAGGTGTGTTAAATTAGGGCTGTACATAAGCTCTGCAGGGTGGTAGCTCTCCAGGAGCAGGACTGGGCTTCCCTGGACTAGGGAACAGAACAAAAGCAGGCACTTAAATACACTGATAATAAAACTAGACGAGGGACAGCTAAGAACCATAACTAATTACTATGGACGCAGGGTAACAAGGGAACAGGTGAGGGCAATAAACAGATATTGAAATGGTCCAAACACCAAGGGAAACCTAAAACAAGGGAAATTGAACAAACAGGGAACGGGTAGCAAAAAACATGGAACTGTAACTGAAATACAAAAACATATGATAGACTAAGAACACACAAAATAACAAATGCAAATAGCTATTTAAGAAAAGCAAACAAAAGATGAATCTGGATGATGACTGACCCCTTAATTTAAGCCACGCTGTGGCCCAGGGAGCAGGGAAAGGCACTAAGGCAGGGGTGGGCAATCTTATCCGCAAAGGCCCGGTGTGTATGCAGGTTTTCGCTGCAACTCCCTAATTAGATTACTAATTAGAGGACTGATTGGCTGAAGAGTCCTCACACCTGGGTTTGAACAGCTGACCTACAGGTTATCCCAAAAACCTGCATACACACCGGCCCTTTGCGGATAAGACTGGCCACCCCTGCACTAAGGTAACACCAAACAGGATGGCCAGCGAGAACTGCGGACCGAACAGGGAGAAGGCACATGGGACAGGGCTGGACGGGCACTGATCCTGACATCATTGTGCCACAAACCCCGTAACTTAATTTGTAGTCTAGCCTAAGATAACTGGCCAATATAAGAATACTTTTACACATACACTATTTTTAATTAATTTTTCCCAACTAGACACATGGATTTTCACATTACCATGCAGTTTCATTTGGTTTTTTTCCTTAACAGTTAATAGAAAGTCATTAAGAGTTACCATCACCTGGATTCCATATCCTGTTTTAAAGTAGCCCACTCACCGGTGATATTAATGAAGAGAGGCTCGCTGTAGTCTGTGTAGAAGATGGGGCTCCCTCTCCCTGCTCTGCACCAGTACCACCCGGTGTGTTTCAGAGATGCCCTCCAGATTATGTACTTGGCTCCATCTCCTCTGCTGCCCCAGTTCTGCTCCACTGGGTAGGCCTCCTTCCTGTCTTTGTACCAGTAGTACTTCCAGCCAACAAAGGCATCCAGCTTGCACTTCAGGACTATCTGGTCCTCTGTGTACACCCTTCCACTCAGGGGCTTGGCCGTCAGTGTGGGTTTTGGAATATATTCTGGAAGAGAGAATTCCCCCCCACCCCAACATTAGTGGGTACCCTGTGGGTCATGCTGACCCCTAACGCACTGACCTTGTCCACCTGGCCATGACACAGACTACTGCCTGCCTTACAGGCTCTGATTTCCTCACCATATAACTCAAGACGGACCTCTGGACTGTGTCCGACAGCTGTCCCTGAGCGGGCCATGCAGCTGTAACTGCCAGCATCGCTCCTCTCGGTACTGGCAATGTGGAACACAGGAGAGCTGCTGCTTGCTATGGGCTGCCCTGCCTTCAGAAAGACGTAGGTCACATTGGTGCGTGCTGCCCTCAGCTTGTGGACAAAAGCCACGCAGCGGAGGGTCTGAGACTCCTTCTCCATGACTAATGCCCCTCCATGTGTTGACATCAGAACCACTTTCTGAAATAAATCTGAACCGAATGAGACAAATATTCATGGGAGGTCAGGAAGAGGTCAAAGGTCAGACAATAATTAAAATAATTTCTGCAGTTCTTTCGTGGGAGAGCACGAGTACATGCTGAGGGGGAATGGGCTGCACGGGTCTCACCTTCCACAGTGACCTGTATCCCCTCACTGCATCTCTGGAACCCCAATAGGTCAGTGACAGAACAGTTGTACCACCCAGCATCTCTCTCAGCAACAGTGGGTATGATGACACTGAAGGATCGAGACCCTGTAGACCTGAAAAGCATGTGGTTGTCCTTGAGGATGATGTAGTCCAGTGTAGGGGTGGGACTTTCAGTTATTGTAGCAGCACAGGTAACATTCAGAGCATCTCCCTCCACTAGCAGGTGTGTAGGAGTGGCAATCAAAATGACTTCTGAGATCAGCTTAGCTGTTGACAGAATGAGTCAGAGGATAAGGCAGACGCATCTACAGCCTTTACATGGCACTAAATTGAAAATTAGCTCAGAATAATATATTCAATACTTGACACTTCCAAACCATATAACAGAGACACAGATTAATACCATCTGTTGGCAGGTGAACTTCCAGACTCGTTCTCTGGCTTTGTAATGTCTCACATTATTAAATCAGAACAAAGTTCAAGCAAAAAAAAAAAAAAAACAATGTATGGGAAATGAATAATGAATGCAAGTAAGTAATGAATCAGCAAATCTAGAATATCTGTCTGGGTGAAAAAACATGCCCCACCCTCAGCACCATTCCGGGGGACTCTGCATAAGGTTTGCATAAAGAGGCAGTGTGAGAGGTGTCCGATGACTGCCACTGGGCTTACACGTGAAAGGTCCAAATTTCAGCTTCAGACTTTGTACAAAATATAATGTCCTTAATATCCCACCAGTCTTTCAGATTCTCTCTTTCCTTGTACGTCTGATATTCATTTATGGTGAATAATGTTTCTTTATACAGTTGTGGTCAAAAATTTACATACGCTTATCCAAGACACATGTCATGGAGATATTGCACTTTCAATGATTTCTAAACTGTTCTTTTTTGTAGCAAAATGATTGCACACCATACAATTTTATTACAAAAAAAAAAAATCACAAAATGGAGTGGGTCATATTTATACATACAGGGTCAAAAATACACATATAACACACATAATATTTGGTGAAATGTCCCTTAACATGTTTCACCTTGATCACATGATTTTGGCAGCTATCAGTAAACTTCTGGGAGAATTCTGGTTGGATATTTGACCACTTATCTTGGAAGAATTGGTAGAGTTCATCCAAATTTGTTGGTTTTTTTTACTGGCACAGACCTGAGTTTTAAGCACAATCCACACATTTTCAATAGGGCTAAGGTCAGGATTTTGGGATGATCATTCCAAATATTTAATGTTAGCCTGTTCAGCCATTCCAAAACCAGCTTTGATGTGTGTTTAGGTTCATTGTACTGCTGGAACAACCAACTGCGACCTAGTTTCAGCCTTCTAGCTGATGATTTGAGTTTATGTTGAAGAATTCTGAGGTAATTCTCCTTCTTTATTTTGTCCACATTGTACTTTGAGGTCATTGAGGACAAGCAACTCAATCTTTGTCTCATCTGACTGTAAATCTTCCCTCCAGAAGGCTTCTTCTTTGTCCATGTAATCAGCAGTCTTAAATGTACCACAGAATGAAAATCTAACTTTATGTAAGTGGGTCATATTGAAACGACATACAGTGAATCTCAAACACTGTTGTTCCCCCTTTCAAATATTATTACTGAATATGTAAATGAAGGAAGTGAAAGGGGTTATTTCAAAATTCCTAGACAACATAAGTCATAACCACATCCCAAAACTTAACATATGCCAGCCTACGTTCAAGCTCAATGGACATGCACATTCGAACTTAAACAGTATTGTAGGTATTGTGAAGAACAAATGATGGGCAAAATTGCTTGTTTTTTTCGGACACAGTTCATTTGATTCAGGTCACCAATAAGATTTGTTCTGATTCATTCACCAACTCGTTCAGTGGCACTTCCAATTTGCATAAAACAGATCTGAAACATTTGTGTTTCAATATGTCAACAAATAGCTATTATTTAGGCTAAATAGTGCTAAAGAGTAAGCTAAATACCACCAATAAGTCATGTGAGAAAAATAATATTCAATTACAAGTCTCTCAACATTGTACTTTACCTACTCATGTTTGTTAAAGATACAAACCTAACAGCTCATTACATGGCTAATACATCCAAATTCTAACAATCCTTGGTTAAGTTCATTTTATTGCGTGAAAATGTTGCATCTCTAAAATCCTGTTGCAGCATACAGGAAGCCACTGCCCATGCAGGCAACACCAATAGATGGTCCATTTCACTCACAACCAAGGTACTCTCTCTTTCAGTAGCCTATCTGAGTCTCTCATTCACCAACTCGTTCACTCCTTCAGGACTCTCCTTCAGATCTAAACTAGTGACTCTCGGTCGTTCATTCACTGTAGGCATTTAAGTTCAGTCCCAGGTTTAGTTTCCAGCCAATCATATGTTTTCAGCACACCATTACATGCCTCATTGGCTCTCACTGGCCATAGTTGAGGTGGATGCAGCATTCACTTCACATTTCTGAGGACAAGCAGAAGAACAAAAAGAACAAATCTTTGCAACCAAGTGAACGTGAGTGATTTGTTCCTGTAAGGGATTCACTACAAATCTTTCGTGCACATCACACCATTATAAAGAACTAAGCAGAGGACAACAGCTAAAATAGCAGGCTGTATGCATAAAAGTTCCTGTTAGCGTCCCAAAAGTTCCCGTTAGCAACTTACATAGTTGGAACTGTTCAGCTGCATGTTTCTGACTATGTAAGTTGCTAACATTGCTAACAACTATGCTTTTGGGATAAGTACCCCAGTTCAGCAGGGGAGTAGTAAACAACATTATGAAGTCTGTGATACTGACATTGATAAGAGGCGTCTGTACTTCCCATAGCCTACTCCTGGTTAGCTATATAAATATCTAATTGATAATTGCAGTTAAAGCAGAAGTCCAAATTCATTACAAACAATACATGTACAAGCTGCTCCACTTGCTCTTTGGAGTTCTTGATAAAACTTGCATGATGAAGCTAGCATCGTAAAATCATTTGTTGCGTGAGATTTAAAATAATTTCAGTGTTCTTGTTACAATGCTGAAAGCAATGTTATGATTATGCTAACACTATGCCTCGGCTGAAGTGGGATTATTACAGTTACATACTGCATAATTGTTCCTGGAAACATTAAATGACAAAACCTACAACTCAGAAGTGTTCATTTGGCAATCTCCAAGCAACTGCCTGTTCCTCATCATCTGATTCCTCCTCTGAGACAGGATCAAACAAATATGGTTGGAATGCTCCATGTTTCACCTCCCCTGTAATGATCTACATTGGTTCTGTTTCAGCTATCACAGTGCATCACTGAAAACCAGCCAGTCAGAGCAGAGCTCATGAACATATTAATGAGTCCACCAAATAAGGGAAAACGGGCTGTTTAATTCTAGGGCCAAATAATAGGTTTGTAATTGGGCCTGTAAAACCACTTCTGGATATTTTTCAACCAAACCAAGTTCACATACCTTCTATATAGGCACCAGAGAACAATGTGGGGAAAAAAACACACTCGGTGGCACCTTTAAGGTGTCAGTTTTGGACATTCATTCTCCATGGAGATGTAAAACTCGCTTGACCTTGCTCGGGGACACTGGTGTTTCCTGGTGTTCCAGTGGCAGACATGCTTCTTGGTGGTTTTTGGATTGCATCTGATCATCTAGACCAACTTCCACTCAGCTGAGTGTGACAGTTTGGACCTTTTTCCAGACCTTGGCAAAGTGACTACAGCTCTATATGACTTGTACTTACAAATAGCTGTTTGAGCTGATGATCTTGCAATCTGAAGTTATTCAAAAATGGCTCCAAGAGACATTCCTGACCTGCTTAAGTCTATAGTCCTCTTTATCATATCAGTACTGAGCTCCTTGGACATTTACTTTGTAATATGTGTTGGTTGATCCAATGAGTGCTGTTAAATGAGCCCTTTATATGGTGGCACAGAAAAGGAACCAGCTGTAGCCAATCTATATCACTAACAGGAAGTTAAGAGGCCTGGGCACCAAGTTAAAAGATATTACGGAATTTTTGCCACCATTAAATTAATAATCGAAGTAGGTATATATATGTGTTTGTGCGTGTGTATATATATATGTATGTGTGTATATATCATTTTGATTTAATAATGGTTTCAGAAAAAACCACAGTGAATAAAACTTGTATGCAATTTTTTAATTGTTGTATGTTATGTTATGTTGTATAATCATTTTGCCACCAAAAAAGAACAGTTTTGGAAATCACTTAAAGCCAAATACTGCCACAAACCCCTTAACTTAATTTGTGGTATAGCCTAAGATAACTGACCAGAGAATATGAGAATAGTTTTACACATGCACTACCCTATGATATCCAATTTAGTTTTACCCAGCTAGTTATGTGCATTTACCATTACTATGCACTTTCAGTTGTTTTTTGACATCACTTGTCACCCTGTTTTGAAATAGCCCACTCACCAGTGACATTAATGAAGAGAGGCTCGCTGTAGTCTGTGTAGAAGATGGGGCTCCCTCTCCCTGCTCTGCACCAGTACCACCCGGTGTGTTCGAGAGATGCCCTCCAGATTATGTACTTGGCTCTGACTCCTTTGCTGCCCCAGTTCTGCTCCACTGGGTAGGCCTCCTTCCTGTCTTTGTACCAGTAGTACGTCCAGCCAACAAAGGCATCCAGCTTGCACTTCAGGACTATCTGGTCCTCTGTGTACACCCTTCCACTCGGGGGCATGGCCGTCAGTGTGGGTTTTGGAATATGTTCTGGAAGAGAGAACCCCCCACCCCCACATAACTGTTAGGCCTGTTGTTACTGCATCTGTCATGTTGTAAATATTTGAAATTATAAACTTATAACTTTTAATCCCCACGACCCAGATGGATGCAGCGGTATAGATAATGGATGGATGGATAACTTTTAATCAGTTAAGTCACTTAATTTAAACCTCCCTACCACATATATATATATATATACACACACACACACACACACACATTGCTGTCTGGGTAATTATTATTTTAGCTTTGTTGCTGTAACACAGTGCGAGACATTACTTTACCACTGTACCTAATATCACTCATTCATTGTGCCACAGTAAGGCCAGATGATGTAACATCATAAACAGGAAATTAGGGCAATAAGCTGCATTTGTCCATTAATATTTTCATGCAAGACAAAAGTAATGAGTAACAAGCCCATTTTAATTTCAGTACTTTTAATTGTTATTGTCATCACACAAAAAACGAAGGACTTGAGGGCAGGTGTGAGGAAAACTAAAAGGGGCTTTATTAACCAAAACAAACAGGAGTAGGAAAACAAACAGCGCCACAGGGGTCAAAACGGGAAACCTAGCACTGGAAAAGGCACAGGCAACAGGAGGACTGATATGAATGACTGAACTGGAGGACACAGGACTGGGAAGAACTTATACACATGACTAAAGAGGGACTGACACAAAGCAGATGTGGACAGTTAGCACAATTGGATTGGGGATAATGAGCAAGACACAAATGGGGACAGGACAGGTCATGACCGTTATATTACTTGTTACCACCAAATGTAGTGGAATTACAATAATTTGTTACAATGTTACATGTTACTACCAACACTGCTTACAGGTTCTGATTTCCTCACCATATAACTCAAGATGGACCTCTGGACTGTGTCCGACAGCTGTCCCTGAGCGGGCCATGCAGCTGTAACTGCCAGCATCGCTCCTCTCGGTGCTGGCAATGTGGAACACAGGAGAGCTGCTGCTTGCTATGGGCTGCCCTGCCTTCAGAAAGACGTAGGTCACATTGGTGCGTGCTGCCCTCAGCTTGTGGATAAAGGCCATACAGCGGAGGGTCTGAGACTCCTTCTCCATGACTAATGCCCCTTCGTGTGTTGACATCAGAACCACTTTCTGAAATAAATCTGAACCGAATGAGACAAATATTCATGGGAGGTCAGGAAGAGGTACAAGGTCAGGTAACCTTTAGAATAATTTCTGCAGTTCTTTCGTGGTAGAGCTCATGAGTGCATGCTGAGGGGGAATGGGCTGCACGGGTCTCACCTTCCACAGTGACCTGTATCCCCCCACTGTATCTCTGGAGCCTCAGTGGGTCAGTGACTGAACAGTTGTACCACCCAGCATCGCTCTTAGCAACACTGGGTATGAAGAAACTGAAGGACCGAGACCCCGTAGACCTAGAAACTGTGTGGTTGTCCCTGAGGATTGTGTAGACCAATGTGGAGTTGGGACTTTCAATTACTGTATCAATACAGGTAAGATTTAGAGCATCTCCCTCCACTAGCAGGTGCGTAGGAGTGGCAATCAAAATGACTTCTGGGATCAGCCACACTGTTGATGGAATGAGTCAGAGGATAAGGCAGGCACATCTAGTCATTACATGGCACTGAATTGCAAATTAGCTCAGAATAACATATTTTAAACTTGACACTTTGAAACCATTTCACAGAGACACAGATTAATACCATCTGTTGGCAGGTGAACTTCCAGACTCATTCTGTCACTTAGTAATGTCTCACATTCTGTAATCAGGATAAAAAATGAATGCGTAAGTAATGAAACAGCAAATCCAGCTTATGAAACAAATGTCTTCCTGTTTCCATCTCATGGACATAATTTGAACTCAAGACACAGAACAGTGATATTCATTATGAATCTTTCAAGGTGTGCTTTTGACAATAGAGATTGGGGTGACCGGGTATATTTCAGCACTATGTATAAAGTTATATAATGGTCAGACTCCTTTTTAAGGCAGAAGTACCTGTTAAAATACACAGGCTTTCAGGCTAAACTGATAAGGTATAAGAAACTGTATCAGTGAACTGTATCAGTGTACGTTACTAATCAAATACATTTTATTTAATGCTGCTTTTGATCTTGCACATAAAATGTAAATTGACAATAAAAAAAATATATATATCAGATCAGGTAAATAAAAGATTAATCATAAATAAAGAGACATGTCTATTCAAACACAAGCTGCAGACCGTTCTCTCACCTTGAAGTAGGACAGCCACAATGCACTGTACTGAAACAGAAGGAAGGGGTCAGTTACTCACATACAAATACTATCATCCTAACCTGATACATTACTTTTCCTACTTTTCAAAATATGATAGTTTTTCACATATCGGTCATTTTAAAAATCAATTGTACTTACAAAATATAACTTGAAACGATATTCCCATTTTGTCCATCCAGTAAATCTCACCAAATATTGCAAACTAGTATTTGGCTTTTTACTATTGTTGTGTTATTATTTTGCTTCTCAGACAAACTGGAAATCTGCCCTCATTTGCCTTCTCTGAAGAAACTACAAAAAAGTGGGAAATCAGACCATGTTTTGTCATTACAATGTGATACATGACTATTTGTGAAGAAGACTTCTTGGACTGAGTAAAGATTGTATTTTCAATTTGTTAAAATGCTATGGAGACCTTAAAGAGTCCTCCAACCATTATTCTGTTTATGGTTTTTTGACATTTTGTTTCCTAGGAATTCAGCATATAAAACAATACATTTACAAAGTTTTTAAACAATACACTGTTGATCACTAAACAAGTCTGAAATAACTATTTAGGAAAAAGCTTATTATTACAATTATTTGAATGAAATGTCAGAATAATATAACCATTAATACTGTCATTCATTACATCACAATCTGTTAAATGTTCTTTTGAATTCTTTACAAAATTTTCGTATTCTTAAAATACGCAAGACAATAATCTTACTAAAACGAATCGTTATCTACTGAAAACAACACGTGCTGAATTAAAAAGGTGGTTTCGTTTATACTAGGATTCCACTGATGAAGACAGGACCCGGTAGGTGGCAGTATACTGCCTGTAAAACGGCAGCCGTGTTTTTTTCCATCCAGTAGGTGGCAGTGTTCACCTTTCACTTGCTGTTCAGCCTTCAGACAGACCCACCACCCCTGTCCAGGTTTCTCTTGTCAATGTTGTTTGATTCTGCGCTACCGTTATTAGGGCTCCATTATTAATGAATGGCTAGGAACAAACATTTGTGCTTCACTTCAATTTTAGTAAAGTATTCTTAAATTAACCAGCATGTACCTCCAAAATAATACCGTGGCACTGGAGCATGCTGGGAAAATGTAAATAGCCCCTTGTTTGTGTTATTGTGAATACTTATTTTGCTCCTGTGGCCCGTACTAAGAAGCGGGATTACTGTCTTATCGGGGTAACTTGTCGGATTTAAGGTACCACAGCAGTTTAAATGGACTTCATATTCGTTTACTTACATTTTGCCCAGACTACCTTAAATCTGACAAGTTACCCCAATAAGCCAGAAACCCCGCTTCATCCTTTAGCAAAAAGTAGTTTATTCAAGTGTACTATGAGTATACTTATTTTATACTAAAAACTGAGGCAGTATACTTGAAATCTACTTTTTATATACTATATGTTATATACTTTAGAAGAGTATAGAGAAGTATACTTGACATACTAAGTATAAAGAAAAGTCTAAGACTAAATGCATTAATACTTACACTTATACTTTAATACTAAAGCTTATACTTACACTTTAGTATACTTTACTTCTCAACATTCTGTCGTGATTTTGTAAATACATTGCAGTCTAGTGTACATACAGTATGAATTGAATTTAAGAATACTTTAAGAAGTATATTTCAAGTATATACATAGTATGCTACAAGTAATAAGCTAAGCATGCTTACAAGAAGCAAGATGGTGGCGCAGGAGGTAGTGCTATTGTTTGGCACCCCGAGAATTGCAGGTTCAAGCCTTGGATCCTCCTGACCCCATCAAAGTGTCCTTGAGCAAGACACTGAACCCCAAATTACTCCTGGTGCACAGGTTGGTGCCTTGCATGGCAGCCTCCTCCACTGGTGTGTGGATGGGTGAATGTGAGGCATGTATTGTAAAGTGCTTTGAGTACTCATAGGAGTGAAAAAGCACTATATATAATGCAGCCCATTCACAAGTATACTTAATTTATAGCAAAAAAATATATATATTTTTTAATTTTAGTAATTCTAAGTTCATAAAAGTATACTTCTAATGTACTTCAATAAACTAAAATGTGTACTAGAAGTATATACCTAGTACACTAGTAGTATATAGATGAGTGTACTTGTACACTTGAAAGTATACTCTTGTAAAATTAAAACGACCTTATAAAGTATACTTTTATAAACTTAAAAATGTTCCAATTTAGTCCAAAGAAGTATTAAATTGGTATACTTTCTAGTACATTACAAGTACATGGTCCGTAGTATACTTGCTATACTTATACTCAACCATACCTGTCAAGTTTTGGATTTGAAAATAAGGGAAATTTTCTGGCACTTGTCATTTACATTTTATTTTCATTACACATTTTCTTGTAATTTCTCAGGCCTAATTCAATTTGCATCCTTGTTGAAGTCGTCACAGAAGGAGAAAGTAACGTTGTTTTGGCACACAGCATTGCCATTTATGACCTGGTTAATGTTGTAAATGACCTGCAGACTACTGCAGGTGGCAGTTCTCGCGAGGCTACTGACAGTTCAGTTTGGAGAGGCAGAGGAATTTTTAAAAAATGATATTATAATACGGGAGATTTACGGGAAAATACTAATACGGGAGGACGGCGGGAAAGAGGGGTAAAATATGATAGTTTCCCGGCCAAAACGGTTGATATGTTAATATGTTAATAACATGAACTTCAAGTATACTACTTTTTGCTAAGGGGTAGTACAGGCCACTGACCACAGATTGTCGGGCGTGCCCCTGCCCTGTCCTCCCATGTCTTTAGCTGTTGGATAAATTATCCACCCTGTGTGCTTTACTGCACGTCCGGCGTCTGAACTCAGTGCGTAGGCCGTTTTTTGTCGACTGGTGAAGGTTTCGTTCTTATAGTCCCTTACTGGTTTAATAATAATAAAAAAAAGTCTTAACAAGATTTTAGTTAATTAACTTTAATAGAATGGTCTCCTCGGTTCTTGGGGCCACCACCGGGATGCCTGGGTCTGCCGGACGTTACAATACCGTAAAATAGAGGGGCGCTCGTTACTGCGCATCGTGGCGAACGCCCCAACCCTGCCGCGATGTAACGGTTAAGTCACCCATTAGAGCTTTGTAATGAAGAGTTTGCCGTCGGTTTCACTGACCGGTTATACAGAGAGCAGGTTACCCAGCGATGCCGAAGGTGTTTGGTCCGGACTGGGAACCCCACAACACGGCACTTTCCGCTAACGGCCGTTAGCCGCCAACCCTAGTAGAACTCGGTGCGCGTGACTTTGGCATTCTCACGACGCTGCCTACACCACGCGCGCTTCCTTTATCCTCCTGAGACCCCACCCATTCATTTATGTCCATTGTAGTGGACATTTTATTTTTGCATCTTTTCATGTTAGGAAACGTATTTATTCCTGTTGTACACTAAAGAGGACATGCTGTGAAATTAAAAATAAAATTTTTTTTGAAAAAAATCTAAATAGTAAGATGTCTTAAATTTCCTCCAAAGACAAATAACCTAAAATTGAAGGACACTTTTTTCCTTGGGTCTCAGGAGGTTAAATTTGTTTATTTATACCGGTTATATTTACAAGATGCAGTTACGTTTCCAGTTCTAGACCATTTCAACTGACGGGGGGCAGGCTGGGGCCAGCTGTTCTTTTAGGGGGGGGCAGATGCCTTTGGACCTTAATGTCCTCCAAGTATTATTTACACTAGATTGCCAGCATTAAGAAGCAAGAGAAATTTTTGAAAATCGATGTTATTTATGCAAGGCTTTGCAGTACAGTTATGTAACTCACTCTGGTTTCTTGCTTAGACTGTCTTGCTTCCACAAGCTTGACTACTACTTTCTTCTATCATTAGCTTTTTTTTTTTTTTTTTTTTTTTTTTTTACCAACGAAGCGACTCGACGTCTCGGCGCACACGCATTAAGAGTCCGTCAAGAAAATGTGCTCACGTTTGTGTTTCGCCTGTTCGCAGAGCATACAATTTTAACCCACACATATAAATGTAAATAATAATAATAAAAATAATACATTTATTTCAGTTCATGTAAGTTGAAACAGGGGCAATGCCCCTCCCCTCCAGAACCGACCCTGCGCAGTTGGATATGACCTAGATGCAGTGTGGGCAGAAATACTTGCAACCACCAAGTGGACATTAACATTTGAGTCTGGAAAATAATATAAGTATTTAATGGGGCACACCTGATATTGACCTTCATCTTTAAGTTGGAAGATGTCTGCAGTTAGCTGAGGGTGGTAGATGACAGGCAGGGTTCGGGTTAGTGGAGTCGCTGTCCCGCCTTAGTTGTTTTAACAGTCAATCATTTTCCAGTCATTGAACTGAACCTGGACCTTTCTGCAGTTTTTAATGTTGCTGAACAAACCCATTACATTCAGGATGATTTTCATCATGACCTTTATTTCAGGCAAAACTTGCTTAGGTGGATTTTAATCTGCTAGGGTGCCCTCCAAACCAGCAGCAGGGGCTGCTGGGGACAGCGCAGGGTGTTCATGTAGTTTTTGGACTGAGCTGACTGCATTTCCGTTTTGGTATGACGGGTGCTGTCACTGTCAGTCAATGTGACAGGCATTTTTGTTTCTCTAATTCACGTATTCCTCCTTTCCTGGTTGAAGATGCCACTTTGCCACAAAGAGAATGAAGTTACAAGTGCCTGTTTCTACAGTGACCATGGCAGTCGCTGTCAACCTCCAGAAAACGAGAAATGCTGCTTGACTTCACGCGGGAGCCTGAGCGGGTCATGCTGGCTGGGGTGGCGGAGCATTGCAAGCAGCTTATAGGCCAGAACCTGGTCGTCCACCACAGTGCCAGGAAGGTCATCCATTCACATCGCTGGCACATCCCGCGAGGTACACAAGAAGTATTTCTGCACCCGGCTGACCCTGAAGAATCAGCTCCAGAGCGCCAGCCTTCCTGCCCGGCCAAACTGTAACACCGGGGGCAGCGCAGACACTCCCCAGGGGGATCCACAAGGCAAGATTTCTCATTTAAAGCTCAAAGCTGCAGGGATTTTAGGAACTCTGGCAGCTTGGATCGAAAACTGGTTAACTGACAGGAAGCAGCGAGTAGTTATTAGAGGCACAATGTCACAGTGGGCCTGCATTCATAGTGGGGTACCGCAGGGATCAATTTTAGGACCACTGTTGTTCCTAATTTACATTAATGATATTGACACCAATACATGCAGTAAACTGGTTAAATTTGCACCAAGGTGGGTGGTGTAGCAGATACTGATCTAGCAGCAGAGAGGCTACAACGGGATCTGGATTTAATTAACGACTGGGCTGAAACTTGGCAGATGAAATTTAACACAGATAAATGTAAGGTAATCCATGCAGGGAGCAGAAATATAAAGTACAGATATTTTTTGGGTTCCACTGAAATAAAGGTAGCTGATTACAAGAAAGATCTAGGTGTGTATGTTGATGCTTCCATGTCCCACTCTCGCCAGTGTGGGGAAGCAATAAAAAAGGCCAATAGAATGTTGGGTTATATCTCTAGGTGTGTGGAATTCCTTGGTTAGACCCCACCTAGAATATTCTGTGCAGGTTTGGTCACCAT
Organism: Paramormyrops kingsleyae; assembly: GCF_048594095.1. Lineage (NCBI taxonomy): Eukaryota > Metazoa > Chordata > Actinopteri > Osteoglossiformes > Mormyridae > Paramormyrops > Paramormyrops kingsleyae. The sequence continues at coordinate 25,962,023 of NC_132805.1, forward strand.
ACCTTAAGAAGGACATTGCTGCCTTAGAAAAGGTGTAACGGAGGGCTACGAGAATGATTCCTGGTCTTAGAGGAATGTCTTATGAGGAGAGGTTAGCTGAGCTGAATCTGTTTAGCCTTGAGCAAAGGAGACTAAGGGGGGACATGATCCAGGTCTATAAGATTCTAACGGGTCTGGATGCTGTTCAGTCAAATGGCTATTTCAATATTAGTTTAAATACTAGAACTCATGGCCATAAGTGGAAATTAGCGGGAGAACATTTTAAAACAAATTTGAGGAAGCACTTCTTTATACAGCGTGTAGTTAGAGTATGGAATAATCTTCCTACTAGTGTAGCGGAAGCTAAAACCCGGGGTTCCTTTAAATCAGAGCTAGATAAGATTTTAACAACTCTGAGCTATTAGTTAAGTTCTCCCCAAACGAGCTTGATGGGCCGAATGGCCCCTCTCCTTCGTAAATTTATGTTCTTATTTAGCTGGGTTAACTTAAGCTAAAACTCATTATTGCCCAATAGGAATGCTCCTTACTTAAACTCCTATTGGAAAATCATGACTTCTAGCTAAAGTTAACCGATTTGGTAAACAGATGAAGAGGAATTGGACCAATCAGAATGGGGTGGAGGGGCTTTTGGTGACCAAAAATGACTGTAAATGAATCAGGAAGTGAATGCAGCATGTAACACCTATATATCTGTGTGTTGAGAAGCAGAGCCTCCTCTTCCTTGTCATGTTTCGATAGTGCTGTCTCATGGGCCCAATGATTTGTGATGAGTTCAGGCCCATTGCCCAGTCTGAATGTGGGCAGCTCGACACCACCGGCTACACAATTGAACCCTGCTGCATCCACCTCTGCCCACCAGCTGGGTAATGGGCACACCGGGTACCCACTGGCTCACAGCCTGGCCGTCATGTGCAGCTGGCAGGACGTATCCATCTCCGCGAACAAGGAGGCCATTGTGGTCCTGTGCTCTTTGCACCACGTCCAGCAGGGGAAGCCTCTCAGCACTTACCCTCTGAGGTGCCCTTCCCTGCTTTGCTCCTCCAGCATGCCCTCCTGTCCAGCCACTCTATGTCCTTTCTTGCCCTTGTCACTTTGCCTACCCCCTGCCCACATTACCTGCTGCCACCGACTGCCCTATAGTGTCTCGCTCCAGCAGTCCCACGGAATCCTAGGGGTGCCGGCCCCACAGAGAAGCGCTGGGGCAGAAGAGGAGGCTCCTCAATCACCCTTGGAAGGAGCCAGTTTTGTGAGTGTGCTCCATGCCTGGGGGAATTCGCAGCATATTTTGAGAGGGTCATCTGAATGAACTGATTGCTGTGCAGTTTGCTTTCCATGCTGAGGGTGGTTTGGGTCATAGTTGTAAGATGATCCCGGGCCAACTGAGGAAAAGGCTTCTCTTTACATTAAAGAGCATTTTTAGTATGCCTGGTAAACGGATGCGCAGTGCAGGCCGTCACTGCCTTTTCTCAGCTTTGAATGACACCCTCCAGTGGCTGCGAGGTGTCTACACATTCTAACCAGGTTCTCCAGTTTCCACGTATACACCAGAGCCCTGTGGTTGCTGGGGAATCAGCGAGTGAAATCCCTCTCCTGCATGCAAGTGCATCACGATGGGCTTGTTTCCCGTCTCAGGCGTATCCCGCTGTCTGCTACCCAAAATAACTGCTAGGAAGCCCTGATTGGAGAGGAGTGGCTGTTGGAAATGGATGGACAGATGAATGTTTTCTGTTACTCCCTATAGAGTAACATGAATATCATCTATTGCCACTGTATCCAACATGCCTTATGTCTGAGAGGATGTTATCCATTCCATTGCAAAGGAAGGATTTTATCTACTCAAATAAACTGCTATTTTTAAAAAATATACAGTGCTGCTTGAAAGTATGTGAACCCCATGAGCAGTTTAGATGTGTCTGTTGTTTTACCGTGATTTTCTTATTTTATCATCACCAGTTTTTATGTATGAAATGTCAGATATATGTTTATCAATTGCATGTACTTGTTTAGTGGGACTTGTTTAAGTAGCCCAAAAACTACATGAAACATGGAATTAGTGTATGTGCACAAGTAAGTGAACCTGCACTGGTTAAGTCAAGCAGGTAACAGACTCAGGTGAAACACATTTGGGTGCTTAATTAATCATTTAAGTAGACCAATGAAATGAGACATCCTTGGAAAAGGGTTTGGCCTGCACTAATTAAAAGAGAGAGGAAACCAACCAAACCACTGTGGTCCCATACAAATCAACAATGCCAAGAGGAAAGGAGATACCCGAGGACATGAAGAAGAGGGTAGTGACAGCCCATCAGTCTGGGGAGGGCTATAAGACCATCTCCAAAAGATTCCAGCTCCATCCATCCACTGTAAGACAGATCATTTACAAATGGAGGGCCTTCAACATGACATTGCCTAGGAGTGGACGCCCATCAAAAATATCACCCAGAAGCACCAGAAAAATAATAAATCAGGTAAAGGTCAACCCACACATCACCTCAAGAGAGTTGCAGACCTCTCTGGCAGCATCTGGGACAAATGTGCATGCGTCTACAATCAGACGAAAATTGAATAGCCATGATATTCATGGGAGGATTGCTAGAAGGAAGCCTCTGCTCTCAAAAAAGAACAAAGCTGCTTGTTTCAACTTTGCCAGAGAGCACTTGGACAAACCAGAGGCCTTCTGGAAGTCCATTCTCTGGACAGACGAGTCCAAAATAGAATTATTTGCTCACAATCAAAACCGACATGTTTGGAGAAAAGCCAACACGGCATATGAAGAAAAGAACCTCCTCCCAACAGTGAAGTATGGTGGTGGAAATGTGAAGGCCTGGGGCTGCTTTTCTGCTTCTGGACCTGGACGACTCCATATTATCCAAGGAACCATGAATTCTTTGGCATATCAACAAATTCTTGACCAAAATCTCCTGCCATCAGTCAGAGAGTTGAAGCTGGGACTTAAAAATGGATAAATGGATTATGCAACAAGACAATGACCCAAAGCATTCCAGCAAAACTACAAAGGAATGGCTTCAGAGAAAGAGGATTCGCACTCTGGATTGGCCCAGTCAAAGTCCGGACCTTAACCCAATTGAAATGTTGGGGCGAGACCTGAAGAAGTTGGTACATGCCAGATGTCCCTCCAACCTCTCTCAACTGGCTGAGTTCTGTAAGGAGGAGTGGGCAAAAATCCCCATAAGCAGATGTGAGAGACTGGTTAGTGGTTACAGGAGACGTTTGGTTGAAGTAATGGCTGCAAAAGGAGGGGCCACAAGCTACCAATATGTAAAATTTTCAGTTTTTGTGAAATAAACCACCTTTGTTGAATTAAATAATGAAAATATATCTTTTTGTGCTTATGTCCATTATTTGGAAGGTGTGCTTTACAAATTGGGATTTGGGTGTATGTGTAATAAGGTTATTTTAATGTTTTTTACAAAAACAGTGACCATGTTTGGAGGGTTCACATACTTTCAGGCAGCACTGTATACTATTTCCTGGCATTAGTGCTATTACCTGGCTAGTTTGTACCCTTACCTGTTGACATCCTTCCAATCAAAGTATTACCTAGTTATATTACCTAGTTATAGCAGAAAACCACATTTTAATTTTCTTTACCTTGGTTATACAGTATAACAGATGTAAATACACAAACGTAAATAATGTTAATTTATTCAATGAAATCAAGTACATGGTTGAATGAACAAATGCACAACGCATTCCTGTACATCTTGCGTTCTTTTGTGCTGTTGGGCCGTGGTGTGTTCCGGGTGCAGCACATGTCTTGAGTTAGGACACACCTAAGGCGGCATCATATGGTGGGCACTGGGTTAGGGGTACATGCACCAAATCAATACTGGGACACACCACATTGGGGAACCCATCGAATTTCACAGGTGTCCCATCGAATGACTCTCATGACCCGGGAAACCCTGGGGGTCAAGGAGTCCCCGTCACACCGGTAACAGGCAAATCCCCACGTTGAAATTCCTGCCCCACTTTCATTGTGAGGATTGAGAACTGAATTCTGTACAGTTTTCCACTACTACACAGGGTTGTCAGAGAGATAATGTAGAAACATTTAAAAAAAAAAAAAGAAAAAAGACCATTCAAGAGCTAAGTTTAAAAAAATATAATGATGGTGGTGGGGAGGTGCAGCGTGGTGGGGTGGGGGGGGGGGGTGAAGCTGGGCATCTCCCAGTCCAGTCATCACGGGGCCATCCAAAACGGCATGGGCTGCTGCGTCTGTGTTTTGGGGCGGGGGGGCGCAGAGGGTGGGCATCGATACCCCAGGGCCCAACTGGCAGACGCGCCTGCTCCCCCGTTACCTGCCCCGCCGGCCTTGCAGGTCACGTGCTCCTCCTCCTCATCCGAAGAGTCCCCCGTGTACGCCACCAGGCCCGTCTTGGCACGTTTCGCCGTCGGCTCTGAAATGGGAGGGGGACGAACAGACAGAGAGGGAGAGAAGAGCAAAAAGACGGAGGGAGGGGGTACGGCAGTACGAGTGATCATTTAAAAAAATGCCGTTTAAAAGGGGAGACAAACAGTTAATTTTCATCGTTTAAAAAAAAAAATAAGAGTGACGTGTGAACGGGTGACAGAGGAGGCGAGCAGGCCAGGGTCGGCAGACATCGGTCGATGGGGGCGGCGGCCAGGTGGTCCAATGGGGGTGCGGGACAGCCGTAACATCGCAGCGAGGAGCCACGCCCACCCCCCAACCCACCCACACCCGAAACCGTCAGGCATCCCCCCAGAGAGACATGGAAGAGAAGAACACAGAGAAAGAGAGAGAGAACACAAAAAAAAGGAAGAACCACGTTAGTGAAGGAGGAGGCTTGGGCACAGACTCCTCCATCCTGATGATGTCATCAGAGAGGGACAGCTGGCTGAAGGAACCAGCTACTGAGAGAAAGGGCAGATGCACATGGCAGGGCAGGGGCAATAACTCTAAAAGCTAACTCTGCCATCACGGGATTGTAAATCAGCAGCCAGTGGCTTTAGTGCTGAATGTCAGTGCAAAAATAACCAACCCTGAGGATAACAGCTAGGATTTAAGAGATGCAGTCGTAATGTACTGCTATAATATTTACCAGGAAATAATGGCCAGCAAATTCACTGGGAGACACCTAGTGGGTCTGCTGCTGAACTACAGGCAAAATCCAGATAGGTAACGGGGGTGGGAAGGGAGAGCCTGCCAGGGCAGGGGGAGGGGGTTAGAGCGGGGGTCGCCACTCACCCAGGGCCCCGGGCAGCGTCCTCCTCTCCTCGGGCTTGGGGCGTGCTCCGTTAATCGGCATAGGCGGCGGAGGCATTAGCTGCCTACTGGGGAAACCGAGAGGGTGGAGTTTCAGACAGGCAGACTCTCCTCAGGACCACTGTAGGGCTGCTTAGCCACCGACCGCACATTTACCTCTCCCGCTCCCTCAGATCACCAGGGGAACCGGCTGCCGGGAGTCCAGAAGGCTCGGGGCCGCCCACAGAGAAGCCTGCACCTAAATTAGTCATATGAATGGGTCCATGCTATGAGCAGAAAAACACAACCGCGTTAGCCGCCATTCTGACCTGCACGTGTCCCTAAAACACGCAGGAGGCACAGTGCCGGCTAATGCCCTACAGCTACCCCTCCAGAACAGACTACTGCACTCCTGTCGCTTACAAAAAGGCACATTCTCTCCAGAAACAAATCTTCTAAAGAGCTGCACTGGAAACATGTGACAGTGGCTCCAGACTCCAACAGGTTTGTAAGCAACAGCTAACACTCACCTGGTATAAAAATGACAGCACACGCCCCTCACCGGAACTCAACAAACAGCTGATCATTCATAAAATGACAAATAAGTGCATCGTGTCTGGGGACATTCGGCCCCCATCCCAGAAGCATGCATGCACACTGACATCGGAACACACATTTATTTACACGGCAGCAGTCATGACGCCCTTTCACGCCGAGGCGTGTCTGGCTCACTGATTGTTATGGGATTTGGCAGACAATGATGTCAGGTCCAAAGGCACCACGCAACAGCAGGCATGAGGACGAGTAACAGAAGGCGCTGGTCACAGGCCCTCACAGCACAGCCGGCGCTCGCTCAGTGACTCGCTCACAGCACGCTGGTCACACAGCCGCTCAGAACCTGACGGCAGGACGGCCGTTCACCTGATATCCCAGCAGGCCACTGTCCCGCTCGTCTGGGACCTCCTCGGTGAAGCGGCGCTTCTGTGGAGGGTTAACGGGGGGTGCAGGGGACGTGACTTTGGGCTGTACCGGCGCTGTGGGAGGGAAAGGCCCAGGTGGGAGGGGCTGGAGAGAGGAGTCATGACATCATGAAAAGGACAAAAAACACGACAGAGGGACTAAGGTCAAACAACTGTAGAGGGACGACACTCAGTGTCCTCGCGAAGCACGGAGACGCGAGACTCGCTTTCCGTCAGGGTACCTGTGTGAGGGAGGCCGGGGCAGGGCTAACTGGGTACTGCGCGCTCGGGGGGGGCATCACAGTCGGTGCCCCTGGGGGCACAGGAGGGGGCACTGTGTACGGCGGTGGGACAGGCTGGGGGGGGGGCACTGGCAGTGGATAGCCCGGCTGGTACCCCGCCGGGGGGTAGTAGGGTGGCTGAGGGGGCATCCCGTTTATGGCCGGGGGCTGGATGAACCCTGTGCAGGATGAGAGGTGGAAAGGAAGACGGCAGCCAATCGGATTAGACGGCAAAGCAGGCAGGAGTCACGTGACAAGGGAGAGGGAGACCCAAGAAGACGACCATCACTCAAGGGAGCTGCCGAGGGGAATCCTTACCCTGGGTGGGCATGGCGCTCATCTGATTGAGGAAGCGGGAGTACTCAGCATGCACCTGGGGGGGGGGCAGAGCAGTGTTACCATGGAGCAGAGTCAGGGGTCCCTCACTGCGGGTGCCGGACAGAGACTCACAGTCTGCAGTAGGTTCTCACACAGGGTCTTGGCAGCAGCCAGGCCTTCAGGTTTGGGGTGGCTACAGGAAAGATGACAAATGCAGGGGTTTGCTCCGGGAGAGCCGTGGGCCGCAGGCTGTGCAGCTTCACGTTAAATCAGATACGCGGCCGTTCAACTCCACAGGCACCGGGGACGATTTTTAATATTGGGCATCCATCCATCTCCCAAAACTAGGCTGGGAGCCCAGACAGAACGCTAGGCCATCACAGAACACGCATGCTGCGGGCTATGGAAATCCACGCAGGCACGGGGAACACGTTAAAACTCACAGACACACAGAGCCAGGGTGGGAAGGGACAGCCGCCTGGGAGGCGGAAGGCCATACCGCTAACCGCTAAGCCTCTGCACCTCCCATGATTAGCAAGCCACCAATGCTAAGTCACAAAAGTGGAGTTTCAAACACAGCTTCAGGGCTGGTTGGTGCCCCTCTACACACCCTCCAATCAGATACTCAGCAGTCGTGAAGCCCCACCCTCTCACCTGATGTAGATGTACATGGGCTCGAAGGCCTCCCGGCCAGATGCCGGTTCCAGGCAGCCGGAGCCCTTGCCCCTGAGGAAGACCTTGGCCCCGGTCTCGGCCTGGATGTGCTGCAGGTAGGAGCAGCCGGGTCCCTCCACGCGCTCCTTTACAGAGAAGCCAGGAACGGCATGTTCCAGCCCCACAAACAGCTTGTCCTGAACATAGTGCATCTGGAACGGGGGGGGGGGGGGGTGGACAGCAGAACAGGGACTGAGTGCATGCACACACACACACACACACACACACACACACACACACACACACACACAGGGAGCAGTTAGTGTGCCTTACCCCTGACTGAAAGTGCGGTTTGTGGCCCATAGGGGGCAGCGTTGGGGGAGGTGGGGCATGCTGGTGGTACACAGTAACAGTGGCACCGTTATAGGAAGAGCTAGAGCTGGTGGCTGCCTTCACCACCCCGTTGGTGATGATCTCTTTGATCTTGTTCACAGCCCCTGGAAGAAATGGTCGGGATTACACACCATCTTCGCTTACGTCATTCATATGAGATGATGTCGGTTCCCATACAAACACAGGAAGGAGACCCTTACTGTCAACGAGCTCCCTTGTCTGTCCCTGGACGTGCAGGTAAAGGGGACGGTCACTGGATGAAGAAAGGAACAGGCAAGCTATAACATGGTGATTTTTTTACATTCACCTTACATAACCAAAGAATTTCCCTCGGGGGGGGGCTCACCCAGGCAGGGCTTTGCCCTTCTCCTCTGTTGTCATGTACCGCCCCCTGGTGGACACTGCAGCACCACTCACCCTGCTAATCTGCAAATGAAGGATTCTTTTTTAGACCCAGCTGGTTAAAATACGTAAAATAACCAAGCAATACACATCTAGTAATTATATTTACAAATCTATTTATTATTGGATAATGCGTAAGGATCCTCAACTGAATGGCACTTGTATGCTTGTATGGTATCTTTGGTACAACAGAACTTGTTCTAATTCAGGTATAATTCTATTTAAAAAATATAAATACACGTTGAATTCAATACAGTACTCCGATTTTCTTCAACTGGCGAGACAAAATTAGGCAACATTACAAAAAAGTTAATTTTATCAAACTATGGATTTTACACAAAAAAAACTCAAATTTTGAATGCAAACTGACCTGTAAATACCTATACAATGCTAAATAAGGAATACGGATCACATATGGCTATTTTTCAAAAGAAATCACAGGGAACAACAGTATAGCCTGGGTATGATGTTTGTGGGCAATATAGAATCAGAAATGCACCGTCATATCTCCGCCAGAGAGGGGCACCAGAGCGCCCACAGGGACTCAATCTCACCACCTCAGAGGTGTGAGCTCATAGCACTGCCCTCTGTGCCACTAACCTGCTCTCCGTCTAAACCACCTTTTCGGCAAAAATGACAGAAAATGCATTTCAGTAGCCGGAGAGGAACCTAAGATCTGCTACAGCTCCATGACAGATGAGTCCGGGCATCAGTTTCAACTCTGAACTTCCGAGTATGTCGATATCACTTATACACCGAGGCAGCTCATAATGAGCGTCAGCCAAGCAGCTTGTAATTCTTTCTAAAAACACAGAGAAACTGCAGCCACAGGTCAAGCAGGCAGCATTTTAACTACCTTCCTGCACATTTTTGTCCCCCAACTACATTCAATGCTCCAAATGAAAACCGAACCATAAGGTCAACTTCGTTGCATTCCTAAAATTTAGTATTTTCTTTAAAAAAAATAATAAAAAAAATCTTGCATAATATATACATATTCCCTAAATTATGTAAATACACAAAAGATCAATAAAATGTTAATTCTGAACTATATGTGCGCACACACACTGTTCCCTGGAAGCCATTTCCCTGAAATCATTATTTTAATGTGGTTTCAGCCCCTGGTTGATGGGATTTGGCCAAACGCCTCTAACCAACCCATAGCCAGATCAGATAAGTGTAGGGGGAGGGAGGTGTGTCTTGTTTTCGCCAGCTCATCCACACCAACGTCAACGTCAACGTCTCAACTCAGCAGGCTGATGGTGCTCATTGAAGCAGCTCAGCATCAAACAAAACGGATGGCCTATAAAACCTGACAGATGCCAAGGTGAAGATGCATGCTTCTCCTCTGCACCATCACCCCTTTCATATTCACTTTACGTTTTATGGCATGGCTGTTTACATTAATCAGGGCGCTCTCACATAAAACAGAGAGCTGGTTCTAAACCCAGTCAAACAGGTCAGGCTGGTAGCAACACAATATGCACCATGTTACACAGAATTATGATATGAAACAAAGACACCTCTTTAGAACGATACAATGTGTGACTTTATTTGACAGAAACGACAGAGTAAATGGTCGGAGAAGATCATGAACAACTCAACCACACAACTCCCGGTTCCACCCAACTTTAACAAACCAGATGGTTTCCCCCCCCATTGTGTTCCTAATTTACGTAAACTCTTCCAGAAATTAAAAACCAACCACCACTTCACATTTTACACTGACGTTGGGGGACAGAGTGTTCATAATTACTCTTTCATCACAATTCAGTTGTACCCAGGTAGATTACTGGTCAAACCAGGTTTTGTGGGTTAGCCAGAAACCAACCTACTAAATACTAACTTTGTTTCTATGGGGAAATTCATTCCTAGTTTGCTGAAGGCACATTTAACCATGTTTCCTTCCTTCCTATCTTGTGGAGATCCCATAAACAAAGCTCTGTATTACCCCTACCAAAATGTATCCGGCTTTACCTACAGAAATGCCCTTCATCTCTGTGCAAAGCTTCTGATTTTGTGCATAATCATACACCTAGCATCTTGTTTTTTCAATGTATTAAATTTCAAACAAGAGAAAGATCATTACATTGAGCGCACACACACATATACTGGAAAAGTACCTGCTCACTTAATAAAAGATGATTTATTGTTCAAAGTCTAATACTCATACTTCAATTTTATTTCAATTTAATAACAGCAGCAGATATTTAAATACAATTCTAATTTATAGCAGTTCTCTTTGTATCACCTACAGTAGCTATTCAAACTAGCATTAGAATGAGAAACCAAGCCAAGTTAACTAATGAGTTAACTTTGCTCTGACCTCATCCTGCGTCTGGCCACGGGTCAGCAGGTTCCTGCAGGTCAGCGGCACATCATTAATCTCCACTTCAGCCACCACCAGGTCGTCTTTGGCCTTCAGCGGAGGCAGCACCTTCCCACCCCCTGCAGCCTGGGACAGGGCATGAATGTGAGCCTCCCCCGTCTGCGGGACACACTATGGCTGGCCCTGACTGAAGGCCCCAGCCCTCATCCCTCAAGTCATGGGTAGAATGTCGCAATGCTTCCCTTTCCATAACAGGCTATAAACAGCTAGGAAAACATAGGTCAAATTTGAAGAAAAAAGGACCAAGTTCATGAGAGGTCTGTATTCCAAGGTCTACTTTAAAATAGCGGGATATTGCAGAGAAAACTAACATCTTCTGCATTAATCAGAGTGCTATATGCAATTTTCTCTTTAATGGAAACATTCCTCTTTCGGGCTCCATATGTAACCAAATGTGAAATGCAGCCGTTGTTCCCAGTTAATCCTATGCAAACTATTTCAGCATGGCATCGTCTGAAACACACACACAGTTTTCCGGCTCCTTACTTTGTCCACGGCCCCCGGCACTCCGATCTGTGACGGCTTCAGCTTGCCCTTGGCCACCAGCATGGCGTTGATTTTGGCTGCCACCGCAGCGGCGGCGTCCAGGGCCCCTGTTGGTGCCGCCTCATTCTCCACCACGGCACCCGGACCAGGCTGGTCCCACTTACTGCGACGGCTTGGCACAAAGAGATAGTGACTTTGGTCAAGAACGAACAGTGTGATCCTTGGTCTCCTCATTAAAGTCTCACAGATACGATTTTTGCAATTTAAAAACATTAAAAACAGCATTTTGTCCATGGTAACAAACACCCAGACAGACTTAATCAGCCTGACAATGACGGCGACTGCCTTCTGAAAGACGATCTCCTGCAACCGCTGCTGACTGTATAATTTATAAGACGAAGAAGCGGGTTTGAGAACAGGACCAGAAATGACCAACATCCCCATAACAACCCCGAATCTAACACAACATCAATGAGCAATTACCACGTGGCACCACATGGTGGTTTGTTTTATATGACCGCACGACTGATGAATCAGACACGACCAAAATGAAACCAGAGCTCTTTCAGCTGTGGGCAGGGTGCAGACCGTTCTGCTGATGGTACACTGGGTTCAGACTGCTCCATGCTTACAGTACACACAGTGTTACCGTCAGAGGGTGTCAGAGGGGTATGGATATCAGAGGACTCAACACTAATGGGGCCCTTGAAAACACAGAGTATGCTGGTATCTACTGATATATCTTCAGAAGTTGACAAACCTTGAGGGGGGGGGGGCTGAATGTGACATTTTGTCAGGGGGCTCAGAACACGGGATGCACACCAAACCGCTATGATGGTGCACGGGATAGAGACTGCTTTGCTGACGTACACAGAGTGTACACCAATCCGCTATGATGGTGCACAGGTTGCAGACCGCTCCACTGACGGTACATGGGGTGCAGACCAATCTACTATGGCCAAACACTGGGTGCAAACCATTCTGCTCTGACGGTATATGGGGGGACAGACCAATCTACTATGGCCGAACACTGGGTGCAAACCATTATGCTCTGACAGTACATGGGGGGCAGACCTATCTACTTTGGCCGAACATTAGGTGCAGACCGTTTTGATCTGACGGTGCATGAGGTGCAGACCGCTGCACTGACAGTACATGGGGTGCACACCAATCTGTTATGATGGTGCATAGGGTGCAGACTGCTTCGCTGACGGTACATGGGGCGCAGACCAATCTAATAGGGCCGAACACTAGGTGCAGCCCGTTCCGCTCTGACGGTGCACGGGGTGCAGACCTCTCCGCTGACGCCAGTATATACGTTTTACCATCTCACCAAGGCAAGATTAGTCGTCTTATTTACAGGACTAATTAACCTTAGTCATTCGCTGCCAACTCTAAACGCCACCACATTTATTTGTGTTTCTATCGGAGTTGGATTAGGTTAACTATCACCATAATCTTGTTAGCTACTCCATTCCGCGCCTCTCCACCCTCCGGATCTGTCAGTAAGGACGCGACACGCAGCTCGGTGATGGATTAAAGCGAAGATGGCGAATTAACTTACTTCGTCATGTCTCCATAATAACACGACTAATGTGCAGCCGCCTAGTACCCACGCAGCCAAAGTGAGCCGCCAAGCTAACGAGCTAAAGGCTAATCATCTCGCTAGCTATGGATGCCTCTATGAGCCGCCATGTTATTATTCGCTCGCCGTCTGCAAACAAACGCCAGGGCAGTAAAACGGCGACCCGCCGGCGGCAATAAACCGCACTCACCCGCCGTTCTGCGTCCCACCAAACGACATCAATGGTGACTTTGTTTTTTAAACGGACTCAGGCTCTATTCCCACACGTTTTACAGCAAAGCGGAGCTCCAGCGCAGGAGCAGATCCAGGCGAGCAGTAATGGCGGAAATGTTCGGTCCGCTTCCGCGACGGCAGGGGGGAGGTCAGGGGCCGGCCTTCGTCACGGCGGCGCCGGAGCGCAGACCAGCTGGGCTTATACCCCCTGTCAGGAGTGTATACATACAATTTATTTAATGATTTTGACGTCTCCCCCGCCAACCGGGATGATGGTCGTCAACACGGTGCCCCGGGCTGGATGAGCGGCTGGAGGGTGGATGAAGTCAGCGTCCTGCATTGGGGAATACTGCATAAAATCACACTGATATCGGAAATGTGAACAAACTAACTCTAGATAGTGTAACCTGAGCTAGAGCTGTAACACTCGATTAAACTCTATTACTTGATTTTTTTTAAAGTATCGATTAAAATTTGCCTACAAGCCACAAGCTTGCATGGGGCGCTTTGCTGTTTGAAGTACCCAAAGTTCCTGATGCAACGGAAAAGCGCCATTGGACTAGCTAGGCTTGCATGTATCTTTTCCATCACTTTGACAATTTACTTTCTACGAATCTTTCGCTAAAATAAAGGCCAACCACGGATTTAATGTTATATATCAATATGAAATAAATTAATATACTATATAGGACAGCTGCGTATCATTTTGTGATTCTATTGTGTGTCTGTGGCTGAACGATACTGGAAAAAGTTCACATTATAATATTTGTATAATCCAAAGGAGTTGAGCATTTACCCAAAATGAACTATAGCCAAATATAACTCATTATTTACCAAAAGAAACAGTCAAATAACTTGATGATGTTGGCGCAAGTTGGGCCAACACAACACACTGCCAACAAATTTTATATATTTTAACAGTAAAATGACTCCAGACTCGGGATGTGGTATAACAGTTGGTGCTTCAGATGTTCTGAAATTGACAAGAGAAGATAAATTGCTGTCAATACACAGAACCTGTATTATATTTATTTTATGTGGCACAGATTTTGCAAATAAAGCCCTGTTAAATTAATCTGTAAATTACTCAATCTTTAATATAATTGATAGTGGTGGCCCTAGAAATCTCACCTACAGACCACAGAGTGGGTGGTAGCTTGTTGGAAAGCTCAAAAAAAGAGCTTTTGCACATTTCTTTGGACTGTGGGAGGAAATTAGTGCTCAAAGGGAAAATATGTAAACTTCACACACTGAGTGATGGTCGAATTTACACCGTGCCCCTAGCCAGAAATAAATTTTAATGGGGTGTCCAGCAACCATACCCGTAGGGCCCCTCACCCATCGGGGTGGGGCCCCCTCGTTGGTTTCTCCCAACCGAGGAAACACGTACCTCCACAAAGCCAGCTAGCTCAGTAATTAAAAACTGATTCAAAACATTACAATCTGAAAGTGGGTGCCACAGTGACTCAGTAGGCAGCGCCGCTCACTCACACCTTTAGTTTGCATGCTCTTTGTACCCTGTGCTCTGTGGGATTGGCTCCAGGTGACCCTGCCCAGGTGGGTTGTAGGTGGTGGATCTGAAATCGATGGTTGACAGAACTCTACTGAAAGATGTCATAGACTACCAGAGTTCAATATTTTCTGTAACAGATATGCCTATTTATTTAAGAAAATCAATCCAATCTTAAGTCTCTTAAGTTCCAGTGCTTCTGCTGGAAAGCTCTATATCACAGGGAGGATGTGTCAGATTAATACCTGAAAGTAGTTCGGGGGATAGATTGATGGACTAGCAGTCAGCCCCACTGGTGGAGGGGAGGGCCTCATTTGAGCGTGACTCCATCTCTCAGGGCCGCATAGCACCACCGCAGGCGTTAAACCTGTCAGACTAACCTGTTGAACCTGAAGTGTACCTCTTTGCACATGCAGTTCTGTTTCCTGGTGTTTCAATTTAAATACTGTATGTCACATGATATTATGTTAAATCCCTTTTTACCAGTAGGGTGCTGTATCTTCCGACATCACTCAGCTAAAAGAGTGGCATCTTTCAAGTATTTTAACTTAGCCCTTGTTCCCAGTGATAAATTTCCTATGATAAACCACTGTAAACAAGGGCTTGTGAGGGATCGTATTCTGCAGCAGCTGTGCTGGAGTGTACACGTACCTCTCTAACTGCTAATTTTACCCTGCAGAATCTCCCAGGAGATCAACTATTCAAATAGCGATTTTAAATAATTAATAAGGTACAGTAACTAAAAACAGATTACCTTATTGCTATCAAGCCCTGAATCTGACACTACCTGGCACCTCGCCCCCAACCTACAGTTTTTATCTACATCCCTCTTTCCACCAGCCCCCATTAAATAAGCTTTCGATCCGACTAGAAGCTATTTTTAGCTGTTTCACTTCCTCACCTGTAACAAGCCAGGCAGCTCGTTCACCAAGGGCACATACTGTGTGTCCCTCAATCTGTATGCTAATCACCTAAATCGTGTTCATCTCACATGTCTGTGCATCACCACATACAAACTGTCGCATGGCCTTAGTCACCCAGTCTACTCCCAAATATAAAATGGGGATAAAGGACAATAGAGGGTATGTACGCACGCATCCTGATTTTCCAGTTATAAAACACAATGATAGTGTTGTTGGATGTATACGCACGTGATCGGCGTAACTGGTTCTGCACATTAATTGTGCATTTATCCAGGCAAAAAGAGATCAAAGGCAGATACTCAGTTCCTTACCCTCCCTGTATGGGCTGCACTCCCACAACTCTCATGTTTGCGAAACTCAGCCGAGAAATGGCTCTTCAATGGCAATAGTAATATATTGTATTATATAACTGGCAGTCTACCATACTAATTATACCACGTTACATTACCTATATTCTTACATCCTTGACCCAGTTACACTTAATCACTATAGCTTGACTTGTTGATCATGTATTTTGAAGAAAAATATTGATATGTTCTTTAGTTAATGTAGCTCCCAGCTATTATACAATTTCTCTGGTAATACAAGCATTTGACTGTATACAGAAGTCCATGAAAGAAAATGGGTGTCACCCTAATTTACATATTCACCCATAACACCTTGTGCTAGCAGAGTCCCAGGCTGTCTGTGCTCCAGCAGTATGTTATTTCACATAGAGCACAGGAGAAGAGCATCATCCAGGGGCAACGAACCATAGAATCACAGAGGAATCCATCTTCTAGCCATTGATCCTGGTCAGGATTGTGTGTGTGTGTGTGTGTCTGTGTGGGGGGGGGGGGGGGGAGCCTGTCCCATGCAGCATAGAGGCTAGAGTACACAAATTCATCACTGGGCACAGGCACACATCATGAGCTATTCAGACATGCCAGTTCATTTAACTGCATGCCTGTGGATGTGGTAGGAAATCTGCTCAACAAAGGCAGACCATGGAAGGTCCACACATAAGGCGCTATAACACCGGAACCTTTTTCCGGAGCCAGGGACTTCTGACGCACTCACATTGCAGGAACTCGGAGGCAGTTCCAGATCCCTTTTTTAGTACTTACTCCAGACTCCATACTTTTCATTCGAACACAAAATACTGGGGAGCCGCTTACAGGCATAGCTTGCTGATTGGTTGATGCTTACAGCTGATTGGTTGACCACAAGCACCGGCACTAACATGGAAGTTACGCAGATATGCAGGAAAAGAGAAAAATTGAGCAGATGTAATTATTTTTGTACCCCAGTTACATTTAATGCATTTTTTGCTCGCGTCAGAGATATATACTTCTGTCTAATATCACTGCTGCCAGCTCGTTTTTTATTCTGTGGAAAATGAAAGGTGGATCTGCTGGCCAGATTTAATAAGAATAATGAACTGAATGAACCTGAGACAAGGTTCCGGAACTTCAGTGTGAAAGCGCCTATAGAGACCCAACGCAAGCCTGAAAGCCTACCCTGGAGGCGCGAGGCAGCAATGCCGCCCATTAGGTGAGGAATCCAATCATGTAAGTCAAACTGAAAACAGTAATGATAACATCTGTGAAGACAGGCAAGTAAACTGCAAACACATGGATGTCTGAAAAACTGTCGGCGTTAAAGGCATCCACCTGCATGTCTCTCTCGGTTGTTTAAGCAGAATGAATAACCTCCACCAAAGTGCAAGGGTGGAAGGAGATATCAGATCCCAGAATTATTCTCTCTCCCAAATCCCACGTAACACAGTAACTGTCTCCACATGTGGAACGTTCCTAGGTAGCACAACACTGAGTCAAAAAATGTTGCAAATAATGGACTACCCACAACCTAGACCTAGGCAGCTATTTATTTCCACACGGAGTTGCCATCTACTAGTATATTATTTATTATGAGACAGATACAGAAGACCCAGAAGATCTCCAGGAAAACACACCATCCCATCCCTCCCTCGTCAACGCTTGCTGGGGAGGGAGTCTTCAGCTGTGGCTTGGTCTGCTTGCCAATTGAACTATGGCTAATCATCGTGCTATCAAGACAGATAAGAGCAGCACCAACATGTCCCATTCAATTTAATTATCATTAGCTAACTTCTGCACACTGTTGACGATTTTGTAGCAAGCATAGGTATTTAATGTTAGTAGCCAAACGTCACTACAAAATGTAATCTATTTAGAGCTATGAGATATAAAAATCTGCTGGTAAAAACCTAATGCATGGTCATAAGTCCATTAAATTTATGCTGTTCGATACTGAGGGAATGAAGCGCATTTGTAAGTAGATCATACAGTCATACAGCTAGATCTCTCATTCATCCGATGCTCACCTGTCTGGTTTGATACATCACCAGAACACCCTCTACTCACATTAGGGTCCCCTCAAGTCCCCAAGCAGTTAATGCTACTTAGACATTTGAAGTAAATCCCGATTGCGCCTTCAGTTCACTGTCCTGCTCAGCCTGCCAGTGATCTCCATCCGTCTTGGCATATTTCTGCATAAAAAATGGGCTGTTATTTTTTTGTTTGCTTGTCTGTCACACCCCTTAAAATAAATATCATAACAATTAGTATTCAAACATTTTGAAAAACGAATGAGAAGTGATCAGATTCGATTAGTGTTGTTGCTTCTGGCCAAATCGTCAGTCTCGTTCACATCTAATCTACAGGCCAAGATGCAGCTACCGTACATTCTTAAAAGAGGAATCAAGCCTACTCTACATTGTACAGCTAGCTTTTGGCTGGTAGATGGGTGTCACTTTTTCCCCCAGAATATGAACTATGCTCCATTATGTTTATTTATTTAAATAAATTTTTAAAAACTGCACTTGTCCCTCTATATTTTATGTAGCTGGTACATTTGTTTATGCTCACCAGGGTAAGAATTATATTTATACAACAAAGGGAGCAGAAAAAGGCTAAACCACATCCCTACAGCCCATGGAAGAAGCTTCGTGTACAAGAACAGCCGTTTCAAATCTGCATATTTCCCCCCCGCCCCCCCCCCCCCACGCCTCCATGTCATCTGTGTATAAAAACACAAAATACGGAGTCAGATAACTAGATTTATTCACCTGGTTTCTTTGTATCAGAAAAAAATGCTGGGAAATTACCAATGAGACAGTCACTAAAACAGGAAAAAAAAAAAAAAAAAACAGTATCCCTGAAAAGGGGTCTCACAAACCCGAAAACCCCCTCCCCCTTCACCCCAGGCAAAGCAAACAGCACAAACTGTCCAGACATTCTTTTTTTCACAACTGGCATCAATGGTTTCTCCGCATTCCCACCCCTGCATCCGACAGCATTAACACCCTTCAACTGAAAACATTTGCTTTTGGTACGATACATAAGATCTCTCAAAACTCTGTGCAGTTACAGCCCACCCAGCCCCCAAACATGTCAGGAAGATAAGTTATCTGTACAGATTCATATCTCAGTTAGTATGCGAATATTAATGATCATCTGAGGAACGACTGCATTTCTCTTAAACGTATTGTCGGGGTTTAGCCGGATCTGATAGTATTCCACCGAGTATTCAGAATGGTACGTTAAAGCAGAGGATGTGAACACTTTCAAACACATTTGTGTAAAAAGACATTGCTCCATAGATTTTTTATTGCATATTCACTCAGTGCATTGCCCAAGATTTCCTGAGAATAGTTGCAAAAGAGTTCAAGGCAGGGTGACCCTTTACATTATAAACTCCACACTATAACAAGGACTGTACATCTATGCAGTAGAAAGAATAGACAACATTTGTTTCTCAAAGAAATAGATCTATATATATATATATATATATATCCTATATATATATTTCTTTACAATCAAAATAATTTTGTGCAGTCATGGAATGGAGATTGGCAGAAGAAAAAAATAATAAAGCTCTTAATTTAGTGCAAATAAACCAGAAACAACAGAACCCCTTTCTAAACAATACAGTACAGACATCACACACCTAGACAGAGAGATCTGGGCTTGGTTATAGGCCTTGTTAGTTGTTATTGATATGACTGGCTACCATCCAACAGTCGCGCATTATCAATACTTCACAATATACAAAGAAGTCATATATTCTATCCATAACCGACCACTGACGTCCCCAAGGGAACATGGCTCTCATAATGCATGAAAAAAGAGGAGTTTCTCAAAGCAGAGACAAACTGGAAACCAGGAACATGGTGGCCCTTCTAAAGAGTTTGAGTAACACAGCACACATATTCGTTCATTTTTATTTAAGACCCCCAAACATAACCTCACTGTAAAGTCCCATTCACCGTCGTCGTTGTCCACTGAAATTATTTCTACATTTTCAGTTCACCTCCCACCCCTCCCCCCACCCCACAGAAATACAGGCTTCTCGAGTCATTCCAGGGGAAGGTACTTGTGTGGAAGCACATGGCTGATGAGATTTGGGGGACAAAATAAAGGAGGGGGAAAAAAAATGGTTCAGAGGACCAGCAACTCAAAGGCCAACTCGTCACCTTCTGCCTCTATGGTTTCCAGCTAAGTTACTTGGATGGAGAGTAAGCGTCAGGGAAGCTGAGAAGGTGGTGGTGAGGATTCTCAGAGTTTTAACTGGAAAACCACAATAAATATTAATAAATAAATAAATACCGTGCATTCTCTTTTTTTCCATCAAAACAATGAAGAGAGTGATTTGGAAGACTGAGACAGCAGTGGAGGATGGGGAGTGAAGCGCGCAGAGCAGAAAACAAAAAGGATATACGGCATCCTCACCAAAGCACCGCCAGCATAACTCATTTTTTGTCAGACATTCAGATCAGCCTGTCTGCAGATCAACCGCCCCCCCTCAGCAGGGGAGGTGACCGACAGGCGCTCCAGACAGAAAGCAGTACTTTCAGCAGCTTTTTGGAAGTCCCTCTGTGTTCTTGGCTTCTTCCCCTTGCTCTCACTCGCTGGATTCCGCAGGTCCCATCTCAGAAGTGCTCACTATGAGGTCCTTTAGCAGATGATATACAGGCAGGCTAAGTAGCAGTTAAGTATTAAACTTCCAGTTAAGTACCCTGCCTAAGCCTACAACCGCAGGATGCTACCTAAGACTTGAACCAGCAGCCGCTGTGGTAAAAACACAGATGCTACCCAGTGCACCAGAATGTCGAAGGGATGTCTTACAAGCTATCGGCTACAAGCTAGGATACATTGTCCAGATAATATAGATGGTTCCATTGAGGATATAAAGTGATTCCATTAGGGTTTCAAGCAGAAACTATCCAGGACAAGAGTTTTTGAATCAGATGCATAGCTGTCCAGAGGCAATTCTACTTCTGTTCCACTAGGTGGCAGTTTTACAAATATACATCAAGCAGAAGGCCATTGCATAGTCCGCACGTTTGAACTTCAAAGTATTCGAGCCGCCAGTAAACAAAAATGCTTGAATCCAAGCAACTTTTTGGTCTCTTTTTCATAATGGCTTGATACACCCAACAGCAGTGTTACAACATCATCTCCCATTTGAACACAGCTCTCTTTGGTAGGTTCAAATTTTTCTGTTTTTTTTATTATTATTTTTTTTTTTATTCGGTTATATTCTTGCGTTATTGCTTGGTGACAGGACTGACTCCATTCCACACCTGCTTATGTACCCAAACGTCAACAAAAACAATTAAGTCATATACAGTCTCATTTAAAGATCTTTACAGTACAACAAAAATCTGAATAATTACATGAGAAAATAAAACAACTCAAAAATAAAATTACAGAGAAATAAAGAAACAATCAGGAACCCAACCCCCGATCTTTAGTTTTCTTGTCCCCCCCCCACAAAGTTTCAGTAAGTGCCCCAGAATATGGAGTGGGCGGGCCCTCTGAAACCACGCAGGGAATCTCAGGGCCCGATCGCTCCTCCCGCAGCCACACGAACGCAGCACAAACCACACACAGACCTACAGGCACACGCACTCCCATTTGTACCACTACTCCTCCTCATCCTCATCTTCCTCCTCCTCATTGTCCTCCTCCTCCTCCTCCCCCCAGCTCACCTGCGGGCCTGGGGGGCCATGTGTGGCATTAGGGGCTCCCAGCTCCTCGATGGGGCCCCCAGGCACCTCCACCCCTCTGAAGAGGAGGGCCGGGTATGGAGGCCCGCGGGGCCCAAGTAGCGGCATGGCGTGGAGCGGGATGGGGGGGCCATCTACGTCAGGGAGGAACGGGGACCGGCCCAACGTTGGCGGGGGCGAGCGGGAGAAGGCGGAGGCATGCGACAGGGGGATGGAATCCAGGAGCGAGGAGGCCATGACGGCCTCCCCAACACTGCCCGCCCCGCGGCGCGGCCGGCGCGTGCGCACCTCCAGGCAGCTGTGGCCCTTACGGTGGCGCTGCAGATGATCTTCGCGCACGAAGGCCTTGTGGCAGAGTGGGCACTCGAAGGGCCGGGCGCCGCTATGCAGCGACAGGTGGTTCTTCAGGTCGTAGGAGTGCAGGAAGCGAGCAGGGCAGTGCGGGCAGGGGTAGGGGCGTTCGCCCGTGTGCTTACGCATGTGGATCTTCAGCTTGTCATTCCTGTCAGGAGAGGGGGTAGAGCAGAGACCATCAGTGAGGGAGACCAGCCCCGGCCCCATACCCCACCCTCCCACCCCGGATGCCCTCCTCACCGAGTGAAGCGCACCCCGCAGGCAGAACACTGGAAGGGCTTCTCCCCTGTGTGGGTCCTCATATGTCGGGGCAGTTTCCCTGCACCATGGATGATTTTCTGACAGACTGGGCACTGCTGTGGAGTCTGCGACTTCCTCTTCCTGCCCCCCCCAGCAACGCCCCCTCGCTCCGGCAGCGGAGGCGGGCCCATCTTGTCTTCCTCTTCCGAAAGGCCGGTCTCAGCTTGCACCAATAAGGGGGTGTCCCCCGGGGTCCAGTGCTTACTCCCGTTTATGACCCCGGGTTCCCAGCCAGCGTGCTGCCCTCCTCCATTCTGCCCCCCTGGGGGTGAGTACTCATCATAGCCGGGGCTGGTGGGGGCCCGGGGGAGTTCTGCTGTGGGCGAGCTACTGGGGGAGTCGCGCCGGGGCTGCAGGTGAGACAACCTGGATTTCAGGATGTGCTGCTTGTCTCGCTTGCGCCGGGAACTTTGCACGATATCCTCAGTGCGCTCCCCCACCACGATCCCTCGCTCCTGCTCCTCCTCTTCCTCCTCCTCATCCCCTTCCCCCTTGGTCTCGCCCAGGATGTCCCTGCAGGCGTCGGCTACACACTGGATGCCCAGCAGCTGTGCGGCCTTCAGCACGTCCCGCATCCCTGAGCTGCGGATGGTCAGCGTAGCTGTGTAGGCAAACTCCAGAAGCGCGTCCAAGGCATCGGGGGCCACACAGTCCAGCTGGCAGACACTGCAGCCGCTCCCCACTGAGCCAACATCCCCAGGTTCCCCCTCCTCTGCGCCAAAGAGATTGCGGAAGTACAGACTGACAGCGGCCATGACGGAGCGGTGCGTGGAGTAGCGGGCACCTCGAGAAGTCAAGGTGAGGTCACACAGCAGCCCCGCCCTCCGTTGCTCATTCAGGCAGGACAGGAGCTCACTGCTGTGCTCCGGGAAGGGGATCCCGATTAAGCCGTCCTCTCCTGGAGACATTGCCACCTGCTGGTTTGGAGGTATAAAAACAAGTTTAATACCCGTGCAGCTTCACTTATTTCACAAAGCAAATACTCTGAATACAGATATGAAATGGCCCCCAGTTCCATAACAGATATAGCTCACAGTGGTCTGAGGTTGCCGTCCCATCCCCCACAACCCCATGCCCGGACTGCATCCAGCAGGAGAGTGGAATCAAAGGATGAGGCGAGAGGCGGCCGGACGGGAGGGAGCTTTACGGCTTTATCTCCCACTGTAAAAATAGCAGGATCACGGACAGTGAGAGGGACTGTTTGAGACACAGGCCTCGTGCAGGTGAGTGGCAGTGCGCTTCAGGAGAACCTGTTCGGCAGGTTAGTGCTTGGGAAGCAGCCCAAGAGCCGGCAGGGCTGAGGTGACTGGGAGAGGTCGGCACTGTGGCTGAAACAAAATGGCTTCCAGCACTTGGGGGGTGGGGGGGGTGGGGTTCGGCAGAATGGCCTCCATTTATGGGAAGGTGCATGGAAAAGAAAAAGAAAAAAAACCTGATTAAAAAAGCAGAACGTCCCTTTCTCATGCTCCTCTGTACCTTGAGCTACCAGTTCATGCTCTTTCTGTTATACGTAGTGGGAGGAATGAGTGAAGGGGAAAAAAACGAGTAGATGAATGGGGGAGGGTGGTGGTTTCCGAGGAAGGGCCATCCAAGCCGGGCTGCTCCCCCTCAATCCCCCTGTTTTAGTCTTTCTTCTCCCTCCATTTTAGTGTCAGATGTGACGAGTGAGTAAATAAACTCATTCTGACAATCTTTACACACCTGAATTAACCCTGAGAAACACAAACTCTCTGTTCCTTCATATGGGCCCTGGAGTCACTTTCGTCTGCATTCTGGCTCCTTTTATTCATTTTTTTTTGTTACAATCACTACTGCTCTCCAATTTCACTCCCTATTTTTCAGTTCATTTACTTTTTCATTATTTTCCTTCTTGATCCTAAACAGCTCATACACCGTGGGAACATCTACCGTAACTCTTCAAACTGTGGCTGCTGCTTGGTGCTACTCTGTCACCCTCGTTCTACACCATCCTTACAGCTGCACTTTTTTCCTTCATCTGCAAAATGTCCGTTTTGCTGTTGCACGCGTCACGAAGACGAGGGGAAATCATCAATGTAGACGTAGTAGAAGCTCCTGTCACGGGGGAGAGGCATTTCCAAACCAACGGCCGAGGGGAAAAGATGACATTTCTAAATTTAAAAAAATGTCAAAAACTGCATTTTCATCCATCTATTTGGTACAGCGATAGATTTCTACAGTCTGTTGCAAGATTTTCTACACAATATTAGGTACAGTCACTGCATACACACTAAATAACCCTCCAAATTTTCACTTAATTCATAAAGCATGATAAACAGGCTTATAGAAAATAATACTGGGCAATTCCAGCATTTTGGATGTGACATTTAGACTCATACTGGCAAACAAAATACCTCAGAGCAGGGACAAGCTTAGTGTGAATGACTCAATCTGCACATCTCCTCATCTAACAGTACAGATGAGGAGACAGACAAATCCTCAAAATTCATAATTAAAATTTACATTTAAAAAATATGTAGCATTTTATCAGCATTATGGATGGCACATCAAACAGACCTTCGCCTGGAACAAAGCAATCCAAGCACACACTTAATATACGCGCAAGAGGCTCTATGTCCCACCCTGAAACAATTCATTCGGGAAATTATTTAGTGACCCTGCTACACATTCAGTCACTCACACCTGGGGTAATTTCCACTAACAACCCCCCCCCCCCATAGTGACCGGCTGCCCATTTACCATCCCATAATAGTAGGCAAGCCCAGCCTGGAGGTGCAGCCTGGCAGATGTAGATTCTTTTCAGCCGAAACCTGCCACACAACCACCCCCCCCAGGTGTACGCACTCCTGGGATGAAGGAACCCGAATTGGTATCAAAGTACAGGTTCCCTCTATTATTAAGGGCCATTTACTTGACACTGATCCCATAGTTCAAAAGGTCAAAGCCAGTGATCACCGAAGGGAGAGACCAAGTGGATCGCAAACCATCTACCAACCACCTTTTTGCTCATCCCTCTGTCAACCGCACCTCGCCCATTTTCGTTTACTCGAACTCAACCTCCAGCTGTTAATGGCATGACGGCTACCCCCATGTCAAGCAGCGCCTACCTAAACCCCGACACGGAGCGCCATCGACGTTTACCTTGCCGGTTCTCAGCACAGAGTGAGGCGAGGTGGGAAAAAGCACAGCCTGGGTCATAGCATCCGTCTTGGCGTGCTTTTTTCGCTCCGTCGTTCTCTTCCACTCCGTTAGGCTCTCTCTTCGCCCAACTCTTCGTGTTTAACTACTTTCAGTAACTTTGGTGTTTTCGGGGGTTTAGTCACCTCTCTACTGCCGTCTTCGAAAGTGGGGTACCACACTCATCCTTGGGGATCGCTACCTCGTTCTCTCGCTCGCTCGCTCAGTCTCTTCCTGTTTTATGAAAAGAGGGTGCTCGGCGGCAGAAAGAGTGCAAGAGAGAGACCCCTCCCCCCGTTCGCCCACATGCCCCCCTCCCCAAATGTGCGTCGGTCCATTCCGTCGTTCCGTTGTCCTGTTGTTCCGTCATCACCAATGCTGTTCCACAAAAACGTTATTTTGTTTCTCGGAGGTCATGCTAAAAAATAATAATAATAAAAAAAAAGTCCCATCACTTAGCTTCGTCCAGAGAGGCAGCCAGCCCTCCAGAGAGCAAGGCCTTACTTCTCTGACGCTCAACCGACTAACTCAACCAAAGCGGACAGAGAACCATTTAACCTGCCCATTCTTTACCAAGCAAAATTATTCCTTGAACCAGCGCAACATCTATGGACAGGGTTCTCGCCAACGACCAGAACCACCAAGGTGACACAGGAAGCTCATAATGGTCAACAAAGGTCTTGGCAGCAGTACTGGAGTGAAACCAGCTCCATGAAATCAAACAAGCCACATAATGATGCCGCTAATTACACACATGAAGAATGATAACAGAAACTATATTAGCATCCAGAAGCAGGGTAGTCAATGGCTTTTTGAAGATTCTGTCCATCACCTATGAATCAGAACGCTCGGGTCATGGGGAGAAAGTGAAAAAGTTAAGGAGTCTTGGACAAATGCTCGCAACAGAACAAAGAACACACTGGAAAAACTAAACAGCTAAAGAAAGCTCCGTGTAAAAGGTCACGAGTTACATCGTAACACCAAGAACAGAAAATGGGAAAAGCATTTGAGGCGCCGATTGCTTTTGTTTTTTCTTAATGCATGCTTGAGTGTGCACGTGTCACACTTCCTGGTGACAATTTTGGTGACATTTTGCCAATCTGAAACAGAACCAGCAAGCAAGATAATGGAAAACAATGTATTGTGGATTTACCGACTACCTTGGAATTAATATAAAGACTGAAACCTGTTTTGTCATACCAAGGCAGTTATAATTTTCAGTCCTGAAAAGGTGAACTTAGCGACTGACCTAGGAATCATGCTAGAAGTGAGCGGTGTCCTTTTAGAAGAGGAATTATTTTGGTAATATTACCAGAGTTTTAAAACCATAAATTTTACTCCCATGTAGGACTGGATCTAACAAGTATTCAGAGAAATAAAGAATATATGAATAAGATTTTTTCCCTGCTAATTTAGCTTGACTTCTAAAAACTGGAAAATATTTACGGATGTGTCACTTGATATATAAAATTGAAAGTAGAGTAAAAAATATTTGTTTTTCTTGATTAATTAGCAATTAACCTAAACCAACAATTAACACAATCACATAAAATTGGCCCATAGTCACTGGGGTCATATTGCTGGGTTTTATGCTGTCTGGGTTCCTTCGCCAAAAAGGCTGTTCGATAAGCATTCAGGTGAATTAGCGAGAGAAAGACAAACCGAGATGGAGGGATAGGAAGAGGGGGCGGCCGGTTCGCTTCCGGCACAGAGACAAAAACCTCTGACTTCAGCGATTTGAGTTTCTCTGCTGGTAGGTTATGGAGGAGCAGCTAGATCTCTAACATGACCATGCACACGTAATAAACCTCAAACTGCAGGCAAACAGGCAAGAAGATTAACACTATATATTAGTGAGTGTAGAAAAGCGAGGGAAGCTCACTTTTTAGGCAAAATCAGGCTGTTTTTCTGATAATATAGGCATACACGGCTTAAAGAGCATCATTTTCTTTAAGAATCAATGCATAACTATAAAATTTATGATTAGTGTGTTTATGTGAGACTGAGAATAATAGATTTAAAAATGTACAGGTTGATCTTTGGTTTGTCAGTAAACACCTACTCATTCTATAAGCTTGACTCTCGCTTTCCTCATCCTTTTCACTCCTAAACCTCTTTAGTCCTTCTCTTTTCTCAGTCTCTCTTAGTCACCAAATGTCGATGGCTGACTTTTCGTAGCTAGATAATGGGGGCAGACATCACCAACAACATCAGGGACACAAGCACAAATACACACCTCAAATTAAAGTGCGTGACACAGCTCAGATACTGATTTGCACCCTTTGATACCTCTTATCAAGCAGAAATAAGCACCCCACAGTGTCAGCCAACCACAGAACAAGAAGCTGACATAACTATTGTTTACGTTCCCCCTTAGTTCGCAAAGATAAGGCGCTCCACATTCAGCGCGAGTTCGCCTTGCTAGGGGATGCAACACTGCAAATGCTCAAGTAGTCTGATATTCAAAATGAGGCTCTCCAGGAAAACACTTGATTCGGAGGTCGTGTGTGCATCAGACTTCCTCCCGCAAGTCTGATTATACAGGTCCACAACTCTCACTACCAGCACTTCCACATTTACATTACATTTCTTTAGAAGATAGAAGTATCTGAAGCAATGTTTTCAAGAAAGCAGAGTCAGACAATCACTGGACCAAATTTTTAGTGTACTAACCTTACTAAAGCATATTAACACCAACACTTATTTTCACACTAACACAGTCATTGCAAGTCATATTTCATAATAGTTGGACACATGCTTCGAGGCCGGTTCACCCAACCACAAGCCGACACGTCTGTATGACCAGCCTGTACACGTGTCAATTAAGCTAAATCACAGAATCACTGTGAATCACCTTTCCTTAAACTCTCCTCCACGCACTGGCAAAGAGATTTTCTTTGGTTATTGCCAAAATAAAAAAAACACATTTTTTCAGAGAGCGATATATAATGCCTGGGATCTTCTGTACAATTACATACAACAATAGGCTAATATACATTACAGCCCAATCAAGAAAATGTGTGCTGGGGGAATTAGTCTCTAAAATGTTCATGGTGTCTGTGTGTGTGGCCTGACATGGACTGACACCCCCTTCAGGATACGCCCAGCCTTGTTCTAGTTGGAAAACTTATGATTTGTGAACTCCTGAACAGAAAGAGAGGAATTATAATGCATTTTCAGAAGAGAAAAAAAAATCTCAGAATTTCTAATTTGCTGCACAGTCTTAATGTAACTTTAAGATACATGAAAATATAAATCACAACAAATGCCCAAGGCATTTCTGCATCTGCGACTGTTTTGTATATCACTGGCGTCTTCTACCTATTTGCTGGTCTCTCTCTCGCTCAGAACGGATCCGCACCACCCACTCCTCTTTCTAAAGTTGACTCGAGCTTCTCTACTTTGTCAATATGGTTTCCGAGTCTCTCACTCCAAGCTGAGTCCGCACCACGCAGGCCGAGCACAGCGGCATATCGCCACAGCCGCCGCTGAGGCAGCGGCCGCGCACCGAGCAGGGCCCCCAAGGCTGACGTACGAGCTACGTTTCTCCATCTTTTTCCATCTCCGCTCCGCCTTTCCCGCCCCTGGCTGAGTTGTTGTTCTCACCTCTGCCACCGAAACTTAGAACTGAATTTACGAAGAAAGTTCATCACTACCTAACGGAAGCCTCGCCATTCGCTGAGCTTTTTCCATTGCCCGTCCTGACAGTCTTCCCAGCAACACACACAAATCTAGCAAATGTGTGTACACAGAATGTAGGAAAATAAATCTCTGTGAAACTGGAACATGTCTAAAGGATAAATCGTATTTTTTTAAACATATATATCGATTAATCTTAAATGGAAAGTGGATGTAAACAAAGCGTAAACCTGAATGGAGGTTGTTTGTCTGTTTCCTCTGCTTCCTGGTTCTAGTGACCAGTGGCTGAGCATGTTAGGCGTGAAGCCTGCGCGTTCTTCACCGGTGATGCACTAATACACCCAACCGAACCGCCATTTCAGGTAAAGGGCAGAGGCCTCCGCCGTCTCCCGACGTCATTTCAGCAGCTTGTTTCAGCAGCTTGTTTCAGCAGCGGACAAAAAAAATAAAAAATCAATGCCAATGCAGACACCCGGACTTTTCAGGCGACTGAGTCATACTTGGGCCGCCTTAGCCGTAAATTTGTTCAGTTTTCCACCAACACCAGAAAAAAAGAAAGTTTCAGAGTCCAGTAAGGCTCACCTCTCAGGTAGGCCTTGGGTTTGGCTCGAGATGAACAAGGGTCCATGACAGCAGCCCTAAACCAGCGTGTCTGTATGAATTATAAAATTACTCAAAGTAAACTTACATCGAGGAAAAAAAAAATTGTATAATAGCATGAGGTTAAGAAATGAGCCAAAACTCTCTTTTGCTTCTTCGGAAAACATCTCTCTCACGCTCACATACACACACTGCGTTCTTATAACCTAAAATTTAAAAGGTTTTGTTTTAGATACTCTGAAAAGCAGAAGGATACAAGGGGGGGGGGGGGGGAATTTGACAGGCAACATTCTACACCTTATAAAACTTTAAAAAAAAATTCCCCCAAATAAAAATTAAGATTTGCCAGAATTGAAACTTTTACTATCAATAAATAAATCCTTTCAGAAGGAGAAATTGAAAGGCAAACAGAACGGCACACTGATTACCCTGTCAAAAGCTAAAATCAGAGATTTAAACCTGCTGTTAATGCAGCCATAGACAAGGACGGAAACGGTTACGTACGTAATGGCAACAGATGTATTTTGGCAAATAAAAAGCCACAACAATTGGGTTTTCAATAACCATGACATAGGTACACACACACACTCACACACATGCGCACACACACACAGCCACAGCTTGGCCCCGTACACACAGTGTCACTCCCTCCCAAACACAACAAACGCTCAACACTGGAGGACTATAAATAGCTGAACACCTTCCAAAACACAAAACACCAACAAAACAACCTGAGGCGTCCTGAACACTCAGAGATATGTGCAGGTGGGAGTCTGACTCTCCATCTGCACTCTTTGATTTGGTTTTATACCAGTTGCTGAGCTGGCTGGGAACATGCATCGGAGAGGAGCAAGGCCTGCGTGTTGTCTCCACATAATGGCCCACGGTGCTCTGACCTCAGGGGAACATCACTGAAGGACCGGTGAAAAAAAATTGAGCCACTTGCTACAGCTGTGTCCACCCTCCTCCACCTCTCTCTAAAATATATATTACACTCCTTTAACCCCCCCCCACAGTCAAAATCCAGACAAACGGTCAAGACTTTACATGAAATGGGGGCCAACAGGGGGCCAAGTAGGTTCATTCGAGACGGTGAGAGACGAGAGTTGGGGTCCGACTGAAAGCACCTTCCTCTTGGTGTCGGCGGGTACGTCTGAGACAACCTCACGGAGGAAAAGAAAAACCGTGCCCCAACCCCTACGAAGTATGCTCTGTGAGCCAGCACTGTGCCGAGAGCCTCCAACACAGCCGAAAGAGGCAACGAGGAAGCGGTTACCAGCATGCTTTTGAATTACATATTTAAGAGTAAACTCAGTTGTAACAGAAAACAGGTGCTCGGGTATGGCAGATAACATCAACGCCATCCATCGATCACACAAAGGCTAGGCACGCACTGCGAAGTCCTCTGATGTGTCACAGATACCAGTGTAGTTTGGTTGGTTCACAGTGATGCTGGAAAATGGAACCAATGATGCTGTAATTCAATGGCCAACCAACATATTCCACCACCATCCAGTAGGTTATATGTTTAGTACCCTCCTTTCCAAGAGCACATAGTATATATTGTCTGGAGAATTCCGTCAAATGGCAACGGGATTAGAAAGCTTGATGTGCATTTGAAGCACATTTTAAGAAATTTCCCCAATGGCAGGTGGGGGATGTTAAATTTGGCAACAGCTTGCCAAAATTGGACAAACATAAGAATTTTACTACTAATTTTGAAACTGCTGCAAAATGAGGCAATTCTAAGAAATAAATTCACAAATATCACAAGGCTTGTGGCAAGATCACAAGCTTACGAGGAAGCAATGCTCTCCTGTTTTAACCCTTTTGATCTGTTAATTAGACAGTTGGGGAAACCGTTACTTCGCAAATGTAAAAATGCTGCCCTGTTTAACTGCGTTGGATTACTCAGATGTTTTGCAGCAGAGGGTTCCGTTTGCAGCCCTTTGCCCGGCAAGGCCAGCGTGGGGGAGAACGTGGCAGGAGGGACAGGGGGAGAAGGAACATGGGAAACGAGGACAGGGGGGGGCTAAAGGCAGAGAAAAGGCAGACGACAGGCAGCAACACGGTACCTTGATTCTTGGAAGACAAGCTCACTTGAAAGGGTGAGAGTGGGAGAGCAAGTGAGAGCGAGTGAGACGTGGGTGCGGAGAATGGGGGAGGCTGAGGGGGTGGGGGGGTTAATCTGATAGGAAAATCAGGTTTAACCTCCAAAAATCTGTGGCAGGAGGGGTGCAGAGGGGGCCCAGCAAAAGGGGAGCGGCTGTGGTTTTGGTGCAGGTGTAGGTGCAAGATGGAACAGCACGTCTCTGAGTCGCAGCCAGCGGCAGGAGAACAAGCCAGGCCAAACGCCACGGCAGGCGGCAAGAGGAACAGACAAGGGGAGGCGTTAAAACTCACGCGTGACACCAGAGGTACGTGGGGGGGGGGGGGGGGGAGCGCCACTGCAAGGCCTCTGCGCTCCCCCCCTCCCCAAGCCAGAGCTATCCGGATGCTGGCAGTTGTCCGAATCCTAATATCAAGCCCCGTCCTCATTCCAGAGCGCGACTTTCCTGCAGACAGGTGCCACCATCCGAATGTTTCATTTTGCAGCCGGGGAACATGCAGGTATTTCACACGAGCCCAGAACTCGAATGACATCACTGCTAACCGTCCTAATCCTTGTCAAAATATACGTTCTTAGGGCGTTTCAGGGTGTTGCATTAACATGTAAATTTCTGTTTACCGAAACAGTGAATGGAGATCATTTTATGCTAAATATGTGGATATCTTTTCAAGACACAAACATATGTTATACTACACATGAACACAAACCTCTATATACACTTATATACAGGATTTTGCAAAAGGTTTAGGCTGCCAAATAAAATGTTTAAATGATCTTCACGTTGGTGTTTGGTATTACGTCTGTCAAAGTGTGTCAGCTTAGCCACTTCAAAACCTCTCAGAAAGTCACCCCAGTATTTGTAGTAACCTCGATTGTTGACCAGACTGTTTGCATACCATGTTTGGCTAATCCATACCACATCAAAAGTATTTGAATTAAGTTATTTAATTAAGTGAGCTGGTACTGAAATGTAAGGAATACGAGGAATGACTGGGGTGCCCGAGTAGAGGTCTGGGAAGCAGAAGGGTATTCATCAAGCAATACGATAAAATATCAGGAACTTTTTGGAGAACAGAAGAAATTCTTGTTAGTTTCTATTGTCACTGTTCATTTGCATATATTGTAATGTTAAATGACTTTTTTCTCTGAGAAAACATTATTTACTACCCAGATATATAGCTTTAAACAAACATTCTTCCTTTCCGTTTTCTTTCGATGACTTTTGAACGGTGTTATATATTTGCACACTTGAAGCAGTGTATAATAAGAGCTGACGAACAGCGTTTTAACCAGCGCTGCCTGCTGCCAGGTTTGGTTGTTATTTGGTTGTTGTTCAATTATTTATAGTTGGTATGCAGTGTGTTATGTTACAGGGCACAACATCCAAGCATCAGGCCGAGCAGCTGCCACAGCTGTATGGCGACGGACTTCCCCAGACCCAGACGCTTCACAGAGACTAACGGGGAGGAGTGTCTCTGTTTAAGAGAAACGTGCCCATCTGTGTGACGCTGGGTAAGCGCGGTTGGGGGGGCGGGGGGAGGGGGCGTGCAAGGGACGGTCAGGAATGTCTGAGCGTTGGCCGTGCAAGGCAGGGACAGCATGTGTGATGGCACGTGTCCGCATAGGCGTCCCGCCCCAGGAAGATGCAGCGAGTGGGCAGACTGTGTTTGGTGCGCAGTGCGTGTGTGTCTTGCGTGTGCGTAGGCCGGGTATCTCAACCACGGGAAGCGGGAAGGGATTGGCGTGAAGACCGGTGGGGGGGGGGGAGGGGGGTCGCGTTAACTCCCCCCGCTCCCCGCCACACTCTTTCTGCAGAAAAACGTGGTTTAAGCGACGTGATGTTGCAGAACCAACTGATCCCGATCAGCTTCCTGTTTCTCATGTCTAAGCCTTGACACGAGTGTCGGCCTTTTGCAAAGGGGGGGCGAGGCGGCAAGGTACAAGCCCGGGACACCAGGGAGCGCGGGGGGGAGAGCAGTAGGGCAGCAAAGGTTACCCTCGTTTCTCTGTCTGTCTAACTAGCTATGGGGCATCGGCCAAGGAATAATCTGAAACGGCACAAACCGAACAACAACAATCGACACGGAAACGGTGACGCGGGTCCATTGGTGACAAAACCCGCCGTGTGGACAGGTCCCCACCTCAATTACTCTAATCCAGAACGCTAGTTAATTAGCCTGAGCAGTGAAAGCTGTTTGGCTGGGTGGTCAAAGAATGCAAGAGAAAAAAAAAGAAAAGAAAAAAAAGTTGTGAATATGACAGACAAAAAAGGAAGTGTAAGGCAAATAACTTCCTCTCTTCTCGTAAACGCAGAAGACCAACGTAATGAGTTTTCTGAAGCCATCTAGCCCCCCCTAACCCTCCATCCCCACCTCAATTTGGCCCAAATTCACACAGCCCAACTTTGTGCTGAGAGACACGCCCTAATGTCCAGCTAGGCGGACTGACGCGCATTTCCCGACAGCCGATGCTGGCGTCCTGAGAGCTGCCCAGCGGCGTGGCCGCGAATCAGGCCGTCTGAGTGGGGATGAGTGGTAAGGCTACCCGGGAATTGCTGACACGACAGCAGAGGGAGCTTAATCATCTCCCCCTCCTTCTCGTTCTCCCTTTCTGTCTGAAAGTGAAACCCCCATGTGTTATGAGGGGGAATTTACATGGGTCCACACGGCCTAATTCAGATACTTTACTGGAACTGCGTTCTCGGTCTTCATGTCCGTGGGTGTCTGAGGGTGTGTTTACATACATGAGCCTTCCGCTTTCTTTGAAAGCCCCCCCAAATCATCATCATCATCTCTGTCACACACACTTCGGCACCTCGCTCAGACCACACATGCGTCAAGTAATCTCACGAGCCGAGTCCATATCCAATCGCCCAGGCTCTGAGCTGGGAGGCTCACACTGGTGCTGGTCTGAAACCACCTTACCTCCAGTCCATAAACTCCAGAGACGCTGCCGCCTCACTGTCCCTCCTCTGACTCCGGCAGTCCTCTCGGGTCGAAAAGCTGTGAGACTGACAGAAAAAGTCACGTCAAGGACGAGCATCATACTAAATGCACAGCAAGGAGTTTAAAGTAACGAGAAAACACTATGCGGTCAGATAAAAGCATACGGCCCTGGGACAGCTTTGTCCCCCAAGGTACAAACTGCATTAGAATCTGTTCCTCAGAAATCTTCCATAAAAATGTCCATTGGAGTCCATTTCTGTATCTATAGCTAGGGTACAACTGGTATACCCTTGAGGGTACAAGCCCAGTGGAAAGTAATTGTACCCTCAAAGGTATAAACTGGTACTTTTTTTTCTGACAGTGTAGGGGCATGGATACCCTGGCAGATTCATGGGGGGCCAGCACTTTACAGGGGCCCTTGAATACATAACATTATGTAATGTAAGGGGGTGGGAGCAGGGGGGCCCAGGGGCCTCAGAAAGTGGGGGTGGTGGTGGTAGGGGGGTCTGTGCAGGGAAGGACAGAGAAACTGATCAGCAGGTTCCGCACAGGAGGAAACAGACTAACAGGTTAACACAAACAGAAACGGGTAACACTGCACCACACTGCATAACATTTCAGGGCAAAAACAAAATATTAAAATACGAATCCTCTGGATTTCTTGAACTTGACTTTAACTTAAAGGAGCCGCAAAATATACATTTATAATACAATGAGAAATGGACTTATGCAGTGAGTATTTTTGAGTGATACCTCAGCCATGTCAACCAACTACCAAGGAGCATGCAAGAAACAAACGGTTGCCACAAGAACGACAGAGGTTTAGTTATAACTATGATAATTATCTACGTTACTTTTCTTTCTAGGTTTTGGTCAACTCCACCAAATCATTATCCGAAGGGAAATATTTAAGCCAGCGCGCTTAAAAAAAAAACAGCCTAAAGCGAATTGCGACCACAACCAACTTTAATAACATCATATTCCAGGTCCACCACACACAGTTTATCCACCTAACCCACGGTGTCAGACATGTAACGTGGTCTAGCGTACTGCAACATAATTATACCCAGCTAAAATATACATTTTTTATAAAGCAATTCTTAATGGTCTAAAATATCAGCGCATACTTTAAATTTTGAGATTTCGCCACGACCCCTGCAACAATGTCAGTGTTAACATAGCATTAACAACTTTATTAATTAATCATTATTAATCAAGCGGCTCTTTAATTGCAATGTGAGTGTTGGATCTCAGCATAACTCCAGTTTCCATATGCAAAGCGACAAAAGGGGCATGACAATCATGGGCACTGAATAAGAACAGAAATGTGGCACCGAGAACGCCACGAGGTGGAAGGACATCGGGAGGAGGCCGGGAGGAGCGCACCCTCGCAGGTGTGAGCGCTGACCCCATCGATAAAGGGACGCTATAATTGGCAAAAGCCTGCTGGAGCCCAAGTAATGATACCTCGGCGGCGTGGTTAATTCATGATGAATGCTGCGGCTTCTTGGGAAGGCCATGTGACACCAATAGTTATTCTCAGCCCAGTCAGTTATCGAAACTTGTCTATGCATGGCTCATTTAATAATAAAGCAGCATAAAACAGCCTTCGGCAGAAACGTTACTGTGCTCCAACCCAAAGTCCGATTTTTTTTTCTTTTTTGCATTGCCTCATCTTCTTAATTTGCTCAGTGAGAAATCCAATCTGCTATTGTAAATACTAAAAAGCTCAAGATGTATACACCGAGAAAAGAAAGGATTAACTTAACTGTTATTGTCTAATAGGCCTTTAAGGTGAACTGATGGGCTCCAGATGTATTAAAACAACACTTCGGATAATAATTCCTAAAAGCAAATAGTCGCATTTATTTCGCCATTTTTGTACATAAATGACAAACCGTGCGTAAAACTAAATGAGACACCTAGTCATTTTGACTGGCAGGTCCGTTGGCTTTCACACACCCTTTTAAGTCTGATCACATCACTAGATCACTTAGATCTCAGGACACACATTAGAAACTTCTGAAAATCGGCGATCGCTGTTTAAAAACAACACAGGGCTGAACTGACAGAAGAAACACACAAATATTTTATTTTTGTATAAAAGGGACAAACATAGCCTTCTGTTTGCGGACTATTACCATGTGCAAGATCTCACCAAGTTCAGCAAACCACTTTCGTGTTGGCGTTTTACATAGGGTAATTGGGGTAGTATTTTCGTTTGTAAATACGATAAAAGCTCATAGAACGATCCAGTGCAGCATTTATAATTTAAAAAGTAAATAGGCGCCGTTTAAAGCTGTATTAAATGCGACACATGGCCGGACCCAGTCGAGTTTAACAGGCTGAGCCGGTCGGGCGGCACAGCTATGGGCAAGTATAAGCACCATTTGACACCAAGGAAATAGCAAACAAAATTACTCCATCTAGACCTCCCGCTGAAATAAAGCTCGATAATATTTAACACATTCAGCTGGAAGAAAATGAAATGTAAAGATATATATATATATATAGCCTATATATATAAATAATCGGAGATACCGAGGGTGAAATAGAGTAGTGGCTCATAAATGGCAAAGGAAGATTGACGACTTTAAAAGCGGTGGCGACGCCGATAATGACAGCTCGCACCGTGTAATAGATTATTTGGTGCGTATTCAGCGATGGTTTTGGGTGTCAGCCGGACTCCGCTGCTATTAATAGCAGGCAGGTAATATCCCGCACGATGCGCCTCACCTGTCCGCCACCGCGGAAATCGATTCGGGCATTTATGCACGCCGGCTCCGGCAATGACACGGCGCAGGGCTGCGTATGAGCGGCGGTGCGCTGCATGGTGGGGGACACTGGCGAAGAAACGTGGGTCGCTTGCAAGATCGGAAGAAATTAATGCCGACACGTCACACGGGAGTTACCGAGCGCCCATGACGTGGGTTAGTCCTGCCGTGACCCCGGTTAGGAGTGAGAAGTGGGAAGAGGGGGACTTCTGGTAGCGGGGTGGGGGGATACAGAGTATGGAAGTAGGCAAAAAAGACGAGCGCAGCGCAAGTTTACCCCCAAAAAAGCCGCAGACGGAGATGTAGGAGCTTTTTTTTTTTACCTGCACGCCGGTGCGTAAGCGCGGATCACCTGTGCTGTCTTGTCTCGTCCCACCTGACCGGCTTATACTTCCTGGATTCAGACTCGAGCTGTACCACCCCGCCTGCCCCCCCAGCACCAGCACCGGCACCACCTTGTTAACTCCCCGGGGATACCTCTCTCCCGTGCCACTTTCTTTTTTTCCCCCCTCTGTTTTGCCGTATTTACACGGTCTGCTCGAGGTCCTGCACTCGGCTGCCAATGCGTTTCGGTGTCGCTGTTTCCGAGTCCCTCTGTCGGCTCCCCATAGACCGCTAGATCGCTTGCGAGAACTCCCCCCACGTCTTGTCTGGCCCACTCCAGCTCCCAGCTCCTCCTTATACTGACAACCAGGAAGCGGCTTGCCCTACTTACGCCACGCCGCGGATTGGCTCTGTCAGGCCAGGGAGAACCGGTGGGGTGGGGAGGGGAATGGGGGGGTCGGACACTGAGCTATAGGCCATTGACGATGTCTGTCGCTCCTAGGTAAGAAGCGTATGTGGAGGGGGAGGGGGCAGGACAGGTTAAACTCCTGGGATGACAAATGCTATCCAAAAAGGAGAGAGCCGGTGAAGACCGGGACTACGTGTGTTAATTTGGATTTTTAACACCGGTGACTTTTTTTTAACCGCAGTTTGGTGGGGGAGGGATGTTGCGATTGCTCTGCGGAGAGATCACAGCTCTGTAAGAATCCACCCCCCTTACACGATGCGACTGAAGTGTGAGGCAAATTATTTGCAGATCAGTTAAGATAATAGTATTTACACTGACACTTGTCCCCCGAAAGTAATTATTTTCTACCCGCAGTAGCACAGAAGAGGGATGCAATCCACCCCCACCCAGAAAAAAATCTTCCCGATGTTATGTAAATCAATACGTCAGTATTAATATTAAACTTACATTCCTATAAATCTGACCGATTCCACGCTTTCAGTTGGTATTATCCAACTGACCGAAAATGTGTTGAGAACTTAGCTGTACCCCTGAAAAAGCATCCTGCGGAGAAATAAATCTTTAACAGGGCACCTGACACAAATGCAGCGGCCATTATTTCGGGCACCTGCACACTAGGACAGGAGACAGGGGGAAATGTTCTGCCCCATTTAAAGCCGTTTGACAGCAGTACAGGGACATATCCTCCACAAACCACGCGAAAAATAAATGCATGTATATACGCGAAAGAGAGTAAGGTGAGGCGTAATAAATGATCGGCTGAGTGTAAGTCGCGATCAAACAAGGGGGCGACGAACGATCACACGCGAAGGGGAAATACAGTGCTTAAGTGGAGGGATGTGTAAGGAAGGAGAGTTAGAGGATGAGGTTAGCGCCCCACAGCATTACACCCTCCCCTCACATCCACCCCAGCGCAAACATACTTCCTGTTTGAAGTGGTTACAGCAGACATAGGAATCACCTTACTCTTTCTAAGTCTGCGTATGTTGAGAGCGCCGCTCGCTCCTGGCTCCCCCGCGCCCGCTCCGCTCGTCTTAGAAAAGGAACAGCGACAGGAAAGCTTAAATATAGCAGCATGCGGTGAACCCACCCGACACACCGCCGACCCCCCCGACACACCGCCGAATCCCCCCCACCCCCACGCCCCTACCTGCCTACCACCCTGTCAATCTGTGCGCACCCTGCGGTGAGCGCACAGCTACTGTGCAGGGTGCCGAGGTCTCAGTGGAAACTGTACTCCCCCCTCTCGGTGCCTTATTTAGTCATTCATTAGGGTAAGCAAGTTTTTTTTTTTTTTTACCTCTTTATCGGCGCTATCTACAGAGCGTGGCTTTTGTAGCTTACTTCAGCAAAGATTAGAACCAACAGCAATGTAACTTCAGATTGTAACGTGACGGTATCTCATCCCATTGACTTATGTTAAAGTCGTTGACTTGAGAATTCTAACTGGCGGCTATCAATCTCTATTTACGTGAATTTAGTCTACCTTATACCGAATAGGAAATTCATAGTGTTTCTACTTCCAAGTCTTCATCCTAAACTCTAACTAGTATTTTTCAATAAATTGTAAGTTTAATTTAGCGTCTTGTAATTTAAACATCTCTATCTGCAGCACCCATAAACATTCATTTGGTTCCTCTCAGCACATTTATTTAGAACTTACAGAATACTCTCAGAAAACATCATGGCAAAATATATATATGGCACTACCACATTGCATCCTAAAATACAAGGAATATAGTAGGCATTTTGCGCCACCTTGTGGCTAACCCGCGTACAACAGGCTTGCACGCACAGGAAAACGGACATATTAATCGATGCGTTTTTATTGCTCAGGACCAGTGCGTGTCGGGATATGGAGCCTCGTTGAACACTTTGATTGTTTGCCAGACGACCAGGTCGCCACCTATCACATCAGTGACCCTTAGGCGTCTGCAGAGGGGCGGGTGTCAGTCTCGTGTTTCCACAGTTCTTCTGCGTTTCGCAGCCAGGAGGTCTAGAATGAAGCAGAGCAGCAATGAGACGGCAGGACCCCGCAAAGCGTCACCCTGAGAACATCCGGCCAGATTTCTCACCAGTAGTGAATTGGAGGTCATGAGGCTGTTCTGCAGGCGCAGCAGAGCAGTCAGCTTTCCTGACAGCACGCTCAGCTCTTGGGATAATTCTGAACAGGCTGCCTCATATTCTGGAAACAAAGACGCAAAGATGGGAGGATATATTACTGATTAACTGACATATATTTAGCATGGAGTGAAGCTAAACCAAACGGAGGGTCAATTTAACGTCACATGTATCTTCATATCGATCATATTTTCATTGCGTTTTATGCCCTCATTTTCCAGATTCTTTAGTACAGGGTCACAAGGACCCCAAAGCCTTTCCCAGGATGCACTAGTCCGATCCATCTCTCCCTCTCTCTGTCACACACACGCACACACACACGCACACACACACATCTAACCATCCAGAATTTCCCGTTGGGATCAATAAAAGTATATTTATCTGTGTTTTTGGACTGCAGGAGGAAACAGAAGTACCTAAAGGAAACCTGTGTGAATACGCAAATCTCTCTCTCTCTCTCTCACACACACACACACACACACACACAGACACACACATACACACATAACCCAAGGTGGTAATCAAAGCCTCAGGCCTGAAGGTGTGAGGCTACAGTGCTAACCACTGAATCGCCACACCTCTCCCTTGCTGAATTTCATTTTAATATTATATTGTTCTATTCAGTTCAAGTTAAAGGGCTGATTTGCACAGCACTTCATGAACTGTCATCTACAAGGTGACCTGAACCGACTGTTATTTCGAAATCTGATCTTCCCTCTAAAACAATAGCATCTTTCGGAGACGCCTCCGCATAGAAAGGTGATACCACTTGTCACATATCACAAGTCAAACTGTAAATTGACAACAACGACCATCTCGTTAAAATTCAAAGTGCAGCAAAAAATACCACATTTTCGGTATCACATCTAAAGCTGAAAGTGCAAAACTAAAAGTCTAAAACTAAATATCATCACCCAATGTCCGAAATCAGTCTTTTCTGTTGTTTTTGCGTAATGCATGCTTTTCTACAATGTCTAAAAAGCATCGCAAATAAGATTTCCAGAATCTTTGCACATGTAAATAATCAAGAATTTAAAATAATTATTTTGTTGTGAAATTACTTTGCTGTCATAACCAGTGGCCTGCAAAATGTTTTACCTTTATGATTAATTTACAACTTGACTATGTTTATCAAGAGCGGTTTGACATTTCTGCGCGGAGGCGGCCGGCTGCCTTTACTGTGGCGCTTAGAGGAATCAGATCTCCACATCAAGGCTTAAAATCGACGCATCTTTGGTGACTAAGAAGGGCATTTTCAATTCTAAAAAAAATGTAGGTGAAGAACAAGAAAAAGAGGAGCGTGACAGAGGAACTCCAGATACAAAAGTAACGAACGCAGTAGTTCCTGCATGCGGCTAAAAACAAGCATTTATCTAACAGTATGCGTCTAGTTTTTATATATTTTATTTTATGAAGTTTAATTTTTTATCCTTTATTTTGACTGCCTGATGTAGGTTATATGAGTAAAAACAGCTACGCTACCTCCGTACCATTAGACTAAAGTGGGTTTGGCATACACAAAGTAACCCACCTTTCATCGCTTTTTCCACGTTAGTCGACATCCTGGAAGAAACAATGTTACAATGTGGGAAGAAGAATAAGGTATTATCATGTCCTAATTACATGCCCGCGTTTTAGTTACACCACGCGCCAATCATTTGACCTGCGCTTTCTTAGGACGCCGAGTGGGCGCCATGCGACCGTCATCAAGCCGCGTGATGAAGGGTGCCGTAATACACCGAGTGCAAGAGCCATCGCGATCGCTTCGTCACATCCATCCGTCCTTCCTGGTTGTCGTAATACATCAAGTATTGGAGTCTTCGTGATTGCTTCGATTCATCAAGCCATCATTCCCAATGGTGTTAAGCTGGGGGCCGTAATACACTAAGAAGCAGTATGCTCGAAACATCCATCCATGTCACATTTGGTTATCGATTTCAAGTGTGCGGAGAATTAAACCCTATTCCAAGCAGCACAAAGCAGGGGTCACCCTGGCTGCCATTTGCTGAAAAAAAAAATCGTTTTTAATTTGCACACTATTTTTGGCAGATGCTTTTATATAATAAATCATAATTAATAAGCTTAAAACCTTACTCCTTCTCCTACAGACTTGTGAAAACTGGCCGACCTTCTGAAAATAATCATCTTCATCAGTCTTCATAAAGGGACAGTGTCTGTGTTGTCAGGTGTCATTATATGGTAATACAATCCACACATTGTACTAAAATGCCTCTAACAGCTGAGCACAACCTTTTAAACTTTGTAAACTACAACAAAGAACTGCCAACTGAACATACGGACACGCGTCATCCGAATTGGAGTATCTCTCCCAGTGTCCTCCATGTGCTTCCTGGGACCGGCTCAAGCTGGGCCTGGGTATAGTGATTAATTGCATTGTGTGCTTTCTTTTTATAATGGGAAACTCACCAAACATAATATGTAATAACTATACATTAATGTAAGAATCTGCAGCTAGAGAAATGTTGCCTTATATAAGCTGACATGATAATCCTCGCTTTTGTTTAATTCATTTATCGTGGTCAAGTCGTACTTCTGCAATTCAAACTTCTTCCCCCCATTCTAGCTTGACCTTTAACTCGCGCGAAGGATGCCGCGCTTGTGTGATGGTTTCCCTTTTCAGATGTACTGTATTCTCAGCTCAAAGTGGGGTTTTTATGGTTGGTGTTAATAGTGTTGGTGTAGATAAAATCCCCCCCCCCCCATTTTTTTTCTTCATGTGGACTGTGCCCAATCTGCCCCCACACAAACAGCCTGTATGGTTAATGGATTAAATCCAGCACCTTTGATCACAACCAAATTTATACTGAAAACTACAGCAACATCAGGCACTGCCTGGCTAGATATGGCTGTGGCCTGACACATGCAGGCTGGATGGTTTGGCTCATGGTAGTTTTACTTACACAAAACTGTTCTGATGGCAGAACAAATAAATGATTGGTTCAGAGAGATCACCAATCAGATTGTAGAGGTGATGGGTCCAAGCAACTAGAGGAGGTGGAACCAACCAATCAGATGTCTT
The DNA here is from genome assembly GCF_048594095.1 of Paramormyrops kingsleyae. NCBI lineage: Eukaryota > Metazoa > Chordata > Actinopteri > Osteoglossiformes > Mormyridae > Paramormyrops > Paramormyrops kingsleyae. Next base: position 26,005,226 of record NC_132805.1, read on the forward strand.
GGTCCCGCCTCTTCCATTTCCTTGGACCCACCTCCTCTACAATCTAATTGGCTAGCTCTCTGAAACAATCATTTTTCATTCTGCCCTCAGAACAACTTTGTCTAAGTAAAACTCCTACGAGCGATGGTTTGTGTCTTTCTGCACTGTGTGTATATGTAGTTTACATATTCTCCTAGCACCGTAGGGCTCAGGGGGTTGAGGTGGTATGGTTATGATCAGGTGACTGGTTCAAATCCCCAGGTCAGTAGAGTGATTTCACTTTAGGGCCCTTGAACAAGGTCCTTAATTCCTAACTTCTCCAGGGACTGTCTGACCCTGCTTTTTCAAACAAGGTATGTTGTATTGGATAAAAGTATCTGTTAAATAAAATGTAAATGTTTTTGTGACTAAGTTGGCATCCCTAAGAAACACCCCATGTTCACCTGAAGGTTTGTGTACCCTGCCATGGGTTAGTATCCCATCCAAGGTGTCTCCTGCTTTTTTCCCTACCATGGACTGGTGTCCTACCCATAGTGATTCTTGCTTTGTTCCCTGTCACAGATTGGTATCCCATCCAGGGTGTTTCCTTCTTTGTTCCCTGCCACGGGCTGGTATCCCATCCAGGGTGTTGCCTGCTTTGTTCCCCAGGATAGACTGACTGTGACCCAGGATAAACAGTTATAGAAGACAGATGGAACAGTACAAATGTTCTCTGTTCAGCATCTTAATTCTTACTGAAATCTGCTTCCATATCATAAAGGATTAAGGACAAAAATGTTTAGCTGTGATTTCAGGAAGTGGCCATCTTCATTTTGATTGGATGTTTGTGGAGCTCCTTCTTTGTTCCCTGTCACAGATTGGTATCCCATCCAGGGTGTTTCTTTCTGTGTGCCCTGCCATGAGCTGGTATCCCATCCAGGGTGTTTCCTTCTTTGTTCCCTGTCACAGATTGGTATCCCATCCAGGGTGTTTCCTTCTTCTTTCCCTGCCATGGGCTGGTATCCCATCCAGGGTGTTTCCTTCTTTGTTCCCTGTCACAGATTGGTATCCCATCCAGGGTGTTTCCTTCTTTATGCCCTGCCACGGGCTGGTATCCCATCCAGGGTGTTTCCTTCTGTATGCCCTGCCATGAGCAGGTATCCCATCCAGGGTGTTTCCTTCTTTATGCCCTGCCATGAGCAGGTATCCCATCCAGGGTGTTTCCTTCTTTTTTCCCTGCCATGAGCTGGTATCCCATCCAGGGTGTTTCCTTCTTTGTTCCCTGTCACAGATTGGTATCCCATCCAGGGTGTTTCCTTCTTTGTTCCCTGCCACGGACTGGTATCCCATCCAGGGTGTTTCCTTCTTTATGCCCTGCCATGAGCAGGTATCCCATCCAGGGTGTTTCCTTCTTTATGCCCTGCCATGAGCAGGTATCCCATCCAGGGTGTTTCCTTCTTTTTTCCCTGCCATGAGCTGGTATCCCATCCAGGGTGTTTCCTTCTTTTTTCCCTGTCACAGATTGGTATCCCACCAGGGTGTTTCTTTCTTTGTGCCCTGCCATGAGCTGGTATCCCATCCAGGGTGTTTCCTTCTTTGTTCCCTGTCACAGATTGGTATCCCATCCAGGGTGTTTCTTTCTTTGTGCCCTGCCATGAGCAGGTATCCCATCCAGGGTGTTGCCTGCTTTGTTCCCCAGGATAGACTGACTGTTACCCAGGATAAACAGTTATAGAAGACAGATGGAACAGTACAAATGTTCTCTGTTCAGCATCTTAATTCTTACTGAAATCTGCTTCCATATCATAAAGGATTAAGGACAAAAATGTTTAGCTGTGATTTCAGGAAGTGGCCATCTTCATTTTGATTGGATGTCTGTGGAGCTCTGTGTGGCCACTGCAATCCCAGTCAATCCTATAACATCACACACATATGCCATCTGCTCTGAGCACAAATAGAGAAAACAATAGACCCCCCCCAGACTATAAACAGAATTACAGGAAATAGTCACATTTTCTAAGTACCTACTTAACAGCTCATCCATTTCAATAATCGAGTACACAGGATTTATCCTTGAAAGCATGAAGCTTTAGGAAAGGTAAACTGGACTGACACATACACACACACACACACACATATGCAGGAGCATGTAAGGTGTCATGTTTAGTCAGGATGTTTTTTCATCACTTTCACAATTTTGGTTGTTTCATATTCAATCATATTAAATGAAACCCCCTTTACCGACCCCCCCCCTGCTGCCCCCTGGTAGGTTTGGGATGATTCCTTTCTGAAGGGAAACCAGTTCGGTATTCTATCTTTGAAACGTCTCTTGTTCCAGGTTTGCAGCTCAAATGAAAAAATACTTCATTCCTGCTTCTCTTTAATGTAGATATGGCCGTTTTAAGTTGTGCCGAATTCAGATTGTGGTATGTCCCCTCCTTGATCTCCTTCGTGCACCACAAGCCCCCAAAAACACTACTGACAGCAGCAGGACAAGCTTTGATTTACTTTCTTTATTGTGAATTTTCTAATTAACAGCTGTAACGTTCCATCCATGCTGCTTTGGGCCAGAAGTCTGTATTAAATCTGAAAAATCTGGGCTTAGTCAGTCCAAGGATTACAAACCCCAAGCAAAAATTGTAACACAGATTCAAATAGCAATGATGCCAAAGGAATTTCAATAAATTAACCAAAATTAAGGTTTTTCCCGTAAGGTACACCTGAGGCCTGACATAATCAATTGAATTGTCCAATTCTAAGAGGAACAGCTCCGAAGAACCTGTATATGTTTGTTTGTTGGTTTTAGAGATGAGCCCTTTTGAATTGAGCAATTCTGCTGCATTTTTAGGTGCTGACCCTCATCTACATCACCTTTGTAGCTTATTTTCATCCATTCCGAAAAGCTAAAGCTGCAGTAACAAATAAAAATAAAACATTTGGTCCTTAAATTTACACAGTCTAGGCAACATGGTATCAGAGTTTTAAAAAGCGACCCTATTTTAACATCAGTACAAGACATCAAAGGAGAGCTCTGAATAGGACTAAGAGGGGGCAGAAAATGGGGGAGGGGGGACACAGGGGAGGGAGACACAAAAGCATAAAAAGCCAGAGGTCTAGAAAGAGGAAGAGACGTGAGAAAAGAGAGGGGGGGGGCTAATACAAACTCACACTGTAAATGAGAAAGCAGGTAAAACACAGTTTAGTTACAGCAGTTAGTTGACGTGAACCTCAGTGTCTTATTGGTCCAAAACTAACACCACACATCTGGGACAAGAGACCACTAGTGGATTGCTCCTATTTTTAATGACCAATATATGAATCACTACAGTGTTCTTTTTATATCATCATTATAGTTATTATTGTTATGGTGAAAGGATTTACACTTTGGTAGGAAATAAAATATGGGACCAGGGATGCAGGGGGGCGACGGGGTGGGTCTGCAATCCCCGACAACCTCGGAAGGAGCTACAGCCGCTGCTCATATCCCACATTATCATTTCTGTGAGTTCTTATTCGTCATCAAGTCTTTTCCATGTTGATGTCTGTCTAGTCCCGCCCCCCAGGCCTCCCTCAGCTCTTCCCGATAGTCACAGATACACTATGTAGGCGAACAATCAGTACTGAACACATCCTCAACCCCCTAGTGGGCTGGTCTCTGCTGCTCTCTGCTTGTCTTACATGTTGGCAGGGAGTTTGTGCCTCAGGGCCTCGCTCTCTTTCCGGGGAAGGGGCATCCCTGTGTCTTTGCCTGCCCCCTTGGCAGGAGCTGAGGGGACCGGGGAGGTCAGACCCGGCGCAGGAGGGGTTTGGGAGACACCAGGAACCATCTGGGCGGCGGGAGTGATGCAGGGGAGAGGGGACAAGGGAGGCGGGGTGGGGGAGGGCTTGGGGAACGGGCTCTGGGGAAGAACCGGAGTGAGAGAGGAAGGGGTGGGGAGAGCAGAGAGAGGAGGGGATATTGGGAGGGAAGGAGATGCTGAGGAGGCACTGGGGCATGCTGCTGGGGGGGGCAGTGGTGAACCAGCAGTCGGGGTTGGAGTCGAGGACCGGGGAGGTGAGGCAGAACATGAGGCAGGTGCGGCGATGGGTTTGGGCTGCTGGGCTTGGGGAAGGCTGGGCTTGGGGCAGGGGGACTGGGGAATGGCGGAATTGGGGGGACCCAGCGGGGTAGCCAGGCAGACTGGCTGCCCCTGGGGGTGTCCTTGGGACAGCAGCGTGAGATTGGTTTGGGTCAGCGTCTGCTGATGGGTCGGCGGGGCATTGGTGCTCAGCACCCCCGCACTGCCCCCTCTGGCCAGCTGCCCTGAGGACGCTAGGAAGGGCGCCGCTAGTAAGTTTCCCCCTGAGGCTTTGCGGTGCAGGGGGGGGCACCCCTGTACTCCAGCCCAGCCTCTGTGGGGCAGCGTGGGCTGAGACGCGGAGAGCAGCCTGGCCTCCTGCGTCAGCCTGCCCAAGGCTGGCAGCCCCTGTGTGCTCCCACCCCCGTGACGCAACAGGGCCTCTTTCGCCCTCTGCTGGCCAGACCCATGAGCACGGGCATCGGTGCACTTGTGCAGGGCTGAAGTAGCAGGTGCGGAGCCGTCGGCACGGAGGCGCAGGCTGTAGTGGAGTGTCCGACTCGGAGTTGGCATGGAGGACGTCGGCACTCCACTCGTTACAGAGCCCCCTGCTGGAGTGGGGGCCAAGGGCGAAGGAGAGGGCGTGGAGCCGACAGAGGCAGGGGGGACCCCTCTTGGGGACAGTCCTCCCACAGTCCCGATCAGGGAGCCGACTGACTGGCGGGGGTGCAGGACTGGGGGCCGGGGGGGTGAGAGGGGGCAGGTAGAAGGCGAGGGTGAGATGGGCAGAGAGGCAGGGAGGAAGAGCGCCGCCCCCAGAGCGTGCTGCTGCTGGTGCATCAGGGCAATGGCCACGTTAGTGGTGGCAGCTGCCGTCTGTAAGGGGGCGTGGACCAGGGGTGCCCAAATCAGGGGGTGTGGCCTGGGAGAGACAGCACCCCCTGCTGCCTCCGCCCGCCCCCCCCCTGGGATCCCGCCATCCTGGGCGGGCATGCTATCATGCTTGACGATTTGCTGCACCAGGATACTGTCACAGGAGCCTAGGGTCACGTTGCCAGCAGCGCCTCCTCCCCGGCTGCCGGCGCCTCCTCCCCGCCCAGTGCTACTCCCGGCAACAGACCCTCCCTGAGACGCTTTCCTCAACAGAATGGAGTTCTTCTTGCCTGGAGACATGGAGACAAATTCCAGAGAATTCTCAGCCCCAGTTGAAGTGGAGCCCACCATGGGCAGATCGGCTGGTGGCACTGTGCACGTTACCTATGCGGTCGAGGCGGTCCACAGCCACGGTCTCGAAAGCCCGCCGCATCATGGGGTGCTCCTCCAGCACCTCATTGAAGCTGTCCACTGACAGAGAGTAAAGACGGCAATAGGTATCTGCCCGGACGCTAGCCGTGCGCCTCCCCCTCGTCAGCAGGCAGATTTCTGAGGGAGAGGAGGAGATAGAGGAGAAGGGTAGATGGAGGAGAGGGTGACCACCAGGCAGCAGAAATGGAAAGAAGCAGAAAAATGTATCCATCCATCCTCTACACCTCATTCCAAAAAATAGCGCTAGCTGGGAGCCTCCATGCCACCTGATAATACTAACATGAACAAACACAAACAAATGATAAATGGCACACAAATGATATATAAAACAAACAAGACTGGCACAAACAAGCACGAGCAAATGATTTTCAGAACAAATGAACCATAAATGGCACAAACACCCATAACACCCATATTCAAAAAAGGGGATAGAAGTAATCCAGCAAACTATAGGCCAATCAGTTTAACTAGCATTACTGGAAAAATAATGGAAGCTATAATTCAAGTGAAAATGGTAGATTACCTAGATGCAAATAACATTATAAAGGATAGCCAACATGGATTTAGGAGAGGTAGATCCTGCTTAACGAATCTGCTTGAGTTCTTTGAGGAAGCTACAAGTGAAATTGATCACAAAAAGGCCTATGATGTGATTTACTTAGATTTCCAGAAAGCCTTTGATGTTGTCCCCCACAAACGGCTCTTGTTAAAGCTTAAAGCTGCAGGAATTTTAGGAACTGTGGCAGCTTGGATCAAAAACTGGCTAACTGATAGGAAGCAGCGAGTAGTTATTAGAGGCACTATGTCACAGTGGGCATCCGTTTATAGTGGGGTACCGCAGGGTTCAATTTTAGGACCACTATTGTTCCTAATTTACATTAATGATATTGACACGAATACATACAGTAAACTGGTTAAATTTGCAGACGACACTAAGGTGGGCGGGGTAGCAGATACTAATCTAGCAGCAGAGAGGCTTCAACGGGATCTGGATTTAATTAGCGAATGGGCTGATACTTGGCAGATGAAATTTAACACAGATAAATGTAAGGTACTCCATGCAGGGAGCAGAAATATACAGTACAGATATTTTATGGGTTCCACTGAAATAAAGGTAGCTGATTACGAGAAAGATCTCGGTATGTATGTTGATGCTTCCATGTCCCACTCTCGCCAATGTGGGGAAGCAATAAAAAAGGCGAACAGAATGTTGGGTTATATCTCTAGATGTGTGGAGTTTAAGTCAAGGGAGGTGATGTTACACTTATATAATTCCTTGGTAAGACCCCACCTAGAATACTGTGTGCAGGTTTGGTCACCATACCTCAAGTAGGACATTGCTGCCTTAGAAAAGGTGCAACGAAGAGCTACGAGAATGATTCCTGGTCTTAGAGGAATGTCTTATGAGGAGAGGTTAGCGGAACTGAATCTGTTCAGCCTTGAGCAAAGGAGACTAAGGGGGGATATGATTCAGGTCTATAAGATTCTAACGGGTCTGGATGCTGTTCAGCCAAATGACTATTTCAATATTAGTCTAAATACTAGAACTCGTGGCCATAAGTGGAAATTAGCGGGAGAACATTTTAAAACAAATTTGAGGAAGCATTTCTTTACACAGCGTGTAGTCAGAGTATGGAATAGTCTTCCTGCTATTGTAGTGGAAGCTAAAACCCTGGGTTCCTTTAAATCAGAGCTAGATAAGATTTTAACAACTCTGAGCTATTAGCTAAGTTCTCCCCAAACGAGCTTGATGGGCCGAATGGCCTCCTCTCGTTTGTAAATTTCTTATGTTCTTATGTTCTTAAACAAATGATATATAGAACAAACAAACAAGCACAAAGAAGCATCAACAAACTGCTCTCTTATATGTTGATTACTTTTGCTCCCATGTTCTCAGATGGGAACTGAGCACACCTGCCTGTGTAGAGCGTGCACCTGCGATCGCGCTCCTGTCTCAAGCCGCCGTGACGCGAGAACAGGTGTGTTTACGGAGTGGCGGACAGCTCGCCGCTGACATGTCCCCGGGAGACGGTGACAGAGAAAACCCGACCAGGTTATACTCCCCAGGCGAAAGCCATGACAGATATGTTCCACTGACTTACAGATCTCACTCTCTCAGTGCTGGGAAATGACATAATCCATGTGACATTCAGAAGGAGCAGTGACATCCTGTGATATCCCGAGGAGAGGGGGAGGGCGGGGTTGGATTTTAAGAGGACCTCCATGGTTTATAAGGCACAGAGTGCTGATTCCTCCGGTGATGCCCAAGTGCAGGCATTGCCAGGCCTGCCCCACCCACTCACCGCCAAAGTAGGAGCCATCGCTCAGCTTGGTCTCCTTGTTGCCGCGGGTGAGCACACTGACACGTCCGTGCTGGATGAAGTACATCTTGCGGCCCACAGTGCCCTCGCGGATGATGAAGTCGCCCGGCTGGAAGACCTCGAAGCGCAGTTTGGTCAGCACTGCTGTCACGAAGTTGGGGTCAGCGTTGGCGAACAGGGGCATGTTTGCCACCAAGCTTCTGCAGTTGAAGCTCACGATCTCCTGAGGAAGGGGTGTGGGATGATGGGGGGGGGGCGTTAGAGTGAAGGTCTACCATTTCCTCGTTTCAATGCAATTTACTACAGTCAAGATCCAGCAGTGTAGAGTGCAGGCTTTATGTGAGGCAGCAGAAGTAAGAAAAGTCAGGATAGACCTCTTTCAGGGGGTCGCTCAACTCTCCCAGGATGTTCTCCTCGTCGAACATCTTGCCCTGGTACCGGTGCTCATAGTACTCATGGATCTTCTGCCTCACGTCCGCTGGCAGCTTGTGGAAGGACATGTACTGCTCCACCTGCTTATACTGCGAGCATGGATACATGGGGGTAATCATTTGCACCTCTCCATTCCTCATGCTTAAAAGCTTATTGACTTCTTCCTGGTGCTAAGTCTCGGATCAGCACCCACCAGGCGGGGTACAGATCACGCTTAGTCCAGCCTTGATCAAATGTTTAGAACACAAAACAACAAAGATGGCAGCTTTGGTCTTTTGACTGCTGGAGGATACTGGAGCAGCCATAGGAGTACAGCGGGATTCAGGGAGAGCAGGCCAACTCCTCACACAGAGCGGAGGCGAGATTCGGCCCACAAACCTTGGGGGTGTGAGGAGACCGTGCCACCATATTTGTGATCAGTACTATTAGTAGTAATTTATTAATCAACAAAGAGCAGGAACAACAACTGCAGCTACCGAAGAACGTTGGCCCTTTTGATAGCGGTCTAAAATGCTGAATGTTACGGATCTGGGAGCCGGGCATGGCAGGGGTACCTTCTCCTGGTACTGGCGCCGGGAGGAGTCGAGGGACTGGATGAGAGCGGTAGCATGACCGATGAACATGGCGTAGCAGGTGGCACCCACGATCATGCTGAGCATGGTGAGCCAGACGTCCGTCATGCCCTCGGGGGCCTGGGCACCGTAGCCGATGCACAGCATGTGACTCATGGCTTTGAAGAGGGCGTAGGAGTACTGCACACCCCACGTGTCATTCTGGAGGCGGGGGGGGGGGGGGGGGGGCAGAGAGACAGAAAGAGACAGACAGACAGAGAAAGACCGACAGGGAGGGAGGGAGGGAGAGAAAGGGAGACAGAGATAAACAGACAAAGAGAGGGAGACAAAGAGAGACAGAGAGAGAGAGAGAGAGAGAGGGATACACAGAGAGACAGAGAGGGACGGAGAGAGGGAGGGAAGGACAGAATGGGAGACAGAGAGAAACAGACAGAGAGAGGGAGACAGAGAAAGGGACAGAGGGAGGGAGAGAAAGGGAGACCCAGAGATAGAAAGAGAGAGGGAGACAGAGAGAGACAGAGAGGGAGGGAACGAGACAGACAGGGAATGAGTGAAAGAGAGGGATATAGCGAGACAGAGAGAGAAGGAGAGAGAGAGAGACAGCAAGATAGAGAGGGACAGCGAGAGAGACAGAGAGAGGAAGACAGAGACAGATAGACAGACAGACAGAGAGAGACAGAAAGGGAGAAGAAGATAGAGAGGGGGACAGACAAAGGGAGGGAGGGAGGGAAAGAATTATAGGGGCCGAGAGAAAGATGGAAAAAGGGTGAAAGAGAAGAATATAGTGAGACAGAAAGACGGAGGGACAGAAAGAGAGCAACAGAGAGAGAAAGAGAAAGAGGGAGGGAGGGAGAGACAGAGAGAGAGCAAGAGAGTCAGGGAAGGGAGAGAGGGAGAATGAGACAGAGAGGGACAGAGACAGGGATAGAATGAGAAAGAGGGAGAGAACAAGAGAGAGAGTGATAGTGAGAGAGGGGACGTGCAAACGAGAAGGTGAGGTGAAGTGAGAGATTATTCCTGAGTGTTTGTCAGGCGAGTGCTTTATGGAAGTTTCCTGTTGCGAGCAGACAGGGGAAGCATAAGGCAGACAGAGTAATTACTCCAGTGAGTCCACAAATGGCTTTTTCCTGCGTTTGTGTTCAGTCTGGCTGTGAATCGCGTAACATACATTCAGTGTTATATTGGTCGCTTGGATTTACACTCCCAGGGGCCAATTATCGCCTGGTTTAGATCTAAGCAGTCCAGATGGAAAGTCGCTCCTTCTGGGGATCTCAGAGCGTCAGCTGTGTGGCAACTGTTGCCGTAGCAACAACAGGAGAGGAAAGCCTGCTGCTCTGTGAGTCAGCTATTCACAGGAATGTGTGTGGGGAGGCGGGGGGCAGGGCGGGGGGACATCCTTATTTCAATCAAATCAATCATCACACTTAATTGAGAAATTTCTGCTCAGTCAATCTGCTCCTAAAAGGTGTTTGCTGACACACACTAACTCACACACACCACACACCCGCCTGTAATGCGGCAGACACCACCGGCTGCACACAAACTAATATCTACAGGTCTGCCTGGTGTAAATATGCACAGATGGGCATGGACACCCTGGTAGCACTCACTCACACACACACACACACACACACTGTCCACATATTCATATGTTTGTGAGGACTCTCTAATCAGTTCTATGGTGAAAAGCCCTAATCCAACAATGACAACCTTAACCTCTACGCAGCCCTAAGCTTAACCATAATTAACCAAACAAAATAGAGTTTTGGCATTTTTAGGTTTTTGATTACAGTCACAGATTTTTATAAAATGGAGTTTCCCCTTTTGGGGACCAAAAAAAAATTGTCCCCACAATGCCAAAATAACATACTACCACCACATTGAAAGGGACATGTAATATTTAGATGACCTGCACAAAAAACACAGACACGCACACACACTCACCACCATGTCGTTCTTGGACACCCAGCAGTCGGGGGGGAAGTCCTGCAGCATGGGCACCAGGAACTGCAGGCAGCCGTCCCAGTGACACAGCAGCAGCATCATGCCGATGAGGTTGACGATGCGCACCATGGCGCTGGCCAGGTCGTAGGTCATGTGGAAGATCTGCAGGCGGGGAGGGGGGGGATGAGTCAGGGGCTCGGGGCGGGGCTACTCCCTCTGCTACCAGTTCCTGTCCCACCTGCCCACATGCCTGTAACTGCAGCTCAACCTTCCCTAATAATACATGAAATGGGTGAAAGGTAAGCTTTACATTAAGGGGACACCTGGAACCACACATACACTATGGATAATTTAGTGACATCAAGGTGCTTATTCACAGGACGGCAGGAGAATCCCAGAAAACACAGGGAGCCCATGCAGAGCGGGATTCGAACCCATACTCACTTCATTCTCCCTGGAGCCAGTTTACCTGGCTTCTGTAGAAATACAAATTTAGCTAAGAAAAAAAAAGAAACTGGAAAAAATATTTTTTTAAATCAATATGTCTGATTGATCATTTTTTCCTTTTCTAATACAGTAATTATTACTGAGGCCCTATTCACACCAGGGACTAACATGCATCCTGGTTGACCGGATCACAAGATCTATCCTATCGCTCAAACCACATTCGGAGGTGGCTTGGGACGCATGTGGCCACATTCTTATAGCAGTGTCTCACGCCACACTGAAGGACTGCGTACTCAGCTGACGCCCTCGTGTGGGCTTAAGTACCTATGCGCCAGCGATATCTGTCATATGATTTATGTCAAAATATATGTCAGTGCAGAATGGGCCACTGTGTACTAAACTGCATTGTGAACAGCGCATCTCTTTCCCTACAACACCAATAAATAAATAAATAGATAGATAATATTTGAATCTACTGGGAGGTTTAATATCGGACCCATTTGCACGGGAACGTCGTCAAAGTCCGCATCCTTAATGTTCCGTGCAAATTCGGGAAAAATAAATCGTGTAAGAAATGATTTATTAAAGATGTTTTGAAATTTGCAGAGATCATATATTTCATGCACACTTTGATGAAGCTTCCTTATTTATGGTAAAGCTGCACCACGCTTTACTAATATTGGTGAAGCATGCCGGCAAAAATTACACGAATGCAAAGTTACAACATGTAGGTAAGAATATGTGTTCAATAACCTAGATAATGGATGTCTTAATAAAAACATATAATGGCAGTGTAATTGTTTATGTAGTTTTATATTGAGCTGTCTGGGGGCTTGAACTCCCAGACGGAAAGTCAGCCCCATTCTACTTTGCTCCTTTTTTTAAATGTTTGGCAGATTCTGCATATGGAAGTGATTCACATGCGTGTTTTAAATAAGTTGTGGGAAAGTGAAATCTGATTACAAATGGTCAGTCAAGGCGCATGCGGCGACGCATGTTAATACCAGCTGTGAACAGGGTTGAGAGATACTCCAGGTCTCACAATTCAGAGAGGTGACCAGGTCATGGAAATGAGCTGCTTTAAGCAGCAGAATTTTTAAGCAAGGGGGAAAAAATCCCCAAAGAAGAAAAGAGGCATGAACTTTGTACAAAGACAGCTGCGGTTATGCTGAATTCAGCAATACAATTCACACTCTAACGGTGTCCATCCAGCAAGGATAAAATGTGATTCTCATGCCTCTGAGACCACTTTACAGTAGGAGGGGATGACCGTGGGCTTCAAACACAACCTACCTAAACCTAGTGGAATTCAACTGAGTAACCAGCAGGTTGCAAGCTTAACCATCTGCTGCATGAAAATCCCACCAACTCAGGCTTGAAGGCAAACCTTGTGTCGGTATTCGAAATGCATTTTGCCTTGTTAGATTTTAACAGCGTGAGCTAGCGGGAGCCGCCATTAGCTAGGTTGGACGGCATCCCACAAGACAGCACCTGCCAGCTGGGACCGAGCGAGCAGAGATGCATGATTTAACTGGCAGCTTCATGAGCTATTTGATGGTACTTCCTGCAGTGGGATCCCTGATGCTCAACACTGCCGTTGACTGATGTCAATCTGAATAATTAATGTATCAGTTGTCTGTACTCCATGAAACATCAGGGAATCTCAAAAATCTTTTCTCTAACTTGTTTGTGTATTTTTTAAAGAGGAAATGATGTATTCATTATGGTTTGCATCTTATTTATTACAGAATTTATAGACACTACGCTATGAACGTTTATCAATAGCAAGAGCGCTGTTGTGGTCTTGGCAAGACCAGTCTTACTAACTTGCCAAACTGGGGCCACAATGAATCATGACACTGGTCTCACTCAGCGAGGATGCAACCAATGTATCTTTGATATTTGGGGTGGAGCAAGACCAACATCCAGGGATTTTTACCATCTTCTGTACTATCTAAACTAAAACTTCTGATCTTAGTAATGGAACTGGTCTTCGGCAATGAAAGACGACATCAAACGGGTACATGAGGACACAAGTACGGTCAAGTATGCATATTGAGAAACACCCTATGGCTACTTCTCCATGACCTCTGACCTTTCACCCCTCACCTCTTCCCATTGGTGGATGTAGCGTATGAGCCGGGACAGCCGCAGCAGCCTCAGAAGACTGAGGATCTTGGTGAAGCGGACAATGCGCAGGGCACGGGCGGTGCGGTACACTTCCGAGTCAAGCCGGGCCTCCAGATCCACCATGAGAAAGATGTAGTCCACAGGGATAGAGGAGACAAAGTCCACAAGGAACCAGCTCTTTAGGTACTGATGACGAATGGCTTGTGGATCCAGCAAGATCTCCGTGTTATCTTCCTTCACGATGCCTGTCCGAAAGTTGAGCACTAGGTCCGCCATGAAGAGAGTATCGGAGACCACGTTGAAGATGATCCAGGACGCCGTGTTCTCGTCCTTGAAGAAGGTGATACCCACTGGCAGTATGATCAGGTTTCCCACCATGAGAAGAAGCATCAGCAGGTCCCAGTAGAACCTGGGGAGTGGCGAGGCAGCATGTGGGTCACTATGCTTACCAGAGAGCGAAAGTCTCCAACTCTCAGCTTCACAGAACAAAAGCATTAACAGGTCAGAAACAACACCAGTGTAATGAAGCATTGATTGGGATCAGTAGCATCAATTGGGATGTCATTGAAGTGTCTTATGGTGTAAATATATCAATAACAATCCCTGCAGGACCCATCACTCACAGCAAAGCACTGCTTACCCTGAAGGTCAACATCCAAACCAGACGGGACACACAAAACTCGTCCCCATTTCTCGCTAAAAAGAGGCTTACCGACAGAATCTTTGCACACGACAGAAATTAATACCTGAAGAACCTTGGGCTACATCTGTAGAAGTAGAACAGATAGGATCTCCTGTAGAAAATCCTGGACATGATCTAGAGCTAGTAATTAAAGCCCATGAACAGAACGATGTACAGAACAGCATCAGTGCTCTGACACGAGAGAGAGCTTAGTGTTGAACAATCTTCCTCATTAAACTCCAGCATTTAATTGCGGTCGGAACTTGTTTTAAAATCAGCAGTGGTTGTGTAGGTCATACATCAGCAGAGGGAGTCTCCTCTTGCCAAGGTTGGATTTCACTGTTATGTTCTGCTATGAGATCATGGCTTCGGAATCGCTTCCATTCGAAACACCCAGTGTTAAGCAGCACTACACAGTAATCCTATAGATCGATGTTAAGTGCCAATTACTTGTCAAGGGTGATAATGGGGCCTGTAAAACCTTCACTGGCTGATATACGAGTTCAGCCTCCCGTTGAGCACAAACCCTGCCAAAGAAAAACAACGACGATGTATTTGGGGAGGAGGGGGGGGGTCGACTTCATGGTATATATGGTAACATTTTTATAGAAGACATTATGGTTGAAACAAATAAATTAATTAAAAGCGAGCGGTAATGTGAGCGGCATGTCGTTTATCTATTATTAACTGCCTTTTCTTCTGCCTTTACATATTCAGTTTCATTTACCGTCAGGTTTGTGCCCCGGCGAAAATAAATGGCGAATCGGTGTTCGACAAGCAAGGGTGTAGGTTTGGTTTCAGCAGTGATAGGGACCAAATCATATATCCTTATTTACTATCAGTCAATTGCACTCCAAGTGGTGTACAAAAAGATGTACACCACTTGGTGTACATCTTTCGTGACCCTGATTTTTATTATTATTTTTTAATGCTTTCCCTAATTGACCTATTCTATTCCGCAGACAACGACCCAAACATCCCTATCCGGTCATACTGTTGATGCATCATGGGAAAGCTAACGCCTCCACCCACCTGAAGCACTCGGCGTCTGACTGGTGGCCAGCTAACCCGGCGGCCTGGGCGCCCTGTCCGTGCCCATAGGAAGTCCGCTTAATATGCCTCTCCCTGCATGAGGGCTGCTACTCACGGCTGGATCCTGGCATAATCCAGACGGAAAGCAAGGTCTGAGCCGTAGGATCCGGCATTAAAGCTGTTATTTTTTGTCTGACCATTCAGACATCTAAAACCGAGGTGAGCCATAAAACAGGCAGAGTGCAATTTCAATCTGGTCAAATCCAGCAGCGTTGCCAACTCTCTTGCATCTGGCGCCACTCACGCTTTCTTACTGTCAAGCTCACCAAGAAATCTTACGACAAATCGGTATTATTCCATTACAAACCTAAAATTAGCTAAAACAAAAGCGTTGGAGCAGTTTGCAAACCTTACAGACTATTTGCAAGGTAATAAAACTGTTTACATGAAAATATGTGCAGACTTGTCTTGCATTGAAATTCTCAAGTCAGCCAGTCAGCAACCCAGATATAGTGAGTGGTTCCGTAAAATTATTATTATATTATATTATATTATTATTACATTAGGCCAATATCCGGTGTAAATTGAACAAAAATACTGTCTTCATAACACTTGGAGAGATAATTTCATATGTCTGGAGTAAGGTAGTAAAACAAACTAATCCACCAGCAACACGAAAGAGATTAAATGCATGGAGTCCCCTGTCGCCTATCGACGATCCTTTTGATCCCAGTAGCCGAGGACTACTGTTCAATCAATACGGACACGCTGTCCTGCACAGCTGTCTCCGGTCACAGTTCGCGGTTCGGCCGGTTCGGCTCAGACACAGAACCAGCGGTCCGACCGAACCCACACAGCGGTTCCACTTGACAGCCCTGAAATGAGGCAGCACTTCCCAGAGCACCAACCTTAAAAGTGAACCGAAATTCAATCACACTCCTTATAATTACTTTTTGAAATGGCGGGGGCACTCTCCAACAAAAATAAATCAAAAATTAAAGGAGACTGAAATTAACATAAATATAACACGTATATCTGTACTGTACTTACAGTGATATTAATTTATTTAACGCGGGCTTTTAACGCCTTGGTGACAATCCATTAAGTGTTTATTTCTGAGTGCTTTTACATAGAAGAATACATCGTACCGACAGTGCTTAATCATAATAAGTTTGCTCCATTTATTTACATTAAAAGAGTTACAGGACAATCAAAAGTTAAAAAATACTCAGATAATGAACCTGCTCTTTACATAGCTATAGCAGATCAAGTGTGACCTCACATATTTTTGTCATGCATACATTTATACCGTCCTACAAGATGAACTCCTAAAAAAGAAACAAAGAAAAAATAACAATTTAAAGAAAATTTTAAGCTATTAAATCTAAAACATAAACTTGTATTTCATGTAATATGAAACAACAATTTTGCTGCCTGCATGCAACCAAACTTCAAGATGTTTGAAAATTATCTACCTATATTTTGCCAATATTATTGAATACAATTTTCAAATTGTATTCAATTTTCAAATTGATACGCAAACGGATTATATCTGCTATTATCCATTTAAAAGGTGTGCTTTTCCACTCGTATCAGAAATGTACACCAACCTCAACCGCTACGTACGATACCCTATCAGACAATAATATCCGTGTCTTTATGTAGCCTATGTGACGGGCGATATGCCTGTAGTGTAATTGCCAGGGGAAAAAACATTTGCAGCTTAACATTGTCCTGTCGGTACAGTGTCACCTCTTCCGCACAACCCAATACTATGTTTTACACTTGAGAACAGGTACCGGACAGAAGCTCGCTATCCGGCACTACCTTCACACCACGCTATCCGTTTAGTTAGCCGCGTATTCGTTGCCGGCCCAGACAAAAGACAGCTCTTATGCTAATTATGCAGTATTAAGCATGTGCCGACCATGTGAAACCGGAGCTCTGTGAGAAAATCTGCTAATAATATTACAGTGATAAGAGGAGGAGGAGTAAGCAAACTGAATTGCGTTTTGTTGCGCTTTCTTATTCTAATACGTACTGCACGCATCTCAACTATGTATTACGCTACTTTTCATATTTTTTGTCATATGTAGATAATGTAGTCATCTAATAAGCACGATTAAACAACTCAAGAAATAAAGAAGCATCCGTTATTATAGACTAATATCTGAAAGGACTTGCAGGAGTGGCCGCTAGTTCTGAGCTATAAAATCGAAGATGGCAATTTTTAACCACATGTAAGCTGTTTAATTCCGTAAAACGGCCGTTTGTGCAGCTAGAGGCCTCGTTTACCGAGTAAATGTCAGAAATTGATTTTTAAAGGACAAGCATTTAAAGGACATCTGTAAAGGACGCAGTGTCTGCATGTAATATATGTAATAAAAGGGCGCGCGTCATCATGTTAATCCCAATTTTGCAACAGATTCTGTCCATACATTAATGAATAATCAAACATTACTTCCACTTGCTGACCCGTCACAGTGTCAGATGAAAAAAAGAAATATATACTTAAGCATATTTTAGAAGATATTCTCGTCATTAAGATTTCAAATCGTGTATTAAAATGTTTTACCTTCACTTCAAGGCAGCTTGCCTGATTTCATGACATTAATGTAATTTACATGTATTTGCATAATAACAAAATCCAACTGACAGCCAGTAGGGGGAGCTTTACATCTGTCACCGATTAACCAAGCTGTCACGTCAGCATCATTTAAAGGCAAAGCAGTAAACCGAGATCTCCATGAACTCAAAGTGCTAAATAAGCCGACATCTCCCGCTATACAACTAATGAGACGTGTTGGATCAGTCTAGACTGGAATATCTAGAACAACCATAAAAAGTCCGGCTGGGGGTCTAACCCAGACACTGGAGTTCTTATGGCCAACAAAGAGTCTCTGGACTCTAGTCTTATTATATATAGTAACGCCTTGTTTAGTCTAGTACTGATTGTACTCCCTTTAAACCCAAATGGCTTTCCACTGCTCCCAGCTCGCTGTCCCCATCCCCCAACCCTGCCTGTTAGTGCAATCCTCTGTTTATTCATAGCTCCACATATCACTGCTCTCCTGCGTATACCCGCTCAAATATTCAGATCCCTGCCACCTGAACCCCCATCTCTTACTGAGTTCCTCTTTCTTCTTGTTAGTGCACCACAAACGGTGATTTATTTCTGAAGTCACATTTTATAAGTTATACATTTTAATATGGCTGGGCGTTGGCCTGAGGAATCGGACGGATCCTGCTGGAACCCAAGCAGCAAACCATTAGAGGTCCACGCTGATGCTCGGCCATCACTCACTACGTCACCCTGGCCCAGGTCACCAAATGTATTTATTTTTTTTCCCAGTGATTCTCCACTCCAACTGAATTCTCCGGTGCCCCCCGGCTGCTACCTGAAGTCGCTGTAAGGGTGGATGATCCAGGACCCTGCAGACTTTAAGCGCTCCTGCTCCATGGCCACAGCCTTGTGACTCCCAAACATGCGCAGGGAGAACTTGTTCACACCCGGCTGAAGCATGGCCCCGAACTGGCGCTGGATGAAGGTGGACTGGTTGGAGTAGCTGTAGTCCTCCCCGTCTAGGACAGCCTCGGGGGTTCCAGCGGCGTTGGAGTTGCAGGTGGTGGTGGTGGTCGTCTCAGGACCAGCTGCCACCACCATGACCCCTGTGCCTGTGGAGGAGGTGGAGGCCAAGGCCGCTCGGGATGCGGTGAATCCCACGGAGCGCTGAGGAAGTGGCACCGGCGTGGTGGGAGTCCCTGCTGCTCGGAAGGGGAGGCCATCCCGGCTGGAGCTCATGATGGAGAGCCGCCTCCTGCCAGACTCCCCGCGGTCCCCCTCCAGAGAGGCCTGGGACAGACGGTACCCAGGGGACGGGAGGCTGCCTTTGCTACGCCGCTTGGAGTCCCCGTTTCTGGTGGGTCGGCTGTCCCCACCTACTGACCCAGTACCACCCCCAACACCATCCATCTTCAGTGTATGATAATGCAAGGACAAGTGGGGGCTTTAATCCATCTCTTTACCAGCACACTAAAAATGTGCGGATGCATCCAACTGTGTTAAGCAAAGTACATATTCAGCTTAATAGACAGGTATTATCTCGGACACCTGATGCTGTTAATTGTCCCCAACTGTTTACTTTTTTAACAGCTCCAAATATCACAGCTCACACCTCTGCCCTCACTGTATCTCCAGCGTGTCCCAGCTTCTCTCCTTAGTGCCCTTGGATCTAGCCAGTATCGCTCGCAAAACAGATCTCCCACGCTAAACAAAATATATATATATATATGTATATATATATGACGAGCTCCTGTTTTACCTCGCGCGTGTCTGCACCGCGATCCCGCTATCATTCTTCCTCCCCCTTGTCCTTGGAGCGCCGCTCTACGACCGAGACCCACCCTCTCCTGACTCTATCCGTCTTTGTCGCTCCTACGCCAGGCATGCTGGCACCGAATCCCCGGCACCGCGTACGGGCGCACAGTTCTACTAATCGCTCTTCCGAACCATTATTTCCCCGTCGCCACAAACGTTATAATCATCTCTTCCCGATTTGTGCATCTTATTTAGATGTTAATTGCAACGAACTAACACGCTTCACTTTCTGATATTTTCATCTACAAATGGAAAGGGCACTTGATCGGTGCCGGGAAAGATACGTCGTCCACGATGGATACGCGGTGGCACGAAGATGCGGGCGGACGCCCGCCGGCTGATTCACACGCGTCCCGATTCATATCGACGCGCCGGCAAACGGGCTCACACACCGAGGTACACGCCAGCAAAGCCCGGAGCGGTAATTACCCACGGCAGAGGACGCACGCCGATCGCGGGCTCTGAGAGCTCCCGCTCTCCGAGAAGACAGTCACTCGCAGGTGTTAGAAGCGGGGGACGATCGGGGGGATGCAACAGGGATGGTCGCGGGCGAATTGAGTTAAGCACAATTAAGTAAAGGCGCAAAACGCGACCTAGGCAGATGCTGAAGGTGAGAGTGCTCCCTGCTGCCTGTTTTATATTTCACTGTCGCCTTCGCCCTTCCTCTTCATCTTCCCCCAGTTTTTCGAGCTGTCATCCGGCGCCACTCGTACTGCTCTCCCGATCTGGCTTTTTACTCTTCTTTTTCCAGGCAAGTTATAATATATATTTTTCTCACACATAGATATCAATCAAATCGCACCACACAATTACCATGAACGCAGATGTCACTTTGAAAACGTCCAGCCGTGACAGAAACACGAACCCTTGTTTGCGTTTAAAAATCACTATATGCTAAATAAGTCTCTCAAATCTGTTTAGAGACTATAACAGTGTAATCCCCCGAACCCGCGCTTTAACCCCGGTGGAGGGTGCGAGTAAATATAAAGAAAGAAATAAAGCAACAAAGGTCTGCATCTCATAGGCTGGTTGTCAAGGCAACAGCATCCCTATCAGCCTTGCCCGGGCTGCATGGCTGACCGCTTCCCCGTCTACGCAGCGCAGGTATGGGACGCGCGTCATCGGTCCTCACCGGGATACGATGAGAGATCTGACGAGGGCGGCGTCGAGGGCGGGGTGCCTGAGGTGGATAGGACGGCTGCGAGGCGAGGGGTGGGCCGCCGTGCGGCGCGCCGGGGCCCCGCTTCGCCGAGGCTGCGGATCGGTCTCATAGCTTTATTTTCTTTATGGGAAGCGGCGGTCATCTTGGGTAAAGTAGGTCAGGGGTTTAATGCGATGCCGGTGTGTGCCGACAGCTGCAAAAACGCAGAGGACACGGAAAGTCATCAGGTCTTATTTTTACAATCAGGAGGGAGGAAAGTACATTTTCCTGCAATAGGGCAAAAACTGTACATTGTCCTTACTTTTCCGTAATATTGTAAAGACATAAAATAAAAATGTAATAACGAGCATTTTGATTTATTCATTAAGTATTAATTGTATTGATTTTGCTGTAAAATACTAAGTATGGTTATGCTATAAAAAGTAATGCAAAAAAATCCGAAAGCCTAAGGTTGTTACTATTTGTACAGATCGATTTACCTTCAATACCTCGCATAAAGTATTGCCCGGGCTGCATGGCTGCCCGCTTCTCTGTCCACGCAGCGCAGGTACAGGACGCGCGTCATCGGCCCTCACAGGGACTTAAGCGAATTATTGTCTAGCTGCCTCTGTGTTACACATCCGTGTCTTTATCAGTAACTGGGCAGGAATCAAAGCAGTACGTGTATAAATTACCCCGTTCTCAAAAATGTTGGGACGCTGTGCAAAACGTATCAAACTAAGGAGGCCAGCTACTGGAGTTTTGAAAAGTAAAATGTTGTCTCACTCTAGCTTGATATTGGATTTCAACTGATCAACAGTTTGGGGTCTCCTTTATCGTATTTTTTTGTTTGTTTGTTTCTTGACAATGGGCGACAGGTCTGGACTACTGGAGAGTGGCATTGACTTGCTGAAATACACAAGGCCTTCTCTGAAAAAGATTATGCCTGGATGGCAGCACATCTTGCTCCAAAATCCAGTATATATCGTTCAGCATTAACGGTGCCGTCACAGATGTGCAACTACTCAATCCATGGGCTCTAATGCACCCCCATACATCACGGATGATAACAAGCTGGATGATCCCTCTCCTCTTTAGCCACAATTTCCAAAAAGAATTTGAAGATTTGATTCGCCAGTCCGCAGGCCCTCAGCCCATCTTAAATGAGCTCGTGCCCAGAGAAGCTGGTAGCATTTCTGGATCATGTTTAGATATGGTTTCTTTTTTGCATGGTAGAGATTCATCCTGCATTTGTGGATGCAGTGACCGTGTTCACAGACAACGGTTTTCAGAAGTGTTTCTGAGCCCATGCAGTGATTTCTGCTACAGAATTATGTCTGTTTTTATTGCAGTGCCACCTGAGGACTCGAAGGCCATGACTATCCAATATTGGCTTTTGGCCTTGCTGCTTGCATACAGAGATTTCTCTGGATTCTCAGAAACTTCTAATGATATTATGTACTATAGATGATGAAATTCCCAAATTCTTTGCAATATTACAATGAGGAAATTTATTGTCAGGTTGTTGCACTATTTGCCCAAACAGTTTTTCACAGAGTGGTGAACCTCTCCCCATTTTCACTGCACAGAGACTCTGCCTCTCGGAGGCTCTTTTTATACCCAGTTATCTTACTGATCTCTTACCAATTAACCTAATTAGTTGTGAGATATTCAACCAGGTGTTTTGATCATGCATTACACAACTTTTCCAGTATTTTGTTGCCCTTGTCCCAACATTTTTGAGCATGTTGCTGGCATCAAATTCAAATTGAGCATATATTTCTCATAAAACAATAAAATTTCTGTTTCAACATTTGATATGTTATCTTTGTTCTATTTTCAATTAAATATGGGTTTATATGATTTGCAAATCACTGCGTTTTTATTGTCATTGACATTTTACACAGCATCCAAACTTTACTGGAGATGTGGGCAGTCCACATCACCCAAGGACTGTGGGGCAGGGGAAGATCGAGGTACTGCAAGGTACAGCAGGGATGGGGTCCGAACCTGGGGAGGGCATCGCTACAGGCTGAGTCACCCCCGGGTATAATGTTAGTCATGACACTGTTGCAGTACGTTATCTGGCTTGCTTGGACGAAAGCGGCTGCTACGCAAATAAATATGAGGTGGAGGTGGAAGGTGCCAGCGTGCCTCTGATGGGAGGCTGTATGTCAGCGGCGCGCCCAGCTGTGCCACAGGGGGGTCTCAGCTCCTAACTCCAGCGTTGAGTTTCCATGTGTCAGCCTACAGGCTATTAGGTTACAGCTGCTGGCCTCTGCTTGGTCACCAAGCCAGAACGAAATGTGCAGCTGGGAATTTACCCGGAACCCGGGCCGGCGGGTCGGAGGAAGCCGGGGGCTGGGGTGAGGGGCTAGCAGTGGACCTGCCACCGTCACAGAGAAAGCCAAGGTCGATTAAGTATTAAAAGCTTTAATGACAAGGGACAGCTAGTGTATCAGTATCAGTCACTCGTTTTACTCGCCATGTTTATTGATGTGAATCAGTGTCCTGGGTTCCCGTCAGACAGCACATTAAAGTCGATGTCAATCAGGTTATGTTTATGGTCTGCCAGGCAGTCCAGGATTCCCTGCTTATTCGAGCCTCTTATCGGCTGATCAGCTGGACAGGACCCAGCTGTATTTAGGGAACAGTGATGGCCCTCATGATGTTGGTGTGGCCGGATCCGGGGCTCCAACCCGTCACCACGATGACCATGTCGCCCGGCTTGAAGAATCCACGGGCTTTTCCTGAAGAGGGAGAGAAACGGGGGGCTTCATGACCCATACCCGACAGGTGCGGCACCAATCAGGAGACGGCAGCCCTGGCATAGCTGCTAACCTATATCGATGCCAAACGTCACCCTGCTGTCAACGTCATCATCCCAGACTGGGGCCAGTGTAGCCAGGAACAGGGCAGGGAAGACCCCCCGGAGGAGCTGGGACTGCCGGGCCACCCTCTCACTGCGTGTCACAGCAATGATGGGGCAGCGGGGGCGGTACCGGGACAGCAGCTGCGCAGACCTGGGTGGGGGGAGGGTGTCAAAGGAGGATGGCTTATCGAGGGAGAGGCACAGATAGGGACGGGTGCAGGCCATGATAGGGACATAGGGAACTCAAGGGTGCCCCTACCTGCCGCTGGTGGTGAGCACAACAATAGCACCAGCGCAGCACTTGAAGGAGGACTCGACGGCCCCAATAGCTATCACCTCTGTAGGGTCAGAGCTGAGCGGCGTCAGGCGGCGGAGCTCCTCAAAAAGCTGCTGGTGGAAGATGGCAGCCTCCGCCTCCCGACAGATCTGCGTGTGTGACAGAGTGGCCGGGGCTTGTGTCAAAGTGGGCGTGGCTTCGCTAGAGGCTGGGTGGAGCTTCTTGTGGTGGGCATGGCTTTGCTAGATGATGGGTGGGGCTTGTGGTGGTGGGCGTGGTTTTGCAA
Source organism: Paramormyrops kingsleyae (assembly GCF_048594095.1). Taxonomy (NCBI): domain Eukaryota; kingdom Metazoa; phylum Chordata; class Actinopteri; order Osteoglossiformes; family Mormyridae; genus Paramormyrops; species Paramormyrops kingsleyae. The sequence goes on from NC_132805.1 coordinate 26,029,061, forward strand.
TATTATGGGTGGAGCTTGTGTGATGCAGAAGTGGCTTTGCTAGAGAACGGGTAGAGCTTTTAAGAGCAAGTGCTGGCTGGCCATGGTGGATGGATGACACAGCCATGGGAATTAGCCAAGTAGCTAAAGGCAAAAAAGCTCAAGCAACATCAAAACTACCTTTACAGAGGAGTCTATATTACATACAAAGCCGCACCCTACCCTTCTGCTGAAAGGTTCACACGAGTGCATGCACACGCACACACATACACACACACACCGAGTGCATCATTGCCACAGCTTCCACTGGGTGGCGTCCTTTGGCGGTCTCCGCTGACAGCATTAAGCAGTCTGCCCCATCCAGCACGGCATTGGCCACGTCGCTGCCCTCTGCCCGGGTTGGACGGGGGTGATGCACCATGCTCTCCAGCATCTAAGGCACAGGACAGACAAAGATGGACATCGGGATGAGAGAAGGAGACTTAACACATCCATCCAGCCATGCATCCATCATCTAAGCGCTCATTCTGGCTGCTGCAAGGTCACCTGCCACAGTGAGGATGGAAATGAAGGGAAAGTCTTCGAATTATCAGGGTTATTTTACGTGGGTCATTCCAATTAAATGGCAACTTTTTGAGCAAATTATTAACGATTAAAAGTATGTTATATTTAAAAAAAAACAAAAAAACATTTAATTTCAAAAAAGGGACGATGGATGGTGAAACTCGGGTATTTAAGGCAGATCTTTCACCATAAAGCATTATATATTTCCACCCTGTTAAGGACACACACCACACAATCTGAAGGAGTCACCAAGCCTCCTGTCCTGTGCCACTGAGACGGGCTCCGGACCACACCGTCTGTGGTGGCGAAGATGGACAGATGGATGAAGTTTTAACAAAGAATGAAAATATCATCCATCAAATTTCTAAGCTTTAAAACACATATCTTTAGAAGTTATCAAAAAAACTAGCAGAACGTTTGATATTACTAAATTATAAATGAAAGGCATTCATCTAAAGTCTTAGGCCTACCGCGACCCTGAACAAGGCAAGTGGTTAGATGGATGGATGGATGGATGGATGGACGAACGGAGGATACCTATATGGTTGAATGGAGCATAACGGAGTAGAAAGGTGACAATGAGGGGGTCGGATATCTGGATCCTAAATTAGTCATAGCTTTCTGAAGGCTGGAGAATAGGGTAGCTTAATGAAAAACAGGCAAAGCGTTTATATCTACACGTCACACACATCCTGAAATAAAATCTCTCACAGGGTCGAATGCACATGAGTGAAACTGGCAGGCTGACATGAGGAAATATCGAAAAGACACAAAAATGAGCGATGCTGACACCTATTCAGCTCTGCACTGCAAAAAAACATTAAAATGAAACTGATGATGTCACACCTAGACCGTGATGTCACTGCGAGGGGTGTCTGTTTTCTTAAAGGAAAATTACTCCAGAATGAAGGAATGGAGCAATACAGACTGGGGAAAACACACAAGTAATTAGTACAGTATGCAAGAGCGTTATTGTAAAGTCATGAAGAAACATGTGCGATATTTTCAATGATGAATAGCACTTAAACACACTGGAAGCCAGTATCATCAGGGTTGAAATGCATGAAATTAAATTAGAGATTTCGAGTCAGTCTGCAGTGGTGAGCGACTGCTGAGGCTGGAAAAAACCGGGAAGACGCATTTAACACTAAACACAAAGTGATATTTCCTGGGGACAGAGAAGGACTGAGTCATGTATCAACAGTATTCTGACAGTATAACAGGATAGAAAGTGTAGCAATGAAAACAAGATGCTGTCATGAATTTGTTTCGCTGTTCTGGAAAGGAGGGAAGATGTGTGAGAGCGGAGAGGAGAGAGGGAGACTCTAGGAGCAGGTTAACGAGGCCGACGCCCCGTGAAATTCTCTCACGTCTTCCTGTCAGAGGTTTCTTTCAAACCCACGAGCACCCGGGAGCTGAAGAGGAAGGCTGTCCTGATGTTCCCACGCTACCTCCCGCCGTCTCGGGAGAGGCTAAGCATGCGCACGAGCAAGCGAAGGAGCGAGGGAGGGGAGGAGGGCAGGAACAGGCCTGCTCAGGCCTGGCTCAGTGCCGGCAGCTCCGAGGAGGGATTACAGGGAGAACCAGAGCCCCCCCCCCCCCCCCCTCCGCCCCCAGGGTGACGTTTGCACTAATTTCAAAGCCTTGTTAATTGCCGGTACCCATGTCCAAGCACATCTGCAAATCATAGCACTCCCAGTGATACTCGGGAACTCCACAGGAACTGGGGAAAAGACTGGGGTATGTCTGTGTGTGTCTGTGTGGTGTGAGTGTATTTGTCTGTATATGTGTGTGTGTGTGAGTATACGCCTGTGCATGTTTCTGTGTATGTGTGTGTGTGTGTATGGGTTATGTATATATTATACCGAGGGAACATTTTGTCTCCACAATGTCATAAAAACCTATTATTTTAATGTTGTGGGGACCATTATTTTGGTCCCCACAAGGGGAAATTAAATTTTATAAAAACCCATGACTGCAATCGAAAAAAAAAAAAAAGATAAAGGTCTTGTATTTTGTTTGGTTACTTATGGTTAAAGTTAGGGCTGGGTAGGGGTTAAGGTCGCCACGTTGGGATTAGGGTTATGCCCATAGAAATGAATGGAGAGTCCCCACAAAGATATGAATACAAACGTGTGTGTGTGTGTGTGTGTGTGTGTGTGTGTGGTGGGTATCTCTAACCTGAGTCGCACAGATGACAGGCTTCCCCATCGAGTTGCACCGGCCAATCATCATCTTCTGGGCAATGAAGACCTTCTCAGCAGGGATCTCTATGCCCAGGTCTCCACGAGCCACCATCACGCCGTCGCTTTCTGCAAGGATCTCGTCAAAGCTGGGCATGGGCGGAGGGGGGCTGCACTTAACATGACTGTGTGGCTGGAAGCTTGTTCCTCACCAGCATCGATCGTTATTAAATAAACAAGGGCAGAGAGCTGAGTGAAGTGACAGAGACGAACTCCATCTTAGCCAGCACAAGGAGACAGAACTTTTCTTTTTTGTTGTTGCTGCGAATGATCAAGCTGCTTTCTCCAGCATTTTAAAATGCCAACGGGGTGAGACTCCCGAGCAAAGCGATGCAGAAGGACAGTGGCGAACTGCGACAGAGAGGCTGCTGGGCGGAGGAGGCTGGACACAAAGGAGGCAAGAGACTCACAAGGACAGAGAAACACTCAGGCCGTTTGTAAACAGGGAGGGCAGACACATTTTGTTACATCATGGTCCCAGGGAAACATGCAAAGAAAACGTGCCAGAAAGAGAGAGAAAGGGAAGGAGAGACAAGGGTCAAGAAGGGAAGACTGAGATGGACACACTGAGCACTGACTCACACTGACTCACACTGAAAGACAGAGAAATTGAGATATGAAGAGCTTATTTCACTCATTCAGCAGAAGCTATTATCCAAAGCAACATACACTGAGAAAGCAGCCAGTCAGTGGAGCAATTGGGGTTAAAGAATAACAGTGAAATCACTGTATAACCACAGGATTCGAACTGGCAGGTATATGATGACAGGTACAGCATCTTAACCTGCTAAGCCATACACCGCCCCACTAGATACGGAGATAAAGAGAGGAAGAAAAGCAGAGTCAGTCTGCCATCACCAGACCGGCAGTAGGAAGATGGACACACTGGCAGACTCACTTGCGGACGCCCTGCCGACTCTCCACCTTGCTGACTACCTTGATGTCTTGGCCCTGTTCGCCGAGGGCCCGTCTCACAGCCCGCACATCCTCCGCGCAGCGGACAAAGCTGGCAAACACCATGTCGATTCCCTGCGCCACCCCAAAGCGCAGGTCGGCCTCATCCTGCAGGCCCACTGCCGGCAGGTCCACCATCTCCGCCCCGGGAAGGTTCACCCCCTTTCTGCTACAGAGCACACCTCCGCTCTCCACCTGCGCCTGTGCCCAGTCCGACCCTGAGGCACAAGATCAAAGCGTTCGGCACGAGAGACAGAACACATAAACACATTAATTAGCATCACCATCAAAAACCATGACGCAGATGGTACAGGTGCCGGTTCAGGACAGGAATAGCAACACTGGAAACCTGTTCATAACAGGAGCAGGGGCATAGTAAACCTTTACTAGGTACAATTCAGGGAAAAGGAAGCCACAGAGTCTATTTGTGTAGGTGTGAAAGACATCTAACTTGTACCTATCTCCAGAATTTTCAGCCCAATGAGTCCGTCATCAATAAAGATCCTTCCACCCTTCTTGACGACACGGGGCAGACCGGGGAAATCGACCCAAATGATCTTCCCGTCTGTCTTGTCCCTGTCGGCCTCCGCTGTCACCACTCGCACCAGTTCCCCCTTCCTCAGCTCCACCTCATCATCCGGTCGCTGCGTACGAAAATGCACAGCGTTGATGGCATTTTACACAGGAAGACAGGCCATAAAGGAGGGGATCGCCGGTTATATTAAATGCACCACAGAGTAAATGAATCATGGGGAGTGAAGCGGCTCCTGGTTAATGCTAGGAGACAGACCAGGAGAGGACAGACCTGCAGACGACTACATCCACAGGCACACCTTGAGAGGCACTCAGAGTGGAGAATTTACAGCACTTTGCCATGGTAAATAATGTGCCAGGCTATGCCCATTTATTTTTCTACTATATAATGTCTTTCCCAGCTCAATCTGAGCTAATTTTCATCAAATTGGTGAAATACATTGACTCCTTCTTAAGCACATCAACTCTTCATGAGTTCCTCAGATGACGTCAAAAAGTCAACTGTTTAAAGTTAAATGACCCAAGAATACTCCCAAAACCTTGACTTACCCCTCTAACGAGCCCGGTACGTATCTCTGGACCTTTGGTGTCAAGTGCGATGGCAACAGGACGGTAGTACAGAGGGTCCGAGGTCAGGGTCTCCATAGCTTCCCTGATGTTCTTGATTGTTAATCTATGGTACTGGCGGAAGGGCAAAATGGTTAGAACAACAGGGAGAAACGCAGTCACTGATTTCCCTAGAAAGACCACAAGTCAACCTCATGAGAGCCATGCGAGAAGTTGAGCCTCGCAATGTTCATCCCAGCCTTCACCATCTCCTGGAGGTTCGGCACAGATTGGGAAGCTGGACCTGTGGGAGAAAAGCAGAGGCGGCGGATATGGAGATGATGATCAGGAGGTTAGGGAGTGAACGAAAGTGCATCACTGACAGACCAATTTGATTTATTATTAAATCATCTAGGTAACTAGGCCAGAGGTTTCCAAAATGGTGGTCAAGACCCCCGGGGGGGGTCGTGAGATGACTTCCAAAGTATGTTAACAAAAATGGTGAAATGTGGGAAAAAAAACTCCATTGTAACTCTCAGCACATCAATTGTAATAAGTCTACTTAACACCCTGAGAGGTGAAATCTTCCCAGGGGACCCCAGCCTCCATTCAACGAAATCAAAAATGGAGATTGCGAGTCTCTGCCACTGCTACTTCAGGGCCCATGGGCTGAAAAGTTTGGGAACCAATTAACTAGGCAAACAGGAATCCAATACCACTCAGACAGAAGCCCAAAAGCCAGGACCGGGAAGAGATAAATGTCTCAGTCAAATGACAGCTCAAAGATCAGTGGAAGGTCATCCCCACCAATGGTGCAGATGATGCTTGTGTTGCGGGCGGTGATTGGCTCCTGGTCAATGTCCAGCAAGCAGAGATGCTCCAGGAAGGTGTCAGCCATGGAGGCGTCAAGCTGCTGACGCTGGATGAAGGAGTCTGGGTGAGACATGGCCTCCAAGTACCGTCTAACGCGTGCTGTGGAAGAAGGAGAGAGTACACAACGAATTGATACTCACACAGTGACTTTCATTTTGTCATTTTGATGTGTGCTGTTGGGATCATAAGGGTCAAGTATAATCTTTCAGAAACTAAAACCACTGGCAGCTTAACATGAATGAATGAGATGCAAAGGAGAGCATGATGTGGACAGAGTACATGGTCTGACCCACTACCGTGGTGTGATCCACGGTGGCAACATTCAGGTCTTAAACGCCGCGAGATTTCAGTTTGGGGAGGGAGGGAAGAGTGAAAAGGAGGAGGCGGACCAAATGAAAATGTGAAAGGCAGACCAAGTGAAAAGAGGGAAACAGACCAAGAGAAATGAGGGAGGAAGACCAAACAAAAAGAGAAACAAATAGAAGGAGGCAGGTCAAGTGAAATGAGGGAAGCAGACAAAACAAGAAGAGGGAGGCAGGCCAAACAAAAAGAGGGAGACAGGCCAAACAAAAAGAGGGAGGCAAGTCAAGCGCAATGAGGGAGGCAGACTAAACGAATGCAAGACAGGCTGCTCTGCAGAGTGAAGAAAGGGAAAGACCGGCGGCAGAAGTGGGTCAGAAGCTCCCTTGTGGCCCAGCAGCCCCTCAGGGGACAGACAGATAAGGACACCGGCAGACAGAAAAGGACAGTTAGAAATAGTATTAGAAAATACAACCTGGCTATTCTTACAGGTTGTGTTACTAAAACAGTGAGATGAAATAACTTTTCTCTTCGCAGGCTTATTTGAGAAAATTGGGGTGAAATTGCCAGCTTTTGGCTGAAGAATGCTGAAAAAACATTTTATTTCAATGGAAAATTTCAGTGCTGTGTCTGAGAGATGTAATGATGAGGTATATGTTGGGAAAAATAATTAGAAACATCCTTTAGGTCCATGAAATTTTTTTTTTAAATATGACATTTCTGGCGAGAGAAAAATGTTTTGGATGAGTGTGGACATTTTCCTGCCAGTATCTGCTGTAAACATTAGCCAGCAAAGGGAGCATAGGGATCCGCACTGTCATCATAACCCAGAACCAGCGGAGGACAAGGCAGGGCACCACATCTGGATGGCAGTCCACCACAGCACATATGCTAACAAACTAAGGTCAGTTAGGGCTGGTCATCGAGATGATATGGAGCCTTTATACTGTGGTTTGTGAAAGATGACACTTCCAGAGAAAACACAAAATTACAGGGGATCAGTAAACTACTGTCAGGCGTTGAGAAGAAATGCTCGATTCAAAGCGGTCACATCACCACACAGAAAACAAAACAAAATCGGCAGATATGTTCCCCAGCTGCCAGTAGACACCCTTCCCTCCAGACAAGTGAGTTATTCCACCAAATCCTGTTATTCACGTAAACACGGCACTGAATTATTATTTTATTTGATTGCAAAAAAGCTCAGTTTGTAATCAAGTACACAACAGCAACAACACATACAGACCCAAAGTTAGGTCATATGTGATGTACATCCTGCTGGGTCACATCAGGAATACTCTTGGTACAACTGCCTTACAGCTGAGTGTTGGTCCATTACACAATGATTCATTAATATTATTCATTTATGATAATGACTTCAACTGAGGTGGAAATTAAATGTTATTATGAATCACCGGTGATTAAAATATTATATAGCATACAATCAGGAAAGGTGACTGTTGCTGAATTTATTTTCTATTATACCTATATTTACCTGCTCACCTGCCACACAAACTAGAGAATTATGCTGTCAATGCGTAATTAGTGTTCAGGCTAATCCAGACCAGCTGAGACAAAGGCACTTTGAAATCACTCATTACAGATGCACACAGAAGTACGGTTAGTGCAGAGCGTTAATTAATCCCCAGGAACGATCTCCATCCATCCCGGCCAATGGTGTTGGCAGTTTTATCGTTTCTACCATTGCTGCTCTCTCTCTTGCTTCAAAGGTTGCAACTAATCGTTTCTGTCGTTCTGCGGCCGTAGACCTGAGTCACGAGAAACTCGCACGTCTGGGCGAGATTATGTCAGCGTCGTGTGAGCTGGTGCGTTTCGCTTTGTCACAGGGTCATCCTGCTTTCCACCCTCATTCACCCCCATAGTCATCTATACACTCACCTAAAGGATTATTAGGAACACCATACTAATACGGTGTTTGACCCCCTTTCGCCTTCAGAACTGCCTTAATTCTACGTGGCATTGATTCAACAAGGTGCTGAAAGCATTCTTTAGAAATGTTGGCCCATATTGATAGGATAGCATCTTGCAGTTGATGGAGATTTGTGGGATGCACATCCAGGGCACGAAGCTCCCGTTCCACCACATCCCGAAGATGCTCTATTGGGTTGAGATCTGGTGACTGTTGGGGCCATTGTAGTACAGTGAACTCATTGTCATGTTCAAGAAACCAATTTGAAATGATTCGAGCTTTGTGAGATGGTGCATTATCCTGCTGGAAGTAGCCATCAGAGGATGGGTACATGGTGGTCATAAAGGGATGGACATGGTCAGAAACAATGCTCAGGTAGGCCGTGGCATTTAAACGATGCCCAATTGGGACTAAGGGGCCTAAAGTGTGCCAAGAAAACATCCCCCACACCATTACACCACCAGCAGCAGCCTGCACAGTGGTAACAAGGCATGATGGATCCATGTTCTCATTCTGTTTACGCCAAATTCTGACTCTACCATTTGAATGTCTCAACAGAAATCGAGACTCATCAGACCAGGCAACATTTTTCCAGTCTTCAACTGTCCAATTTTGGTGAGCTCGTGCAAATTGTAGCCTCTTTTTCCTATTTGTAGTGGAGATGAGTGGTACCCGGTGGCGTCTTCTGCTGTTGTAGCCCATCCGCCTCAAGGTTGTGCGTGTTGTGGCTTCACAAATGCTTTGCTGCATACCTCGGTTGTAACGAGTGGTTATTTCAGCCAAAGTTGCTCTTCTATCAGCTTGAATCAGTCGGACCATTCTCCTCTGACCTCTAGCATCAACAAGGCATTTTCGCCCACAGGACTGCCGCATACTGGATGTTTTTCCCTTTGCACACCATTCTTTGTAAACCCTAGAAATGGTCGTGCGTGAAAATCCCAGTAACTGAGCAGATTGTGAAATACTCAGACCGGCCCATCTGGCACCAACAACCATGCCACGCTCAAAATTGCTTAAATCACCTTTCTTTCCCATTCTGACATTCAGTTTGGAGTTCAGGAGATTGTCTTGACCAGGACCACACCCCTAAATGCATTGAAGCAACAGCCATGTGATTGGTTGATTAGATAATTGCATTAATGAGAAATTGAACAGGTGTTCCTAATAATCCTTTAGGTTTATTTATGGATCCATCCATCCATACATACATCCGTCCGTCCATTTTCTACCCATTTACCCTGTTGGAGCCTATCCCAGCCAGCATGTAGCAAAAGGCAGTGGTACACCCTGGACAGGATGCACATTATTATTATTATTATCATCATCATCAACAAAAGAAGAAGAATTGGCCTGATAATCGAAAAGTCTTCCAGAAACATTGTAGACGTTAGTGCAATCTAAGTATTGTGTGTATTCTGCCCTACGAACAGCCGCCCCGAGTCCATTAGTATTAGTCATTCTTTGCTCTTGGTGGTAAATCAGTAGCCGACAAACAAACAAACCTTTGTGCTTTAAGAAGGAGTCGCTCGCTGAATAGGGTTCTGCAGCCGTACATAAACAACTTTTTAAAACAATTTATCGATAGAAAAAAAGGCAGGCACATAGTTCAATAATAATCTAAAATGCAAAGACTAAGTATTAGGGCTCTGCAATGTAAGAATCAAAGCAGCAAAAATAGAATAAAACAAGTAAATGTTCAAATCGCTCTGTCATCACCCAGGTGCAGCCCTAAGTGGTTAACGAATTAAAAATGACAAAATCTACAAGGTAACCAGACTTCACCTTGACGACTGTCATTATTTTAGTTTATCAGCACCACTGCTGAAATGAAAATGGTCCGTAGTCATTTCAGTAAATAGTCACTCAGTTTTTTTGGCGGAAGCACATCGCGATAATGCAAGACAGATATGTTTTGTCACAGACTAAGATTTACTTTGGCAAAAAAACAGTCTAATCGCTTGTCGGATAGTATAGCTCTTCTTAAAACATTCATACGGAAAAACAAAAATACATCCCAGCCACAACTCATTCCTAGTATAGCCTACTTCTCAAATATTTCAAATATTCAGATTGCTGAAAACAACACAATGTAATTATAACATTAACGGAGAAACACAAACATACAGTTGTTCTGAAAACGATTTAATTTTACAGCACAGACCTGTAAGTTTCCGGAGACTTGAATGAGGAACACAGCCAGTGGGCGTAATCCCAGCCACTAAATCGCACTTTAATAATTCGCCCGACAAAAAGAAAAAAGGCACATTTGTTAGTTTATGTCGCCATCGTGTGGTGACAATGTTACTTTTTAATGGGATGTGTAAAAATAATATGTAAATACGTTTATCAAAACTTTTTATTTTAAGCGATTTCTAAGATACATAGGAAATATCTATCGTTTAGGGTGAATAACTAAAGGGAATTTAAGACCCGCATCAGAATGAGTTTGTTGGTTGTGGTATTCAGTGATGGAATAAATGGGCACTATGTGACATCACATGCCCATTCCTGACCACACTGACCACGTCAGAGTGATGGGGACGGTGTCCAGGTATCAAAGGAGGGTAAAGGTGATGCTCGGGGGTGTCTCTGGCTGTAGGATGAGGGTGTATTTGGTGCTGATGTCAGCAGAAGAGGGCACAGTTAATTGGAAGTTCAGCAAGATCTGAAAGAAAAGTGAATTTAGTTAGTAAGAACAGCAGACAATAGTAGAGAAGGAACAAAAACAAAACAAGTGTGTATACACTTTAAGTCTAACACTTTAAGGGCTTCATGAACCATTTGCTGTATTTTCGGACCCCACTAGGTGGTGCTCTAGGTTTACTTAGGGGAGTGCTTTGTGCCCACCATCTAGTGGCATCAAAAACACAGGAAATGAAGCATCATTTTGACCATCACTAGTATCCGTCTTAGTCCCACAGCTACTCCTAGTCCATTCACCCCTGAAGCGAAACCCTTCACAGTCTCAGTAACCCCAGGAATCTGTATGTAGAGGCCAATGGCCCTGTCACCCCCCCACCAACTCTCACTCACATGCAACAGCAGCAGCTGCATCTCATTTTCAGCGATCCTCCTGCCCACACACTGCCTGGCCCCAAAGCCGAAGGCAAGCGAGCGAAACCCAACTCCTACACCCACGTCTCCCTCTCTGGCACCCCCTGTGTCCCTCGATGCCGGCTTCAGCCACCGCGCCGGCTCAAAGAGGTGTGGATCCTGGAAGACCTCCCTGCTGCGGCCTAGTGGGTACAGGCAGGCCTGCACCAGAGTCTGAGACAGAGTGAGGGAAGCTGTGATACTTTCTCACTGTTTGTGTTTTACAAAGTCTGCAAACTGGCAATGACCGACTCACTCACCCCAGCAGGGATGTGATAGTTCTGCAGCACAATGTCTTTGACAGGGTAACGCTGCACAGTGATGCCAACCGGGTACAGTCTGAATCAGAAAGAGGCATGTTTTTTTTATTTTTATTCTTAGTCTCATCACAATACACTTGTGTTTCTTTGGAAAAACTGCTGTACCTGAGAGTCTCCTTGACGGTGCCCTTGAGCAATGGCGCCCCCTGCAGGGCTTTCAGGGGATCACCGCCCGCCTGCGCCCATGACTCCCGCACCTGCCTGCGGACTGTTTCCTGCACAGCAGGATTGCGGGCCAGTTCATACAGGGCGAACTGCAAGGGGACGGCAGTCTGAGGGGACGGGTGGAGGGGAGGGGGGTATTCAGTATCTGATTTGCCTTTGCTAAGATTCTACTGAAATGTTTGCCACCAACTGCTCCACCCCAGCGACAGAATTAGCATATGTGCCCCCCTCACCCAGTCAGACTCACTGTGTCAACTCCCCCGGCCATCAGCTCCGTGATGTTGGCCTTGATGAGCTCCAGAGACAGCTGCCCCCTCGCCATTAACTGCCCCAGCACTCCGCCGCTGTGCCCATGGTTTCCAGGCAACTGCCCACTCTCTCCAGAAGACTTTCTGGACTGGAGCCTCTGGTAGCCCTTCTGGATACGGGCCTCAGCTGAGAAGTTAAAAAGAGAGGGAGAGAGGGAGGAAGAGAAAGGGGAGATGGGGGAGAGAGAGGAATGGGAGATGACAAGAGAGGGAGGAAGAGAGATTGAGAGAGTGATGGAGAGATCAAGAAAGAGATGGAGTGAGAGAGGGGAGGGGAGGGGAGCATGAGTGAAAGGAGGCAGAGAACTGGCCAGAACAATAAACACCTGCAGTGGGTATAGACTAGCGTTTCCCAATCCGGTCCTCGGGGACCTACAGTCAGTCCATGTTTTTGCTCCCTCCGAGCTCCATGCCAGACAGTCCACATTTTCATTCCCTCCCAGCTCCCAGTCAAGCAAAAACATGGACTGTCTGTGGGTCTCCGGGGACCGGATTGGGAAACACTAGTGTTGACTAACCAAGGTCCTCATTAGTCAGCTATCACTAACCTAACCTTAACTTAACCCTAACCCATCAGGGGAGCCACTGCTGCTGTGGCATTCCCATTGTCTTTGAGTGATTAATCATCTCAGGAGCCTCAGGAGAAGACAAAGGCAGTGCAATTAAGGAAATAATTACTCTGAGTGCTTAATTGCCCAGGCTGAATAAAGACCTGCTTATTCACGATCCCCCTGGGGGCCTCAATTCAGCCAACATGAAAGAAGCTGAACTTGATTAACCCTCCATTACAGCAAGCTGGCTCAAACCGCGTACTACTGGATTTCATAACCATGTGAGGAAGGCCAAGGGTGGAGAGAGAATCCGTTTTTTTACAGAGCATGTCACACATTTAGTGTTTATAGTCAGAGCGTTATGAGGTTTACAGAAAATCAGTTTTCCTCGATTAATCATGCAGCGAATCACAGACTTGCCACACCCAGATGCTCATGGGATGTTGCATGGAGCTGTTAGCCTCACCATGGCTGAAAATGTGGTCCCAGGCAGTGGCATGTTTTGTCCACAAGGGGGCGTGCAGGCGAAGCAGAAGGCCCGAGGGGAGGTAGAGCAAGGGCTGGGTGGTGGCTAGCATTCGCTCCACGGCCCAGATGAAGCGTTGGGACTCTAGAGAGGGAGAGGAGGAGAAGAGGCCGATCCTCTCTCCGTACAGGACGTGGCAGCTGGCTGGACACGGAAAAGGAAAGTTACTAAGCGGCGTTAAAACAGGGCCTATTTCCGCCTGTCTGACATGCTAATGCCCCTCTGAAGTCGCCCCGGGGACAGGCAGCCTGGCTACGTGCTTTAAAGGAGGATTAAAGATACACCTGTGTGCTGCAGGTACGCAGTCACCATGTCTTTAGGAATCCGCACGGGGACATTCTCTCTCAGTCTGCCTCAGACTATTCTCAGTGAGACACACAAGCTTGGGGTTCACAGCAGAGGGTCAGCCAGCATGTGGCACCACTGGAGCTGGGGTTAAGGGCCCATTTCAGGGGCCCACAGACATGACTATTCTGCCAAGGCCAGGGCTGGAACCGGGAGCCTTCTGATCGCAAGCACAGAGGTTTAGCCGACTGAGTCACACACGGGATACGTGATACGGAGGAAGAGAGAGAGGCTGACCTTCCAGTGCAAAGCGGAAGAGGTCTGGGCTGGGGTCAAGGGTCAGACTGTGACCGCTGCTGCCCACCCTCCTCCTGAGCAGGGCGCAGAAGTCCTGGGCCACCTGGTCCAGCAGCGGCAGGAAGCGCCGGACAGAGGAACTCATCATCACCTCGCGGTTCAGCAGGAGCCGGTCGGCACGCCACTCTGCGCCGTTCCTGAAGCGCAGGAAGGTGAGGGGGGCACATGCACTCAGTCTGAGGGCTCCCTGCCAGCCCGCTAATGCGTTGCACTATTTATTACACTTTAGACAGACAATTAACCATCACGCAGCAGTGTTTCTGTGGTATATCGTATACATGTGTTTGTACGTGATTTACTGGAGGAGCGGATGGATGGATGTGTGCACATTAATGGTGAATTAAAGCACATTCTCTCCTTCCTTGAGTCCCTATTGTCACTTCTGGCCCAGAGCAACCATGGTGCCCGCCCTGCCCCCACACACTGACTTGAGGAAGATGCCCTTGCTGTGTTTGCGAGTCTCCCGGTGCGTCGCCCACGGCTGCAGGGTCATGCGACGTGGGTGCAGGCCCTCCGAGCGGAACATTTCGCCGATGTCTGCCGGCAGCATGATGTTGACGCTTTCCTGGGAGCCAAGCCGTTCCCTGTCAGGGGGGGTGGGGGATCCTTTTAAGATAATGACCAGTCTACTGTAGGATGTATAACATGAATCCAGAATCCTGGGAACATTTCTGACGCCAAGTGGCTCTGTGATCACCTCCCTGTCCCTTTCATGATGCTGCCGTTCTCCACAATCTCCACCCAGACTCCAACAACACACTGCTAAGTGCACTGCTCTCTCTAAGCTGCCCTTACTGTGTCCTGCGATCATGTGCCGTCCTGGCCGGCGTTTCCCCCCCGTGTCCTGCGATCATGTGCTGTTCCAGACTCTCTAAGACCTTGTACCAGACAAGCGTTTAGGGTAGGTGGACAGATGGATGTTAAGGTTGCCAACAGTAGAACATCTATTTACTTCGTTTCCACACAATGTTGATGCATCAAGCAATATCAATTTGCTCCTTTGTGGACAGACAGGCAGTAAGAGAATGCAAGATCCCCCCCCCCCCCCCTCCCCAAATCACCAACATCGGGATCCAGAGACAAGCTCATCTCCCTTGTTTAAATAATCCTGTCAGCTGACTGCTTGTAATTCAGTGATGTTTCAGTAGGCTTAGCGCACATGCCTCACAGCCCACAGAGATAAACCGAAACTGTCCCTCTACATCAGCAGCGCCTCCTCCTTCCCTCCCAGCCTGAGCAGAACCTGGTACCTGTAAATGGGCCCCAGTGCGTTGAAGGTCTGTTCCATGTGGTTGTGCAGAGATCGGAAGCGGTCTTCCTTCCAGAACCGGAGCAGGTTGACCCAGCCGCTGCTGCCGGTGTGCGGGATCTCTTCGAAGCTCCGCGGCCGCTCTGCTCGCCTCTTCCCGAGGTCCCCGCTGGCTGGTCTCGGAGCGGAGAGGGCGAAGCCACGGGCGTCCCGGACACAGAGCCGCGCAGGCACGCTCAGCATTTTGGGAGGCAGCGCTCCACTGTCTTGCCTGCTACCTTTTCTGTTCCACCCCCCCTTCCCCTATCTCCAGCCACACTGACAGAACCAATAATTTATTTCCTTTACAGTCACAGTTCAAGAGAAAGATGAGTCTGCCAACACGTAGGCAAACACACGTCAGCACACATGCACGCAACACGGGCCGGCAGGTTCGGGATCCCTCACAAGGACAGGAGGCGACAAAAGCTCTTGGCAAAAGGACATTTTATTATGGACATGAACATACAGTTTATGTTATGCAGTGTGACGTAACTGGGAATATCTCAAGGGTCACTGGGAATGACAACATTCAACAACATGGCCAGTATGTCCCCAGTGAAACCATCAAAAAGACACACATGGAATGGTGTACATCCATACTAGAGGTTACAAGGTGGCAAATCTTGACGGCAGCGTTCAGAATGCAGAAAATCAGCCCTCAGGAAAAGGGGCATCTTTCGAATTGAACCAGAGGCCGCACTAAGAATTCTCACAGCGTGCTAATTATCTGGGGAAGAAAATGACGTGTGTGTGTGTGTGTGTGTGTGTGATCACAGACCATGTCACACGGATGGAAAAGTCCAGAAGAGTTCCAGCAAAGCCTGACGGGGCGATCAACCTGCTAGACGGTGCGTTTCACATCATTACCCGGCACCTGCGCTAAAACGAAGACACGCAGCATTCTGGTAACAGAGGCGTACTCAGTGGAGAGATGGACGCAGCAGTGGGATCCATGTGACCACGACACGCCCCTGGCAGCTGAAATACCCAGGCCAGAATGAGATGAGTCACGGCGCCCCCTATCCAGTGACATGCTTACTCCACCCTTCACATTTTAACAGTCACATGCTAGAGGAGCAGCATTTTTTAGCTGTGACACTTAGGGAGGGTTCAGACACTAGCAACGCCAGTTTCTGTTTACCTACATCACATACCGAATTAGCAGTTAGCATGTAATAAGCTGACAGAAGCACCTCACATGACCCTGCACTGCTCGGCGCCTGGGGTGGGCGTTGGTGTCCGTGGGCAACCTGGCTGCATTCCCACGTTCGGCTTGAGGCGGCGCAAGGCGCTAAGCAGGTCATGCCCATCATGTCCGGGGGGGTCTCTGGGCCGCACCATTGCGGCCAGGTCACGGGGGAGGGCCACTTTCCCCCCCACCGCCTTCAAGTGGTTCATATCCTTCTGACTCTAAGGTAAGAGAGCGAATATAAGGAAAATACAAAGGAAAAAGTAAGTAACCCCCAGAGAGGGGCCTCAAATGGGAGATGAGCAGACGGTGGGCTGCACCTCGGCCAGGCGGTACTTGCTCCGGTAGTGAGCCCTCAGCGCGGCACGCTCCGCATTCCTCTGCACGTCCCTGGCTGCCCGCAGTTTCCTGCCAGGCGCATCACAGCAGCATATCATACCAAGCACGGCTTTCGCCATGCTGATACCGCCCCAGTTACAATGCAGACGGTCAGAGCCAACCCACTTACCTCTCCTTCTCTAAATCGGCGCGATAGGAACGCATCTGGGCCGCTGGCAGGGCACCCAGCCTGCTCCCCGTGGGGGGGCTCCTCGCTCTGCTCTCATCGCCACCCTCCTCGGCCCTGGACACGCAGCTTGTGAGGTGCTTGAAGGGGGCGGCCAGGGTCCTCTTCACCACAGAATCCATACCTGTGTCGTCTTTCTCATGCTCTTCAGGCCAGCTGTGCCTACGTGGCCACGTCGTCCCTGCTGACACGGTGTCTACAGGCTGGCATCTAAAAACCTCCCCGGTTCTTCAGTGTACCCACCTCTGCCCACTCACAAACCTGCGTTTCCCGGTTTCTCAAAAGGCCAAACCCTTGGTGACCGGCGCTTAGTGAGTGACCGGCCGGGTCAAGGATGGACAGGACTGGACCTCAAGGCTTCAAGTCACGGTGACTGTGCATCAGCATGGTGCAGTACTGGCTGCAGACTTTGGTCTGCCAGAAATGCCTCTTCATTCCACCTTAAATTATGTGAGCGGCCCCACCTACAGCGAGTAACAGCTTCTCCCTCACAGGTCATAGGCCAGCCTGACCCAGCCCAATGGATTAAGCAGCTTAAGACAAACTGTGGTAATCCCGTTAGCCTCACCAACAGGCCCACACTCCGGGGAACAGGACAGGAGGTCCGAGCTCTGCTCGTGAGCCCAGTGTCCGTATGTGCTCAGATTCAGAATCCCAGACTTCCAAGTTCTGGGAACACATATGAAACACAAAGAGGATGGATTTAAGCCACAGACCTCGATGTCAACGGGGGGGGGTGGTCAATGTCATGTCAATTTCCAGGGAGGTCACTGAGGGCAGGGTAACAGGAGCAATGAAAACACGGGTCTGTGTCGACGTCATATGGCCACTACAGCCTGCTAGTCCTGCTTCACATTTCCCCCACAGGACGGCAGGAATTATTCAGCGGGCGTCGTTGCCCGGGCTGGGCCATCAGGAATTATCCAACAGGTGTTGTCAGCTGGGCCATCAAGAATCATCCAGGGGGCATCATTGGCTGGGCCATCAGAAATTATCCAGCGGGTATTGTCAGCTGGGACGGCAAGCAGGAATCATCCAGGGGGCATCATTGGCCGGGCCAGACTGTCAGGGGAGGCACAGCTTCCCGTGCTCAGCAAAATGTCCTTAAAGGAATCGCTCAGCCGCCCCCCACCCCTCCCTCAGTGGGACCTTAATCCCCGCTAATGGCCTGCCTCACGTGCCTGCCCTCTCTCGTAACCATGACACCGTTTTTCCAGTCATGAGTGGGGAGGATGAGGCGGGAGTCATTCCGCAGGCTCAAGGCTCATTAGCCCTCAAACATCCCCCCTCACCGGCCTTCAGCCCTGACGGGTGAGGACACCATCAGTCACTGCAGAAGAGGGTCCTCCAGAGCACCTGCGCCCCCCCCCCCCCCCCGCCTGTTAAAGGCAGCAATGCGACCACTGGCTTCGCAGACACCCCCTCAGTTAGCGGCTCCTAGGAAGGGAAGCGAGTCTGATCGGATTAGAGGATTTGGGAAGAGCCCAGCGCGGGACACAGAGGACACGCAGCCAGCTGCCTGGCACGGAGATAGCCAGGAGGTCGTTAGTGACTTAAAACCAAAAATCTGATTAGACGCAATAAAAGGCGGCTGGGAATGTCAGCCTTTAAGGGTGGAGAGCATTTAACCCAAGAACAAAATACCCAAAATGCCTGTATTTCCATCACCCAGGAATACAGCAATGGGCCTGGAGGGGCTCCTAATAGAATTGGCATTAATAAGGGGGTGGGGGCCAAGGTAAACCCAGAACGTCAGAGGTGCAACGGCAGCGGTAGGTAGAGCTCCAGCGGGAAGCAACCTGGGGGCTCCAGCACCAGCTCCAGTAATCGCTCGACACAGAAGGCGCTGTAGGAGCTCTCTTTTATTATAGAATCGTAACTTATATACAGTTTATACACAGTTCATTTCATACAAAAAGAACAGAAGCATGACATCAGCTTCTCTGAATAAATACTGTAAACCGTTGATGTCCTGTGGGAGGCGCCGAGTGACTCTGCACGGAGGTACAGCCAATATGTGCTTTACTGAGATGCTGGACATAGGATCCTTTGTAACAGAAAGTTTGTGGTACATCTGCCATCCAATCAGATGTGTTGATCAGAGCTCACAGCCCACGGATATCCGGCCCTCGAGGTTTAATTCCATCAGCAAGCAAAGAGGAGTCCCGGAGGAGGGCAGTACCTTCTCGCAGAGAGCCAATCAACAGGCAGTGTGGAGTGTCAATCACTCTGACAAAAGGAGACATCGTACATCTCATCGGCAGTCAAACAGGCATCGAGTGTGCTGTCACAGGGGGCAGGAGATGCGCCCAGGGAAGCAGCTTAAAGCCGGCAGCTGGTGGGGGGTGGGGTGGTGGGGGGGGGCTGCATGGCTTCTGTCAACACACTTGATTTCTAATAACTGCTACTGACTCCATCCAATTAAGACATAAAATGATTTAAAAAAAACTTCTCAGACACTTGCTGAGTCTTAGCATGAATGTTGGATGTTGATTGGCTGAAACTGCAGTCACATGATCCCACACATCATCCACCACCAATCCCCCATGAGCAGAGACTGGGATGGTACCAGGTCCGTCCATCACCTCCTGTCAGCTGAACCAGAGTTTGGAGAAGGGGGAAGTGATGAAGAGGAAGGGGAGGAGGCGGTGGCTGCCTGTTACCCATACACCTCTGTCACTTCTGCTCAAAAACAGTCCAATAAAATTCACCCGTGTCCCTTTCCACAAAAGCCCATCACTGTGGGGACCCCAAAGGAGACCAGATCACCGGCTGATGTCACGGTTGCCCTCCCAGCTCTTGCTGCCCCCTGGGTCGCCCCCGGAGCCAGTCTCCCGGAGGGGAGCAAAGAAAGGGTGACGAAGGGAGGCGGTCAGCGTCAGCCGCTTGGAAGGCTCGTACTCCAGCATGCTCTCGATCAGGTCGAACAGGAGGTGGTGCTCCTCTGCCTCTGAGAGCAGGTACCGCTGCCAGAAGGGAACGAAGAGACAAGCGTCAGGCATGGGGGGCTCCATAACCCGAGGGGCATAACCGGGCGGGGGGAGGGGGCTGGGGGGCTCACCCGCAGAGGCTTGCAGTTCTCCCTCACATATCTGCCGGCTGACGAGTTCTCGTCCCAATCCAGACGGCCATGGTAGAAGTACTTCTGTTTCCTGTGGGGAGACAAAAACGTGAGTGACTGGGGAGGGGGTCTCATGGCTGGCGGGGGTCTCATGGCTGGAGGGGGTCTCATAGTCCCCACCTGGTCCTGCGGATCATCTTGGAGGGGATCGGTCCCTGTATCCGTTCCATCATGGCCAGGTGTTCCCTGTTGTCATGGGTCTAGGAAGGAGGGGGGGTGGAGAGGAAAGGGAGGAGGAGTCAGAAGTGATATATATGCCCCCCCCACCTGTGCCCCAACCCGCACCGGCTCAAGGTTTGCTCAAGGACGGAGGATGGGTTAGATGAGGAATCTGGCATGTTCCCTGGAGAGTGGCACAGTAGGGGGTGGGACATGCAGCAAACCGAAGCCGCAGATGTGAGCATGAGCCCGTCCCAAAATCTCTGCTGAGAGGATGCAAACCCACCCCCTTCCGGCAAACCGACACTAAAACAGAACCTATGAACAGCCAAGAGTGGCTTGCAGGAACACCTTTTGGTCTCCTATCACATCCCTGGCATGCTCTCAAAACGGGGGAGGGGGCCCGCTGAGAAGCCCCACCCTACCTGGAACAAGGTGAAGCCCTGGTAATATTCAAAGAGGATGCAGCCGATGCTCCAGACGTCACAGGGCTGGCTCCAGCCCAGCTCTGAGGACAGCAGCACAAGGACCCGGGTGATTGATGACGCCACTTTAAAGAACACGGGAGTGGGCGGGGTCACACAGCTCACCCAGAATGACCTCTGGTGCACGGTAGTGCCGCGTGGACACGATGGTGCTGTGGTGCTCGTGGTCGAAGGTGGCACTGCCGAAGTCCACCACACGCACGCCCGTATTCTTCACCGTCCGCTCGTCCCGTTTCTGAGGGACAAGAGCATGTCAGGGAAACCGGCACACAACCACGGAGGAGGCCGCGAGACGCCGCCACCCACCTTCTCCGCGTTGTAAGTCATGGTGAAGTCCGAATTCACAAACAGGATGTTCTCTGGCTTCAGGTCCGTGTGTGTCAGTTTGTTATCATGTAGAACTGCAGGGCAAACAGAAACTGTGTCAACCCCAGAGTGCCCCCTAGTGATCAGTATCTGCTCAACAATCCAAGTCAGAATGACAAGGGGAGTGTCAAGCAAGCAGTCTTGAAGCTTCTGAGTGAGCAAGGAGACAAGCTTCATGGAGAACATGAAAATGACAGCTGTCAGTGAATAAGGAGTACGTCATCAAAGCACTGTACTCTTCTCTAAGGCGACTGTTGTCCCTCTTAAGTTGTGCGTGAAATGAAGAGACTGCACAACACCCAATGGTCTGCATAGGGCTACAAATACACACATGTACACATACAAGGGATAATGATTTATTATTTTTGGGTTTTATTATTTTCCTTTTATTTTATTAATGTTTTTTATTATTATTTCTCTTTTTTCCCTATATATGGCGAAGTGTACCATATGGTACAATGACCACAGGGTACACAACATCCTTTACCAAGCAATACACACTAACTGCATATGCTACTACAGGGGTGGGCAATCTTATCTAGAAAGGGCCGGTGTGTTTGCAGGTTTTTTTTGGGATAACCTTTCGATCAGTTGCTCAAACCCAGTTGGGCGAACTCTTCACTCCATCAGTCCTCTAAGATCTACTCTAAGCACGGAGTTGCAGCGAAAAGCGGCATGCCTAACGGCCCTTTCTGGATAAAATTAGCCACCCCTGTGCTAATCAATACTTTGCAGTCTGAGATTTGTCCCTATTGCTCACTAGACAGTTACCGTACTTATGACCAGAGACCCACACAACAATTACGTTTCAAACTACATTTTCAGACAACTTCACATTATATGTGATCGTAGAGCTAAAATGGAAATTATCCTTATTAGGTATTAAAGATTATTACATTTCTTTCTTACACGGTGACTATACCCTTATTAGACTGCATTTTCCACCATCACTTACATATTTACCTGGAACTACACTTCTAACTACAGCTCGCGAGCTGTAGTTCGAACTACACAATTTAACAAGTGTTTGCGAACGTTCGTTCGAACTATGGTTTCGGGAAACACCTGCGTCTTACTTACGTAGTTCGAACCACGCAAATTGCTAACGATGGTTTTGGGAAATGCACCCCAGTACGAGAAGCTTCTGAAGCACAGAACCCAAAGAGTCGGAATAAGCAGGCAGCACCCAGGTAGGCTGTACTCACACTTGACGGCCTGGCAGATCTGGTAGGCCATGTGGCGGACCTGTCCGATGGAGTAGGGGAGGTAGTTGTTCTCCTTGAGGAAGTCGAAGGTGCTGAGCGCCAGCAGTTCGAAGGAGATGCACATATGGCCGTGGTAGTCGAACCAGTCAAACATCCTCACACACAAGCTGGGGGGAGGGGGGGGGAGTCAGGTCAGACCAGGACGGAAGGACAGACAGACAGCCGCCCCCCGTAAGACCCTGATGCAGCCTGTCCGTCACTCAAGACACTGTTTCATAAAGAAAAGCAACTAAAGTGGCGCAGAACACCCAGTTGGACACTATTGTCAAGGACTATAAACACAGCAAATGCTAATATAGACAAGCCAAATCTATTCAGCCAAAAACATGCCTTATATCTACGCATAATGCCAAACTCACAGCACAATTTACAGTGTGCCATTACGTGAGGCTACTGCCTAGACGCAAATAACCCAAAAACCATAGAATTATTTCTTAATCTTAAGAGTTAATCCTGAGTTAATCATAAATCTCCCTCATACAACCAGTGGCTGGCAAAAGAAGCAGAAAAGCAAATGAAGAAGCCTCCTTAAATAACACAAAGCGAATATTAAAACTCCATGAGCAGCAGCTGGGGTAGCTAAACCATAAAATAAGGTACCTAAGCCATTAAAACTCTCCTTTCATTTCCTCATAAAAGTAAATCAATACATAGAATAATAAAAACTGTTTAACAAGTATATAAAAAAAACCTCAGCAGGTTAGGATGGAATCATAAAAGTAGCCAGTGCAAATCCTATGGTGGTCAGACTGGTTTCAGCCTTGAGTCAAGCCCTTAACACAGGCCCTCGCCCTTAACACAGGCCCTCGCCCTTAACACAGGCCCTCGCCCTTAACACAGGCCCTCGCCCTTAACCCCCAGTTACTTCAGGGACCAGCTGACCCTGCTTCCTCTACATGGACGTCACTTTGGATTAAAGCAGCTACTAAATGAACAAATATAAATAACATGAGCTCCACCGTACCTTTGAACATCTGGCTCAAACACAGCACTAATACGACATGACAGTCAGCTGCTGAGACGAGTCTATTGTCAGGTCCAGCCCTAAAGAAGAATGCTTCCCGTCACGTCCATACCAGCCACATTAAACAGGCACGTAACACTCCTGGCTATTCATCTGCCCACAAAGGGCACAACCTCCCCCAACATGAATCGCTTCAATAATTAAGAGCAGGGCAAGTCCAGTAAGTTGAACCATAACAGTGATATTTTCAACTTGCTTGAACTTTGGTGTGCATGACTGTCCAAACACATGTACATGCTCAGTTCAACTGACATATGAGAGGGTACACAGATGCTTAAGAAGAAAAAAAAACAGCTACTGATTAAACTATCATTCATACTGATTTCAGGAACTCCACTGTTCTGTACGACTCACACAATTCCTACAGTAATTAAAAGAGCAGCTGATTGGCTACGTAGCCAAAAAAAAAAGCTAAAGCTGAGGGCACTTGGGCCCAGTGTTGACTGGAGGGCCGGGACCTTCCCACATGCTCAGGAATGATCAGTGACTGACTTAAAGGCCAGAGACCATACACAAATACGCCTTTGAAACTTATCAAGGAATGATTTGTTAGAGCTGGAATTAGGAAGAAATTATGGGTTTTATTAATCATTAAAATATCACCTGAAAAAATGACATTAAATATTAAAAACCCATTTTGTAAAGTGATAATGTTTTAGCCTGAGGCTGGAGTGAGACAGAGGCCCAGCTTAACAAAAGCACTTTAACAAAGGTTTAAATATTCATACAGAGCGCCGGTATAATGATGTTCCACTACAGCCTGAATCCTGTTATTTTTCAAACACACATGCAGATTAACCACGTAAGACGGTAAGTGTCCCCTTAGAAGCTGCCCTTTACAGGCCCCGTAGAGATGCCACCCCACACGCCCTTTACAGGCCCCGTAGAGATGCCACCCCACACGCCCTTTACAGGCCCCGTAGTGCCCACAGAGATGCCACCCCACACGCCCTTTACAGGCCCCGTAGTGCCCACAGAGATGCCACCCCACACGCCCTTTACAGGCCCCGTAGTGCCCACAGAGATGCCACCCCACACTCACTGTTTGTTCTCGGGGTCCTTCTCATTGATGCGCTCCAGCACGTTGATCTCCAGCCGAGCTGCCTCCTTATACTTCTCCACGTTCTTGATGATCTTCAGGGCAACTCGAGTTCCGCCCCTAAAAGGCCAGCCCGTTAACCTCTTTGTATGGGGGGGGGGGGATAAACTGTGGCTCCAACATGCTCATCTTTGCACACCCACCTGTGATGGTCTATGCACTGCACCACCCGGCCGAAAGTTCCCTCCCCCAAAGTGTTGACGATCTCATCTACGGGACAGGGACAGAGGGCAGGAGAAAGGGGGGGGGGGGGGAGAACACAGAACAAACGCCATCAGTGGGGTCAGGGACGAGTAGCTATGAGGAAGAGACAATGAGAAACACCATAAGGCCCCCCCACTCTGAGGTGGGCCTGCTACAGCCATGAGTGAGAGATACAACAGCGACACAGCTAAGCAGCCCAACCCCCAGCCTACACACACACCGCTAGGGGTGTCATTCTGCGAAACCCCCCCCCTCCAGCAGCGACACAGTTCCAACGTAACCGCCACTAACAGTCAAGCAGCGTGTGGTTATTTCTCTGCATCCTGCTTGACCAGCAGGTCTTCTGGTTAAAAATTACAGTATTTCAAAACAACCTCAGACAACAAAATTAAAGACAAGTCAACTTCGCTAAAGCTAGCGGGTCCTCGCGGACACCTTAACGTGGTCTCTATGCTGCGGGAAGGAGGCTGAGCGGGTGGGGGCGGTATGGAGGAGAAGGAAAGGCAGGTGGATCTCAGTTAATAGGACTGTGCTCCCCCTCGTTAACAGAGCCCAGTGCTCAGGTGCTGTGGAGGCAGACAGGAGCATGCTGGCTGAGAATGATCCTGGTCCAGGATCTACCCGAGCACAGACCCATCTAGTTAAAGGGAGGAGCAGCTCATATCAGGCTGTTTCACAGCTACAATGGGGCGGAAAAAAATCACAGCATGGCCTTAAGTGTGGAGGAACTGTATGGAGATCTGTCAGGGCTGGATCTTTATGCTTAATTAAAAACAGCATCCTAGAGACATCTGGGATTCAAATCAGGAGACACAGGCAGGGGAAAATGAGTGACCTCTAGCCTGACAACCTTAAGGCGTGTTTTTACCCCAGTTTCACATAGCAGTACATTATATGCATACATATCTATGTGGATACTGAGGCAAATAGATATGTATCCATGCCCGACCAGCAGGGGGCAGACACACCCTAACGTGACTCTCAGGCAGCTCCCTCCCTGTCTCTGAATGCTCTACAGATACACCGAGATGGAGAAGGGTTACGATAGTAGTGGCTGTGAGTACATCTCTCTTGCAGGACGTCCCCACTCCGATAGACCAGGTGCCCTTCCTCGTCGTCCCTCACACTCAACGCCCGCGTCCGGCTGTTGCTCCTCTGTGGGCCGCCAGGGTTCATTCGGGGACGACACGAGCCGGGGGGGAGGGGGCCGGCCATTTGCCACGGCGGTGGAGGTGGCGTTACGGTCGCAGGTGGAGGTAGAGGAGGAGGAGGTGGTGTAGTAGTTGATGATGTAGGTAGAATGGGCGGCCATTGGGTGATTCATATGACACCACGTGAGGAATATATAACGATAGGGATATAGTGCAAGGGAACAAGTCAAATATCACATTGCTCTCACCTGTCTCCCCGCCCCCCGTTTTAATGATTCATATATTGTCCCAATAAAAAAAGGGTACAAAGTTATGGACAGTTACATGAATAATGAGCGCATTTACTGGAACAATACGAAATTGATTAAAAGTAGAAAACACACTCAAAAGTCCCGAGGCAAAAAAAAAAATAAAAAATCAGTATTTTCAGGAGAATACTTAGCATCAGAGCCCCCCCCTCCCCCCCCCACCAAACACCAAGGCAAGGTCATAGGTGTCAGAAGAGGACACCACGACCTCAGCGTGCCCCAACCGGTCAGAGGCGTGTCAGGGCGACTAGAGAGAGTCAGTCATGCACACAGAAGGCAGAAGGACAGCGGCGGCGCCCCCTATCGGCCGGGCGGACAGAGGACGGCACAGAGACCGGGTTGGTGTGCTCGCATATCACCTTACGCTCCCACCTCACTGGATTGACAGTACTGTAAAAATACGACTTGCACAAGGCCCCGTGTCCTCCCAGATCAAGTCTCCCCTGTGGGACGGCTACAGTCCAGTTACCCCGCTTTCAGATCGCTACCAAAATAAACACAGATTAATGGGCGAGTGTTAATGGACGGGATCCTTATAAAATGGGTTGTGGAGTTACCCGGGACGCTGCAGAGACACAGCCAAGGAGGGGGGCCGTGACGGGAGACCGACGGGGGAGGGACGCACTCGAGACAGGCGGAGTGGAGCACGGCATGCCGAGGTGGCAGGTACTCACAGACAGGCACAAACAGAAGCAGCTCAGGCAGGAATAGCAGATGGAACACAGCCCTACTCTGCCCAGGGCTCTGAGGCAGAGCACAAGAGCAGGGGAGCGAGAGAAGGCAGGCAGGCTGCACGGGCGAGGAGGCATTTAGGGAGCGCTATGGGGAGGCGAAGGGAGCACGCGGGAGCTGGAGCAAGCCGGGGGGAGCCCTGAGAAAGACTATTAATAAACTGACCCTCCTGGGAAAAGCCAGGTCGCCAATCAAAATTTCAAGAACGGACTGGCTGGGGTCCGGTTTCTCTGACCAGGCTCCATGAACCTCACCCCTCCCCGCTACCACTCTGCCCCACTTTCAGCGCCCCCCCGGTATGATCCCCGATCTAGGTATGATCTGCAGAGACCCGAATCGGGGGGGGGGGGGTTGGGAAGCTACAAAAATTGATCATTAAGGCCATAATTATTTAATGGGGAAGGCACCTGTGACACACAAAACGGGACACGGTAAAGCAAGCCTGCCCCTTATCGCATAATATTAGGCTGGACTTTAAAATTGAGGGCTGGCAAACCCAGAGTCTGCAGCCACATGAAGGCGCCCAGCTGTCCTGTGCGGAACACCTTCCGAAAACAGAAAGAAGCCCCACTGAACCTCAGCTGTGCCCGCAAACACACCGTCATCAGGGCGCTTTTTCATTTCAGCCCCTGGCTGGAATTCAGGCTGCCCAGTCGGACTCCTGGCGTTAACGTCCCCGATCTACACCTGAGCGGCTGTCGGGAGGCCTGAGCCCCGTCACCAGTGCCCCCCACTGGCAAAGTTTAAAGTTTACAGGCCACAGATCACAGATCACGTACGACATTAAAGCCAAATAAACAACCCATACATAAAGAGTTAACATGTCAACATTTGGATATCCTGCACAAGGAGCATCAATCTGCAGACATGCATAGATTGTGACTTATTTAGAAGATTTAATAGACACAGTAAGTAGAATCACAGCTAGGAGCTAAAAACAGCATCTGAGCATTACCACATCAACAACTTCACCACACCAACAACTTCACCGCAGGGAGTTTCGTTTTTTTTTAAAAACAAATACATAAACACCAAAGAACTTTATCTTCAAAGAATGGACAAACCATTAAATGATTCTGCAACGCACTTAAACTTGCTGTATTTAATTACATAACAATCAGAAGAAAAGTTTCCAAGCCCTAGATGTAAATTATACAGTACTGTCAATACCAGTCATTTGTGGTAACAAATGAGTGAAAGACAAATCATAGCTAATTTAACGCTTAAGAGGAGGCCGGAGCTGAGGCCATTCCTAAACAGGTTCAAAAGGTAAAATGAATTCACCAAGGTGGGCAGACGACTTCATGTCAGGCTGACAATACCTTCAAAGCGGTACCCATACAGAGAATAAGGCAACGTTTTTAAAATGAAGAAAGTTAAGAATCTAAATTATTTCGAAATTTTTCTTCCAGGTCCAATCTGGAATGAGTAACCATGCCCTGAATTTACATTAATTAGCACCATACTTCCCCCTTAATCTTGTGAGCTAATGAGGGGCGGGACTGAGCACACACCTCCTCCGACATGTGTGATGTCAACCACCCCCATCGTACAGCGCAGGCCGAGCTGCAGCCAGCGCGATATGTGCCGCTGCCCTGAAACGGGGCCAATGCTAGGTGGCGCTATAGAACGACTGGTGTCCGGGCAGGCGAGCGGTAACCATGACGGCTGCCCTTGAGATTTCAAAGGAACTGTCCGCCACAGCAGTTAAAAGGACTTCACTAATATCATTAGGTAAAAGTTTTGCCTACTTACCAAGTCCGGGAGCTGAGGATAAGAGAATGTTAGAGGGAGAGGCCCTGGGGGGGGTGGGGAGGAGAGGGGAACTGACAAGGAGACACGGGGTGGGGGGGGGGAGATACACACACAAGGGAGGGTCCGTACTCACCGATGAGGACGCGCTATAGGACCTGGTTCTACGCCTCCTTCGTTTGTGCTTACGCCTGCTACCCTTCGGGCCGTACGAGTCCTCGCGCTCCCGGTTACGCTCCCTCTCGCGGTCGCGCCGGAAGTCGTAGGGGCGCGGGGCGAAGTCGGCATGCGTGTAGAAGCTGTCGGCGGCGGCGGCCCCTCGCTGGCGCTCCCGCTCGCGGCTGTAGGCGAGACGCCGATAGCCCTCGCAGTAGCGCCGCTCGTACATCCTGCGGTCCGACGAGCGGCTCTCATAGCTTCGGGGGAAGGGGACGCACGTCAGAAGTGGGCCGCCACGGCGCACCGCGCTTCTCACGGCTGGAGCCGGTTGACACACCTCCTGGAGCGCAGGTAGCTGCCCTCGTGCCGGTGGCCTCCGCCTCGCCGGTCCCGTTCCCGCTCACTGCTGGACGACGGGGAAGGGGTACGCCTCCGACGGTGCCTGCGGGCCCGGTACCGGTCCTGGTAGCTGCTCCGACTGGCCCGCTCCGAGGATGGGTACCGCCGTGAGTGAGGCATCTGAGCCGGGGTAACAAGGAGAAGGGGGCAGAGCCATCAGAGGGCGGAGTGGTTGAGGCCTTTGGTGCAGGACATATTTCATAACATTAAAAATGCAACCTACAAGCACTTTAAAAGAAACTAGCAAAACTATATGAATACAGGAAAACAATCTGGCCTAGAGTCAGTCAACCACACACCAAAGCCAACACATGCCTAAAAACCCAAAATCATACAATGATAATAAACAAACACAAACATGTGTAAAATGTTTGTCCTGACGTTGGGAATTAATATGAGTGTGTTACGAGGGGAAAGACCAGGTGGTTAAAGCACACACAACAGAGACCACAAGACAAAGGTGAGGGGGGGGGGGGGGTTGTGTGGAAGTTGGTCGTGTGTGTGTGTGTGCGTGTGTGTGCATGTGGTATTGGGGGGCGGGGGGGGGCGTGTTACCATCCACCTTTCACACCTGTTCACTACCCACAGCCCACCAGACAGTCTTACAGCAGTCCAGAGGATTTCAGAGTAACACAGTACAACTACTTGAAATGCAAAGCCCCAAAATACAGAGAAGGGACAATTAACGAACGTTATTTTCTGCCAAATTACATATCCTGACTAGCAAGTTACACTAAACATAAAAATCAAAAATAATATTTATATATATATATATATATATATACGCACAATACATTTCCTAAATTGTGTACATACTTGTCTTACAGGATAATATGTAACGTAATCGTCCATCATAAGACGTGCGTTTTAAACTTAAGACAAAGATTAAAAAAAAATCCCTGATGCCGCCTAATCTCCACGAACCCGCAGCAAATGCACACCTTCACACAACCTGAATCCTGTAAAAATTCACTATGGTGGGGATGCTGCGAAAAAATGCACAGCGTTAGCTGGCCGACATCGCTTTGGGGCGGTTAAACCATCCGCTGGATGGCAGCCAGACGCTATCCGAACCGGCTAATCGTCTTAAAACTGTCTGAATCGAAGTTATACTTTAATATTACAGTTGGCGGTACAAAGTCCCGAGCTTCTGCCCGTTTCTGCCGGGGTCACTGGCGGTTAACGTCATTATTGATGAGATTTTACTGCCCAGAGGCCGCGGGCCCGAAGCTCCGGACTGTCGGCGGCCCAGCCTGCCAGAACGGCTGTCGGATGGTGTGGAGGGAAGAGTGGGTCAGGGCCGGACTGGACGGCAGCTCCTTTTCCGCAGAATCCAAATGAAACAGCGCCCTAGGGAGCCCCGACTACATGCGCGCATCAACCACTAAAACTGCTGCCAGACAGCGACAAAAGGCAGGAAATATCAGCTAAATGTATACGCAATGCCGGGCGAATATCGGCGAGGAAATGCAGCACATTCTCGGCTTAATGGGTGACAGTCGAAAATCTCACGACCGCCATTTTATACCCGACATCCAAACGGCGCTGCGCACCCCAGCGACCGCCATCTTACTGGCTGGCGAGCTGAGAAACGGCTCCGGGGGCGAGTCCGCCAGCTGCGGCCGGGCCGAGGCGGGGGGGCACCGGCCGCGATACAGCTAGCAGCAGCTCGGAAAAAAAGGATGCACACGGCCCCGACGCGGCCTCGCCCGTGAGAGCGTCAGCCGCCTAAAGAAACGCGACAGCCGGGCGCTTTTGTGCTATTTTACCGTTTTAGCGGCGAGGCCTGTTCTTTTATCCCAAAGGAAATCCGTGCTGACGTTTCTCTCTCGGTCCCTGGGTTAGAATAAGCTGCTGTCGAGCTTCCCCACCTTCGCGCGTTCACGCTCTCACGTCGTCTTCCTCGGCGACGAGCGCGCCCCCGTTAACGGAAACGAAGCACACGCTGCGAGCGCGTGTGACGCACTATATGAAGGGTAGGCGGAGCCCGCGTGCCTAAAGTAACCAGCTAACCTGAGCAGGCGTGTCGGCGGTTTACAAGCGGGTGGCGTTGTATTGAGTTTTAATGCGGTACGGCAGAAATAAGCGGTCATGCTTAGTTTTTGTAAAGAAGGCCAATTGTATACAACAGTGCGATTTTGGATACATTTTTAGTATATCACAATATTTGTTAAGAGTATTTATAGTGACTAACATACTTTCCATGGGTCTTATAATACAATGTATATGTATTTTCGGAACAAAATACAGTATTACATATGGACAAATCACACAGTTTAGGACAGCCATGCAGCGATAAATGTATTTTTTATTCAATAGACAGACACACATCAATCACATGTACATTCCTCTTGAGACAGTTACATTTATAATTTATATTCGTTGCTATAAAATATACATATTTATTGAAATGAAACAATCTTTAATTTAGGAAACATTTCTCTGTTTATATTTGCATTGGCAGTATTCGCGTGTTTATTTTAAAATTAACAATTATATCTGACTTCACTGTACACCAATCTGTCCTCTTTACTACTCCGTCCCTTTTCTGCATGTCTTCTCCCATTTTGCGATGCTTTCTTAAAATCCAGATGAGTGTAGGTGACGTCAGTGTAGACATCTCTCTGTAAGCAGTTCATATCAATTGTTGTTATGAACACAGCAATAGAAGTTAAAACACTACAAGAAAAAAACGAAATACTCACTGAATCATGTGAAGGTGACGGCAATGTTTCCGGAGGGACTGAATCTGTAACACAAGTTAATTATTATTATTATTGACAATGTCTTTCTGTATTCTACTTGTATTTATATATAAAAAAACTTAGAAATCATGTATAAATATTGTAAAAACATTAATATATTAAAAAAATATTGCAAACATGTAAAAATCTATTCCGACAAATCTATGATTCAGTTTCATATTATTACCCAGTGAGTTTATGTTTGCTTGTTGCTTCTGTATGCACCTTAACAAGAACCGCCTCACAATGAAGAAAAAACAGTCTAACTGGCTTTCAGGGGGGTGGGAGTGCAGCTTTGCCAAGCAGCCCTTTATGGGGGGGGCACATGACAGTGCAGCTTACCTGGTGACCGATGGAGGAGGTTAAAGCAGGTAATGCTTGCAAGGGACAAAAACAAAATGCACAGTGCCAACACAGTGGAGATGACCGGAATGCACCACTCTGAAACCCATAAACAATATTATTAGAACACACTCTGAAATGCTTGTGTGGTGTGTGGGGGGGACAAGATTATGCAGGTGCAACTTCCAGGAACTACCCAGGAACTTCCACCCGGGGAAATTAACCCACTATTAAAGTAACCGATAGGTCACACAGGTTTGTTTACCAAGGCAGGCAGAGTCGTGTAACCAGGTGCCAAATATAATTTATTAATACAAAATGATACTATAAATGAAGACAACAATTATATAGAACAAGAAATTTAGCCCCTCTAGGGACCAGCCTTTAACGGCTCGCATTGATTCAAACACCAGCAAAAGAGGGTTAACGCATGGGATCTGACCAGTAGGGAGATGGGAAAGAAGGTTAACGAGCGGGATCTGACCAGTAGGGAGATACATTAACCAAAAGGCCATGCATGTGCTTTGCTTGCACACCAAAAAAAAGAAAATTTAGCAGGCACTTAAAAAAGGACACTGCGCTACAATTGAATGGCGTCTATCCTTCCCTCGTCAAACTCACAGCCCAGCTAACAGGCAACTGGCAGTGATAAAGATAAAAGATAAAATTGAGCACAGGGCTTCAGTCAGGCTTAACTACTTGGGACATGAGTTAAAACAAATCAAATTCCAGTAGAACTTTGCAAATCACGGACACGGTTAAAAGTTTCAATACTGATACCATTAAACAATAAAAAATAAATCAAAAAGAAAATCAACAACAGTAAACATGGAGGTAAGAATGTGCAGAAGCAAAAGCGGCAGCAGCTTGTCTTGAATTTTAGATCCCTCGACAACAGCCAAAAATCCAGCAACAAGTGGGGGGGGGGGGGGGGCACTGGTAACAAGGTGGAGTATGTGGCCACCCATCCAGCACCAAAACAAACCAAAACATAAACATCAAAACCGAGCCCCAGGTACCAAAAAGAAACAGCTTGCCAGACAGGTGGAAGCAGTCACTCCAGCACCAAGCACATGCTCAAGTGGCGTCAAACTGCCCTTTTTATACGGAATGCACTAATTAAGGGCACTCTGAATAGCCAAGGCCAAGACAGTTCAAAAGGAGTGGGTAATCCACCCTGTGACACTTATGCCTTGTCCACACGTACACGGGTATTTTTTAAAACGTACCTTTTTCTATACGTCTTGGGCTTTTGTCCACACATACACGGCGTCTTAGGTCACTGGAAACGGAGATTTTGCAAAACTCCACTAAGGGTGAAGATTTTAAGAAACTCTGTTTTCAGCATCGACATGTAGACAGGGAAAACAGTGTTTTTGGCTCGAAACGTCAGATTGTGCACCGTTGTCCACTTCGTTTAACATCAGAGCGCTGTTTGCTGTATACTTATGTTCTTATACATTAGGTGAGTTTGAGCAATGGCGGACTTAGCCGAAATAGTGCTTGTGCTGACCTTGCTGTCAGAACTTCTTACATGTGTACAGATAAATGTTGAGTCACTTTCGCATTATATTGATCAACACAGGCGTCGTAATGTGCTCCATGGTTTTCAACTTAACAGGACTGGCAATTAGGCTTCTGATTGGCTAACGTGGCAGTACGGTTAGAGTTATAATGCCGCCTGTTGGTTTGGCATACTCTTGACAGCGCATTTTAGCGGTTTCATGTGGACGGAAATATTTTAGAAGACAATGTTTGTGTGGACGGGGATTTTTTTAAAAAGGGAGGAGGAAAAACACCGTTTTAAAAAATACCCGTGTACGTGTGGACAAGGCATTAGTCAAACTGTGAATGCTAAGGGTTACTGTTAAACAGCTAAAGACCTGCGTCTGTGACCAGAAGGTTATAGGCTTGACCAAATTTCATCAGATTGTTACTCGTTTAAGTTAATTGAATAATCTGCCAGAAAATGTGCTGCATTCAGGAGCGTTGTAGTAAGCACACACGTGTTCACCTGAGTGTGTCTGGTGGCCAAAGACCTGGCTCTTCACACTGCTGTTCTTTCCAGTTTGGAGTTCACACCACCAGGCCCCCATCTCATCCTGCACATCGCCATTCAGCGGGACACCATCTTCACTGAGCTGCTCCAAAAGCCAAGGTGGTATAACTGGTTCACTAATGACACAGTATCTGCAAAAATGACATGGACACAAATCAGCACTTGGTGTGAATCCTATTTAAAGTTGTTTGGAGGAAACATTCACTGCCTTTTTAATAAGGGTGTTAATCACAAACCTAAGTAATGCTTAACTAATTCATGACTCATGAGGATTTAATGCATGAGTTAATGCAAGATGTATCATGGATTGCTGTAGCTCACCAGAAACTAATGATGAAGTCAGTGTGGCTGTATGTGATAACTTCATACTTGCTAGGTGGTCAGTTAAGGAATGTTAATTCACAGAATTACTTGGGATCCAAATACTTTGGTGGCATATCAAGTAATGTATGAAATAACTGCGAATTAACATTTACTTTTCTAGTTTTTTGGAACACCTTTATTCTAAGGTGTTGAATGATCTTCAGCTGTAATAATATGGTAATTTCTAAAATTAGTATATAAAATACATGAATAATAAAAAGCAAATTCAATTGTGAAATTATTTAATGCTAGATGAAAAAAAAAGTATTTTATCCAGTTACTAACAATTTTGCACATTTATACAGCTGTATATTTTAACAAAGTGATTTAAGTACCTTTTCTTAAGGCTAAGAGAACGAATTTCAGTTTACATTTATTTCTTTTTAGTTTTTTTCCTAGAACTATTTTGCATATTAAATATTTTCAAATAATATTGCAAGATTCATGCATGATTAACGAACTCGAGCGCATAAATTATGTTAGCTGAGTTACAAAGGCGGATTCCTATTTGCTAAATGGAGCTTGCAGATTTAGCTACTGAATAAATGAAGTTTAATACGTCAGTAAGACTCACTTTCCAGAAGGTTCCATAAATGACCATGTCTGGCCTAAGAAGTCGCCTTCTCCATGCATCCCAGAGAAATGCCAGGTGACGCTGACCCAGGGGGAAACCAGGCCGGTCGCTACACACTGTAACCTGCTCCTATTTTCGGTTCGATTTCCGGATTCATCCTTCATAACCAATAACTTACTTTCGTTTGTCCAAACATCTGAAAAACAATACGAATGAAGAAAGAAATAATCTTCATTGTGGCATTTCTTGATATTTCATGACATTTATTTCGATTTTTATCTAGCTGTACCTTTATAAATTCCCACCCTTAGAGATTCTTACATTTATATTGTGGATTTTATCGTTTTATCTTAGACATGCAGTTCTCTGAATTACATTAGCTGCTATCAAATTACTAGTTATTCTGTTATGACTATTACTGGACTGCTCCCCACAAAACAGCAATGCTGGAAAATGTGTTTCCCTTTGGATTTGATTAGGTTAAGTTACATTTTCCTAATTTACATTTAAATTTGGATATAAAATAGATATAAAAAATCTGATATCATGTTTTGTATAAAAAATAAAACAACCACAGGTTCCTTTTAGTTAAAGGGGTCAGATTGACTCAAATGCTGTGCTATTTTTGCATATTTGTGCTCACCGCATCTTTATTTTTTAATTATGTTTATTATGTTATTATGTTTTTTAAAATCGTATTTTCAGTTATTTTTTTTGGAAATTTTTGCAGTTTAATTTCCTCTCTTTACTGGGTGACTATGCGCCATAGTAAATCTCATTCTCCTTCTTTTTACGTGGCTTTTATCGCTGTGTTCATTGGCGATATTTTCAAATTCATTTTTATAGCAACTAAAGTTAATAATCCCGCTTGCATTTTTCCTCACATGGACATTTATACCTCTAGACGTATCTGATTTTTTTCTGTAGGTTTTTTATGGCACAATCTAAATATTCATAAGCATCCATACGATCACGTTTTAGTTTCGCATAAATTAAATTTGCTCGATCCAGGATTCCTGGCAGTATTCTGGCAATATGAATTGCACCCTATCCAATATGCAGCACTTGGATACATATTTCTATAAAAACTAATCTTTCATTTTTACACGTTCTACGGCTTATATCGATTCTCCAGCTTATAGGCTAGCTCTTTATTCTCCTTTTTTTTTAACCTTTTCGTTATGTTCATGATAGACCAATGATGGTCGGTATCATATAGAACAGACAAAAAGACACAACCTCCTAAAACCCGATCGATTTCATTTATATGTGTTTTCCCTGCGTTTTGTATATTATGATGTTGTTCTAGTGTGATATTCACATTATTTTCCATTATTTGTACGGCACACTCTCCGTCACCCACACCGTCCCCAAACTCCGAATCTCGATTATTTTTCATGCTAAATACATTTTTAAGGCACTGTTGTGGTACTGTCGTGATTTCTTACTTACCCCCGACTTGCAGGACGGTTCCGTTATCCATAAAGCTCAGGTAGCTATAGCTGTGCTCTACACAGTAATACCGACCAGAATCCTCCGATTTCATCTTAGTTATTTCCATGACTTTTTGTCTTACGCAGAACCGGGAATTATTTGTTTTATCGCCAGTATTAATAATTTCCATCGATCGGTTCGGTGTTAACCGGATCCAGCGGAGGTGCTGTACTTGACAAGCGAAGCTTTCAGAACAATTACAGGGCAGTGTAACATTGTCCCCGGGCGAGAGGAAGCGAAGCACTTCACCACAGGCATGGAAAACTGTGGAAAACAGAAATAATCATGTCAGAGATATGACCGGTTTGGACTTCTGCTTCACCGATTTCAAAAAATATATATATATTGCCGGTTTGCAGAATACACACGCCTCTTAAGGTATTAGATAGTACTCTGAAAAATACATTTTCAATAAAAAGTACGTTTTGCATAATTTTCAAACGTTGCATGTGACCAGGAACTCACCGAAAGGGCAAATTAAAAGGCAGTGAATCCTGAACATGTTAAGGTTCACTGGAAGTCCGAATTCTACTGCTGCAGTACAAGAAGTGCTGACGTATGAGTCGCCGTGACCTTTGCGTGCTTGTGGACTTCTAGTGGTAGAAAGTCGAATTGAGTATGTGCATGTTTTCGTTACAGTGGAAAAACACACAGCCCCTTACCCACAGAAAGGCATCCGTTTCTCAGACCGGGTGGGCACTCAGCAAACAATATCGTTTGCTCTTAAACCACAATCGTAGGTGTCAACACAAAAAACTGCGCGTACGTGCAATGGTAAGACAATGAGGTCAATCGAAAACAAGTTTCTGCAAACTTGATTTTAGGCACTTGTCTCAAAATGAATATACTATATTACTCTATAATGCAAGACAAAATACGCAAGACAAAAGAGGGTGCACTTGTCTTTTTGTTTTTGAAAAACTCAAATATAACCTTTTGTTAATAAATACACACAACTCTGGTTTTTATTAATAAAATTCGATCGAATTATTTCGTTGTTTTGTTTTTTGTTCATCACTGCATTCTTAACGATGCCCCACAAATTCCGTGCTCCGTGCTCATACGGCAACAAATATGAAAAATACCGCGTATCCCCACCTCCGAAGCCAATCTGGGGGACAGAGGACCGATCCTGCTCTCCACCATCCAGATGCATGACGGCATGTCCCATTCTTCTTGAATTCCAAGAATGGATGAGTTTTAATGCAAATCTCATGCCTCAGTTATTAACAATTATTATTGATTATTCCATTCGTCATTTACATTATACTGTTATGATACTAGAAAATTATATTAATTAAATATAATTTTTCTTTAAAATTCCGTTTTATACCCATACTTGTTTGGATTACCCAGGTTCTGTTATTATAGGGAATTGCAAGACCTTTGAGTGCCACAATAAAAGACATGGAAGTCAACAAAGTCAATATTTTAAAATGTATTTCAAATATTTTACATGGGCATATGTGTCACATTTTTTTTAAAGTTCTATACTGAAGATACAGTCACGATATTTGTCATAAATGTTTCCCCTGTTGCGTTTGACCGGTTCCAAAAATGTTGTTAATGCAATCATATTACTTTATGTCATTGCTGTATGTTGTATGTGTGTATCGCTGTCATCTTAAAATGTACACTTAAAGACCCTGTAAATGACTTAAGATATTAGTCTATTATAATGTATGTAGCTTGAAATAATGCTATAAAGAAACATGAATATTATTCAAATTAGTTATTACAGTTGTTCGTTACGTTAAATTTGAAATAAACAGGTGTAGCATGAAGCATCTGAATTGTTTCATGAGAAGATGTTTTTCTGTCTTTTCGGCTTCTCTTTCCCTCCTCCTATACCCTTCATCTCTTTTTCCGCTTTGCGCTAAAGGTCACACTGTTTGCATGCTGGTATCCTCAGTAACATTTCATCAGCCCTGAAAATAAAGATGACAACGGCTGAGTTGAACATAAGCAGTTTTAATTATTAAAGATTACAATTCATAACAAATACATTGCCCAAAATCCAAGCCCAAGCTGATACATTAATGATATTATGCATTTATAAATTTGCTGTGTTAATACATGTGTCAACAGAATACTACCCAGTACCCCCTTCAAATACAGACACACTGAAGGACTCCCAATCCATCACAGCTGCCTCTTAAATGCTGACAGGCCAAGCAATGCCTCTGGGTTACATGGTTGCATGTAAATTATCACTGCAATTGATGGAGAAGGAAGACAGAGACAGAACAGTCATCACTTTATTATACCATCCATCAACAATCCACCCATCTCTCCATCCTTACATCCATCCATCATCCACCCTTCTAACTGTCTATCCTGCTAATGGTTAATATACCATCAGTGTAATTTCTAAAGGAAAGCCTTCAATGCTAGTTTGCTTATTTCGGTTTTATCACATTGATATAAATGTAGCACATGATGGTTGTTAACCCAGAGCAATGAAAGCAGCTTAATTACAGCATCAGAGCGTTTATCAGGGAATCCCGTGCCTGTGATGTGCGGGATCACTTTGCCTTGTAAAACCACACAACACCAGTGACCATGGTCACCACAAACAGGACCCCACACAGCAGGGACAGGTA
Organism: Paramormyrops kingsleyae; assembly: GCF_048594095.1. Lineage (NCBI taxonomy): Eukaryota > Metazoa > Chordata > Actinopteri > Osteoglossiformes > Mormyridae > Paramormyrops > Paramormyrops kingsleyae. Next base: position 26,068,037 of record NC_132805.1, read on the forward strand.
CAGCAGCCACGGGCAGATCATCGCATCTGAAATGACATTGCAGTTTCAGGAAGGAGCACCTCATTGGATAATATCACTGTCAATCACATTACTGGATAATATCACTGTCAATCACATTATTGGATAATATCACTGTCATTCACGTTATTGGATAATATCACTGTCACTCACACTATTGGATAATATTGCTCTTGCAGGAGGGACAGCTGGACAGCTAATGATATCCTCATACTAATTATAACTCCATGAAGTGACTTTAATGTAAGGTGCATGTAGCTGGATGTTTTACTGGTAAAATACTTGAAGCATGCACTGCCTGTAGTAGATGCTGCTGCATTCATGCCATTACACAGAAATTCATTATAAATTATCTGAGACTAATCATGGTTATAAAATCATAGCAGTTAAGCGGTTACACCCTAAGTGTCTTTACCGCGCTGCAGTGTGACTTCACGTCGTCTTATGTGTCTGTCTTTGCTCTGACTGACACAGGCCACGCGAACAGTCTGCTTTTCCAAAGCATAAGAGATCATTGCAGACCGAACAAAAACACCATGGCTGTCTACGGCTTCCCCCGTCTTGCTGTCCATCAGTGACGTGTCTGTGTCATCTACCATCTCCAAACGTGGCCCATCCCAGTCCAAACCCACATCCCTCATCTCACAGAGTATGTCTGCCGTGCCGTCCGGTTTGTGACCGACAAACAGCTGCAAGTTCGGGTCTCTCCTGGGGTCTGAGACGATGAGACAAAGAAGGGAAATGAAGGGTTTAGTTTGAGGCTCAATTCTACTGAAAAACACTTTGAAGGACCCGTGGAATAGTCTAGTTTTTGTGTACTGAGACTGTGACACTCAATGAAGGTGAAGGAAGGCATTACATTAACGGTGGCCAATCTTATCCGCAAAGGGCCGGTGTGTATGCGGGTTTTTGCTGCAGCTTCCTAATTATATTACTAATTAGAGGACTGATTGGCTGAGGAGTCCTCACACCTGGGTTTGAACAGCTGACCTAAAGGTTACCCCAAAAACCTGCATACACATCGGCCCTTTGCGGATAAGATTGGCCACCGCTACAGTACACGAAAAACTAGACCAGCCCGTAGGTATATCTAAGGTTTTTTTTAATAAAACCCTTAATTTTACGGACCTGACCCATTTGACACTTACCTGTTACAGTTGCAACAGTGATCGACCCAAGGAAGATTTTTTCAATATCGTGCACAGCTGAGAAATATTGTCCAGAATCTTTAAATGTCACATTCCTGATAGTAAGAGAGACTTTGCGGGAGCCGTCATGTATCTGTCCGCTGTATCGGTCACGATTTGTGGTGTAGGAGCTGAAATAAGCCTTGAGCTCTACCCGACCATCCGGCATAATTCTGTACCAGCTACCATGCAAAAAGGCACCAAAATCAACTTTGTAGCTGCTTTCGAAGGTCACATTACCCCCAGATATCCCGAAAACGACCGGAACTTTGTCCCCCAAAACATCGAGGAAGACTGAAAAACATAAAAATATAATTAATCAGTTTCCACTAACAATCCATATTTTGCAAAGCTATTGAATAAATAGTAATAAAATAAGCCTAATAAATTTAAATACTTTGAAATTCGATGTATGTAAAACTTTATTTTATCTATACATGGAAAAAAATAGGCTTATGTCAGTAATGTTTATATAAAATTAATACGTACTATTCTGATGGATAAATTAGGTTTCAATGGTAACTGGAAATGGAAACGCAGAATGCTCTGTATCATAATTTATTACTACAATAGGGCTGTAATTCGGATAATAATAATCAGCAATGTTTATAATAATAAAGAAATACCACAACTGAACAATAATAGTAGGCCTCGCCAAAACGGAATGAACTATAATAAAAAAAACACAGGCAGAGGCATTTACAGCAGTGCTAAAATACAAAACCATACAAAATCAACATACTTACAACCGGTAGTAAAGATGACGAGCCAAGTGACGCTAAATGAAGCCATTCTGTGTAAATTTCGATACACGTTTACGATGCGATGTATAGGCTACATATTAATGTTGTATTTCGCCTAAATAAAGAATATTCAGATTACTGTTAAATACGATTACAGGTTGTCCTGCAAATACAACTGTGCCCACGAAAGGGTTCGCTGATCCCTTTTGCCTGTAAAATTTTGTTGCGAATATTTTGGGGTAATTATTAAAGTTTCAGTAGGCCTGCTTCTCACTGGCAATAAAAAGCGTCATATCCGAATAATCAGCATCACGTCCAAGTCCGGGAAAGTCAATGGTGCCCACTGTGCAGGTACTTTGAGAGTCACAGGGCGCGTGTGTGCCGCTTAAAGGTGCGTCTTTCTGCAGCAGAAAACCAGCATGCGATCTACCGAGCTTAGCACTGAATTTTCCGTTGGTATAGGCTATTACTGCTGCAAGATTGTTTGAGGTGGTTTCGAGTCTACCGTACACAGCCAGTCGGGTGTATATTTCTCAGAAACGTTTGGCCATTACGCCCACTTATCAGGGTTAAGCATCAGTTAAATTTAACCTGTGGTTTCTACAGTGCGTCGTGGATGTAAAAAAAATGAAAGGGTTAGTTGTACACAGCAGTGTGATTATCCACAGTGTCAGTTTATGAACATTTTCACAGGTTCTTCGGATATTCACGAAATGGAGAAATGTTACAGACAACTACAATATGAGGCTTATAAACGAGGTTATTGTTATCGCACGACCATGACGAGTTTGAGCCTTTATAGATTAGACCAGTGGTTCTCAATCTTTTTACACCCTGACCCAAATTTTTACCATGTCAGCTGTTTCAACCCTACATAAAGTATAGGTTAAATTTAACACAATGGTCCAGAGCACAGTGCACTTTACACCAATCAACGCCTATCGTCCAAATCTGATTGAATGTGCAAGTGAATTTTAAATTAAACATCTGTGGTTTGGCTTCTTGGTTTGGTTGAGTGTTTTGCGTTAAGCATTCGCAGACCCAAGACCGTTTTATACAGATTAATTCTAGGATTGGGGCAGGGAAATCTGATCGTGAACCATCATGTACAGCATATTGTAGCTTGCTGGTTTTAAAATGCTTACATTTCCAACTCTGCCTCGCGACCATCCCTTAAATTTGGGTGGTGAGCCACGGGTTGAGAATCGCTGGGTTAGAAGATGGATGGATGGAAATATATTTTTTTTCCTGAGTGGTAGGCGGATGCCGTTTATTTTTAAAATCTAAATTGTTTTATTAGTTTCTTTAATTTCACTAGTATATTAAATTAATTAGAGCGCCACAATTTTGCATATTTATTTAGGCTATTTATATGTTTATGACATATAGATTTTACACTATGCTTATTAGGATGAATGTCGCATGTGTCCGCCTCGGTAAAAACTGCCGGCCGCGGGGGGTCATTTGCCGAGGACAAACTGCAGTGATGGGCCCGAGGACGGGTGCCCCAACCTCCCGCCTACTCCGCTAATGGGTACTGCTGAGAGTCACCCAGCCGGTGGTCAGTTAAGGACCAGACCGACAAAAATCATCTTAAATAAAACTCTTTTACTTTTCCTCACAATTGCAAACGTATATTTACAAAAATGATGGAAAAAATAATTAAAAATTAAACATACATAAAAAATAAATACATAAAGATCAAAAGCAAACCGATACAGAAATAATTACAGAATATTGCGTGACAGTTTATGTGTCAAATTATTACGCAGAACCCAGCGCTCAGACTCCCCATCAGTCTCACCAATTCTGTCCCATGACCGGTGAAACGCTCTTCCTGAGGGGTGGCGGCTCCACCCCCTGGGAGCATACCAACTCATAATAATCAATTAACAAAATCTCAAAAATAAACACAACAACGACGCATAAAACTCCACTGAAGAAATTGTTATTCTCAAATAATTTCCAACACAGATAAAACAGAACAAATTAAAACAAGTTAAATTAACACTGAATAGGGCCACGCGACATCCCCACTGCGACCCCCTTTGTTGGTGGTATGACTCCCCTCTTCCGCGGGGAAATACCTGCCGCTTTATTTAACGATGTGTCATTGCTACTGTTCGCAGGCCTTGGGTTCGTGAAAATTTCTTTTACCAGCTTTGTCTTTTAATGGAGCATATCAAACCAGGAAGCAAATATCTACTTAACTTATCAATCTTATCCCTCGGCGGTGCTTGTTTCTTACATAATTTGTGTATTGATATTGCCAGCATGAACATTGACACAATTAAGTGACTGATATTAAACATACTACTTAACTGAACTATTAGAGTTTTATTTTTGTTGTTGAAAAATCCTAATTGCATTGGAATAACAGAGTATCATGATATTTACATATGTACCTGGAGCGTCGCTAGAGATTTATGAAGTGGGACACTGGGGGGGGGGGGGAGGGGGGTCTGATTTTTATGGAAATGAATGAGAACGAACTATTTAAACAATTTTATTTTTCTGCGGGGGGCGGGGGGCGGGTGAGGAACAGCACTAGCGACGCCCCTGATAGTTGAGTCAGTAATCTTCTTAACTTATCGTAACTTTTCATTCATAGCCCATACGGGTCAGTCATGTTTACTCAGGGCGTCATATAGTAGCATCGTCATATAGTAGCATACCACGTGCAGGGTTTTGGGTTGGATCCTGTGGGATTCAATAGAATTATAAAGAACATACAATAAATAGAGGAAAAGGAGAATGTAGCTTAAAGCCGGGCATGATGAAAGGGGGGGGGGGGGTTCATTCTAAAAAATGCAGTTAATGCAGTTAACTGACTGGCGCCGGCAGGGCAAGGCTACCTCATCGAGACCGATAGAGGAAGCAGACAGAAAACGTAAGCAGCCCTTACATATCTGTAGCCTTCCACAAGGACAAGTACTAACCGACTAACTAGAGCAAGTGTCAAACATGTGGTTGTCACGTAGACGGAAGGTACCGAGAGGGGGGGGGGGGGGAAATGCCCGAAGGGCTTTAAAAGGGATACAGCTGATACATATGGCAGAGCTCCCTCCTGTACATGCTGAATGTATGTCAGATGGTCGCTCCCTGATTGCAATCTGTCAGAGAATAAACCGGTGATTTGCAACTTCTCCCCGTGTCAGCTGTGAATCTCTTCTCATCCACGGACCCGGTGGAGACGGCGTACCCCAACAGTCCCAACATCGAGTTAGTTTACATACTCTGGTTCAGTCCAAAACAGCCTCTAGTGCAGGGGTCACCAACATGGATGGTAAATTAATCGATACACCCACGGACGCCTATAGTTCCCAATCCGATTACCATACTGTCATCAATACCCCCGGAGTCTAAATGGCTTACAGTGATTGTTTTGGCAAATGCTTTCTTCTCTGTTCCCATTCAGCCAGATTCCCAATATTGGTTTGCACACACATTTAATGGGAAAAGGTACACCTGGACATTTATGCCACAAGGCAATACTGCATCACCAAGCGTGTATGCTCAGGAGGTAGGGAAGAATCTGGAATGTTTCTCTCACCCAGGGGGGGAGTACATTGGTGCAGTATGTGGATGATTTTTATTTATTTATTTATTTATTTATTTTAAATCCACCGCCACCACCCCCCTTGTCAGAAGACAACTTTATATTTATTTCCAATTATGTATAAACAGAGATTTCTCCAGACAGGCCCACATCCACCACATCCCTAATATTGTGATAGCCGTATTATTGTGAAGTAAGGGGTAAGCAGTAACAAGCACAATATCTGACGGCAAGTTGAACAGAATTAAACTGATTATATAGATGGATGCGGACGGGCAGGCGAATGGACAGACAGATAGAGACGACAGACAGAGACATTAACAACCATACAGACAGGCAAATCAACAGACGGCCGAACAGACAAATAGACAGCCTGACTAACAGGTAAACGGTAGACAGGCAAAGGCATACATATAGACAGGCAAATATACAGTTATTTAGTGTATTTTATTATAATATAGAGGTCTACAGAGAAGACTGGTTGCTGTTCGTGAGGAGGGAGAAAGAGAGAGAAAGAGAGGAAGGGAAAGAGATAGAGAGGGAGAGAGAGTGAAGTTATATGTATTAGGATAATGACCAGGAAAAGAGGGGGGGTGCAGAAGATGAGAATAGGTGTTGTAAGGAGTATAAGTGATTCAGTTATTACTGAGTTGAAGAAAAGTTATGAATGGATTCCAGATGTCCGTAAAGTCTTTGAAGACTGATGTATTATTCTTCTTTTGAGCTGAAAGTTCTTCTATAAGGATGTCTTCTGAAATTAGGTTGATCCAATGATTTATGTGACAAGAATTCCTAGATTTCCAGTTTTGAAAGACTATTTTAGAGTATAGTTAGAGAGACAAGTCCTGGGTGTTTCATTTTCTGTGGAATACGGATAGAAGTGGTGTGTCCTAGAAGGCAAAGTGAGGGGGAAAGCGGGATTCTACAGTCCAAGATGGTAGAGAGCGTCTCTATGACTGAAGTCCATAGATGGTTGACTGGCTGACAAGTCCAAGTAGTACCATTTTAAATAGTTTACCTTGAGTGATGTGAGTCCTATGTATGGGACCTATGTATGAGTCCTTATTGTATAAGTTGCAGGTTAGTGTTAGAGGTCATGGAGAGTATATTTTTGCAGATATTTGTATGTGAATGATTTGTTGTGTGCAGAGACAAGAGAAGGTTGTGAAAGGGACACGAGAACGTTGTTGGTGTTCCTCGCAGAGAATGGACATAAGGCCTCTAAAAGCAAGCTGCAGCTGGTAAGATCTGAAGTGCACTATCTGTGACATGTCCTGAACTCCCAGGGTAGGAAACTGGGAGCCAAAAGGGTGGAAGCTATCGCCCAGGCAACAAGACCTGTGACTAAAAGGCAAATGATGAAGTGGATGGGCATGATTGGCTACTGTTGTCCATGGATACAGGATTTTGCCACAAGGGCCCAGCCCTGCAAGACCTGATGCATGGTAAGGGACTGGGACCCCACGATGAGTTAGAATGGACAGATGAATGTGAGCGGGCATTCACTGATCTGAAGCAGGCACTGTGTGAGGCCTCGGCACTGAGGGTCCCAAATAACAAACACCTGTTCCAATTGTGTTTATGAGAGAGGAGGATTCATGCCTGCTGTTTGGGGCAGGAACATGGAGGCCGATTTAGACCGATAGCATACTATTCCAGAAAATTAGATGCTGTCGTGTGCTCTCTCCCTGCGTGTCTTCGAGCTGTGGCAGCCGCTGCTGAGGCTGTTTTGATGTCATCAGATCTAGTGCAGATGCATCCTCTCTAAGTCTGTACTTCTCATGCAGTGCATGCCATTCTGACCCAAGCGTAAACTTCTCATCTGACTGCTGCTAGACTGACGCATTATCAGAATGTTCTGTTGACTTTAGCAAATGTTACGATAGAAAGGTGTGGTACAGTAAATCCAACCACACTACTTCCCAGTGAAATGGAAGTAGATGATCATTACTGCATTGAGGTAACTCAGGCATTGGCAAAACCTAGAGAGGACTTAGAGGAGGATCATTTAACAGAGGGAGACTCAGTTCCTGTGGATGGGTGCTCACTTCGGCTGGAGAATGGAGAGCCCTCCACATCATACGATTGTCAGACCAAATGGGGACCTAATAGAAGGAGGAAAGTTGCCAAAAACGTGGTCCACTCAGGCAGCTCAGTTGTTTGCTCTGACCCAGGCCTGCAGGAAAATGAAGGACCACAAAGTAGCTATGTTTACAGACTCAAGGTATGCATTTGGAGTCTGTCTCGACCACGGAGCACTATGGAAGCAGAGAGGATTCCTCACAAGTTCAGGCAAACCTATTCAACATCATTCACTCGTGCAGGATCTCCTCCAAGCTATTCAACTACAGAAACAATTGGCCATAGTGAAATGAAAAGCACACACTAAATAGACAGATGTAGTGAGTATGGGAAATGACTGGGCCACAGACCCAGAGGCCCCAGTTAAATTGATAGTGAGCGCTGCTGCTAACCCCACTGACCTTTCTCATCTACAGACAGGGGCAACACCAGAGGAGAATTTTTTTAACAAAATTGTATCAAAGGGGGGAGCGTGGAAGAAAAATCAAACATTATGCAAATCATATATTAATTCAATCAGTAATTGATAATGAAACTCATGATAACGCTGATTCAAATATGATAATTGTAATGATTAACTTTTGCCTTGAGACTTTTAATATACTAAGCATATAATATAAGCTTGCTTAAATAGTAGGCTTTCATTTAGATAAAGGAAACTAACATATTTTGGCATAAGAGCTTGTTTTTGGCTTCAGAATGAATAAGCTACAACTTATCCAACAGAGAGATCACAGCTATATTACTTCTAAATAATATTTTAAAATACCTTGTTTAAATTTAATTATTTAATTTTATACACATCCTCGAATAGTACCCCCTCCAAATACAGACACATTGAGGGACCCCCAATCCATCACAGCTGCCTCTTAAATGCTGACAGGCCAAGCAATGCCTCTTGGTTACATGGTACTGACTTGATTCAAGAAGTAAGGCTGCTGTAGTAAACAGTTATAAGAAAAGTGTCTATATTGGGAATCAAGATTGGGGAAAAGAAAACTAAAGGAACGTATGGAGAAGTGAGACAAATGTGTTTTGAAGGAGGTGATGTAATCACAAAAGTGATCATGAAAAGGTCAAATTGTTTTTACCTGATAATGTATTGAGCTTAACAGAAGTAACTGGTGTCTGCAGATATTTGACCCCTATCTCCCTAAACTGTCTGTAAGCTGTCACATTTTTTGGCTATAAAAGATGTATGCACTTGTTGTTCGGGGAGCAGATCACGAGACGCATGAAAGACTGCTGAGTGTCTGTTCCCCCAAGGCTTTGTGGTAATAAAGTGTTGTCAGACTCTTAAACAAATCGATTCAGCAAAATTTCTACCACACCATCAACAGACATGCTTGTGTATGGAAACCAAGGACAATTATGCTGATAATGACTGATTTAAGAGTTAAAAAGTCACAAAGATTCTTATATTAACATTAGTGCTGTAAAACTATTACAATTTTTAATCAGATTAATCACAGGGTTGCTGTGGATTAATTTCGATTAATCACGATTAAATATCATTCATTTTTTATCTATATTAATCACATATAATTTTGCATGAGCAAACAGACTCAAGAAAAAAGGGAATATATATGCACTTAACATGTTTATTGAACATCATGAACATCTTGAACAGATAAGTTGGACGGTAGGCCTATAGCGTGTGCGACCGATTTAATGAGCCACAAATGAGAAGTAGTGCTTAAACAGTAAAAAACTACAACTTTCCCTTCTGTTGATAAAGGCATCTTGGATACTGAACTCGAGATCCTCTGTGCTGCTCCGAGATATTTCTCGGATCTCCGAGAAACGGGAGTGCATGTCGTCACTTCCGGCTTCAAAACTCCGGAATCCGACTCGGAATACGAGTTCCGAGGGCAAGTGGAACGCACTAAAACTGCCCGAAATGGGTTGACAGAGACATTTCAGGGATTTTGAATCATTCTGCACTGCAGATGGGTTAATTGCGTTAAAAATTTAAATCAGATTAATCATGATGATGGATTAATCCGCGTTAACCCGTTAATTTTGACAGCCCTAATTAACATGTTTAATAAAACATTAAAACACATTAATATAAAACTGTTATTAGGCTGTCGGAACAACCTGTGCGGTTACAGGAAAATAATCAATACCCACGTGACGTCTCTGGTCTGGCTACGGTATAAATATAAGCGTTAGGCGATTAATGCGCGATGATGATACTGACATCGCGCAAACCTCTTATAAAATGAGACATCACTCATTGCTGCAAAAGAATAACTTTTAAAAACTGCGTTGAAATTAAAGTGAAGAGGTTCAGCAGCATATATCAGTTATTATGCCTTGGGCGGCTGTCTTTATTTTAGCGACGCGTTCACCTTCAGAATGAATAAACTACAACTTATCCAACAGATAGATCACAGCTAACTATATTACTGCTAAATTATATTTTAAAATACCTTGTTCAATTTAATTTAATTTAATTTTATATACATCCTCGAAAAGTACCCCCTCCAAATACTGACACACTGAGGGACCCCCAATCCATCACAGCTGCCTCTTAAATGCTGACAGGCCAAGCAATGCCTCTTGGTTACATGGTCAGAGACAGAACAGTCATCACTTTATTATACCATCCATCCACGATCCACCCATCTCTCCATCCTTAGATCCATCCATCCATCATCCATCCTTTAACTGTTTATCCTGCTAATGGTTAATATACCATCAGTGTAATTTCTAAAGGAAAGCCTTCAATGCTAGTTTGCTTATTTCGGTTTTATCACATTGATATAAATGTAGCACATGATGGTTGTTAACCCGGAGCAATGAAAGCAGCTTAATTACAGCATCAGAGCGTTTATCAGGGAATCCCGTGCCTGTGATGTGCGGGATCACTTTGCCTTGTAAAACCACACAACACCAGTGACCATGGTCACCACAAACAGGACCCCACACAGCAGGGACAGGTACAGCAGCCACGGGCAGATCATCGCATCTGAAATGACATTGCAGTTTCAGGAAGGAGCACCTCATTGGATAATATCACTGTCAATCACATTATTGAATAACGTCACTGTCACGTTACTGGATAATATCACTGTCACTCACAGTGTTAGATAATATCACTGTCACATTACTGTCACTCAAAGTATTAGATATCACTGTCACTTTACTGGATAATATCACTGTCATTCACAATATTGGATAACTCGCAGTATCAGATAATACTGCTCCAGCACAGGGGTCTCAAAATACTGGCCTGCAGGCTACATATGGCCCGCAACATGTTTTTATTTTACTATTACTTTACTAATGTTTCTCTAATCTGGCCCTGAAATCAGTCTTTACAAGCGTATTTCAAAGCTGTACTAATGCTGAAACTTTTATCGGTTTCATGGTAAAATCCCAGACGCTTAGTATTACATTTAATTATCATTAAGACTTGCTAATAGTTTGTCAATAATGTAAACTGAAGCTTTACATGTTGTCAATAGTGTAGTGAAGCGGCACTTTTTTGCCTCAGCCTTAGAGCTTGTTTAATACCCATTTGCTAAGAATGAATTCTGTATATGTTTGTATTTATATATTCTTGAAACAGAACAGTTTAGGCCAGTTTCCTTCATCTTTATGAATTGTCCGGCGTAAGTACAATGTGACGGTATTGTTTGAAAATCTCACGCCAGACAGCTTAAAAAGTGAGTAGGGCTGCTACATATCTGTGATTTTCAATATAGAACTTGGTGAAATGATTGCAGTTTGTGTATCAGTACTTTTTAAACATTTTCAGAATGTTTTATTTGTACCGTGATAATACCGATGAGCACATTTGTGATGGAGCTTACAGACTAACAGTGCAGCACTGACCTCAAAGCAAAGCCGAGAGACGCCAACAGAAACCCAGACATGATTGCACAATTTCTGAGAGAGTTACCCTCTTCTTTGCTAGAGTTGTCCAAACAGTTCAAGCGGGTAATGCGTCTGTTTATAAGTACAAATCTCAGATCTGGGCTGCCTGATGGCCTTGTCCACTGTCAACTCCCTCACTGCAAATGTCACTCATCTTACTCAGCAGGAGCACTAGGCCACCAGAATGTCCTGAATATTATTAATAACTGTATAAATGTAAAATTTCAAGCTGAAAAAGATAGGACGCTTTCTTTTTTGCATGTGATTTCTCACTTGCCTCACTTGGCCAGTGGCCCCCTGGTCATTGAGAGTTGAGGGACAGCTGGACAGCTAATGATATCCTCATACTAATTATGACTTCATAAAGTGATTTTAATGTAAGGTGCATGTAGTTGGATGTTTTACTGGTAAAATACCATCTATTGATACTTGAAGCATGCACTGCCTGTAGTAGATGCTGCTGCACTCATTCCATTAGGCAGAAATTTATTATAAATAATCTGAGACGAATGCCCAACTTCACACACTAATGATGCTTATAAAATCACAGCAGTTAAGCGGTTACACTCTAAGTGTCCTTACCGCGCTGCAGTGTGACTTCACGTCGTCTTACTGTCTGTCTGTCTTTGGTCTGACTGACACAGGCCACGCGAACAGTCTGCTTTTCCAAAGCATAAGAGATCATTGCAGATCGAACAAAAACATTGTGGTTGTCTACGGCTTCCCCCGTCTTGCTGTCCATCAGTGACGTGTCTGTGTCATCTACCATCTCCAAATGCGGCCCATCCCAGTCCAAACCCACGTCCCTCATCTCACAGAGTATGTCGACCCTGCCGTCCGGTTTGTGACTGACCAACAGCTGCAAGTTCGGGTCTCTCCTGGGGTCTGAGACGATGAGACAAAGGAGGGAAGTGAAGGGTTTAGTTGGAGGCTCATTTCAAGCAAGAATTGAATTGCAGTGACATTTAATGGCATTTAAATTCGGTTGCAATGGAATTTAGTGATGAAATGAAGAACTAAACAAGTTTATGGTATAGCTATCAGGGTTATTTATGTGTTATTTACACAAAAGGCATAATAAAACACCAAATTCTGAACTTCCTGCTCTGACCCTCTTATTTACCCCTATATCCTCCTGAGACCCAAGGAAAAAAGTGTCATTCAATTGTAGGTTATTTGTCTTTGGAGGAAATAAGACATCTTACAATTTAGATTTTTTCAAATTTATTCTTATTTTAATTTCACAGCATGTCCTCTTTAGTGCACAACAAGAATAAATAAGTTTCCCAACATCAGTGAAAAAATAAATGCAAAAATACAATGTCCACTACAATGGACATAAATGAATAGGTCGGGTCTCAGGAGGATATAACCTGTGTACTGACTGTTTATACGTCTCGTTTAGGAAAGTTATCTCTGAATTTATGCTTTTCAGAATGAGTCTTGAAAGCTATAGAGAGGCGTAATCTGCCCTAAATTATATCATTGGGTGGGTGACACAATTTGTATAATTCTAGGTTTATTTAAGGTGATATTTAACAAAATCTTTTAAAAGTATAGCCGATCAAAGAAGTATACTTTGTAGATCAAGTTATAAATATGAATCATGGTAGTATAATTATAGAAAGAAGCTAATTCTGATCTGGACCATATTCACGAGTCATATTTTACATTCTGAGGGATTATTTTTTAAATAATTAACTGCGAAATTCAAACTTTACAATGAAATCAATGCTGACGGCCGCCTTTTTTAGCGAATTACCCCTTTTCAATCGCTAATTACAAATATTATGCCAAACTCACGCATTTCAATTTTTTCGTGTTCCAACCCTGTTGACCTATAACAGCATTAACGACCCATATTTTCTTATTGTAAAACGAATAAATATTACAAGGAGGCCTCAAAGTCAAAGGGCTTAACTTTCGTTCATTTCTTTTTCCCGTATATTGTGTCATTTACGACTTTTAACCACTTTCATTTATTTTAACCTGTATCATAATGATTTTCATTGCAATTTTTGATGTGAGTTAATGACAGATTTGTATTACAATATTTCTTATTTGAGGATATCGTGTGAGTTAATTAAGTTACGAGTAACGTTGCGATTGTAATGGCAGTTTTACACCTTAAGCTCAGTGAGGCACTAGGAAGGCGTCAGACGGTCCGAATACACCAAAAAACGGACTATTTCATTGGTTGGTCTCAAGGTTTTTAGTATAATCCCTCAATTTCATGCCCTAGACATACACCTTGTGCCCCGATTGTTTCCAGACTTACCTAATACAGTCAGAAGAGTTACTGACCCTGTGGATATTTTTTGACCTTCATGCACCGCTGGGAAATATTGTCCAGAATCTTTAAATGTCACATTTCTGATAGTAAGAGAGACTTCGGTGGTGCCATCGGGTATCTGTCCGCTGTATCGGCCAAGCTCTGTGCTGTAGGAGCTAAAATAAGCAATGAGCTCTACCCGACCATCTGGCATAATTCGGTACCAGCTAACACGCAAAAAAACGCCCGAAATTTCCTTGTAGGTGCTTCGGAGGGTCACATTGCTCCCAGATATCCCGAAAACCATCGGGATGTCGTCCGCCGAAACTTTGATAATGACTGAAAAGCAGGAAAATATAATAGATCAGTTTCAATTAACATACTGTGTGTCGTAAAACTTTAGTAATAAAATATAAGTAGTCTATTAAAAATTATTGATCTCATTATATATAAATAACAAAATAAATACATTTAAAAACGCTGAAATCAATTATCCGTATATATGGTATAAACCTTTATTTTATACAATGCGTGGAATGTGTCAGGAATGTTGATACAAAATTAAAATGCACTAATCTGATGGATAAATTAGACTTAAATGCATGGTAACTAGAAAAGAAAACGTAAAATGGTCGCTTTAATAATGCGTTAGTGCAATAAGGCTGTAATTCGGATAACAAAAATTACCAGTACTTATAATGAAAAATACCACAATAATAGAAACGAATTCATAAATAAATAGGCCTAAACAATATAAATAAATGACTAGTCAGACAAACAAATAGCCTAAACATGATAGTAGTAGATAGTAGAAAAAATAAATATGATAGTAGAATTAATGACATATCCAAAATAGAAATTCAAGATACTCACAAATAGTAGTAAAGATGATGAACCCGGCGACGCGAAATGAAACCATACTGTCAAAAAATATTAATTTTATAATATAATTTTTGTTTTATTACTTAGTGAATATTCAGAATACAAAAGAAAAATCAAAGTCACAGGTTGTCTGTGAAAGTAGCCTATGACTCTGCGCTAGAATGAGTTCGCTGATCCCTTTTGCCTGTGAAATTTTGTTGCGAATATTTTGGGGTAATTATTAAAGTTTCAGTAGGCCTACTTCTCACTGAAAATAAAAATCGTTATGTCCGAATAATCAGCATCACGTCCGAGTCCGGGAAAGTCAATGGTGCCCACTGTGCATGCAGGTACTTTGAGAGTCACAGGCGTGTGTGTGTCGCTTAAAGGTGCGTCTTTCAGCAGCAGCAAACCTGCATGCGATCTACCGCGCTTAGCACTGAATTTTCCGTTGGTAGGTTATTACTGCTGCAAGATTGTTTGAGGTGGTTTCGAGTCTACCGTACACAGCCAGTCGGATGTGCATTTCTCAGAAACCTTTGGCCATTACGCCCACTTATCTGGGTGAAGCATATTCTTAAATTCATATGTGGTTTCTACAGTCCGCCATACATGTAAAAAAAAAGTTCAAAAGTTAGTTGTAAATAGCAGTGTCATTTCCACAGAGGTTTGTTTGTCAAAAGCAATAGGTGTCCGCTTGTTTGAACATTTTAACAAGCTAATATTGCTCTTTATAACACAGTGCATATATCTTCGAATGTTCAAAAGTTGCAGATGAGGGGACACGGCTATGAATGAAGAAATATCTGAAAGACATTTTTATAATACCGTGGAGATTATATGCCGTTTATTGATGAATCAATAATGATTATTCAGATAGGCCTGTTTTTGATTGTGCTTTACTTGTCATATCAGTAACTCGGTTCCATTGTCACGTAGGGTGAGTTCATCAAACCCTAAGCTACTTAAGAAAAAAAAAACAACCAATGAAAACAAACACTGCTAAAATTATGCTACAATATGATTTGGTCTTCAACAAATGTTTTCATTCATGTATTTGTTTATGATTGTGTTCAGAATTTCAAGAAACGCTGTGTGTAGCGTAACCGCACGGATGCAAGTGCATAGACCGAAAACGAAATGACTCTTTCGAAAGATATGGCTGCTATAGGCATATAATGGGGAATATTGTTTAAGATGTTGTGTTTTAGTAAAAGAGGGCTGGAGATTATTTTAAAAATAAAGCACATTTTGGAAAAAATATATTAGTTTTTTGTTTGCTTTTGTCTTTAGTGCTGTCCTACTTTTGCTGAAGGTGCTAGTAAAAGTGGGACAGTACTTTTAAGGTAAAATGGGACACATTTTTACATGCAAATAATGTGGCTAGATCGAGGTACCCAAATCGTCCATCGCGATCTAGCAGTGTAAAATGATAATACTTTATTTCATTGGTGGCGAACAGGTCAATCGCGATCGGGAACCACACGGCCCAAAGGTCGGCAAAATATACCAAGGGATGTTTCATGTAGATTTAAAGACACTCGTGAAGTGAAAAAGAAAACAATTACTTATTTGAAGTAGATGGATCTTGCGAACAAAATGTTACAATGAATTTATTTATGGTTTGTTTTCTTGGTCAATAAAATATCGTGCAATTAAAGTATATGTTGCCTCTACACAAAAAAACACTGTCCAGTTTGCAGAAGAGTTTTCCCACTTAACCCGAACCAGCTCATCAAGAAATGAAAGGTTCCTCTCTATATATGTTTTATCCCATTTAAATTGTTTAAATGTCCACAAAAAAACTTTCTAATGCAGCTAATAGAAAAAATGTTAGTTTGAGCAAACGGCTTTCATTAGATTTTTCTAAACCATTTACCAAAAAGAGTCCCACTTTTGCATATAGTTCACCCCATATAAATAGCAATATCCCCAAGCAGGAAGCAGGAAAATATGTCAGTAGAGACATTTTCTGAAATAATTACTCTCAGCAGTGCTAGATTGACCAGCTGGCATACTGTGCGTTTTCCTTGGGGCCGACGGGTAAGTGTCCCGGCAAAGTGTATCGTGGAGCCGCGGAAACCCAGAACCGATTTTTTAATTCCATCAGTCCAGCTGTTACTGACAGCACTTTGTGTCCAACCTATACACAAGACGAAAAAAACACTTGCATTTTCACATTGCATGCCAAAGGTTCTGGTTGATCCATTACTTTTTAAAGACTATAGCCTCACTCAAAAAAATGATTATGCCAATAACTTAGACTTTATGTATTTTAATTACATGACAATTTTCCAAGTAATTTTATTACATAAGTTTATTGTAAACGGTCTTGTTTATATCATGTTGAGTATACTTAAGTAAATTAAATAAACTTAATGTAAATTCCTATGTAAACTTTGTGCAATAATTATACACATATAAGGGTTATTTAAAACCTCACCTTAACATTACTTAATCATTGTGTGTTGCACATAGAGTTAATGTGAAATTTTACATTAGCCTTATGTGTTTACATGTAATTATTGAGTTAAGAACATTTATATAAAACTTAAGTGTTTATATGTAGTTATTGAGTAAAGTTAATGTATGTTTTTATGAACCTTATTTTCCCATCTCCTGTAATAAATCACAAAAAGACATTCACAGTTCTGCACCATTATCGCCAGATTTATCAAAAACAATTAAAAAACACATTTTTCCAAGTACAGTAAACCCAACAGTACAAATGTAACAGCACAAAGCTTTCTTGGCATATGGTAAAATAGGTAATCAAATAAACTTATATGAAATATTATAAATCTGGAAAACAAAACACTGACATTTTTGGCAAATACAATAAACATAGACAGATAGGATAGAACAGATCCTAGCAGCCCAACTGTCCAGTGCTTTCCCTGTGAGCACTTACTGCAGCATCTTGATTTTAAGCATTTGAACCTTTGGGGACAGTTTGTTGCCATCTGAGTCCATCAACACTTTCTGGAAGAACTCAAATGTGTATTTAAGTTCCTGGGCATAGCTCAGGTTGAGTAGGTAAATAACATGACACCCAGAGGAAATGCTTCTCAGTTTACTAAGCAGCTCCACACCCTAAGTCACCACTCCGGCATAATCTGGTTTATCCTCTTCAGCAGCACCTTCACTGCGAATCACAGAAATCCTCATGGTGGTCTGAAAGGTCTCTCTCTTACTGTAGCTTCCTCACCACTGACACCCTAATAGTGGAAAAAATGAACATGGACATAGAGAAAACAAGCAAACATAACACACAAAACAAATATATTACAGGTTAAATCTTAAAATCTCACAGTAAAATGGTACTAGCGACCAAGTAATCCTTGATGAGCGTGTTGCTAGACACATAGACTTCTAATGACACAGTCTGTAACTGTCGCTAAGATGGTTATTTTAATTTTTTTTTTTTTTTGTTGGTTTGATTTAATATAGAAGGTTACTGTGATAAATGTATATCAGTGCCCTCTGCTGACTGTTTAATTGATCTGGGTTAACCTTTGATCATGTGACTGAATTGGGTAAGAGTGAATGCACTCTGGGAGATTCATGGAGTCGGCTTGTGGGGAAGCTGGTCACTGCAGAACCGGTAATAACTCCTAAACATTTGGTCAGAAGGCACACACGGTAATTTCTATTTATTGTATTTACTTGTTGTCTTGTGTTGGAAAGTTTGTTTGTAATTGTGGTGATATGTGAGCTGCTGTTTAACGGTAATATTGTGGATCCTTTATGATTGTAAGATTAAATGTAATGTAGGAATTTAGTAATATGTTTATTTTATAGTTTTTCACGGTGTTAAAGAAGAATAAAGACGGAATAACTTCAACATCAGTCGGGCGTATGTTTTCTGCACCAAATGAAGAACCTTGGGAGCTGTTATACAATCCCTCTTGAGTTTAATGCACTCACTCTGCAAAAGAAGGCATATAAAATGACATTTTTTTATATTTTCCAGCACACTGTCCATAAAAATTATTCTCACACCAGTAATTGCGTTTTGACAGTTGACTAAAGAGAGGCGGCAAGTTGGTAAACAGAAGTACTATGAGCTATAAGACTGAGATGAGAGTGTTTACACACCTATAGCTGAAGTTCAAGTCTGGACTAAAAGAAAAGAAATGACAATACAGATTGCTGACAAAATACATTGTGCTTAAATCAGTGGTCCCTAGAAAAATGTTTTATTTTGCTTAATAATGTAAAAGTGTAACGTTACTCAGCAAAATTGCAGAGAAGACACGTGCTAAGGTGACAAAAATGTTTTAGTAATATATAAGCTACATCATAAATGACACAGACATATTAACACAAAAAAGACAAGAATTAAACTCACACCCGTCTGTTTCAGCCAAAATCATGTCCGACATTCGTGGAGGCGTGGCAATAATTATTTCACCGCAAAATTGCTGCATTATCGCCACCTACTGTGCTGGAGTGTAATATATGTCACACCTTATGTCAGCTAGTCAAATATAGTTTACCTGGTTTATTTAGATTTAGTAAGGGTTAACTAAATTCACATTATGTGTATGTGCTTCACATTAAAAAAACTTTTGATTTCAGATACTTTAGTTACATTTTACTTAAAACTATTTCTTAATGTTTACTACGGCCACGACTCATTTTTTGAGTGTATAATGAAGGTTTGTATATAATATAATATAAATTAATATAATATAATAGCATAACACCATTAACACATTGTGAAATTCAGTCATATTCCGTTAAATATTACTACTATCGTTGAGTGACATAAAAATATAGCATATTTGATAGGCCTGAGTTGTAACTTTAAAATAACCACTAAAATCGCAGGAATTGAATTTTAATTTGCCTATTAACTATATGGTTAACAAACGAACATTTTGATTCGAGTGTTACAGAAATCCATCCAGGGATTAACAACCCAGAACAGGACGCTCACCCATCACAAGACACACTCACACACGGGCAACTTGGTCACTCCAACTCACCTCAGCATGTTTCTGGACTGTGGGAGGAAACCCCACGATGACGCACGAAGAACATGCGAACTCCACACACGCGGAGCCATGGCGGACACTTGAACTCTGCATGGTCCCACAAGTAGGATATGACTGTTCTAACCATGCGACACCATGCCGCCCCAGCTCCACAAATAATATCTTGCAATCACCCACTGCGCAAAGTGACGTCGAAATGACGTCTTTAATATGTAGTTTTTGGATGTCCAATTTTGGTCCACTGAAGGGGTTGTTTAGTATGGAAGGCCAGGCGACGTCTTTTTTTGACGTCTAATGAACGTCTAGTATTGACAGCCGTGGGACCTCCATGTATGGGCTATTTATAGTCCAAATGTGGTCGTTGTGGACATCTTTTCAATGTCTTATAATATCAAAAGCAGACTAATTTTAGACATTGTGTGTCGTGTCTCGACTAAATTCATATATTAAATTAACAGTTTCACCATGCTTTCAATTAAAGCTTACATTTAAATAACGTATTGCTGCGACGGGCAGATGGTGGTATCGCAAGCAGAGAGACACGGAGACTACCCTATCGGGGAACACCAACTCAATTAATAATCCGTACAAAGATTACATCAGGTACCCAACGAGCACCAAACATACGTAAGAAACACAAAGTTGTCAGACAACGAAATGTAAGACTAATACACGGTGGGAAATTTATGTAAGCTAATTACACACGAGGATCAGACCGGGTACACACAAGACACAAGTAAACACATGCGCAACAATAAGGAATTACCTATTAACAATAACAGCAACAACACAACAATGGCTATTTACAACTGCACGCGGGGCATGCTGGGACATGAGCCCCGCCGGTGCTACAGTGTATACAACAGAACAGCACAGAGCTAAAGTATCATGAAAAGTAAAAAACATAATTTAGCATTAACCTGGTTTAGCAAGCTGGATGTTAATTTGTTCGACCAGGCATCAAGCTGCTGCCAGATTTTGAAATCCCGCGTTCTGCACGTGCACAAAAGTGTCCGCGAGGGACGTGGATAAAACTGTTACAGCTGCTCTGCACTACTCAGTTTTCACATGGTTTTCAGAACGAACATAAAAAACAATGCACGATATAATTTATTGTCATATCAGCGCAAATGCACATAAAATACGTACGCATTTGCATAATATATCATGTTTGTTTCGAAATCTGTATTCACATTTATTATGTTGATAACAACAATGTTGATATTTGTAAATAAAACAATATTTCCTGCACCTGTCATAGTCGTCCACATAACGTCAAAAAAAATACGTTCAAATGTTGAATGTCATATTGACGTACAAGTTGGGTCATGGATGGACGTTCAAATTGTGGACCTAGTTTGGACGTTGTATAGATGTCCAGAATTGGTCATGGACTGACGGACCTAATATAGATATGATCTGCACCTCTATCCGACGTCCAATGTTTAGTGGGCAATGTCATTACTTGAAATATAAATTAAAATAAACATGAATTATTAATTACAAGCAACTTGTTTTAATGCCCGTTGTCACGGTATATAATCGCCTTACAAAAGAATTGCAGAGTTTATAAACGGCACTTAAACAAAAATAAAGGAAATCAGTTTTACAAATTAGCAAACGTTTTTTCTATAGTTGTAATAATAATAATAGAATGTGCAACAATAGAAAAATTAAGCCTATAGCTGCTCTAACAAGAAAAGACTTGGGTACACATATATTAACAATTAATTGTTCAAACACCATGCAGCGGGTTATTGACGGCGTGAGCTTCACTTCCTTGTAGTTCACTGGTAAATTATTCAAGTAAGATGCCAGAAGCGGCGGAAAAACTGTGTGTAGTCTATTTCTTTGTAAAAGGCGGCTGCTGCAAATACGAGTACTATTACGCTGTTTCTGGAGTGGATGAGCGCAGTGAACAGATAGAAAGATCCCTGGAACAGGTGAAGGAAAGCTGAACAGAGAAAAAACAACGACTTTAGGAAGGATGAGATACACTCGACAAGGTGACTGGTGTTTTCCAAGCTCTGAGTGACTAGGCGCATGAAAGCGGAAAGGGTGACTTCCGATGGATTGTTTTCATGTTTCCAGTTTTTTTGTTTATGTGTCTCACCGCGAACATCGCTGGGCCTCAGGCGCGCTTTCATGGCACTTATCAGCCATAGGAAGGCCGGGCAGACGGCCAGACGCAGGTTGAGGATGGCCAAAAGTAAGAGGGAGACGGATTCAGCCGCATAGCGAAGACACAGTTTCACATGGCGTATTGTTCGATCTGAAAATAAAGAAAGAAACGAACTATTTCTGTCAGTTGAACTAATCAGACTATTACTTTATTACTAGACTATTACAACTGACTGAATATTCGCGTACTCTGAATCCCGTTCCTATGAGTCAATCTGATTTATTAATATTCACATATGACAAGTCCTTCCAGACATAACACATCTTCTAGCTTTGCAGAATAAAATGGTATTTATTACCGGTAAATCTCATAAGCAAAAACTGTCTTCGTTTTAGTCACTGAAAGGGATACTCTAGATTCACGCAGTAAATTGTCCCTCATAAATAACATGCAGTTTTACTATATATGCCCCTAAAGCACGATTTTGTGAGCTTTCTTTCTTACCATCAATCGCTATAAAGATCAGACCAGCGACCCATATTGATACATTTAACGGATCCATTATGACCTTCCGCGATTATGCTTCGTGAATTAGGAATTCTTTCCTTCTCGACACATCAGAAATGAAACCGAAACACGCTTCGTATACATTCGTAAGGATCGGTCCCTGTCCTGCCCCTCCTTCGTGATGTCTCGTCGGATCAAAATACTTTTGAAGCCAGCTTCATCAGTTTGTTTGTATTTGGTTTTCTGTTGCCCTTTTGTTTCCTAGTGCTTAGTACTTAGCATGATTCCCTATTTTGATTTTCCCCGCTTCTGCTACGTTTTATTATTCCTGTGTATTCTTATATATATATATATATATATATATATATATATATATATATATATATATATATATATATATATATATAGTCCTAGTGCTTCCTAGTGTCGCTATTCTGGTGTTTTGCTGTGTTTCTTGGTTTACAGTTTTTGCTTGCCTCCCAGTTTCTGTGTTCATTCAGTGTTATTGATTTCATTTGTTGCTTGTTGTCCTGTGTCTTTTGGTTAATTGAGTTATTGGTTCCCACCTGCCCCGTGTCATGTCTCATTAGTTTACCATTTAAGTGCTTGCCCTTTTTTTCTTCCTTGCTGGTTCAGTGTGTGTGTGTTCGTTCACGATTACTGTGCATTTCGTACTCTGCTTGGTTTCTAGTCTTGTTCCTTGGTTATATATGTTCAAGATTCTTGTAGTTAGTTCTTGTTTTCCCCATTTATTTTTTGACTCCTTGAGGTCCTGTTATTTTTCTGATTTTTTAGTTTCCCCAATAAACCCCTTTCGTCTTGTAGCTGCTAAGTGGATCGTCACCTTTTTCCCTGCCAGTGCTGTGACAGTTTTTTTTAACAAAATAAATAATTAGCTTGGCCACATGAACGCTATAATTAGAGAAATGTAGAAAGTTACACTACAATCTATGTAGCATAAGTAGCTAAACTACTGTACATCGAAGCTACTTTAAAATGTAGTCTCTAGGAATAACTTAAAAATAATATTCACGTTCCCCATTTTTCAAATTATTTATTACAATCATATTGTTATGAATTAAGGTATCTGGAACTTCTACTACTGGCTGGTTAGAAACGTGGCTGCTGTGGTGCATCCAATAAGTGCGTAGAAGATGTTTTCTTCAACTTTAATAAAGACTTGAGTTTGAGAGTTAACAATTAATGCTCTGTGGTTGTGTAGTTCTGAAAGTAGAAAATAACAGTGAGAATGCATATTATATATAAAGCACCCAGATTACTAAGGGTGTCACGATCCTCCAAATCCTCGATTCGATTACATTTTCGATTCTAAAGTCACGGTTCGATTCGATTCTCGATTTAAAAAAGAAAAATTTGAAAGCACAAGCTATGCCATTTTAAGACTTTTATGCAATATAATAATATCTGACCTTTGTTCGCAATGTACCACACACTACATTGTCAAATTTAAAATGTTTATTAACAATATAATGTAACAATAACTTAAATCTTCAGTCAATTGGAAACTTATACAAAATAACCTGCCATCTAATTTCTCTTTTGTAACTGCAGTTTTCTTCACAGATGATGACATTCAAGTTCACAAAAAAAAATAGCAGTTTCAAGTTCTTGTTAAAGAGGAATATGAAAAGAGAACTGCTAAAAATATTGCAAAAATACTGTCAAAAATATTAACTATTTACATTTATATGGGCAGATTTTTTTTTTTAGTTTCATGTTCTTCTTTAAGAAAATGAGAATTTCCACATTCTCTGTGGGGAGGGCTGCTCTTTGAAATGTCACAATGTCCCCAGCTGTTGAGAACACTCTTTCACTTGCCACACTTGTTGCTTGTACAGCAAGATAACGTTTGGCAAGCTTGGACAAATTTGGGTACTGGTTCTCATTATCTTTCCACCATTTCAGTGGATTTGAATCCGCAGAAATTACTTTACATTTTGTATAGCTGAATCTCGTCTTTTACAACATCAGGCCATGGTTTGGTTTCTGATGATGATGCAGTGGAGGCTGTGCTGAAAAAATCACCAAACAGTTCACTGAGTGCTGTTCTCTTTGTTGGGGGGCTGCCTCCACTGGTTGCTATCCTCTGCAGGGTTTTGGCTGGATCCTTCTCCTGAGGCATGAGACTGAAATAGTCACACACAAAACACTGTTGTTTAAGGTAATAAACAGGCAGAAATTATATTTAAGTGTGACAACAACAAACAGAAAGGATATTGTGATTAGTCCTATTCATGAAATATTATGAATGTGAAATTATGTAAATACAAAAAACAAACTACTTTAACTTAATCATATTAGCCTATTAGCATCACATACCTGTGTGGAATGCTCTTGCAAGATTTTCTCCTCCAGACAATTGAAGATATCATTCCGAGATATGTCATCCAGGTGGGGTAAAGTTTTAAACCTAGGATCCAAGACAGTGCTCTCATTCAGGAACTGTTGAAGTCTTGAGTCTGAATACCTCTCTTCAAAATTTGCCTCTATAGCAGATTTAACATCCTTTACAATTGTTGAATCTGTGTCACTGTGTTTCAAAGATGTCAGGATGGTGTTTTGTAGGGGCATGACCATAGACACAGTAGGCTGCTGTTCGGAACTCATGAAGGTTGTAACTGTTTTCAGGGGCTTCAGTACCTGACATACATCTTCCAGAACAGTCACGTCTTGATCAGAGAGGGTGATAAGGTCTTTAGCATTTAGCTTTTTCTGCAAGTGCAGAATAGATAGCAGCTTGTTGCTCTAAATAGTGTGTGATCATGTCATAGCTGGAGTTCCACCTTGTAATGACATCTTGAACCAGCGTGTGAGGAGGAAGCTGAAGCATGTCTTGTTTTAACTTTAAGACGGCTGCTGCAGTGGTGCTTCTGTGGAAAAAAGTGACCACCCTCCTTCCCAAAAGACGGGAAATCTGGTTTACTCCCAAACCCTTCTGGGAGGCCAGATTCACAGTGTGGGCAAAACATCCAATGTGTGGAGACAATCCAGCTGCATGTGAGGCATTGACAATGTTATTTGCATTATCAGTTGTCACAGGAATTGTTGCATTTTGTCTGTTCAACTTCCATTCCAGTACCACTTCCCTCAGCACTTCTGCTAAATGTTCACTTGTGTGAGCTTCATATACAGTATGGGGCGAGTTTGAAGTACTGGATTTTGAATTTCCGAGTCATCATTAATGTAATGCGCTGTGACAGTCATGAAGCTCTGTGTTGCTCTGGAGGTCCAGCAATCTGTAGTCAAGGCTATTAAATGTGCACTGCTAAGACCTTCAATAACTTTCTCCTTCACATTATTGTACATGGAGGGTATCACCGTAGCTGTGAGATGCATTCTACTTGGGATTTCGTAGCGCGGTTCTAGCACGCTAATTAAATGCCTAAAACCGGAGTTTTCTACCACTGAATAAGGTTGCATGTCCGCGGCTATAAATACTCCTACCGCGCTTGTAATTGCCTTTGCACGTGTTGAGTTACTTGGAAGTTTTATTCCAAATGAAGACGGGAGAGTAGTTTGTGTTACACTTGTCGGTTTAACAGATAAATCTATGTTTTTGTGGTGCCTGCGGAGATGCCCTGCCATGTTAGTCGTGCTGCCGGTGGAATAATGTGGTATACGTACATAGCAGAGCTTGCAAACTGTGTTTTTTTTTGTCGACAACACGAACGTTGTCAACATAACTCACTGGAAATCCAAAATACTTCCACACCGGCGACTTCAGTGAAAGAGGAGGGGGTTCAAGTTCTATCGACGGGTCTCCTGCGTCTGCAGTTGCCATGCTATCTTTTGGCTGTTTGTTGTAGCTGTTAGGTTGACTCGCAGCACTTCAACAAGCGTGTTTTTTTTTTTTTTCGCTTGGCAAGCCAAGCTGATGTGACATGGGGGCGTGGCAGCATCGACGATTCCATTTTTTGATTCGATAATCGAGATTGAGCATGAATTTCGATCGATTTCGATTTAAAATCGAAAACGTGACACCCTTACAGATTACATTATCAAATAATCCATTTAACATTAACTTCACCGTTAGCTTACTACAACTTTACGTTGACATTCCGCCAGTTTAACAAGCAACAGTAAAATTTTATATTAAGTACGCCTAATACATGAGGCTTATGCTGGGCTAAACTAATAAACCGACATATTAACAAAGGCACTGCAACACTTAAATATGTAAACCACGGCAATCATACAAGGAAGTACACGAACCTGTAGGCAGCAAATACAAGTTGTATTATGGCAAGTCGTTTTAACATTTAATTGCTAGACTGGATATGTATTGCAGATATCTCTAATTCAATTCTTCCTAGTCAAAAAGAGCATTTCAGATATACACAATGACATTCTTCCTATCCACAATTGTCATTTCAGATATCCACAATGTCATTCTTCCTAGGAGAAATTCATGTCTATTGGGCTTTCAATTTCAGATATCCACAATTACATTTCAGATATATATAATTAACATTCTGGATATCCGAAATTGAATTCTTACTAGGAAAAACTCCCATTTTAGATATCTACAATCCAATTGTTACTAGTCATAATTTTAATTTCAGATATCCGAAAGGAAAAAAAACATTCCAGATATACTGTATATAATGTAGTTTTGAATATCCAAAAATACATTGTGAATAGTAAATATGTCATTACAGATATCCAGAATTCATATTATGACTAGTAAAAATGCAATTGCAGATATCTATACAATTAGAATTACGCCTAAGAGCAATGCAATTGCAGATATCTACAATTGTATTGTGGATATCTGTTGACGAGTAGATAGGAGCCCAATAGATATGAATGGCAAAAGTGACGTAATTTCTCCTAGGAAGAATGAAATTGTGGATATCTGAAATGACAATTGTGGATAGGAAGAATGTCGTTGTGGATATCGGAAATGCTCTTTTTGACTAGGAAGAATTGAATTACGGATATCTGCAATACATATCCAGTCTAGTGATTAAATGTCAAAACGGCCACTTATACTTTGTGAAAATTTAAAGATATCTTAAATAGAATTGTGACTAGGAGAAATAAAGTTTTAGATATCTTGAAATACATTTTCTACTAGTAAGAATGCAATTGTGGATATCTGTAGGCCTAATTGTCATTCTGACTAGTAAGAATATAATTTAATAGAAATGATATTGTGTATATCTAAAATGTAATTACGGATAGGAGTGTGACTTGATTAAATGTTAAAACGGCTTGCCATAGTTGTATGCCTTTATTAATGTTCGCTAAATGAATGTTCACTGCGTCCGAGGGACTCATTTACCGTTATCAGTATATAGATATATATCCCAACGTAAAACGCACCCTCATACAAGGCACATGTGTAAACTAACAGGTATATGAATACACATAACTAAAATGCCCGGCTCGGTATACCGGCCATTCTCTCTCGATATGAATTAAAGTCACATTACAAAATAGGAAGGGAAAGGCATAGCGGCGATGACGTTATGTTACGCGATGGCTCAGTCGAGTTCCTTATTGGTTGCGTATCCGATGACGTGGCCCATAGCAACGGAAAATGGACTTGCCTCGCGGGACACTGCTGAACAGAATAACAGCTTCGCTTAAGTGTGGGTGTTCTGTATTGCATTTGTTGTCATCTTCAGTGGTATTGATTGGTGTGGAATACAGAAATAATAGACCCCCCCCCCTCCAATAGGAGTACTAGCTCCAAACAATATTAAAGCATGTTAATACGTTGGTATAACAATGGTACACAAACAGCAACCCGAAAAAGACAAGTTAAGAACACCCCGAAAAGAGGCTGTTCACATAGTCGGATTGCAGAGGTAACTTCATATATTCCTCATTAGAAACACCGCTATTGCATTAATTTAGAAAAGGCCCTGAAATAAAAAAAAAACGCAAAAAGTGACAACAACCTAACTAGTTTCTGTTAATTTCATTACATTATCGAGGCAGGGCCTCGAAGCTGCCGCTCCCTCAGACAGGGTGAATGGCGGTTCCAGAAAAACAGCTGGTGTAAAGCGACACATATATAGGGAGATATAGCGATATAAAGTTTGTCAGAACTGACATAGGAAAACATAGTTAAGCTAATAGCTTCGCTATTTGTAGCTACGCTACTGCCCAACAATGCCAATCGCAGCCTCAAAAATGCCCAAGGTGTGTCTGTGTATGTGTGTGTGGACAAAGCGTGTGTCCTATGCTGCCTGGGATAGGCTCCATGCCCTCGCAGCCCCGACCAGTGCACGCGGTTGTAGAAGCTATGGATACCACTGTAACTCCATGTGATCGTATCACTGGGGGAAATGAGCAGGGGACATAGCATGATTGGACAGCTTGGTTTCCAAAGCATATCTCTGATGTCCGATTCGCCGAGGTGGCGTAGGGGAGGCCAGCATCCATAAATACCCCATGGAAACAGAAGCAGGTTATAATACCGTTTTTTAGTTTTTTTTTTTTTAAGCTTTAAATGCTATATATTTTCAGTCTATTTTCTTCACGTCTGGAACTTTATTTCGTACTCATTCAACTGCAAGGATTTTTAAAATCTATTACGTTAATGCTGAACATTTTTATTCATTTTAAAATATTTATTTGACAATATAAAATATCCCACGGGAGTAACTATTGATTAGTTAATCAATTATTTGTGTCAGACAAGAGGGAGGATGTTTTATTATCCTAATGTTTTACAACGACATACCGGCTGTTTTTCAACTATATGGTGAGTCTTCAAGATCTTTTTGAACCTTAAAGTGATAATAGTGATTTAGGTATGCGGTGGCGCGGTGGTTAACCCTGTTGCCTTATATTGTCTGGGATCAGGGGTTCGAGTCTCTTAAGCGTCTCTGTGGGGAGTTTGTATGCATGTTCTCCCCGTGTCGCTGTGGGGTTTCCTCTAGGTACTCCGGATTCCCCCCACAGTCCAAAAACATTCTGAGGCGAATTGAACTTACCTAATTGCCCGTAAGTGTGAGTGTGTCCTACGATGAGTTGGCGCCCCATCCTGGGTTGTTCCCTGCCTTGCGCCCATCAATCGCACTATTAATAGTCTGTCGATAACACAGGCAACGTCGTATAGACACCAAGCTAATTTGCCATATTAAAGCGATTAGTTAATATTTAATACTTTACTCATTGTTCGTGGGCTGCTGTCACAGTCAAAACCGCTTCCCACCATTCAGTCATAATAGTAACAGCGGGTATATGTCGAGCAACGCCAATAGCATAATTTTTACAGTCAAAATACAATTATTACATTCAATCGCTGCAGTCGAATTAAGAGTGACACTTTCTGTATGCATCATCATTAATGATCGGGTTTATCTCGGGCATAATCAAACCAGAAATGAAACTCTTACGGTTACATACGATTTGTAAAGCGGACGCAGACTTAATTAGAATCAGTGATTTATTAAAAGATATTCTCCACCTCGCGTTTATGCTTCGGTTCCTCGACTGTATTTAATTGTATTTGTATTTAATATAAGGCAACAGGCCTATTAGAATAAAATGTTATCCCGAGGATGATGTGACCATCCACACACGCTCTTCGGGTGAATGGCTGTGTGGGTATGCGAAAGTTCGGCAGCTTAACTGAAAATGATGGACACTCGGTGTTGGACCGTGGCTATGAATCTGTCGGTCTCTTTCGTCCTTCAGGCTAGCAGCTACGAAGGGGATCAAAATAACCCGCAGGGATTATCTCAGCGTGAACATCCAGCGCACATGGTAACGTAAAACTGTATAAATGCCTGTCAGAGTGGGCGGTACGTTTCAGTTTATTAATGTGTGAATGCAGAAAGTACAGTATAATAATGGAATGTCAGTATAGTCAGGTAACCACACTGTAAAAAATGCCCCTGTTGCCTTATATAAAAAATACGGTAAAAATACCTTAAATGGCGACGGAAAAATACTGCAGAAAAAAAATCAGGTAAAATATAGGTGAAACCAAGGGCGTAACTTTGGCTGGAACATTGTGGGGGTTGAGGTCTCCACCCATTACGGGAGAAACATGATTATTGGGGGGAGGATTGTATTAGCTGGTTTTGATTTATTGATTTATACAACCCCACCCCCCATCCCCCCATAATTTACGCCCATGGGTGAAACATAGAAAAAGAACCGTAAATGTAAATACAAAATATTTATGTATATAATACATTGTTAGACTGTACAATTTTTAAAAATGCCGTAAAAATACTGTAAAATACCGGGAAAATACTGTAAATATCAATCAGGTAAAATGCTTTTTAAAATATATAAAATATTTCTAAGTATAAAATGTATCTTTATTTAATACGATTTGTAGTTGTAACATAAATTAATTTCAGTTACTGGTGTAATCTGTAACATGATAATGACGTGAGAATATGTGTTAAAATACAGTTTTATGTAGTTCTACAGTTTATGGAAACAAGGTGTATAGTATACCGTTATGGGGGCGACATGGTGGTGGCAGTGGTTAGCAGTGTTGCCTGGCACCTCTGGCACCTGGGCTCGAGTCTCTGCCTGGATTACATGTGTGTGTAGTTTGCATGTTCTTCCCATGTCGTCGTGGGGTTTCCTCCGGGTACTCCGGTTTCCCCCCGCAGTCCAAAGACATGCTGAGGCTAATTGGAGTTACTAAATTGCCTATAGGTGTGCATGTGTGAGTGTGCCCTGTGATAGGCTGGCCCCCCGTCCTGGGTTGTTCCCCGCCTCGTGCCCGTAGCTTCCGGACCCCCCGCGACCCAGAAGGATGAGCGGTTTGGAAAATGGATGTATGGTATACCGTTATACATTAAACAGTGCTCCTGTAATTTATACTATAGCGTCGGTGAACAAAGCGCCGTCTGGCTTATTTGCATGTATCCCAGCATGCCACACTGTCGTGCTGACAATGGCCGCTGCCTATGTTATGCATGTAGTTAATGTTCCAGGTTCCATGCATTGTATGTTCTGTATTGGTGCCCTGTTTAAGTTTAAGCTTGTCTGTTTGACTGTGTATAAGTTACCCACCATGTGTAGTTTCCATTGTTCGCTCTGTGACCCTCCCCCTGTTCCTCCCTTTAGAAGTAATGGTTGTTTTTGTGTGCTGTTATGCAAGCAGGTGTTGCGGTGATTGGTGTGATTCATAATCCCGTTAAGGGCTACGAATAAAGGAGCTTTAATCAGACTGCATTTGTGACGTGGCATTATGGCCGGTGTTCTGTCGAGTTGAGCTAGTTTGTCGAATTAGGCTACCGTAGTACTAATCGATATTCCTAACCCTAACTCTTACCCTAACCCTAAAACCCCTAAAACCCTTACTTTAACCATAACCCTAACCCCTAAAACCTAACCCTAATCCTAAAACGGAGGAACTGCACATGCGCAGAAAGGCTCGATAGCACGTCTCGATAGGTAGCTCAACTCGTCAGAACACCGGAATCAATGAATACAGTAGAAAATCTGCACCTGTACATTTTACAGTTACAATTTATAGGTTTTATGGTTTTAAACTGTTAGTTTTACATAAAAAAACATAATATTTTAATCTGAAAATGTTTGGAAAACAGTTTATTATACAGAATTATAATATGTACCGTATTACATTAAATAGTACTACTGTAATTTTTACAGTGACATTCTGGCAACCACAGCTGCCAGTAATTTACCGTAAATTTAATGAATTTTTTTTTTACAGTGCCATACAATATGTATAGATTATGTATTATGTATAATAATAACAATAATAATATGATTATTAATTATATATAATATAATTAATTCATTGTATAGTTATATATAATGAAAATGATAATATATAATTTTTATTTTTATGTGCAATCATATATATGATGATGGGCATAAATTACAGGGGGCTTGTAACTCCCCCAAGAATCAAAACTGGCTAATACATCTCCCCCCAATGATCATCTCTCCCCCTAAATGGGTATTGACCTCAACCTCCCCAATGTTCAAACCTAAGTTACACCTTTGTATACTGAAGGTCTTACTTGTTACAGTATAAATGTCTGAATTGCAATTATGACAAAGATTCCTTGCCACCTTGTCTGCTGACAGCAATGACATCATGGATTATGTGCTGGTCCGGGCCTCACCTATCCACCCTGGACTGCCCCGGCCCCGTTTCTCCCTGTACCTGTCGTCCCAGCTGCAGTTTGGCGTCATCATTGTCTACCACCAGCAGTGTGTCATTCTGCTGGGTAAGGGTTGGTTCAGCACAGACGGTGCAGCACAGTTAGCACAGGGAAGCACTGAAATGGGGCCCTCAGTGACACTCACTGGCATCTGCCGTTCCAGATGAGATCCACCAGACCATTGACAGACTGCTGCGCAGCCAGAAGGTGTCCAGGATTGACCTGGTGGAATCTGACAGGTCCAGGCTCAGAGGTTAATGCGCTCCCTGGGGATAGGCCCACCTGCAGCCACAACTGAGGCTCTGTCTGCTCCCACAGGTTTGTGCTGGCGCATCCTGACTCCTTAGCTGCCCTGGAGGAGACAGAGAGGGCGCTGGACCCCTTCTTTGGGATGATGAGACTCTCCTATGAGCTGCCAAGCCCCAACACACTGATAGAGGTATGCGGGAATGCTCGGGCTCCAGTCTGACAGGCGCGGAGGAGTAAATGCTGGGCCCGGCGATGCACACGGACACCTTTAGACGTGACACGCAGCACCTGAGTTATTCAGAGCTGGTTTGCTGGAGCTGTACTATTCACAATTGCCTTAATGACCCTGGGGATGGTACTAATGCTCTTAATTACCGATGATCTAAAAGCATTAGTTTGCTGCAAGGTCGATCTGACCTGTCTGTCGTTCTTAGCAATGGGGGATGAAGGAGCCCCCCCCTAAACCTGTCAGCCCTGAAATTCCCGCGGACGGTGAGTAAAGCCGCGAGGCTCCAGGCGGCTCTGTCCCTGTTTCTCCTCGTCTCCCTGCCCAATTCCGATCTGCCGCCCGCAGGCATCACCGCCTCCCCCGAATCCATCACTTTGAGAGAGGGTGAGGTCGTGCCGGTTTCGGAAATTCAGGTATCACCTCTATGAACCCGCCACTCCCCCCCCCAGCCCCTCCCTGCGGCATCCTGCTAACCCCCCGCCCTGCCCGCAGTTCGACGGTGTGGAGCTGCCAGAGGTGCTGGACATCGTCGACATGCTGCTAGAGCAGCAGGACGACTTTCCCACAGGTCAGCGGGGGTGGGAATGATGGGCTAGCATTCTGGGCATATGATGGAATTTTCTTAAAAACAGCACGCTGTGTCACTGCTGTGCCACACATACACAGCTCATTGCATATTTATAGTGTAGCATCTTCAATGCCTGTACTGATCATCAAAAACATGAACTTGCACATGTTGATACCTGCATATGCTTATCAGTCTGAGATATCAGAGGTGGGTTTTTGGGGGTCTTTTGGGCACAAGAGTAGTCCATTTTGCCACCAGTCTGTCAGGACACGTGACAGCAGGGGTGGGAGGGCCAATCAGGCATTAAGGCGGGGCCTTGTCTTCCAGAGGAAAGGAGGGACATTGTGCGAGAGGAGCTGAGGGAGCAGCCTGTCGCCGGGGTTTCCGTCGAGCAGTGAGTCACTGTCACAGTCAGGGTACAGCCAAACACTGCAGATACAGATAACAATGACTACAGCGCCCCCTTCTGGCAGACTCAGGGTCACAGACGACGACAGCATGCTGCTGCAGGTTGAGGAGACAGTCCTTCCGGCTCCGGAGGAGAGGGCAGCCTTGCCCATCATTGTGCTGAGCCCCCAAAGGGGATTAAGAGAAGAAGAGATGGAGAGGCGTGTAAGGATGGGAGTTTCTGTAGGATGGGGAGGTTTCACAAAGCCAGATTTCTTGCTTAGCCGGATAACTTAGTTTGAGCTGGATGTACTTTTATGTTTGTTCATTTACATTTAGCCCAGACTACCTTAAATCCAACAAGTAATCCGGCAAAGCAAGAAATCCTGGTTTGTGGAACACTGCCAAAGAAGGGTGGGTTGAGGCGGTGTATCCATGTTATGCTTGGATATCTCCTGCAAAGCAGGGTAGTTTTGGAGGGTCACTGGGTGGTGGGAGTGTGATCTCATACCCTCAGGGTTTTGGGTAACTGTGCATGTGCCCCATGAGGGATTGGCTCCCCACCCAGGGCGTACCCCTGACCTGGTCCGTTCTGCATGTAACAGCAACCCCCGCGCAGGCCGAGGTTGCCCCCCTTTTTGGACGAGCAGATGCAGATCCCTAGGGAGGGGCTGCTGAGGCAGTTGGCTACACCCATGATGGAGACCAGGCAGCTGGTGAGAGCTAAACACACTGCGACGCACTGACTCAGCTTAACGTGGGGACCCCGGCGTACTGGCCAGGGATGCTGATTCAGCCTTAATACAAGAACTCTGGTATAC
Organism: Paramormyrops kingsleyae; assembly: GCF_048594095.1. Lineage (NCBI taxonomy): Eukaryota > Metazoa > Chordata > Actinopteri > Osteoglossiformes > Mormyridae > Paramormyrops > Paramormyrops kingsleyae. The sequence goes on from NC_132805.1 coordinate 26,102,666, forward strand.
CACCCGGGTGCGCTGACTCAGCTTAACGTGGGGACCCTGGTATACCACCCGGGTGCGCTGACTCAGCTTAACGCGGGGACCCAGGTATACCACCCGGGTGCGCTGACTCAGCTTAACACGGGGACCCTGGTATACCACCCGGGTGCGCTGACTCAGCTTAACACGGGGACCCTGGTATACCACCTGGGTGCGCTGACTCAGCTTAACACGGGGACCCTGGTATACCACCTGGGTGCGCTGACTCAGCTTAACGCGGGTCCCTGGTATACCACCTGGGTGCACTGACTCAGGTTAACACGGGGACCCTGGTATACCACCTGGGTGCACTGACTCAGCTTAACACGGGGACCCTGGTATACCACCTGGGTGCACTGACTCAGCTTAACACGGGGACCCCACTGTACCACTCGGGCACACTGACTCAGCTTAATGTGGGGACCCAGGTGTACTGCTCCGGCCTGCTGTCACTGACACCTTGTGGGCTGGGTGTGTGAGTCTAACCATCTGTGTGCCGCAGCCTGAGATAGTGCTGCCCTCGCGGAGAACAACGCCCCCAGCAGAGCTTCTCAGCAACCCCTGCTTACGTGAGTCACACGCCGGGCTCTCTGAACACCCTAATTAGACACCCCCAAAATAAAGGAGAAAGGCACAATGAACCCAAACACCTCTTCCTGGATTCTGTAACTTTTGGCAGTGCACTGGGGGGCCAGTCTCCTCTTGATAAGGGAAGACTCCACATTACAAACAAGCCTGGATGAGTAAGGCACTTGGAACACTCATTAGAGCCAGTACAGTGTTTTAGAAACATCTAGGACCCATCACAACCAGATGGTGCTTCCCAGTAAAGCAGAGATCACCAAACACCATGGTATACCACACATGGCTGTTCTGTGAGCGTAACCATCTCTCCATCCCAGCTCTGCATCCGGACATCCTGCCTTCCTGGAAATGGGGTGCCATCATGGGGGTGTTAGAAGAGAGGGAGATAGAGATGGAAGAGGTGAGGGGGTCTGTGCCCAGAGGGCTGCCGTCTGCCCCACGTACCCCTGTCCATGGTGCAGCTCCCAGTCTGTGTGACACCCCATGTGAGAGAGGCTGATCTCTGCTCCCTCGTCTCCAGATCCCGCGAGCGGCAGCAGAGCCGGCTCTGGTCCCCGCTGATGTATCAGGTGAGACCAGCGCTGCTGTTTACGTGTCGGTCGCTGTGACCAGCTGCAGAGGCAGGGGGTGGGTGGGTGCAACCAGCAAGGTGAAGCAACGAGGACGTGGAGGGTCTTCCTCTCCACTCCAGTGGCTAAGTAAAGTGTCGCTATGGTTACTGCCATTCCAGAACCGACTGAGCTGCTGCTGGAGGTGTCAGAGAGGGACACGTCTCACACCGTCCCGTCTGTGAGTCGAGGGTGAGAGAGAGCTGGGAGCAGAAGGAAAAGGGGGGAAATGGAGGTCCAAGTCAGATCAGGAGATCAGGAGGAGTGTAGGGACAGGAGGAGGAGGCAGGCAGTTATGGGAGGGAGCTAGTCCTCGGGGTGACCTAGCATGAGCCTAGCTGACAGTCAAACTGATGATCCCAAGTGATGCTGACTCCCTGTGTCCTCCTGCAAAGGTCTCCAGCAGCAGAGCTCCTCACCTCCCTGGAGGAGATAAGAGAGGAGGGAGTGCTCCTCCCAGAAGGAGAGGCCAAGGAGTGGACGGTGACTGGGGAGGGCCTGCTTGAGTAACTCTCGTCGTCTTCTCGCTCTTGTCCCGGGACATGTGACCCCTAGATCTCAGGGGTTCTCTGACCGTGTCACTCTCACGCCCCATCATCCTCCCAGACAGGTGCAGGAACCCCTGGAGGAGTTTGGCTCGGTGACCTTCCACTCGCTGCTGCCTCCTGCCGCTGATCGCAGAGACTTAGCCAGGTTCTTCTATTCCTTGTTAGGTGAGGAAAAGGCTCGGAAGCAGCAGTATTTTGGTCTTGTGCATATTAAGGATTTACACGGCTGGATTGCGTGGAAGTTACCAGTAACGGAGAGTGTTGCTCCGCTCTGGTAGAGCTGGTGACGGCAGGAAAGCTGAGCGTGGAACATAGGCAGCCTTACGGTTCCATTGTCATCTCAGCGGGGCCACTCTACAAGTGACAGGTCGCGGATGCAGAGGGGCATCACCACCATCCCCTGAGTGTCCTGCTCGGGGTGACAGCAGTTCCAGTTATCCAAACCCTGAGGGTATGAAGCCACATTACCACCCAGTGACACCCCAAACCCACCCGCTGTTATTTGAATTGTTGTTGTTGCAACACTATTAAAATTTATTTGTAGCCCTCATGGATTTCCTCAGATTTTTGAGATAGTCCTTTCTATACAGCAATAAACTGCTATAAGTTTCTACATAAAGACCGTCCCAGCTGCATCTCTCTGATAGTGTTGATATCTAAGATCATCAGTAAAAGGTTATTTAGAATTGTCACCAATAATTTTATATTTAGATTGATTACCCTCTGTATACTCCTCAAATGCTCTCTCTCTTCTCCAGTTCTCCGTTGAATCATATTGTATCGCATTAGTAGTTCATTTGTATCTTTAATGAATCGGATCATTGGCAATGCATCGAGATTGCATCACCTCAGTGATGGAGATGCACGTCCCTAGTAGGTACAGATCATATTGCAGAAACTTCCTATTGTAAGTTAGGAACATTGACTTAAAAGTTGTTAATCTCTAATGGCTTTTTCCTAAATCAGGTTCTAACCCTAGATACCACGGTTACCACACTATTAAGGCAGGATCTGCAAGTTATGAAGTTTGTGTAGTATGGCCTGGCGAGAACCTCCCCTCCCTGCTGAAATGCTTCATCTGAGTGCCTCAGAGTTTTTATAGGAAAGCAAATTTCTATCCATGATTTTAATCAATCATCAGCTGTAAGTCCCACAAGTTCTCAGGTCTTTTTAAACTGATTTTAATCACCTTAACTAAACCTACAGTCCCCAGTTATATGCAAAGACTACGTTGGAACAAGTATATCAGACAGTGTCGCCTTTTAGGATCGGCACGTGCAGTCAGACATTCACATGCGGCTTTGGCTGTGTTGGCGGGGTGTCCCGTTAAATTTTGCTACTTAGTAGCACATTGCCAAAGTTGAACTTTAAAAGACAATTCTGGGTGATGCTAAAAGTCCATAAATACATTGGAGGAAAAGGATTTCATTCCACACGTACAGTACTTCTGTTAGTTAGTGACACAACTGCAGACAGATGTGAGGATTGAAAACACTGGATGGATAATCCCACAATTCAATGTTTGCCATTTGCTTAAATTTACTGAACAGGAAAAAAAAATACCACTCTCTGCTGGAAGAGGCTGAAAGCCTTGATATGCTATTTATCAGCACATTCCACTGAGGCTTAAACTGGAATAAGTTAATATTGAGTAACTGGCTTGGGTCTGGCTCACCACAATTCCTGTCTTCATTTGCAGTCACTTATTATTCATTTGATGTGATTATTTAACCCTAATGTTAAATCTCCCAAAAGAATTGATACCAGCTTACAGTTAGTGGGTCAGAATTCAGGCTAGTGAGAGAGCAGTGCCAGGGCTGAGACAAATGCCTGAGAACAATGACACTTGGCTGAGGGTCATGTGACCTGCATCACTGTCCTCACAGGCCCAGAAAAACCCTGTCCTACTGGGCTTGGCGCACACGTACAGGGACTTTGGAGTATTACACCCGAAGTAAAATTCATCTTAAATTTTGCTTTTATATTTTTCCTGTTTCTGAACTTAAAGTCACGGCAATAAAGATGTCAACAGATGAGAGCATCAAGTTATTCTCCAGGACAATGTGCAAACCTCAGAGAGGTTCATCAGGTTCTCTGACACATTTGTAGGCAAACGCAAGCGTTTCCATCACCTTTCACAAAAAGGGTGGTAAAATCAACAGCCACACTCTAACAAGATAGCATCCCTTCATATTGCCGTTAAAATCCACCCATAAAATTTCGGCAAATGATTCACAGATTGCTACCAGCAAATTCCACTGAGTAGAGTGAGGATCAAGTGTTCTACAGCTGCCGTTTCCTTCCTTTGCTGCCACCTAGTGCTGCTGCTGCTTCATTTGTCTCGAAAACAGTTGCGTATTTTCATCCAGGTAATGTTTTTGTGAAATGGTAATAAGACCCATTAAATAATTATGTTCACAAGGTCAAATGTCTTCTGCAGTCACTCTTGCCTTTGCAGCCACTAAGCAGCGTTGATTCAAATTTGTCGCAAGATTTAAATACTACCAGAAGAGTACCCATAAAACGTGTTTACAAAGGTTTGGAAAAGATTCGCTAAATGCTTTGTGATAGTGTCTGCAGTAGCAGTGGATTGGTCCTAAATCCATTCCATTCATCCATTTTCACCCAGACTGACATCCTCATTACTTGGAAATATTGACTCCAGCTGCATACAAACATACTCCATTAAACCCACATGCAGCCTTCAGGAAGTGTGACACACATGACGGACCTGCAGGGGGTGATCAGATTCCTCAGTGTCCATAGCATACAGGCAGTCTCAGGGTTCCCGCTGCCGCTCGTCACTCTCGTCATTGACGAAAACGGAACCCATGGTGACGAAGAAAAACGGCATCAAATCGTCACTCTGGCGAATTCAATTTTCAAATGACGAATTTTGAATTTTTGAAAAGTCGAATTTCATTTTTCCCCAATTTTCAACCGTAGCACCCGTAGGTCCTAATCAAAACTGGCCCGGCGCCCCGGACACACGATCGTCTATCATCCATGTCAAATGAGCATGGGCCGTTCTAAAAGTAGCAAATGTTATCGATCGGTGTGGGGACATTATAAAACGCTTAATGTGGTTTAATGTACCAAAATAGCGACCAATAATCACCAAATTTCACACACACACATCTGGTCATAAAGACTTTCACCTGACAAAAAATCAAAACCGAAATACAAGGAATATGGACTTTATTTTACATTAAGCCTTTTCCTTATAATGGGCGTCAATGGAGGGGAAAACGCTTAACGTAAAATAAAGTCCATATTCCTTGTATTTCGGTTTTGATTTTTTGTCAGGTGAAAGTAATTATGACCAGATGTGTGTGTGCGAAATTTGGTGATTATTGGTCGCTATTTTGGTACATTAAACCACATTAAGCGTTTTCACATTAAGCGTTTTAGAATGTCCCTCTCAAAGGTACTATGAAACACCGGGAAAGTATTAGCTTACCTTATATATATAGTAATTAGAACATTATTTCCGAAATGCGTACTATACATCATGTTTTCAGCACGCAAATTTTTACACAGTATTCACGATTCTCCCAACCTTATCAAGTAGACTCGTGACTCGCCCATGCCGTTAGTTGACCAATCACAGTGTGGCTTGTTCCAAATATGGAAGAAGGGATTCCCCATGCTTTGTACCCGGATGTACTTTTTTAGTATTTCCCCGCCAAGCTAGCACCTGTCAGATGAGTGAATCATGTCGAAACAGCCTGGACTTTTAGCATTCGGGTTCTCTAAGGCTGCAAAAGGTGCTGATAACGGTGCACCTCGCACTGAACGGTCGTGAGTTTAATGATTAATTTATTAAGAAGCGGCGATAGAGTGACTAAAAAAAACGGATGCTGAAAAAAAGTGAAGAATTTGATTAGTAGAAGCAAAAATACAAAGAAAAGTGAAGAATTGAAATCAAACTCCAGGGGGAACCCTGCAGGCAGTTGACCTCCACCTCCAGAGGCTGGTTTACTCCATGACTCCCAACAGTCATCAAGCCGTTTGCTGTGCATGAACCACATCTTTTTGCTGCTTTGCCATCTGCCGCAAACAAAGCACATTTCGCTCCTTTTCCCTAGCATGTGGTCTCGATGCATGCAGCATACTGATCTTACAGGTCTTGCTAATCTCCACGTTCTGATGTGTGAATAAGGCTTTTCAGAGCATGAGAGGGGCAGTAAATCTACCTTAGAGTTAGAACAGCAACCACAGTGAAATAACATTTTTTAGGATAAGCTGCCTCCTGCAGGACCTCAGCTGAACAACAGGAGTCCTAACTGGTATTTGTACCTTGCGATGACCTGCTGACTATATGACAGCTTGTCCCTGGTGCTTCTCCAAACCCTGCAGATGACAGGGCAGCCACTGCTCCATCTCTCAGAGCAGTCAGTCTTCCTTCATGCCCTGAACACAAGAACCTCTCGGAAGCCATCACAGATCTTCCTTACAAATATTTCTCCATTCCCCAGTATTACACCCAAAGTAAAATTCATCTTAAATTTTGCTTTTATATTTTTCCTGTTTCTGAACTTAAAGTCATGGCAATAAAGATGTCAACAGATGAGAGCATCAAGTTATTCTCCAGGACAATGTGCAAACCTCAGAGAGGTTCACCAGGTTCTCTGACACATTTGTAGGCAAACGCAAGAGTTTCCATCACCTTTCACAAAAAGGGTGGTAAAATCAACAGCCACACTCTAACAAGATAGCATCCCTTCATATTGCCGTTAAAGCCAGGACAATGGGGGAACACATCGATAACTTTTATTCATTTATGATGAGTACACAGTTTGGTCTGTGGGAACAGGGGAGGGGAGAATAGCGAAATACAGCTTTAAGGGCATTAAGACAAAAAATTTAAAGAATTACCTAACATGACAGAAACAAAAAAAAAACATTACAAGTGGGAAACGGTCGCTGGAAGCAGCCAGATTCCCACAACATACACAGTAGTGCGCAAGTAACGGAGGCACAATGAACAGGGAAGGGCCATGTTGGGGAGGTCACACACACCTCCTACAGCAGCCTCCCCCGGCACTCGGTGGAGCCGCAGCAGCACAGCAGCTCCTTGCCTTCCACGCTTCCCACTTCATAGTTATAGTCCCAAGTGAGCTCGGTCCCCGCCCGTATCCGCCTGAAGGGGGCGACACAGGGCAGAGTCAGATTTGTCTCCAGAATGATATGGAAACTCTGCGGTAAATGGCAGAGCTCTACAAACTGTATCCTTGAGTCACTTGATGGTAGTGGTATTGTTTCAGGATCAGTTGGACCATCTAAAAACACAGCATCATCCTGCAAGAACATTAAAAGGCTGAACAGCCACAGAAACCCCAATCTCTGGGCAATGGTACTTACTTGCTGGCAAAGAAGGCCACCCAAGGAAAGCGCAAGTCATGAGTGTCCACAAACACGTTCTGCACAAAGAGGTTCGGGCTACAGCTGTGCTGTTGGGCAGAGAGGAAGAAGACAGTGAGCAAAGGATGAATTACATCAAACATGCCCTCTGCTTGAACATGCCTCATCCCGTTATCAGTTTCAGCCAGCTGGTCGTCCTCCTCCACCCTTCCATGCCTCCACCCATCCTGTAGCTTGCAACTCACGTTGAGATAGCGCCCAAGGTTGCCCTCCAGCTTGGCATCGATTATGTAGCAGGATTCCTCGCCATCAAAGAATTGCCTAGTGTTCTTCCTAGCTAGGCCGCCTTCTCCCCCTGCCCCCCCAGGTCCCGCTGTCCCCCCGCTTCCACCACCTCCACCAGTCTTGACCACCAGGCTATGAGTGGATTTGAGGGTGAATCCACGGGTAGACTTGACAGCCACCTGCCTCTTTAATGGCCCTTAGAGTGAAGAGAACACAAAGAACTGATGAAGAGGCCATAAATGAATGACAAAACCACCAGAACATCTTTGAATCCCCGGTGTCCGTTTCCTTTCTCCACTAACCCTGAGCCTGTCTCTCCCGCTCCTTGTCGTCAGACCCAGAACTGATGGTCTGGACGTCGTCGCTGTCGGAGAGGGTCATGACATCCTGAGGAGTAGACAGACCGTCAATCTGCCGTCATACAGTCAAACTCAAACAGGGGAAGGTGTCACTTGACAGTCCACTTCCCATACAGACAGCATTTATTCGGCAGAAATCCACAAGCACATGACTAGAAGCCAAAGCCCGGTAGCACACCATGTTGCTTCCAGGAGGCTTCTTGCCGGTCTCGGTCTTCACAGAGATGGAGCCCCTAAAAAAAAAAAAATGGAAGGATCATTGGTCACATTGAGCAGCTAGAGAGGTGTAAAATGTACCTTGCTCTAGAAGTCATTCCTTTTCCATATCCAAACTGGCATTGCATACTCCACCGTCTTTGTTTCAAAGTTCTTCATTACCAATCAACACCAGCCTCATTAGGACACAAACCCAGTGATGGACTAAGGACTTACAGCGCAGGCTTCTGGTCCAGCGGCTCCTGTCAGACAGCGAGATCAGAGAGCCCTCAATGTAAGCTCCTCAATTCTGAGGATGGTTATCAGTAAAGCCGAGAGCTGAGCCACCACAATGCACCCACCTTCTTCTCGGTCTTCAGTCCTTCCAGTTTGACTGCAGGCTGCGTGCCAGAGGAGGATGCCTGGCTGGTCAGCCAGGAGGCCACCTTGCTCTTGCCGCTCTCTTCTGGCATGACAGGTGGCTTCCTGCCCTCTGTCCCTCCTGTTGACACGCTTAACCCATCCTTACTGTCCTGGCTGCCTGTGGACCAGCGACCAAAGTCATCGGTGGAATTCTGCAAGAACTAACTTTAAATCAAGTACAGTCAGGTTAATCAAAGAGAATGGCTAAATAAAGCAAGGGTGTTCACTATGTCCTTTGGTGTGGAAACGCCGCTCCATAGTTTAGATGCCGTGGACTAAGCCATGACCTAACTTGCTGGCTTACACCCGCCCCAGACACCTCCTCCCCCTGTCTCACCTTCCTTCAGCCCCTTGGCCTGCCTCCGTGTAGTGTAGCTTCTCCACACTGAGCTGGAGCTATAGTAAGCATTCCTGATGAAGTTCTCGCCAGAGCTGTCGTCATCATCATTCGAGTCATCTTCTTCATCATCATCATCTTCCTCCCCATCTCCAGAGGAGTCCTCACCTCCTGGGTATGGCACAGAGAGAGGGGGATGTTTCCTTTCTACCCAAAAATGAATGGGGATTCCCAGTAAGGAGTATCTCTCTCCAGGAACTGTAATACTCCTAATGGTACTGACTTTGGGCGTCACCTTGGCCTCCGTTGCCACTGTTGGTGTCGTCCTCAGCTTTCTGGTAGCCTTTCCTCTGCGAGCTCCTGCCAGGCACCCGAACTCTGCTCATGTCCACCCCGCTGCCATCACTGTCAGAGCAGTGAGCCTCGCTCTCATAGCCCTCTTTGAAGTTCTCCACACTCTCAATGTGGTCCAGGTTGGCGAAGTACTCATCACCCATCTCCAGGCCTTCCTTATCGGCAAAGTCATCTGTCAGGATTTTACCTGTTGAAGAACAAGACACGCAGAAGGGAGAAGTCAAGGTACAAAGCACAGTGATGAGTTTCCTGATGGAAAAACCGAAACACCAAACCACCAACACACACACACACACACACGTTTTCATATCTTTATGGGGACTGGCCATTCATTTCTATGGCCAACAATGACAACCATAACCCCTACTCAGCCCTTAATCATAACTAACCAAACAGGGGGACACCCTAAATGGGATGCCAGTCCACTACAGGGTACAAAGAGAGACACACAGAGAGACAGACAATGGGCAATTCAGGGACACTAAACAGCTGCAGGTCTTTGCCTAAGGCAGGAAACAGGAGTACCCGAAGGAAGCCCAGCTGACATGGGGAGAATGCGAAGGTGAGATTAATACCCTCAGCCCTAGAGACAAGGCAGCAGCATTAACCAGTGAGCCAGTGTGCTGCCCAAGGGCCCGGGGAACAGGCCGAAAGCGGTACCCATCTCCATCACACACCCACCGGCATAGATACAGACGAAGGAGCCTTTGGCCACGTCATCCAGGCAGCGGATGCCCCAGCCCTTGTTCTGCGTCTTGAAGAGCTGCAGGCGCACTTGGAGCCCGTGCTGCACCAGCCGGTTGATGCACATCTGGGGGTTGCAGCGGCATCGCTTGTTACACTCATATACCCTAAACGAATGGAGGGAGAGGCCAGTCACATCATACAGCCAATAGGGAAACCGGAATCACGGGATGAGGTGAGAGCATTGGGGGGTCCCTACCCTGTGGGAAGGCACTCCTCGAGCCTCTTATAGGAGTAGCCGGCGTTCGTGTTGATCTGGCCCCCAGGGGTGCAGGCGGTTGCCTGGAGGGTCAGCTGGTGACAGGCACACTTTGACCTGCAGCAACAAGCAACTTCCCAATCAAACCGGTCCCTCATTCCCAAGCAGAGGGAAAACAGGACCAGAGGGACCAATCAAGGGGACAAATCAGGAAGGTAGCAGTTCCCCCAGAGATACATGGCATCTGGCGGAGAGCTAATGGGGGGGGGGGGGGTGGGCGTTGGGGACTGACTTGTTTCTGCAGCCATCGGTGCAATCACAGCCCACCAGGAAGTCCAGGCTGGTGTTGATGAAGACCCCGTCTGCCGGGATGCGCTCCTTGCTGTAAGCCACACTGGGCGGGGGGGTCCCGTCGATCTCGTTGACGCAGGACAACGGGATGTCCTCGCGGCCATTCGTGATGTCCTGGATGAAATAGAAGGGCTTCTGCGGTTGGAAGCGCCGGTCCACCAGCACGTAGGGGTCCAGGCAGAACATCTCCAGGAAGATGAAGTCACAGCCGGTCTGGAAGAGGTAGCGCTGGATCTCTGCCATGCTGCGCAGGCATAGCCCACAGGGCGACTTGTAGATCACGTGGAATGACATCTGGAGCCAAAGGAAAGGTTAGGAAGCGTTCAGCTGACGCCGGCGCTTGAGTGGGACCAGCTCAGACCCCCTTCATAAAACCCATCCTATGTGATCAGCACTGTAAAATAACGGCCATCACTGTGCTAAACCACAACGACCTGACAAAACATCTTGGACACAATGTCACCCCCTGCAGGCTCCCCATTTTTATGAAATATGTACAAACCTGAAAGTTTGTGATTAAAACGGCAATGGGTGGCTGGTGAATTAAAGGGGCTCAGGGGGCATTGCAGACTCTCCTAGGCTACAGGAAGGAGCACGGGCCCCCAAATCACCTTGCGGTTGACGCGGCGTCGGCCAGTCATGCGGCGGAATTCGTAGAGTAGGGGTGTCAGCAGCGGGTTGCGGCTGCGGTACTGGTCCAGGCGGGCTGGCCGGACCCGGCTTAGACAGGCGGGGGAGCAGGTGTGCAGCAGGTAGAAGAGGCGCTCGTTGGGGGCCTGATAGGACGGCTCCTGGGGGACTCGGTCGCAGGAGTATGAGAGCTGGGGGGGTGGGGCAGGCTGCAGGGAGGTGATGGGGGACACCGGGGTGAGGGTCTGGATGGAGCCCGGCTGCAGCACAAAGACCCTGCAATTATTGGAGGGGGAGGGTGGCAGGGGGAGAGAAGAAGGGGGGGGGGGGGAGGGAGTCTTGTTATTAGATTCAGGGCAGCTTCACATTTCGCTTGGCAGCCATTTTCTCCAACTACAGTCCTGTCCACTTCCAACCCCGAATCTTTGGGCCGCGTTGCTGCCCCGAGTGCTTCCCCAACCTCAAACCTACAACTGGAATGAAAAATCAGGGGCGGTGCTAAGGCCGTTTTGCAGGGGGCTTTAGCCCTAAAATGTTAATTAATCACCCCCCTCCCCCCAAATAAAGTACACTCATTACAGTGTGTTCATTTGTTTTCGCTAAAATCAGACCTCAGGCTCAGCCCTCCGTTTCAGAAATCCCTAGTGACGCTCCTGATCATAATGTTACTATGTTTCCATATAGACCCAGTCCTCCGAGTCCCAAAGTAGTTCTGGTTCCTAAAAAATGGCTCAGAAAAGGTAAACTCAGAAATCAGACCAGCACAAGTTCACTCAAACAGAATAACCGTAAAACAGACAGACTCCTGTCTTGCTTTCAGATGCCATTCCCCAGACTCCCACCCAACATTCCCACTCTCCGTCCAGCACCCTCCTCATCTCCCTTGCTTATGAGAAGCCCACCCAAACTCACCAGCTCAGCATGCGCTCCTCCATGGCTCTCTGCTTACCTGGAATTGTTGGAGGGCACGATAGCAGCAGGGGCAGCGGGGGAGGGCGTGGGCATGGGGAGGGAGAGCAGAGGCCGGGGACCAGCCACCAGGGTATCGGCAGGGCCCGGGGGGCGCAAGATCGCAGCCGGGGGGGCAACAAAGGTAGAGGTGCTCTTCTTCGCTACCTGCTGTTTGGATCGAGCCAGACTGTCGGGACTCCTGTGCAAACCCATGGGAAAATGGGGCGTGAGGGTTAAAGATCCAGACACACACACACACAGACCGTTTCTCTCATTTCAATACTCAGTTACCTAGTTCTGGTAAAATTCTCTTACTGCAGCCTCCGTTCACTACAGCCAGACAAAAAATATCCCCCCCGGTCTGAACTGATCCCATAGATTAACATCCAGCTGTGGCTTTTACTTCCGGAATGGATTTGATCATTAAACTCATTAACTTGAGCCCAAAGAAGGCTGTGAAACTCTTCTAAAGCCTGCAGACGGCACTCACACTCTCACGGATACATGTAGAGCGTGGCAATGCCTCCTACAGCGAAAGGATTCCAAGCTACACATCACCCATCAAAGCTGGGGGGCTTCTTCACAATTATGAAGGATGGATGGATGGATGGATGGATGGATGGAGGGGAAACCTGTCACAGCTGTTTGTCACACTCACTCTGTGCGGGGGTGTTGCCCTGGGGTGGTTGACTGTGGAAATTTGGAGTTCACCGAAGTGCCCTGGTTCTTGCTGGTCGCCATGTTGTTTGACTCGCTGGTGTACTGAACCACGGGTCCCTTTGTCCGAATGGCTGGTGGGAGATGGACGGACACTCGAGTAAACGTTCAGGTCATAATGGTGCAGAGTAACCCCCCCCCCCTGGTTAATGGCTTCAATAAGCATCGAGCTGCGGGGGTTAGGCTCAACGAGCAAGAAGCAGCCTATTACCCATATTGGGGCGAGTCCGCTGCTGGCCGCCCTGCCTCTTCTCCTGCGTGTTGGCACAGTTGACCTTCAGGTTGAACATGGGCTCCAGGCGGGTGGAACCCCGGTAGATCCACTCGCTGCGTTTGTCATCCTGAAACGAGAAGATGGTCACCACCAGGTTACGGTCCAGCTACGCTTAAGCGATGGCCACAGAGCGGGCAGGTGCGCCCACGGACTGCGTCTGACCAGGAAGAGGATCTTGACCAGGCTGCCGTCCACCTCCTCCACACGGCTCTTCCACCAGGTGCCCTCCCACTCAGTCTTGATGACCTGACCAGCCTTAAGGAGAACCATGGGCCGGTTGGGGTAGGCAGTGATGTACTCCTCAATGAAGTCCCTGCAGGAGGCGTCCTCGATGTCCTCCCACGTCTTCTTTACTGCAAAAAAATAAAAAATCTATAGGTGCATGCCAGAACAATCAAAAATAATGCGTTCAGTTCAAATTTATATGTACCAGTGTGAGTCAATTACATCTGTAACATATACAAATCTAATTACAGACACAGATGAAAGTTTAGTGGCGTTCCCCAATTCCGGTTCTGGAGGGCCAGTCTGTGACACGGTTTGCAGATTACCCTGCAAAAACACACTTTATTCAGTTCACCAGCTAATAGCCATGTTTAGTAGGTGTGCCTGAGCAGGAAAATCTGCAAACTGTGTCACAGACTGGCCCTCCAGAACCGGATTTGCGGAAGCCTGTTTTAGGGCTTCAGGATCAGCTCTTCTGGGTAACTATCTTCATGTATGTTTTGTACTGCTGGAGCTATTCAGGGTCGTGGGGAGGAAATAATCCATCCACACACACCCACACCTTGGGGGGGGGGGGGATGGGGGTACTGGAGGCCTGCCCAACAACAAAGGGAGACAAACCCCACACATTCATTAGGAATCGTCGTGCGAGGAAAGGGGACCCCGTGACTCGCAGGTCTCCGTCCTCCCTGGACCTGTAAAAAGGTGAGCAGGTCGTGGAACTGCTCATGGACTCTTACAGGGTCTGCAGACAGGGTAGAGCTCCGGCAGACTGACGTAGGATGCATAACCGTCGTCGAAAAATATCAGGAACCTGTCAAAATAGGAATAAAATCACGTATGTGCAAAGACCCGAGGGATGATTCTTATGAAGTTCCTAGGAGTCCATCGCCCTGAAAACCCTCAACCTAAACTGACAGCACTGTCAGACTGCATTTGCTCCAAATCATTCTACCCATAGCTGCACCTAACGAATACCACTGCAACCATTTCAGTCATAAATTTAGGTCATAATTTGAATTATTTCAATAAACTTTTTCTGCTCACTATTATTTGTTCATTTTATTTACATTCCCACCCACTTTCATTCACATCCCCACTTTTCGATATTTTTTTCTGCTATGCAAACATTGTGCCCAGATTACCGCTTTTCCACACGAGAAGTGCCATGCAGAGTTTCAGGGAATGCCAGCTCCCTCTCACCTCATGCGGTTCTTGCTGTTGGGCATCTCGGCCACGATGCCGGCATACAGCCACACCTGGTTGCCGTCCTTGTACTTGGCGACGACACGGGCGCCCACATAGAGCCGCTCCAGCGTCGGGTGGTAGTTGAAGGCCACGTGGTTCCCTGACAGCAGGCTCTTCCCCTTGTTCTCAAACTTAACTTTGTACTTGAAGCCGGTTCCTGCAATACAGGGGGGGGGGGGTGTTGAGAGAGAGAGAAAGAGAGAGGTCATTGGAGAGAGCAAGAGAGAGAGAGCAAGCAAAAGAGAGCAAGAGAAAGCAATAAAGAGAGGCAGAATGGGATAGAGAGCAAGAAAGACAAAGGGAGGAAGCGAGGGAAAGAGTGAGAGAGAATGGGAGAAAGAAAGAATAAGAACGAGAGAGAAAATGTGAGAAAGACAGCAAGAAAGGAGAAAAAGCAAGAGAGAGGGAGCGAGGGTGAGAGCAAGAGAGGGAGAGAGAGAGAGAGCAAAAAGGAGGGAGAGAGAGGGAGAGAGAGAGAGCAAAAAGGAGGGAGAAAGAGGGAGAGAAAGAGCAAGAGCAGGAGAGAGAGAGAGAATATGGGGGGTGTGGAAGAAAAGCAAGGGGAGAATTTATAATCTGCTTAATCGGTGCTAAAGTAATTTATTTGATGAATCAGCAGGATAATTTCTTAAGCAGAAAAGCAAGGGGAGAATTTATAATCTGCTTAATCGGTGCTAAAGTAATTTATTTGATGAATCAGCAGGATAATTTCTTAAGCAGCGAGCCACTGTCCAAGGCCCAGTCAGCGTGCGAAGCCGGGTTCGAGAAGCACCCGGCCTTACCGACGGGGATGATGGCGATGAGCGTGCCCGGGTGCCACGTCTTGGTCCTCTTCTTGCCCAGGATGCTCATTTCCAGCTTCATCTCGTCCTCCTTCAGGGCGGGGTTGGGCTGAGTGGGCGTGTTGCGTGGGGCTTGTGACACGAACACGGCCGGCATGGACAACTGGCACGACACGTCTGAAAGAGATGGATACAGGAGGCGGCGTCAAAACCAGCCAGAGCAGCAGAGGTGAGGGAGGGGACAGGACGGGGCGGGGAAGGTGGGGAGCTGACCTCGGCGCACAATGGTGGAAGGCAGCGGTTTAGTGGGAGTGGTGGTTGGGGTCGTCTTGTTCACAGCCTGAGCCAGCTTCTGAACCTGCTGGGAAGACCTCTGAAGGGCGGCAGAGGCCTCGTTAAACTGAGAAACAGGAGGAACCATTCAATCAGACCAACACGGGAGGCTAGCTTTGTTCCAGACACATGGCGGGAAATATAAACAGCCCCTCACCGCGGGATCCTTGGATGGTGTGGTGCCCTTCTGGGGTGGAACCACTGGAGAGGAACGGAAAGGCAAAATGCACGGATGCGTTTCAGGGATGGGTGTCTCAGGCAGCATGACTGGTCAAATCTCTCTGACAACATGTTCCTGGCATATAAGCACCTCCATTAACTTTTTTTCATATGAACGAGGACTGAACGAGATTGGAAAAAAATTCACAAACAGACAATTAAATAAGTTGGAGTTGTGCCACCAGACAAAAAGCAGTATCAGCAAATCACTTGCTTTTGCTCAATATCATCTCTATGGAATTTTACATATTTCCCTAGAGCAGAAGATGGATGTCTTTTGGTGACCAGTCCCGGATCACTTTTCCCCTCCTCCTCACTCCTTTTTTGTTAAATTTCTCAGTAACGCATCGCTCTATGACTAAATCCAACAAGACGAAAATTATTATGACTGGCTAGAACAGCGCATGTAAAGCTCATGCACAAGCAGTGCCGTTAAACTTTAGACTGATAATCTTGAAAAGGAACAATCACTTAAACTGCAACACTTGGTAAGGTTTGTTTCCTATGACAGAGCAAAAACATTTCAGCGCAATTTCATGAGGGTCCCAGTTGACTATCACGGTCCATTCGATGTGACGGTTGAACATACATAACATGCAATGTCGATAATAACATCGCACATCGTGCAGACCTCTTACGAAATGAATTTTGTTGCTGGAAATGGATACCATAAAACAATTTTATACAGATTCTCAAATAATCAAATAATGGCTCGATCCGTCTAATACGTCTCTTTTTTAAAACTATATTCAAGAGTTCTAGTGCAATCAGTAACGAACATGAGAGCGACTACATACCACAGCCAACGGCAATGACATCGTCATCATCGTCATCGTCAATTTCGATCACCTCAGATGACTGGGCGCCGCCGCCTCCCCCCTCATCTTCAGAGCTGCTATCCTTGTACACCAGCCCCATCTTGGTGTATACGTCCTTGACGAGGGTCTCGCATTCCATGACGGAACTGAAACACATATACACACGTAGGGGGAATTAGGTCATCCTCACAAAATAAACTGTTGTTTTTTTTTTTCTTCCCCAAAGTTGGACAAGCAAATGGAGTCATTAAAAAGCACCTTTTCTAAAGTGGACTTTACCAGCTGACCATGACGCACACACTTGATGTGAGGGAAATATTCAAATTTGTAGGGGGTGGAGCTTACATTTAACAATGACACAGAATTCACAACGACAGAACTGCATTTACTGCTGCATGTCTGGCATGACAGAGAAGAGGCAAGGGATAATCACAATTGTTTTACACTCATTTTTCAATGATTTTACAACCAAATTTAGAATCAGAAAAATGAAATCCTTCTCCTGGACCTTTCATAATTGTAACTTAAATGCAAGATTCGAGATATTTACCCTTTCACAGTTAACCCCATCTTATATAACCTCTTATCAATTGTTGTTGAGTGCTGATTATTAGGTCTCAATAGGCTGACATCACCTTCTGATTATCATTAAAACATTATTTCTCTAGAATGTCCTGGCTAACACTCTGATTCGCAGAATGTCCAGCAGCATGAAGCATTAACTACATTTATTCTTTATTAGCATGACGCTGGTGCAGAGGGGAAGGCCATGGCCTCGTCTCCCATGGATACGATCTTACTGCCTTCCTTGGGTATGGGAGGAATGGGTGTGAGTAGGTTCCCATGTTGCCTCCCATAAAGAATAAGGTCATTTTACTGGATCAGCATTTCTAAACAGCCTCTTATGTGCCTGGTTCTGTGTCTGCATCCTATGACAGACTGGCATCCTATCCATAAGACCCTGGGAGTTTGGGATATGTACCAGTTTTACTAGAAATGTGTACAGGACACAAGGCTGAGAAGACAGCTGGATAAAATTCACATCACTTTCAGGGTGCCCAGCTTGGAACTCAACCAAAATTTAGCTTCAGAAAAAAAACAAATTTAACAGCACAATGCATACTTGGAAATATACTGTAATATACATATATAATACACAAAAGATGTAAACAATGCAGGAAAAAGCACACAAAATGCAACATTGTATCTGTCATATAAGGCCGTATTTCATTACAGTGGTATGTCTGTTCTCGAACTTAATCCGGATGGAATCCTAAAAAGTTCGAGTTCTGATCGAATTTTTCCCATAAGAAATAATGGAAAACCAATTAATTGGTTCCCGGCCCCCCAAAATTACACCTAAATATGTTTTTTTAGCATTTAAACACAAAATGAACAGGATAAAACAAGAAGAGAATTTTTTTCTTAATGGCTTCCAAAACGATAAAGATCTTATCCCAACATTACCCCTGCCCTGCCCTGGTCTGCTCCTTCCATGTGCCACGCCCCCTCGTTAACCTCGTGTGGGATCCCCATGTGATCAGCTGTTTCTGGTTGTTGTCATTAGTCCTCTGTATTAAGTCCGCGTTTCAGTTTGTTTCCCCAGTCCGGTCATTGGGTGCGTTCAACTTGTTTACAGCACTGGCTTAAAGCAACGCATTCTGATCCTGACGCAATGCATTACGGTTAGATGCATTGCGACCTCTCACCCGGCTGCACAAACTGGAATCGCCTCCGTGACGACACACCTTTGCCCTTATTGGCTGAAGAGTTTAGTTACACGCATGACGTTTGTATCCCAGGCAGTTCCGATGCGTAATCTGCTATTTCTCCCGAATATCACGTAAAGCAGTGAGAACTGGTTTTCAGTTAATTTACCTGGTAAAATAAAGTTTTAATAAATGACATAAATGCTCTAATAGTACATGTAAGTTAGTAGTTTATTTATTGTTAGTTACCGTAATGTTGCGCTGTTTTATTTGGTTAATCGTCCAGTCTGTGAAGAAGGCATTCAAGTAAGAATTGCATTGTAGTATGACACATTTCCTGGCGCGTACAATTTATATTAGGTCAGCGTTCACTGTTCGACTTCTGATATTCAGATGGAGTTCTAGGTCAAACTGGTTTGTTCAACTTCCAAGAAATTCGAGTTCTAGTGAGTTCGAGAACCGAGGTACCACTGTATTTGTAATTTTATAATAATTTAGCAGACGCTTTTATCCAAAGCAAGGTACAATTGAGAGAACAGGGTCAGCCGGGCACTGGGGCAATCAGATTAAGGCCCTCGCTCAAGGGCCCAATGCCGACCACAGGATTTGCATCCTAACCTATGGAACCACTTACATACCATCCTTATATTTATCCTTCAAATGACTGAACAAAAAGGGACAGCCGGCTTTCAGGTAAACTTTCCACGACACTGTTTATATATGCCCCTTCACACAGTGATCTTATGCTGTTTGCAGTCCTAGAATTAATAAAGTTCTTCTTATCTTATTTAAGCAACTCAGTAACCAAGGTGAAACATGGGCTGCTCATGCTCACACACACTTACTCAGAGGCACTGCTGAAGAGCGAGTCCACAGCAGCCACCTCTCGCTCCCGCTGCTCCACCCAGTCCTGCAGTTCAGCTAGCTGGGCCTTCCTCTGCCTCACCACCTCACTGCGTTCCACCTCCTCCTCGATCCAGTGCCTGAGCTCCTCCAGTGACACACCCAGGTCATCCATCACGCATTCCTCCAAGTCCTCCATCCTTGATATGAAGTCAGAGAAGTACATCAACACTAAAACAATTCTAGAGTAGTCTTTAGAACGGAAATGGCATTATCTGCATAATAAATGAATACATGTAAAAGGAAAGAGGTCGCTAACCCACCACAGCTTCCAAAACAGCAGTTAAGACCACCTATATGTACAAAGCTTACTCTTACTGGTTTAACGTAGGAGCTGAAAGTTATAAACAAAATAGTACAGAAGGAGGGTATGCAATCGAATGCCTATGTATAGTCATCAGATATACTTAATAATATTTAAGTTTTTGCGTTCCATTGATTACTGCATTACTTTTTGCAGGAGCGAACTAAAAGGCTAAAAACTGAACAGAAATTATTTAGTACGGATTAAACTATGAACAGAAACGCAATCGCTGTGGACTAATGTAATCATCCAAGAAACGATTTTCCGGTCTTCTGAATCAACACACAATATAAAAACATCCTATAAAAAAAACCTAAAAGTCGATCAGGAACTTGTCGTTCAAGATCATGGTTATTGTAGTTTTTAACAGGAACAGAATTGTCTTTAATAATGCCTGTAGTTAAATTTAATAAATTTTTATAAAAACCGCCGTCATGAGGAATTACTAAGTTATGAAGGAGAGGATTTATATAACAATAAGCCTTAGGAGGCATTTCATTTATAACCAAAGGTTTGTCTAAATAAAACTACAACTACCTTGATTGACATCTAACTAGTTGACACCGGGAGCATAATTACGTAATAAAAACGCGACGTTTTCGCTGGACTGCGCGTGAATTCAAATGTCTTGTTTTGCTTATTTTGTACTTTAACCCATTATATAGTTCACTTAACAAAAAACACCTTTATATGTAAAAATACATATATAACTTAGAAGAGTTTCCAGGCAAAGGCTGTATTCGACCTCTATAATATCCCTTTAGTTGAATACTTCCACAACAACGTCGTCGACTCAGCGAAGCAGCTAGCTAGAGGTATTGCAGTTAACTTACCTTAATTTGCCACCTGCGATTCTCCCCCGTTTACTTCTTGTGCCGTCTCGTGCTCAGTATGTATATAAAAAGACTTATTAATTGATTTGTGCATCTATAACTTATTTTATGAATTAAAACACTACCAGTTACCGTTCAAGGCAGTACATCTCAATGCAGTATTTCAGCCCGCTCTGACAGCCAATCAAGTGGCCGTGTCTTCTATTTCCGCCTCCAGGAAATTCCTATTTGCTGATTCGCTGATTGGCGTTTGTAATGACAACTAAGTTTATGAAGAGGTATCACCAGATCCCTCCTCCTATATTTTTTACCAGTTATTCGGGAAAATGTTGGCCTCTGAAGCTGGAACCGGCGGAGTACCGGCGTGTGTGTTAAGGTGCTAATTCGTGAGCTGGACTTATTGACCGTGATTCTCAGACAAAAGGTGTCATAAATAATTATGGTGATATTGATTAACATTAATAGTAATATTTGAATATTTAACAGAGTCATTAATTGGCCATACCTAGTCTACAGAAAGTTCTCTTCCATCCATCCAGGACATTGTGCTCAAACGCCATCTCAGCTGAGCCTGTAACATCCTCAGAGACTCCGCCCACCCCCGCCACGGACTGTTCTCCCTGCTGCCCTCTGGGAAGAGGCTTTGCAGCATCAGGACCAGAACAGCCAGATTTTGTAATAGTTTCATTCCTCAAGCCATTAGACTCCAGAACTCTTAATAACTCATGGCAACCCCTCCCCATCCATGCACATGTCACTTTCAAGAACTGTTTTTTAAAAAATGTCTAGTGCAATATATCCGAAATGGTGATGTACACTGGTTTTTGCTGCTATACTGCAGTTAATATATTTTTATGTATATTCTATGTTAATTCCACTTTCTATTCTATTTTCTGTTTATTTCATATTTAAATTTATATTTTTAAGTTTAAGATTTTTAGTATTAATACACTCTGCTAGGCCGATGGTGAGTCAATGCAATGTAGTTTCATTCTGATGTGCACTAACCGCTGTATGTTTTGAATGACAACAAAAGTAGCTATTCTATTCTGTTCTTAAAATCTTTTGTGTCAAACTTTTTCAGTATAAATATGACTGCATATAGTCATATTGCTTCTGTTCTTAATTTAGAAGATTTTGGGATCGAAGAACAAACTGACAGTAATAAAAGCAAAGAAAAACAATAACAGAAAACATGATGTAGCTGGTGCTTTGCCCCTCCGTGTTTGGTTCCTGCTGTGTATCATCGATGTGGGTGCAGCTAAAAAGGAATAGGCAGGAGACTCAGGTAAGATGCAAAAACCTGCACATATATACTTCGCCTCTGTCAAAGTCTCCAGAACATTAGGCTGGATAACCCCACGTTCAGCCGTGGGTACCAGGATGAACACACTAGTTCTGCAGAACAGGACCCTGGTGGCTGGGAGACCAAGGGTCCATGGCAATAGAAAGTCCATGGGCACTCACAGGGTCTGCCTGTAAATTAAGTGGGTTGTTGAGGACTGGAGATCCTTCTTAAGTGCTGTCCTGATTAGTGAAAACGCTCACACAACCAATTGGTGTGATGTTAACCAAGAAGAGCTAACATGTGATCCATCAGCCCAGAGGGCTTCGAGCCCTGCCAGTGCAAGCAAATAGTGCACACGTTCCATTTTGGACAGGTTGAAAGTTTACAACAACAGTGCTTCTAAAATTCCATATTTGTTTGTATCTGGAGGGTTCTGAAGCAGACTTACCACTCTGATCAAAGTGGAGTTGTACGCCATGTGCCCCTGCACGGCAAACTGAACCTCCACCAATTCAAACCAAACTTTCTTCTGGCTGCAACCTCTCTGAAACATACTCGCAGAGAAAATGCAAAATACTTCGAGATATTTGGGGTCACCACGTTGGAGGCAGGTGCAATGAAAAAGGAAGTGGCCGAGTTCTAGTGAGTTGTTGGCAAAAACCAACATGTCATATTTCTCAGCAGTGCACTTCTTAGCTCCCTAAAGGGGCATCGCATCCTATCTCTACCTGTGCGCATGAACATAGGTAAGGAGTATGTAAATTATACCTAAACAGTAGTGATGGGCAAGTGAAGCTTCATGAACCATTTGCTGTATTTTCTGACTCCTCTAGATGGTGCTGTCTGTTCATAAGGGCACAAAACACGCCCCAAAGCAAACCAAGAGCCAACCCATCACAGGGCACACTCGAACACCGTTCACTGACACCTATGGACAATTTGGCAACTCCAATTAACCTCTGTATGTTTTTAGACTGTGGGGGGGAGGACTGAAGTACCCAGAGGAAACCACACAACAACATGGGGAGAACCTGCAAACTCCACACACATGGAATTCCAGCAGAAACTGTGAGGTGACAGTGCTTAGGCACAAAGCGATGATAATGCAGGGGTGGCTTACTGACTACTCTGTGAATGCCCTGGTGTGACCCCACCAGAGTCCAGAACCCAGTTGAACATC
Source organism: Paramormyrops kingsleyae (assembly GCF_048594095.1). Lineage (NCBI taxonomy): Eukaryota > Metazoa > Chordata > Actinopteri > Osteoglossiformes > Mormyridae > Paramormyrops > Paramormyrops kingsleyae. The sequence goes on from NC_132805.1 coordinate 26,125,447, forward strand.
CCCAAAGAGACCTGGATCTAGCTGTCCATTGACAGTCCCCATCCAAAATGACAGAGCTTGACAGGATCTGCAGTGAAGAATGGCAGAAAATCTCCAAATCCAGGCGTGCAAAGCTAGCTGCATCATACTCAAGAAGACTCAAGGCTGTAATACCTGCAAAAGGTGCTTCAACTAAGTACTGAGTAAAGGGTCTGAATATTTAATTCACAGTTTTTAAAATAAATTTGCAACGATTTATAAAATATGCTGTTTTCGCTTTGCCATTATGTAGTGTTGAGTGTAGATCGATGAGGGAAAAAATGAATTTAAATGATTTTAGCATAAGGCTACAGCATAACAAAATGTGAAAAAGTGATGGGCTCTGAGTACTTTTTGAATGCACTGTAGCTGTATGTATCTGATTACCAGATTGATTACAGAAATTATTTCATAATGGTGGCTCTGAGGTCAGTGTAGCATGAGAAGGTACATCTTATGGGTACGTTCCCTAGTCTCTGTTTTTCACTGCATATTTTCTTTATCTTGTAATGGTTGCATATTTTGTTACTTGATATCTGAGTGCTATCATTTGCGGAGCCTGGGGTGACCTGTCCTGCTTTATGAATTGTTTTTACCTGCATCGCGGGGGTGCCAATGTGTCACACTGTGAAAAGTGGCCTAATTGTATTTTTGTGAGTTAAAACGTCCTTCAGAAGCCTCCAGTGTATCTTTATAATGAGTGTCTGTGGTGCGGTTTGTTTGAAGCTCCAGAGTGTCTATCCTTGATGTATAAGAATGGGATGGTACTCCAGTATCCAGACGCGACACAAGAAGGAGAGTAGTGAAGATAGACACTTTGTTAGGGATGTGATGACGTCCTCCAGCATGCAGTGGGCAGCCTTCATGCCCTTTGACCCCTGTGGCTGGATACAGGTGTGGCCTGATAGACCCATTGCTGATCTTACTAGGTGAGATACAATCTCAGCACAGAAACATGTTCTGACAGTAGTGGGTGATGCAGCATTTAGACTTAACTACGTATCTTACCTGGCTTAGAACAGGCATTGTTAAACTGGAACTCTCTGGACCTGCAACAGCATTTCTTTGTGCATTTTCAGCCATCAAAAGAAAATTCTGAAATTGTTGGATGTCCAACATCAACAGCCTGTTGCCTTGCTACAGATTACCTTGCAGATTAATGTTCTTATTCAGCATAAGCAACAGGCCTACATTATCATACTCTTAAAAAATAATATTGAACTTTAACTTCCCTATATCCAAAATGTGTTGTCTTTAATGCATCAATAATAAGCATGTATATTTGTCACACCCTGCCCGTCCGATCCTCTGTGTACCACGCCCCCCTCGTTAACCTCGTGTGGATTCCACGTGTTTACCAGCTGTTTCGAGTTGTTTCTATTGGTTCGGTGTATTTAAGTCCGCGTCTAAGTTTGTTTCCCTAGTCCTGTCATTGTATTGTTATGACGATCCTGTCCCGTTATAACAGAATGACAGGACTCCAGAAGAAAACGCCTCGTATGACAGAGGAAGAATACCTCAGCATTACTGATGAGGTAATTAACTGGCTTGATCAGCCCGAAATCCCGGATGATCACTTACGTCGGGCTCTAGCCCACCGGAGCAGGGACATACTAGAGGAGCTGTTCCTATCCGGAGACGCGCACCTGACCGAGGAGGTGCACGCGAATCTACGACAGCTGAGAAGAGGGGCCGCGGAGTCAATGATGCGGCGGGTAGCCTTGGACAGCGGACTGCTATACGGCCTAATGTCCAAGCTGCCTGAAGTGCCCCCGACTCCGCCTAAAACTACGGGGAAAAAATAAGCAGAAGAGCTGAAGATGGGAGGAAGCACCAGAGGTCCTCCAGGGAGCCATCACGGTCTCTGCTGCCTCCCCTGCAGTGAATCGGGAGGAAACCCTCCCAATTCTTAATCCCGTGGTGTTTGCCCCTGACACCGCCACTGCTTCGCCACCGTGGTTGCCTGACCTCCAAATCCACACCACTTTGTTGCCGGAATAAGCAGCTTACCCCTTTTCCGGGATGCACCTGGCTCTTAAAGGGGCCAGTGGCCTCATGTATAATGACGTGCGTAGAATTCACAGTAAAATAGGAAGTACGGACAAAACTAGGAATTTGTGTACGCAAGTAAAAATCCAGATGCACAAAACTGTGCGTAAACACCGATTTGCGTACATTCCCTTTATAAATCCCAATCAGCGTGAAATTTTACTCAATCCCCCCACCCGCCTATAATTATGTATATTTGAATATGCAAATCAATATAAGTACCCACTTTGTTCAACGTTTTTTTTTTTTTAAACAATGGCTAAGGCACATGGTAAAAAGAAAAATTTCAGCGAATGCGAAGTGGAAGTCTTGCTTACCGAAATTGAGGCAAGAGAAAAAAAATTCTGTTTGGTGGATTAAGTAGCGGCACCGTAAGAGTCTCAACACCACTGGAGGAGGTAGCGGAATTCCGGGGCTAACGTTGCTGCTGTTATTGGGGACTCACTTTTAACGGGAATCTTGCCAGCGGGCGAGGGGGACTCCGACATCAGCGTGGGTGAGTTTTTATCTGTCTGTCTGTCTGTCTGTTGTACTTGTTTGATTTATTTGCATGGTTAAATTGAACAAGCAGGCAGCACATGCGTCAGTACTCATGTTTATTCTGTTTCAGACAATAGTTCAAGAAGCGACCCCCGTGCTTTGGATGATACTTCTGGCGGTGAAGGCGCTGCTGTGCCAAGCACATCATCGGGCGCTGGCTGCACACACTCCCGTGCCTCAGAAACCGAGGGGCGACCATCCGGACGTGTGCTCACGGAAGCTGTGCTGCAGTCACAAAATGCAATAGTAAATGCTGTAACAAATGTTGCAAATGAACTAAAAAATATACATGCTGTGCTATGTGACATTAACCACACGTTAAAAGAATTAATGAAAAAATAAATTCTGAGTTTGATTACCTGTTTTTACATTCTTTCTATTACATTCAAATGAAGTTGTAACGCTGCCCCATTTGCCAGAACATTTGGTGGGTCGAGGTCAGGTTAATCATTCCTCATCTCTTCAGGCACAGGCAAGCCACGATGCTGTGCCACATTATGCAGCACGCTACATGCGTGCACGATGCAACATACTTTCTGTGGACTATAGAGCAGCACCCCACCGGTCTTGTCCAGGCATCACCAATGGCCCTTAAGCTGCCCTATAGTGTGCTCTACCCTGTCATTTTCAAGATTCAAGATTCTTTATTTGTCACATGCATAGTTATACAGGTACAACACGCAGTGAAATGTATCCTGAACCGCTCATACTTTGTGCAAATAACAAAGAGACTAGAAAATAAATTGTAAATAAATAATAGAGTGTAAACAGAAAAAAAGAAAAATAACGTATGTGTCACGCCCGGCTCCGTCCGATCCTAATGTGTGCCACGCCCACCTCGTTACCTCCTGTTTCTGCCTGATTGTTCCCACCTGTTGCTCGTTACCCTTAGCTTGTCTTTTGTATTTAGTCCGAGTCTCAGTCAGTCTTCCCCAGATCCGTCATTGTATTGTTATGCGTGTTAGTGGATGTCTGCCTTCTCGTCTCGATTAAGACCCTGTTTACCCGTTCGTCCGGCTCCTCTCGCCTACTTCCCGGCTCACCTGCTCCTGACAGTATGAGTTTACAAGAGTGTATATACAAATTACAGGATGAAATACTGTGCAAGAAATGCTTATAGTCAGTTTAAAGTGCAGTGTGCAGTGTCAGCACAGCAGTGTAAGGTTGAACTGATAACCATAAGACTATGACCGGGAGAGTGGCCTGTCTTGGTTGAGGAGTCGAATCGCCTGAGGATAGAAACTCCTCCTGAGTCTCTCCATCTTGGCCACAATGACACGGAACCTTCCGCCTGAATGCAGGAGTTTGAACAGTCTGTTATTGGGGTGAGAAGTCCTTGATAATCCTAGCTGCCCTAGTCCTACATCTCCTGATGTAAATGTCCTGCATGGAGGGGAGAGCTAAACTGCAGCAGCGTTCAGCTGCCCGGATAACTTTCTGGAGGGCTTTCCGGTCCTGCACACAGCTGTTCCCAAACCAGGATGAGATGTTCTGTGTGAGGACGGTCTCAACTACGCCCGAGTAGAAAGCCTTCAGGACAGCAGGGGAAACCCCAAACTTTCTCAATTGCCTCAGGTGGTACAGGCGCTGCTTTGCTCTTTTTGTCTGAGCACAGATATGCTCAGTCCATGTCAGGTCCTCCGAGATGTGGATGCCCAGGTACTTAAAACTGCTCACCCTCTTCACTGGAGCGCCATTGATGGTGAGGGGTCTGTAGTCATGTCTCCTTCTGAAGTCCACCACCAGCTCCTTAGTCTTACTGACGTTCAGCTGGAGGCAGTTTTTCTGACACCATAGTGCCAGGTTCTCCACTTCATCTATGTAGGCCGACTCATCGTTGTTGGTGATGAAGCCCAGCACCACCGTGTCGTCAGCAAACTTAACGATGGTGTTGGAGTCATGCGTGGCCACACAGTTTGAAGTGTAGAGGGAGAACAACAGTGAAGAAAGAACATACCCTTGTGGAGTACCTGTGTTGATTGTGATGCAGCTGGAGATGCACCTGCCCACCCTCACTGTCTGAGATCTGTCCGTGAGGAAGTCCAACACCCAGGCACACAAGCGTTTGAGTCCTAGATCCCTCAGCTTTGTGAACAGTCTGAGGCACTATTGTGTTGAATGCTGAGCTGTAGTCAATGAACAGCAATCTCACATAGTTACCTTGCTTCTTATCCATGTGGCTGAGAGTAGTGTGCAAGACATGGGAGATTGCATCCTCTGTAGATCTGTTATAACGTCGCTGTTGTTCACTCTGTGGGTTTGCGAGAGGGGTGAGAAGCCACGTCTTCAGTGGATACCCTCCCCCCGTGGTTCCTGCGCCGGCGGTGGCTGCTACGCTGCCCGAGGTTCCTGCGCCGCCGCCCATGGTTCCTGACCCGATGGCTCCTGCATCGCCTCCTGAGGTTCCGGTTCCCAAGGTTCCTGCTCTTGCCCCCGAGGTTCCTGCTTCGCCCCCAGTGGTTCCTGCACCGCACATTCCAGCTCTGCCCCCAGTGGTTCCTGTCCCAGTGGCTCCAGCTCAGTCCCCAGGGGTTCCCGACCCTCCGGCTCTGCCCCCAGGGGTATTTGATCCTCCTGCTCTGCCCCCAGTGGTTCCTGACCCTCTGGCTCCGTTCCCCCCGGCCCCTGACCCGGCTCCCATGGCCCCAGATCTTGTCCCAGAGAAGGTCCATGACCGCCTGACCACCGCTCCTCCCTGCTTAGTGGAATTGGAGGAGGAACTTGAGTGGGACCCCTCACTCCGACCACAACCACTGGGTGGCAAATCCCAGCCAGGACCCCGGCTCTCTGTGTCCCATAAGGGGAGGGACCATCTACGCAGAGGTCTGGTCCTGCCCGCCCTACCCCCTGGCTCACCTTTGCTTTCTCCAGCTTTGGCTCAGCTCTGACTCCAGCTTGGCGGTTGCCTGTGGTGCCCCTGGCTCCTATTCGGCAGTCGCCTGTGGGTCCCCCTGCTCCGACTCGTCGATCACCAGCTCCTTGGCTGGCTGTGGCTATACCTTCGCCTGCCTGCTTTCTCCGGTGTCCCCTCCATCTTCCTCCTCGCTCCCTCCGTCTGTCCCTCTGCCTTCCTCCTCGCCCCCTTTGGCATCCTCTCCGGCTCTGGCCTTCCGGTCGTCAAGGATACCTCCTGCTCCACCCTCTCGGTCACCCATCACCCCTGTGACTTCTGTATTTCACCAGCCGGGGTTCCCTCTGGCTACCTGTTCCCCCCCGCCCTTTGCCTCCTCCCTTTGTGCCCCCTGTGTTTGCTCCTTGTCCCTCTGTTTTGCCTGTGTTCACGCCTGGTCCCTTTGTTCCTCCAGTTGGTGTTCCCCCTGTGTCTCTGTTTTTGGTGCCCTTATCTCTGTAGGCATTCCCCGTGGTTTGTCAGTTGTTGTCCGGGTTATTGTCCTTGTGCCTATTTTGTGTGTCAGTCTTGTTCCCGGTGCCCCGTTGATGTTCTTGTTTTTTGTTTTCCCTGGTCCCATGGAGTCCTTGGTCTCATCCTGTGTGTGCCTTAGGGGGGGGGTTCTGTCACACCCTGCTCGTCCAATCCTCCTGTGTGCCATGCCCCCCTCGTTAACCTCGTGTGGATTCCCCGTGTTTACCAACTGTTTCAAGTTGTTTCTATTTGTACGGTGTATTTAAGTCCGCATCTAAGTTTATTTCCCTAGTCCTGTCATTGTATTGTTATGATGATCCTGTCCCATTTACATCTCAATGTGTCCATTAAAACCCTTATTCCCCAAGCCTTCATTGTCCTCGCCTGCTTCCCCGGTCCGTGCCCTGCATGGTTATAACAATTTTACTAGATCATAAGTTTGAAATATTTCGATAACACTTTCTATTAATGCCGTGTCTATAAGAATCTATGAACATATTCATAACACATCATTATGCATTCTTAAAGCATTATAAATATAGCTATAAAATCTCATAACACATTATAGCTATATTTATTATGAATTCTTTATGAAGCTCTATGTTGCACTACAGATACCTTCATAATGCAGTACAAAGCATCCTTAATTCTTATATTTGATAATGGTAATGCATTAAGAAGGTATCTATAGTATATTAAAAAATGAAAGCTTTGTTAGAACTTATCAATTATTATAATCAACACTCTAATACCTCATGACTGTAAATAGAAGATATTATAATGCTTTATTAATTCTACTACCCACCATTATAATGCTTCATAAAGGAGAGCTTCACTGGAGCTTATCAAGTTTTATATTCAACACTATAATGACTGTCAATAGAAGATGCTGTAGCGACTATTATAACGCATTATTAAGGTATCTATAATGCATTAGAGATGTAAGTAACGTTAAGTAAAGTGTTACCAACATTTCAATTACAGTAAGTCTGTCACGACAGGGAAAGAAGCAACTCGAGAGCTGGCGTAACGTGAATGAACAGGGGCTTTATTGGACAATACAGAAATGGTCAAGGGAGAAACAAAATAGGACCGCGAGGGGTCCAAACGGGAGAACATGAAACCATGAGGGGAAAAACCCAGGGTCAGACGGAAACTAGCACCGGGACGGGCATAGGCAACAGGAGGAACGACGTCAATGACAGCTGGACAACTAGAGCTGACGACACAGGCACAAAACTAACAAGCCACAACAGACAACAATCAGGGCCACATCGGGGGGGGGACAGAAGGGTCAGGCAGACATGACGGACAAGACGTGACAAAGTTCTGCTACAAAGCAACTAGATTTACGCCAAATGAAATAAATTAAATAATAAATTTGAGATACCAGTGCACAACAATGTAATTATATGTATTTAAATAACAAATAATAATAACACATTAATACATTATATCACAAACATCTCCAATGGGTCTTACACGAGTCTCCCGAGAATTGCCCATTAACCGCTTCAAAAGAACGTACCAAACTAGCTAACTTGCGAGTCGAGTGCCCGCAGTCTACGAAAAACAAGTGTACGTGAATTAAAAACGTTGCTGTGTTTTATTTGATCATTTGTCAGTTTTAGATTTTTCTGTGCAATGCATTGAGTGGCGTAATACAAAAAGTTCGATTCTTATAAGCATAGACCTAAAACATAAATCTGAAAACCAGTTCAACCGATTCAGAGCCAGTGCAAAGGAACGATTCGTTCATATGCATATGGTTAGCTGTATTTGCAAGTCGTGTTTCTTGCTAAGACCGCATCGCGCTGTCGTTCGCTAATTAGTGGTTTTCTTTCCGACTGAAAATTGCGCAAATATAAATAAGATGCCACATTGTATTGGATTTGGATACTAATAAATAATACATCAGTCTCGTTACAACATGATATCACGTCTTGTAGCAGGACTGACTGTATTGTATTTTTGTAGCCCTTAATAAGTTTCCTTTAAAATCCTATGTATGTTGTTTTATGCATTTAATACATCCTGAAAAGGGGTCCATAGACTCACATAGACTTCTGCATGGGCAGAGGGTAGGAACCTCTGTTTCAGGCACAAAAGAAAGCACATCACACCAATAGTGAGGGAGTATCACGGTTCAAGAGTCTATAATGCGGACCATAGAACAAACAGCCTGTGTTGCCTGGAATTGCCCCCCCCCCAATAAGAGGGTGATAGATGTGTATATGAAAATCAAAATTAGCCTCATTTAAAAAAGTGCAATAACTCTACTAAATGCTCATCTTAACACACTAGAAATTGCCCATCAATCTTGAGTAATGTGAATGCAATGTAACTTCAAAAAGGCATGGATTGGATAGTGCTGGCCTCATCAGGAAGACTTCCCCCTATGTTTCATGCGTGACTATTGCATCCCTCAATATGATTCACAGGACAGCCAGTTTATGTTTGCTGACTTTGTAATACTGGTTGACAAATCCACCTCTCTAACATAACAGCTATTCTGAATGAATCATGTCAATATTACACTTTATGTCAGTAATATTTCTATTTGATATTAAATTTAAATATGTCGCTTTACCCACACAGATGAATTCACACACAACCCAAGCTGAGAAGACTGAAAGCTCCGTTTTCCTGTTCCAGATTTGGTGCATGATTGCATCCCTTCTCTCAGTTGTTGATCTGCTCTTCCTGGTAGGTGGAGGTGGAGATGGCGCTGTACGGGTCTACTACCATGCGGGCGCAGCGAACCACAGTCACCAGCAGGAAGAAACAGAGCAAGAAGATGAAGAACAGAGCAAAGCCGAGATCGACGTCCACCTCCAGCTTGAAAGAGGGAGCAGTCTGGTCCATTTCCCTGTTGGTGGTGGGGCAGGTTTGTCTGCTGTTTGTCTTCCAGCACAGTTACTCTGCTGTTCGGATGCGTGACCCTCTGGCAGCTCGACACCACTGTGCTCCTTAGCCTGGATCCTGTGGGGGGAGTTATGGTAAAACACCAGCAGTTGCCTCAGACTGTAAGAGGATGCATTTAGGTGCGTGCGTGTGAACACGTGTGAGAACGTACAGCCTGGGAAAGCCACCTGAACATGGACAAGGCCAGTAAACATCCCCTTCATTCATCAGACTGAGAAAGGATGCAAAACACCCTGTTTGTCTGACTTTGTGTACAGCTGCATGCAAGAGGACTCTTCTGTATATATAAACAACTTACCTCCAATATCCCTCAGTCCTCGTCTAAATGTCCAACCAAGTGACCAGTGGAGTTTCCTTAGGGACTCAATGCCTTTGCTCCATAATTACAGCTGTTTCCTGTTATCTGTCCAGCTCTGCTCCTCCTCATCGTTATGCCAGCGGCATTCGAGTCCTCCCCGTTCTCCCGAGGACGCCCCCGCCCCCAGGTCCTGTGCTCTACATGAATAGTTAAAATAGACAGGAGTCTGGTGGCTGTTTGGCTCCAATCCGCCTTTTCCAGTCCAGTGGCCTCCACAATATGTACATGCGGGGCACCCTGAGGGCGGTCAGGTATCATCAGCGATTAGCAAGTAGAAACAACATTTGTTATATTATTGGCTTGTTTAACCTCCAGGGAACCAAACATCCTTGCCTGGGTCTGGTCCCGAGGATGCGTGGGTGCACGCTGAATGGGAGGCAGTTTGGGGCAGGGTGTATGTGGACCCCAAACACCACGCTGCCCTGGAATCAGGCATTTGTAAATGAACAGGACATCATGTTTCGGAAAAGGTAAAGCGATATCACACCATTAGGAGAGATTACTCCTCATGCAGGGAGCAGAAGCTGATACCATGTGAGCGAGATGGAGAGGCCAGCTGTGCTCTGCTGCCAAGGGGGGGGGGGGGGGGGCAACGTGACACCATGTGGGGCATTGTTGGCCTCTCTCCTCCTCGCAATGATGTGCAAAAGTGCTTTTAAGTTTTAGGGAAATACCCAGTCAGTGCAGCAAATCCCAGCACAAGAGCCATTCAAAAAGAGCACACAGTGTTTCTTGACAATTTAATAAAAAATGTTTTTTTCCCCCCCACAATTAATGTGTACATATATTCATAATTGAGTATCTATGCATTATATAAACTGCAATTCACATCAGTTAAAATGTGGACATCAGACAAGTGGTTTAAAACATGAGAAGTCGCTGAAACACCGCCCTCTTCCAGAAACTAAAGAAAACCACACGTCAACTTAGACTGTATTATACACACACACACACACACACGTGTAAATATGAGATCTCACATTTGTATATACACATACAATTTCAGATAGAAGAAAATATATATCATTTACAATAATTTCCAGGACTTTTGAGAGCCACTCCCAAGAAGCACAAAATTCACACCCCAGAACTAGAGCAAGAGTCACTGCTGCTGTTCTGGTCCAGTCTGGTGCTGGTGGCGGGGAAACTGGGCTGTGCCGGCTCCCCGCCGCAGATAGTCTCTGCAGGTCCACTGTAGGTGAATGGCGGGAGGGTGCGCGGGACTCGATTACAGACCGGAACCAGAAACAGTCATCAGATCTCACATTTGTATATACACATACAATTTCAGATAGAAGAAAATATATATCATTTACAATAATTTCCAGGACTTTTGAGAGCCACTCCCAAGAAGCACAAAATTCACACCCCAGAACTAGAGCAAGAGTCACTGCTGCTGTTCTGGTCCAGTCTGGTGCTGGTGGCGGGGAAACTGGGCTGTGCCGGCTCCCCGCCGCAGATAGTCTCTGCAGGTCCACTGTAGGTGAATGGCGGGAGGGTGCGCGGGACTCGATTACAGACCGGAACCAGAAACAGTCATCAGCGTATATCGTAAAATTCTTGTCTTTTAGTATCAAAATAATCATAATAAAATATACATTGTAACAACATGAATGGCTTTAAGATATTCCTGCTGATAATTATTGCTTGATCTTTTATCCCCCTAAAATTATCACAAAAACAGATTTTAAATGCTTTTAAAAGATTAAAAAAGGCCATACACAGGAGTGAGGAAACTGCACTGGTACCATGGAGAAAGTTTGACAAGAAGCATTAAAACAGATGCATAAGTGTGCAGGGACACACATGTCTTAAGAGTTGCACATCTAGACATTTCATGTATTAGCCAAGCGAACGGGTAGTTAAATTTCACACCCAGACACCCAGGCTACATTTCATCACTGAAAATACTGCTGACTGAAACAACCATAAAAAGACATTGACAAGATTCAGTGGATCCACAATTCAAATGCTCTTTGGAACAATACAGCGCATTTCTGTGCTAACATGCAAAAAAAAATGGGTCGAAGGAAGGATCGGGGGCTTTGCAGTGCCCCAGTACGGCTCGCGGGCAACTGGGGTCCATGCCTCAATAGGTGTGGGTTCTGTAAAGCCCTGTGATGCAGACATGATGCCGTTGCGGTCTGTAAGACATCAAGCACTGAGCTCAGCCCTGCAGTTCACATTCCTATGGGAGGCTAGTTGGCAGTGATGTCATCACCTACAAGCATCATCTGTAGTGTGAGGAGAACTGAACTAGAAACCACTGGTTTTTCACATTCATCTGGTTAGATTCTTAGCCTGACAACCGAAAATGGCATCAAATCTCTTCTCAAGCTCAACATGCTTTCCCTGTGACCCTTGGGTTGCATCTATGAACACATAGACCCAATAAGCAAACGATATATGAAACTGATAAATGTTCTCACGCTGGCATAACACAGTATTTCTCCACGTATGTTGTGCAGGGTGTTGCGAGTGAGTAGTGCCATGGTGACACCATCTGCTGCCGTCTCCGTGAGAAGCCCAGTCTTTACATAAAGGCTAAGTCCGCATGGCGTCAGAACAACCCGACTGGCCGCTCAGTGTTGGGCGTTTTCAGCTGTGTGCGTAGATACTGCAATAAATTCCCTCTCCTCTCGTTAACCCTGCTCATTTTGTCCACCATTCGACTCCACCCACCCCCAAATTCCTCCATCTCTCTAACTCTGTAAAATCCGTTGTTGCCATTGACACATTCTCTGCTACCTGCTCCATGATAAATGGTGAAACACTGAGGTCAACAAAAAGACACAATACAGACTTGGGGCGGGGATAGATGGCGACGACTTAAAAGCACAATGATACATTTGCACTATGTGCAGTCATGAAAAGGCGGGAAGATGGGCAGCTCGCTGAAGTCCTCGTTGTTGAAGGCTGGTGGCTGATCGAGCATGGATAGCACATCCTGTGAAGCGGAAGACAGCAGACTGTTACGCGCAACCTCTCTCTACACACACACAGACTCAAAGTCACATGCAACATGAGGACCTACAGGGAAAATCTCAGGCTGCCCAGCCTGGGGGTGTGTCTCTGATGTGCCTTGTGCATGCGACTGGCTCTGCCATTGTGGCCACACTGCCTCCGCTGCTCTGGAGGGGAACTGCATCGTCGACTGACTTCCGTCTGCTGGGAATGGGGAGAAGTGGCAGTTGGACATTGGTACTTAAATATGTCCCCAATGTCCTCTAGATGTCCTCTGCCCTTTGGACAACATGTCAGTTTAACAGACCAGACTTATTCAGATTCCATTTAATCTAATTCAGCTGATCAAGGACAATAACTGTGTCTTACATAATATGTGGTTTACATTGACTTTTACCCAAAACTGCTCATCCAGTACAGCAGTGGCATTCAAACTTTTGATAGCCCCCCCCTAGGGTTGTTTACGACACATTTGTTCTTACACTCCTCCACCCCTAACACATACACACACACATACGTGTTTGTATTCACATCTTTGTAGGGACCTTCCATTAATTTCTATGGGCATAACCCTAATCCCAACAACGACAACCGTAACCCCTAACCATACAGTATGTAACCAAACAAGACTTCTGTCATTTTTAATTTTTTTGATTGCAGTCACACATCTTTTTTTTTTTTTTTTTTTAAATTGAGTTTCCTGTGGGGACCAAGAAAATGGTCCCCACATCATCAAAATAGCAGGTTGTTATCACATTGTGGGAACATTTGGTCCCCATGATGTAATACATACATAAGCCGTCAGGCTGTGACTCACCGAAGCTGTTGCCTGGGGTGCTGCTGCAGGAGCTGAGGGAGGGGTAGCTGGTGTTGCTGGATGGGGTTGAGGCCGCAGTACTGGGCACTGCATTAAAAGTGGACGATGCAGCTGTGGCAAACCCCCCTAGTGCAAACTGGGGTGACTGGATCTTGGACTGTGCCACCTAGAGATCACAGTTAAAAGTTCAATGACACACTCCATGCTTGCCAGCAGGATTTTCACTGTGATTGACCTTACGGAGGGAGCTCTGACCAGCACTGACCTGCGGATTAAACGAGGACCTGCTTCCTGCCCAGGTCTGGCCTGCTGCCGCTGCCCCAGCCTGAGCCTGAATGGGGCTGTTATTATTGGGGGGAACTACAGAGGGGCAAGTGGGATTGGGGGCATTTTGCCGAGAGATTTGAGCCAGCATTTGCCCGGCGGAGGGTGACGGTGGGACCAAATGTTCAGCCATTCCCACCGGCCTGGAACAAGACGAGGCATTTTCACTACAAAACCTTTCACATTCTAACACTCTCCCAAGAGTTCCCTTTTCTGAAGGTGCGGGTTGTTAAAAGGGCCCTCGTCCCGGGATGCTGCTTGCCTGAAGGAGTCAGTGGAGCGGGCTGTGCTGTATGAACTGCCCTGGGGGTAGATCTGTGTTGATGGGCTGGATGTGAGGACCTTGGGCTGATCTGTGGGACGGAGGGAGAGGTTGCATGCATCAGCATTCCTCCGCATGGGCTCCTAAGGAGGTCTCCTTAGCCTGAAGTAGGCCTGCTGAGTCTGTCTGACCCATTCCCCGCAGCCCACTAAATCAGGTCCGGTGCATGTGCAGGACCAACTAATACAATTAAGACTGAAAAAAAGCCTGTGCATATCCCAGAAGGCACAGCGGGATGTTTATTTTACTATTCTCAGGTCTGTCTGCAACCTCATCCTCATTGCATATACTTATTGTTTACTCATTCTTACTGCACAGTTTTTTCTTGTACTGCATTACTGTCCGGCATAGGAACTTCACTGTGTTCTCAGCATACATAACAATAAAACTAGGAACTCAGGGTCTTAACCAAAACAGGTGAACATGTTTAAGGACTGGGAGCGAAAAACAGGTTAATCTCTTTACTGCCTCGCACATCACAGCACAGGCTGTACTGCACTGCACATTACAGCACAGCACAAACTGGAGAGCACAAATTGCACTGGACTGCACAGAACAGACACCTGTGAACAGGTCAGGATAATGGGCCTCTCTGTCTGGCGTGTACAGCTCCGCCTTGTCCAGAGGCTTGCTGCGGTCGGACCCCCCAGCTGCCACAGGCTGGACCGGCACCTGGTGGGGGGGGGTTAAAAGGTCACGCAGAGGTCACCAAAACCTCCAACACTGGGCTGAACGGGGGAGGAGTCAGACCCACCTGGCTGGACTCGTAGAAGCCCAACTCCCGGCTGGTGCCCTCCAGCTCGGCCTGCTGCTGCTGCTGGAGCTGCCTGTGGAGGGGAAGGGGGAGATGGAGGGGGAGGGGGAGGGGGAGGGGGAGGGGGAGGCAGTGAGCGCAGCCCGTGGGACGCCGACGGTCCGGCCCAGTGCCTCGCACAGAGCCACACCCACCACCATTACCACCATCACCAGCGGCAGCAGTGACATCCCAGCAGGGAAGGGGGGAGGGGGGGGCGGTGGAGGCACCCAACACAAGGACACCCAGGGGTTTAGATGGACAGAGAGACAGAGTGATGGGGTCCAATCAAGCCGAGGTTCCCAGTTCCCGGGACGTGGCAGGGTGGGGTGCGAGGTATCTATCCAATCTCACCTGGTGGTCACCTGCCCTGGGCTCAAAGCTGGGGGGCAGTTAGGGCTGTTCTGCCCCTGTGAGGGTGGCAGTGCCATGCCCGGGGAGGAGAGGGGAGAGAGCGAGTCCTGACTCGGAGCTCTACTGTGACGCAAAAGGGGCGAGGCGGGAGAGAGACTGGTCAGGGTGGTACAGCAGACACAGGGAGCATGATACAGCCACTGGGGGGCACACAGACACACCCACACAGACACAGAGACACACCCACACAGACACAGAGACACACCCACAGAGACACACCCACACAGACACAGAGACACACCCACACAGACACAGAGACACACACACACAGACACACCCACACACACACACACACAGAGACACACCCACACACACAGAGACACACCCACACACACAGAGACACACACACACACAGAGACACACCCACACACACACACACACACACACACACACAGAGACACACCCACACACACAGAGACACACCCACACACACAGAGACACACACACACAGAGACACACACACACACCCACCCGCACAGAGACACACCCACCCGCACACATCCACACAGAGACACACCCACCCGCACACACCCACACAGAGACACACCCACCCGCACACAGAGACACACACACCCCCACACACACACCCCCACACACACAGAGACACCCCCACACACACAGAGACACCCCCACACACACAGAGACACCCCCACACACACACAGAGACACACCCACACACACACAGAGACACACCCACACACACACAGAGACACACCCACACACACACAGAGACACACCCACACGCACAGACACACCCATACACGCACAGACACACCCACCCACGCACAGACACACACACACACACACACAGAGACACACCCACACGCACAGACACACCCACACACGCACAGACACACCCACCCACGCACAGACACACACACACAGACAGATCAGTGCAGTTCATTTATTCCTCTCATTGTGGGGAAGCAACATTCATTTCTATGTCATAGCTAGGATTAGGGTTATGCCCAAATTAACCCCCTACCCAGCCCTAACATTAACCATAAGTAAACAAACAAAATACAAGACTTACAGACAGAGAGACAGACAGAGAGACAGACAGAGAGACAGTACCAAGAGCTGTCCCCTGCTGGGGATCATCCATTGTCTCCTATGACCACTGTGCTGGGTCACACGTGGGGTGAGACACAGACAGGAAATGTTTGGGGGGGGGGGGGGACTCTGGGATCTGCATCTATCACTCACTTGACGTTGGCGTTGGTGCAGATGATGTACTCGATCTCCTCAGAGAAGGGGTTCTGGAAGGTAAAGGAGCTGGTGCGCATCCAGATCCACTCGCGGGACTTGGCGCGGAAGCGGAACATGACAGACAGGACCTGCCCCTTCAGCTTGACCACCTGTGGCAGGACCAGAGAGGAAGGAGGCGTCACACTGCTGCGAGAGGCTCAGGCGGGCCTCCAGCAGGGGACCTGGGGCCCTAAGGAAGCAGACATACCTGCTGGAAGCTATCCCTCAGCAGGCCCTGATCCTCGGGGTGAGCAAACTCCAAGATGTCCTTCCCAAGCATCTCCTGGGGGTGGGGGAGGAACGGGACAAGTTAGAGAAGCGGCTCAGAGATGGAGGCCTGCAAGCAGCGCTGGGGAAATAGGGTCCCACCTGAGGCTGGAACCCCACTGTGGCCACACATCGGTGATCCACGAAGGTGAACAGGCCCTGGCAGTTGTGCCGGGAGATGAACTCCACAGGAGTGCTGAGGCTGTCGATGTCCTTGTTCCCGGGAGAGCAGGTCACCTGGGTGGAGGCAGATGGGTGACTGTACTGAACAGCACCGGCTGGTGTGGCAGCTCTGTGCAGAGCGAACAGGCCCCCCTGCCTCTGTGCCCTGCTCCATCTCACACACGTCTACATCCTCCCCCTCCCCTCCACCCCCCCAATCCCCCCCCCTCCCATTAAGCCTAGTTTATACTTGTCCTTTTCGTGTGCGCTTTCAGGCTGGGGACAGGCAGCTTGTGTTTATACTAGCTTTGGCTGTGGATGCGGATGGCTGCAGTCGGTGCATGCAAACAGCAGCGATACTCCATCAGACCAGCAGAGGGCAGATGTATTGCAACAAACACAAACAAGTAGTGTAGTGAAAGGGGTAAACTTTTAGGAACACTTTTAAAGTTAATAGCCAAGGCCTGGGCAGCATTACTGTAATAAGGCACACCACAGGATTTTTATTCCTTATGACAAAATTAGCCAGGACCCCCCCCTCACCTGCTTGGTGAATTTTATTGGCAAGAATTTTAAATGCTAGAGTTGTGCTGCTTTGTAAAATACCATATGTGGCTACCTCCTACCGTCCTTATACAGCTGCTCACCGTAACTACTACAACAACAACAACAACGTTGATCTGTGAAACTCCACCTTACCACCTACTGCAAATACCTAATCAATTGTCTTGCACAAGCATGTTCAATGCGATTGGTTTCTGCTAGACACAAAAATCTGGGCTACACATACACCGATTGCAGTCGCCCGCAGCCAACCCCCAATAACGATATTTACGTGACATCCCCTCATCTGCAACCAAAAGCGTGCAGAAGAGTGAAGTATGAATTGGCCTAAAATCAGTCCCTCCCGCCTCCTCCCTCTCCCTCCTCCCCTCTCTGTCATATGATACCTGCAGCCGTCCAATGGCCACCAGGCAGAAGCGGCTTCCCTGGTTGCTGTCGGTCTCCTCGTCAGAGAGTGACACCCCTGCAAGGCAACACTCACGCTGAGTTTCCCCAAAGACGCCCAGGCCCCAGCAGGAACCTCCCCACCCCGCCAGGAGCAGTACGCACCTGCAGGAGGCCATGACTTGATGTACCCTGTGCAGTGCACCACCACGAACTGCGGCTCGCCCTCCTTTGTTGGGCCCAGGCCATTCCTGGGGGAAGGGGGCAGTGAGACCAGAGTGGGAGGAGGTAGGAAGAGGGAGAGAGAGAGAGAGACTTTGACTTTTGCACCAGCCTTTATTAAGTCAGTCAACAACAGAAAAAAACCCTACTGCAACTTCAAATCGCAAGATGGGTCGTTATCACAAAATCAGACAAACGGAAAACAAAGTAAACAATCAACCACAAAAAAAAAAACAAGAGAAAATCACCAGGGCAACAAACAAAAAAAGGAAAAAGAGAAAAACAATACAATGGGCCCAAAAAAAAAAAAAAAAAAAAAAAAAACATACGGCGGGCCAAGGAAATAATCGACACCTTCAAGATAATATTAAAACTTCAAGATTAAGTCCCCATCATGGGTCAAGTCACATAGAACCCCCCACCATAACCCCACACCTCCGAAAAGGTCACAAGGTCACGAGAGAGAGATACTCACCGGTTCCTATTCCTCAGGAGATTAAGTCTGTTCATGGAAATGGGTTCCACTGGAGTCGTGCCACATCTAATAAACACACACACACAGGTGGATACTTCACCTATTGCTTCTTGAGCTACTTTTCATGAACTATCAAAAACCAGAGGTCTCATTTATTGACTATGCATATTAACAGATTTGTGCATAAACCGCGTGTATTTGCATTTTTACACATAACAATGGCATTTATCAATTACTTCCTGTGTGTAGAACTGTGCGTATATGTTCCCTAGCAGGAGAGAAGCGTAACTGAAGCAAACCAATCGGCACTTAAGATACGCACAGACTCCCACTAAATTATCAACCTTGACAGATTGCAAAAGAGAATGATCTAGTTACGTTCACACAAAGTGTGCGCAGGCAAATCATGCTCATGACAAGGAATCGTTTAAATATTGATGGAGAGACGCCTGAGAGCAGACGCAGTAGGACGTTGGTGGGGGGGGTATTTCTTAGTGTAACAGGTGCAGGAGAGTGGACAGCACTGCTGGTGGAGTAATGACCCACTATTCATGTCTGACATGTAATACAGTATGCATACAGTGACGTATGTGTAGTGGACAGCTACAATAAGCAGACATGATACAGATATAGATACAGTACCTGTACTGGGCTATTTCCTTACATAAAAAGACACTCACCGTACTGCACAATAAAAATTCACTGCAGCTTCATGTGCATTTTCAGCTCCTATTGTTTACTGCCATGCATCTTTAACTTCGTAGTGCAATTTATGCCTTTTATTTTGTGAAATTTGAATGCGAGTGTTATTTTATATTTACTGCTTACATTATTTGCTGTAGAGTACTTTGCGTATTTTACCAAACTGTACTTAACGTCTTACCTCTCCCCCGTAACTATCAAGGTATGTCCAAACTGATTTGCGTTCGTGGTCCCAGACCCAAATGCGGACGCAAGCTGATGCATTAACTGCATATGTCACCTGTCCCCCTGCTAGGTCCTTCTCTATCGTCGATCGGCCACTGGTAAAGTCGCCAAACAGTACAGACTTATTTATTTCTTTGGTTTTTTTTTTCCTGTTACGTCCAGCAAAACTTTCACTTCATTCTCGGTGAAGTTCTGGTTTTACCCCTTGCTCATTTAAAAAAAAAACTTTATTTCTCTATAGTAAAAGTGCAAAATATATCAGAAACAGGAATAAGGATATAAAGGTACGTCTCTTCATAGTTTCTATTTGCAACCTGTTCTTCTATCGCGCGGTGTGATGTGTGTTCATGTGGAAGTTATATGCCCAAATATGGTTCATTAACCCTCTGGGGTTTAGGGGTAGGGAACACACTTTCACTGACTGGGGCATGGTCACATATTTCATTCAATATCATAAACTTAATTCATGGCAAATAAATTATTTCTTATATGTTTGTTTTGGCATTACATTCATCTTAATTTTAATGTACTTTGTAAATATGTAAGATTTATGTTAAGTCTGTAATTTGACATGAAAGTATAGACATTGCTAAATGCAGTTTGGAACACTTGCAGAAACATTGTAAAAGTACATAAGAAGTAATGCTGGCAGTTTGTTTTGATCCCAGATATCTGATCACCAAAGTCTGTTACATGAAGATGACTAAAAGGTGTAGTTGCGACATTCAGTTGGTGAAAAAGCTAACTCATGTCACTATTGAATATGTAGGAGCTCTCATGTGTATGCATGAGCCATTCACACCTGGCCACATCCCCCCCCCCCCCTTTTATGGCGCTGATGGGGATGTATCTGGATCGCGTTTCACCGTTGCCTTGTTCATCAAATTACCATGCAAATGCAATTTCAATATGCGGTAATGCGGCTTTTCAGAATGCAAATAGCGATCTTCACGTGAGGGCGGCACTACACGCCCCCAATGCAGGTAAAACAAAGAAAGGTGACATGGTTTACTTTTTTTTACCTATTTAACCTAATTTTTAAAACTTTAATACTTCCGACAATGGACGTTTTGAAAAGAAGACAGATTTAGTCAGCGTTTTTTTCATGTTCCTACAATAAGATTTCAGCGAGTTAACCGTCGCCCCAGACGGTTAAGGGCGTTTCTTTATTTAAATTCGTCCTGCCGTCTCATTTAAAATGTGTGAGATTTAGCAACATTCACTTCGTACGGCTGTTTGTATGTACGAGTGATAAATATGAATTTGCCTGTGGGTACCGCACACTTTGAGGAACTGTTCTACGCAAAGTTTGATAAAGGAGACCCCAGAAATGTTATGGGAGGCTAAACAGCACGGCTGCCATTTACGATCACGCTGAAGAGGTCCTTCGACTAACAGGAACGTACCTCATCCTACAAATGAAGGACCTGCGGGACCCCATGCACATCCTGACTGAGGACTGTTGCCCCTCCTTCTTCACAGTCCCGGTCTTCAGGTCCAGCATTCGCCCTGAGGGAGGATGACAATGGACTCAGGGTGCAGTACCACAGGACACCACTAGAAAGTGATAGAGAGGTCAGCAGGAAAATGTATGGAGATACAGGACAATGTCAGACAGGGAGGCCAGGAATGGCACGGCAAGAAGCTGCATATTATATCTAACTGGCAGATGGGAAATTCAGGATGGGCCAGCAGGGGGCACCAGCGAGGTGACTCACCGCTGGTGCTGCTCTCGGTGGTGGAGAGTTGCTCGCGCAGCTTGTCAGTGTCGTCGGGGTGAAGCTGGTCATACAGAGAGCTGCCCAGCCAATCGGACTGCGGCTGGTTCAGCACCGGGGTCACCGAGTCGGACACATACACCACCCGGCCCGTCTCGCACGACACGACGAACAGGAAGCCATCGGCTGCCTCCAAGATGAGGTGTTTCAGCTCCTGGTCGGTGAGGAAGGAGGGCTTGTAGCTGCCGTCGGGGGCTGTGCTGCCGCTCCCGCGTAGCGTCTTCATGTGCGATACGGCCATGCGGAGGATGGTCAGCTTGTCAGGCTTGCGGGCCAGGGCACTGCAGGTGGGCACCATGTCCGACAGCTCCGTGATGTAGGCCGTCATCTTGTTCCGCCGGCGGCGTTCAATCTCGCTGTGGTTCTCTCTGTTGGGGGAGTGGAGGGAATCCCGGCCCAGGAGTGCAGGAGGAGGAGGAGGAGTGGAGGAGGAGGAGTGGATGAACAGAAGCAGGATTTGAAGTGAAGAAAAAAAAAAATAACGAAGCAAGCCGATATGGGGAAACGGAAGAAGAGAAAAAGAATGAGAAAAAACAGGGGGAGGTCAGGAGGGTCAGATTGGAAGAGAGAAGTAGTAATGAGGGCATGTTCATCAAAGAAACCAATGACCAATGAGCTACAACCAACATAAAGAATGAATGGATCTCCATGTCTCACAGAGAAACAGTGAAATAGCATCTCCAGCGATCCTGGGGGGGGGGGGGGGGGCAGAAGAAAGGGACGCTTAAAACATGCACAGAATGGGGAGGGAAGTCACCGAGATACTCCGAGCGGTGACGGGGACCCCCCACCCCAATGCGATGGGGGGCCAGATGGGCGGCTTTTTCAAACAGACCTTCCTTATGGGCACAGTGCTGCTTACCCAACCCGGGACAAAACCAAGCTGCTAAATATCACAGCAAGAAAGGCGGCCATCAAAGAACCAGGGGTGGGAGGCACAAGCCGCAACGTGTGGAGAAGCAACAAACTGCCCCCAGCCAGATCAGAGAAGCAGGAACAGCGCAAGATCGAACGGTAACGGGTATCCCAGCGTGAGAATCGGGGGATAAATAACCACACTTGAGGATTTTAGAGAGCAAGCGAGAAAGAGACATCTACCTCAAATGTCAGAAGAATGGATACAAGCAACGGGTTGGGTTTCTTCAAGCGATCACATTACTACACTGCCAACCGATAGACTGTATGCTGGGATAAAACCAAATGTAAGAATTCAATTACCGTCCAAAATAACATTTTAAAGATCCAGAAGAGATGAAACATAAGCTTAATGTGATGGAGTTACTTGGAAATGTGTCCATGGGAAAAACAGACATAGAGCAAATCAGCATGGCTTGAGACCTGCATCAGCCAACAGGCCACGGCATGTTTTCAACAGCAACATGCGGGACAGCTTCTGACCCTAAGAGGGCGCCGCACTCACGTACGGGTTCCGGACGAAAGCGTGGCAGGTTTGTCGAGGTCTGTGTTCTGTACAAAGGAATCGCTGCACACGGGAGAGTCAGCCATACCTGACACCATTGTCCGCGGGAATAATCACCCTGGTGCTGCGTAACCTCACATTACACTTCTAATGTTCTTATATGCAAAGTAATCCCATGCTTTCATCAATAAGTCATCATTCTAAGCCAAGCAGAAACTTGCTGGACGACAGATAGAACACAGGGATACCAAGGAAGAGTGAGAAAAAAAACACAAGAAGGAAAGGCCCTTGTGCTTTTCAGGCATGATGCTTCGGAGGCAGGCATGAGCGTGCAACAGATCACCTGTGAGAGCCCCGGAAACAATGCGACACCTTCATTGTTAAAGAATTTATGTCAGTCCACCTGAATGACATCTGTGACCAGGGAAGGTGACAGCATCTCACTTTTCCCATCCCCTGGCGCAATCTACTGCCTTTTCTCTTCTCCAGGACATGGTTACATGTTTTCTACAGCTTCCTATAAACCCCGAGCCGTCCCCATCATTCCCAATGCCATCTAGGCACATTCCACCGGGTATCCCCACCAACTCACACACATACCTGGCAAACCGCTCTTTGTCACTAGTCCCTCCTGCGTCGTCATCGCACCTGGAGAGAAAGCAGATCATTGCTCAGACATGGTGACTGCCGGTACGCTCACACCCAGATGAACGTTTCAGGTACATCAGTGTGACGTCAGGCAGTCGAGAAGACCAACCTGAAGACTTTGCTTCCTTCATCATCATCGGTATCTGGGCTGTTGGAGGAAGGGTGGAACCTCCATTAATAACACATACAATAATAAAATAATAATAATAATAATAAACTATGCAATTCCACATTGCTGCTAATACATCATGTTCAGGAAAGAAAGACATCTATAACCATTACCCTTATTAAGACATTTTCAAAGTTCTTTAAACTCTTACTTTCAGGATGCAAAAATTCGTTAAACCATACACCTGACATTTCTTTGGTCAGGCAAGCAAAATAACTCAAGGTTTGCTAGTGACTGCAGAATGCACATGACCACTCTGGGGTGGAGATTCTGATGTCCCAGTCATGGGAAAGACACCTATCACGACACGCAGAGAAAAACCACATGGCGTACTAAGGGAGACATCAGCACGAGATAGAGAACAAAACACATACACTTGATAAAAGAGGAGCATTTAGCCCAAAAACATACATTTCTTTAAGATCAGCGGCAGATTTTAGCTCGTCGCTTCTTCACTTACCTGGCTCGCCTCTTGTTTGCACCCTTCGGAACTACGGCCCCCCCTCCGGCCTGGTTCACCGTGGCACTCGCCATCGCCAAAGAAGGCATGTCGGACACGTCCGAACCTGGGAAAGGCAGAGGGACAAGCAGCCAGCCAGTCCGTTAACCTCGTAAGGCACATATGTAAATAAAGGCACACCCTTAATTAATTAAACGTCATTATTACTCCTGTGTCACGCATTGACATCGGGCCACACCGGGTTTGATTGTGGCAATGGTTTATCAGCATTAACATAACCAGGAAGATCCCAGGAACTGATTCTCAGCCTCACTCAAAACCTGATTCACTTCATAAAAATAAAGCGAGGGACTAAATAGTTCTGCAACTGTCCGGACAGGACTGTCAGATAAATTCCAACCACTATCAAAAACCCAAAATCCCAACACCTGCAGTATGTCAAAGGGAAAGAATATTTCTAAATATTCTAAATGAAAAAAATCCCCATATTAACTTCCCATGGAATGGAAAGTTTCAGGAAATTTTCCATCCCTGTGCAACCCTATTCAAAAATAACTTTCAGACAATGAAAATCTCACTTTGGCTGACTGAAAGCATCATGCATTCTATTCGTGATATTAAACTATATCAAATAAAACGTTGTCAGGGCTGTACCAAATAATCTCAACATTTAAAATAAATGATAGCAATGTAAAACCAATGTGCCTCGTGTTCCCTTGGGGTTTTTGATAGTGGTTTTGTGGGATATTAGTATGAGTCACGCACACACAGGCATTTTGGATAGCGTTCCCTTAACGTGTGTGTGGTTTTAAAATCAAATTAATTAATAATGTCAAACATAAAATACAATACAAAATGCATTTTCAGGTATATATCAGGTGTTTATATATTATATATATATATATATATATATATATCACATTTCAATAATACGCTTCCGAAGAGGAAGCGTATTATTGCACTTTTACTGCTCGCTACCCTGTGTTGCACAACATGAGCAGCTAGCAACAATTGCACAATCCCCATTTCCCCAAAAGTGGTTCATTAGATTTCTAGTACTGATAAGTAAACGGCAGAGGTTTAGATTGCGACATCAAATAAAACTGTCGCCAAAAATGCATTATATTAAGAGACGCATAAAACCATAGTCGAAGTACGTGTCGCCAGAAAGTGAGGATCTCTGCCATAGTATAATATACCATCGAAAGTAACGGCAATGACACTGTGGAGGGAAAAATCGAAACAAATACATAAATATGTTTGGTGTACATATGCAATCGCTTGACTGCGTGTTAAATTTGTTTTGATAGACACAAATCTGTTTTGTTTCAGTTATTCTCTATATAACACAGAACGCAGTTATATATATACACAAGGTAAAGTCTGACTAATCGGGATGATATAAAAACGAAGTTATTAGAACTGCACTTTGGGGTCCAGTTTATAAAACTGTCAGGCGAGGCAGCCAGCTTCATGTCAGATGTACAGTCCCCATTGGTCCGTGGCGTCTTACAGTGTTCACCGAAGTGATTGGAATAAGAAACTCGTCTTTACACAACAACACTATTATTCCCGAAAAAACATATTTATGTACATTTCATCGGTGACCAGTGGCGAATACAAAGTCGGCTCCAACCCAAGCAGCACACGATGGAGGGCCGGGAATGACACGTCCAAGGCGGCTCACATAACCCGTGACGGAAAGCGACCCAATAGGCGCAAAAAAGTAAAAATAACAAGCAAAAGCCAAGCAGGTGGTGTATACATATATAGGTGGGTGTCCGTACCTGGATTAGAAGAGGCCATGTGCGAAGTGAACATAAACACAACACCTCGGCACTAATGAAGGAAATTTCTCTGACCCCGTTTCCTCCTCCAAAATATATGCAAGATATATTCCACAAGGATTATACCTGGGGATACTTCATAAAAACGGTGTAACGGTCTTTATCTTTTAATTATCATGTCCTTTACATAAAATAAATACGCGTAAAAAAACAAACATAAACTATTTATTTCCTTTCCTTTTTCGGGTTTTAAATCCTTTTCGATCCAAGATGGCGGCCAGACATCGTAGTAAACTCCTCGAGACAAGCGAACTATGCAATTTCATCGAATGTGATTGGAGGATACAGAGTGACGTTAACGCAGACCCACCCCAAACTCGGTGACCCCGAAAGTTGTTGCGATATCGTGTGGGTTGAACTCCCGTACAGCAGGTGGCGACATTATGATTATTCAGATAAAATGGTCGTAAAAAAACCTTAAACAGTTTGAGTGACAGAGTCAGTACTAAGTGGGAAGGCTGAAGACTGAGGCGATTTTGCAGGGACTTTATTCTATAAACGGGTTCCTCAAGTGGCGGAATCCGGTGTTCTGACGAGTTGAGCTACTTTGTCGAATTAGGCTACCGTAGCGCTAATCGATAGCCCTAAACCCAATCCCAAAACGGTGGAACTGCACATGCGCAGAAAGGCTCGGTAGCACGTCTCGATAGGTAGCATTGGTCGATAGAACACCGGTTCGCATTCGGACCGAAATACAATTAATTTCGGACGCGTGATCGATGAGCCCCCTCCTGGGATTTTTTTTAGTAGGCCCTGGAACTTGCCTTTGTGATGTTGATGGAATTTGTACCTCGGGTAATAATAGTTGGGGACCCCTGTTCTGTAACGATATAATTTATACCCAAAAAGCTAATAAGAACGAACGACTAATAACAGTCAAGTATTTGTGTTTCTAAATATATAGATTTTAAATTGAAATTCATTGTAACTGATCAGTAAAATCGACAATCTGTGTGGTCATTAGATTGTTACCCCAACAATATCCCGGATGTTTATGCTTGTAGACAACACAGACATCAGCTCACAGAAAATTAAATCAGCATGGGAACACCGGCAGATGACAAATTTAGACAATGCTTGTGATTTACAGTTATGTTTTATTAATAAGTTTTTGCACAATAACAAAAATACTAAACAAACAATGTAATTAGGACACTGATGTTTTGGTGGCAACTGCTTTAAAAAGCTGGAGGTCTGGGCATGGTTAGCAAATGATGTGTAGGACAAGTGCATGGGAATAAGACAGGGTAGAGGAGGAGGAAGGAGATACAGAGAAAAATAAAGAAAACAACGAATAAGAAGGTAAGAAGCGAAAAGCCAGGCAAACTATGACAGCCAACACGAGGGAACTACACAACAGATCAGGGGGAAAAACCCTGTTATTCGTCATGTGCCTCATCAGTATTCACACTATTGAATATTTCTCATAAATTTTAAAAACTGTAAACCTGTTTTAAAAAATAAAAAAAAAATTGGAATCATAAACAAATTTATAATCAGAAGATAAAAGTCTGGCTCTGTCATAATAGGTCATTGCCATCTCCGGATAGTGTTATTTCGTTCTGACCTGCAGTTACTCCATACACCTCGTGATATATTACACCTCCAATACAAGCAAGTGTACTGTATATAAATGTACCAGATGACATCACACCGCAAGAGTGGATCAGAACGTTAGAAGAAGGTAAAATGAACTCATTCTCACAAGTTGCCAAGAGACATGGGTTTACCTTGAGTTCCCAGTACAAATTAATTTAATAAGAATAACCAGTTCTCCTATGGGAAATATCTGTAAAACATAAAGACTTCAAACAGTGAGCTTTTGGTTCTTGGGAAGGGTCTGTGTTTAAGACCAAAGCACAGAAAAAATGTTGAGACATATAACCCGAAAAACCCCCTCTCACCCACCCCCCCAAAAAAGACAAAAAGACAGCACCATTGGAAATAATTATTAGAAATGCTCAGAAATATGCATTATTCTAAATGGAAAAATTGTATAAAATTTGTTATCATGTAACCCAAAAAGGTAGTAGACTGATGAATTAAAAGTAACAGGTACTCTTCCACTGAGTAAGATATGCTGTCAGTAGTATTCCTGGACCAGTTATGTATACCAGCTGGGGGGGAGGGGGGTGGGCTTGTTTCCCTGATGCCGAAGGAGCAAAGTGGAAAGCTGATGCTTAGGGTCCTGAAGTACCACGCAGCCCTGTTTAGCATGAGTGCAGAGTTTAAGCAAGATGTTGTCCCTCGTGTATGGCTCTGAAAGCTGGTAAAGCAGGTGGACAACGGTGAGAATCAGCACTGTGTGATGCAGCTCCATGGGACAAGAAAGGCAAAGACACCATAGAGCAGAAATAAAGAAGAGAAGACATCTGCCTGCTATTAAGGCACTTAAGGCTAAGCTAGGCGTAGCACCCGTGCCTCTCTCCATCTCATCCTTCCCCATTTTATTACCCGCCCACCTCTATGCTGTGCCTCAGGAGACTGGCCTCCATTAGTGTGATGCACTGGGTCAACGGAAACCACAAATGATGGATCCTTGTTTTTTGTGGGTTTTGTTGTTGCAGCTGTGTGTGTGTGTGTGTGTGTGTGTGTGTGTGTGTGTGGGTCTGTGCTGGCCTGAGTGTGCTGTCTCGTGTGAGATGTTGTGAGTTCGTTTCCGTTTCTTGCTGAAATGCCTCCTTCCTTCAGTCGATGTCCTCCCAGTGTCCTTGCCGGTAGTCCTGTCCACACTCCTCTCAGGCCTCACTCTGCCTTGTGGTGATTGTTGTTGAGGACTGGATGACCGTTCAGTACCGGCCCGTTCTTCTTCACCTTGCAGTTCTCCCCATCCTTCTCATCCTCATCCCCTGACTCGTCTGTTTCCTCTCTGTCACTCCTTTCATCCTCCACAATTTCCTGGAAGAGATGAAGGGACCATCAGACCAGAAACTGTATTGGACCTGTTGTGTATGACTGTCCCCTGATGTCTTCAATAACACTTTTCACTGCAACCATGTTACTGAGACGTAAACAAATGATCATCAGAAAAGTAACCATTCCCCTCCCCCACCCCACCCCCCCTTTATGTACTAATTTTGTCAGGTCGTCAAAAACCATGAAAGTAGATAATGTCAGGCTCTTGCTTACGGCTGGCCATCTTACATTGTTGGTGATGAATTTGATGGCCATTCGCACAATGAGGATTGCCCAGAAGATGTGCAGGAACTGTAGTACCAGCAGTAGCCCGTTGAAGAAGTAATATCCGAAGAAAGGGGGATAGAGCGTCACAGGGTACACCCAGGTGCAGTACATGATCCTGCGAGGGAAAACATGGATGTAAGACCAATATTCCCAAACATACATTCCAAGCGAGAGCCAAGACTTAATCAATCAATCAGTCTTTATTTATATAGCACTGTTTTAACTACAGGTTTTATAAAGTACTTTACAGACATTTAATACAAAGGAAATAAAATATGCATACACAGAAAAAAATAATAAAAATAGAATCAATTTTAAAATGTAAATAAATAACAAAATGGCATCAAAATGCTAGATTTTAGCCACCTGTGTTCTCATTAAGGGACTTTGAACCACCCTCTGTAGTCCTAGTACAAGAACACATGAACCACTGCCACAATGGGACCCAAACCAAGTGTTCTCTGGGGGAAGCAAGTCCCAGTCGATGTCGATGAAGAAGGAACCCAAACCCTCCTTCTGCTCATAGTACAACACTCCATATTTCAATACCACTACCACAAGACCACCCTCTCTGGTTTCTGTAGGGGAAGTCATCAGAACTTGAAAAAGAACCAGATGGTGCATTCAAAACTGTCACAGCTACATGTGACCCAAGAGGGGCTATTTCTCACCAGAAGGGGAAGATAACGAGACGGGTCACTATGAAGATGGCAGCAAAGATGATGAAGATGCAGTTGCAGGTGTTCTTCCAGCCGGCATAGTTCAACATCTTCGCTGACTACCGGGGGAAAGAGATTAACCACTGAGGTGACTACCATATGGTGTAGCTGCTCACAGATGAGCGAGATTTGTTTACTACTACTGCTGGGTCTGTGTACATCAACAGACAAAACACAAAACAGACTACAGGAATAGTGGACAGTTGCTCTGAAGCAACAATCTCACACCACACTTCCTAAATGAGATAAAAGACATTACACACCATCTAACGGTGTTACACACCACTGGATAGTAACATTGACTTGTGATTCAGTCTCATCGGCAAGTACCTCCAGCAGGTAGTCCGATGCATCGTGTATCAGCATGATCAAGGTTCCCGCGCGGATGTAGTTGACGCACCAGGAGAAACTAATGAGTGTGATGGTGGCCACGTGGTGAACAATCTGCTCCTTGAAATCCTAGGAGGAAGAGTGTTTACTAGTAACACTGTCGATGGTTAAGGCCGAGGGGTATCTGACTGGCCCCTGAAACCAATCATGATTTATTAAGAACAACCTTAATCGGAAGGTTAAAACAATGTCTGGCTCTGTAAATAAAACACTTAATTGGCAAACATTTCCCAGGTTGAACTGCAAGACTTCAGCATATTATATGGCATGTAAACCTGAAAAATAAAACCAAGTGCAAGGGTTCAGTTAAGTCCCAAATGTATGTTCAGTCATACGAATAGCTGTTCAGGTTCCAGGACCTTGTGAGTCCCTCTACCAGCCAGGTCGCTTAGGAGTCACCAGCAAATTATAAAAATAAAGAAGCTTCCATCTCTGATGAAGAACACCATCATGGGGAACAAAAGTCAGCTGGCAGGGTGCCTCAGTGCATAGCACTGAGCCCTTAAACCTGCAGGGATGGGCTTCGAGCCCTACCCTTGTCTCTGTGTGTGGAGTTTGCATGTTTGTGTGTTAAGCAGGTTTCCTCTGAGTACACTGGCTTCCTCTTTCAGTGTAAAAAGATATCATTAAGATAAATGAGATAAGATATACCAGTGTTTCCCAGTCTGGTCCTCGTGGACCCGCAGACAGTTCACGGTTTTGCTCCCTCCGACTCTCTGGCAGGGTGCAAAAATGTGGACTGACTGTAGGTCCCCGAGGACCGGGTTGGGAAACACTGAGATATATTTTATTGATAACAGGAGGAAATTCTTGATCTGGTGTCTATATTGCTCTCAAAACAGCCAAATAGACTTTTCCCGGTTTTATGCCCCGGGCTTCCTGGGATAGGTCCCAGATCTTCGGCAGCCCTGTACTGAACTGAAAATGGATGGACAAAAGTAGCCAGGACTCACAGGTTCTGGCCTATGTCCCCATGGTCTGCGTGCCCCATGGCTAAGCCAGACTTACAGAGATAAGCACATCAAGTAACCCAGTGTTTACACAGCTGTGCAGTGGGCCATTCTATGAAATGCACAGCTCTAGGTGAAGCATGCTGGGGAGCCAGTAAGAAGAACTGAGGAGCAAATCTCCGACTGCGGTCCGTGCGAGGACAGGCCCAACTGGTCGGGGGCAAGCGGGCGTGTCATCATGCCTCGAGTTTCCCAAAAGGCACGTTTGACACAAGGATGGTGCTGTGTTGCAGAGGATGGTGGTGGGGTTGCACTCACTTTTCGCTTGACGTCCGATGCCACACTAATGAGCAGGGAGGTGTAGAAGGCCAACTCCAGCATGTAGTACCAGTACTGCGATGGAAGCAGTGTCTGCAGAGCGGAGGAGGAGACATTATTTACACACAGAGATGAGCAACGCTGGGTGGCAGACTAGACCAGTGTTACATACAATATACGTTCTGGTAGGGAGCAAAAATGTGGACTGTCTGTAGGTCCCCAAGAACTGGGTTGAGAAAAACTGAGCTAGATGTAACGAAACAGAACAGTGTGTAACCACAGGCTACATACCAGGGTGGGGAATCCCTTCCACATTTCCTTAAAGTCATACAACCATGGTTTCTGAAGAGAGACGCACAAAAAGGCAAAGTTCAACAGTGCATCGGCAACTTACAGACACATTCTCCATTAACAGGAAAGATAATGGCAGGTAGGATAGATATGATTATTCTGATTAAGGCAGGAAGAGAGACATGTTTCAATCTAAAATGGAAAAAGACAAAGGGCACTGAAGAGACTGATGAGGGAACGGTACTCACATCAATGAGTGCAGCCAGGCCAGCAATGAAAGCAACAAGGTAAAAGGTAAATCTCCAACTGCAAGAGAACACACAGACTCAACACCAAAAGGCCACCATGCCTGGGAAACACTGTAGCTCATGAGGGCATTGTGGCCTGGACATACTACATGACACAAGCCATGCTCCAGACTGGGCAGCGGTGAGGACCAGCTCCACATCGTAACGCCACAAGCTGTCAGCTACATTTCTACAATTATAAGGCTACACCTTCTCTCTCAGAGGCAGCAATTCGATAGGAAATGAGTAGAAACAAAGTAGAAGAAAGACAAAAGGAACAATGACAGAACATGAGGAGGAGGAGAAGGAGGAATGGCCATGGACAGAGCTGGAGAGGGAGAGATGTCTGGAACAGGGAGTCCGTTGTTTGCAAAGTAACAATGAGCCGATTCAAGACCTACACGACATGGACGGTCAACGCAGCAAACATTAACGGCGTCCACGGCCGTACACATCCCACAGCCCCTGTAACTGCCAGTGTGGTATTTTTATTCACTCACACCATAAAAAGCATTACAGCACTAACAGGGTAACAGATACACTCACA
This sequence comes from Paramormyrops kingsleyae, assembly GCF_048594095.1. Taxonomy (NCBI): domain Eukaryota; kingdom Metazoa; phylum Chordata; class Actinopteri; order Osteoglossiformes; family Mormyridae; genus Paramormyrops; species Paramormyrops kingsleyae. The sequence goes on from NC_132805.1 coordinate 26,157,591, forward strand.
TATCTTTATCTAGGTAAAGCCTATTTCATTTCTTAAGTGATGCTTCTACAATAAATTTAGCTAAGTCTATACGAGGGACATGATCAGAGGCTCTTAGCAGACTTGTTTAGACCTCGGATGGCATTGTTCACAAATTAGCAGCTGCACCTGAGAAATACAGCTGTACGGATAGATTGTGTACAACATAACGTCGTTAAGGCGGTCAGACTGGAGGAGGGCAAATAATCAACTCCACCTTTTTGGCACAATCTCGAAGAGGACAGGTGTTTGGATGGGGCGAGAACAGCTTGTGGCTCCCTTGAAACGTTCTCGTACAGGAAGAGGATCAAGTAACTGAAAGAGACTGCTTTCAGGGCTTAGCTTATTATTGATCCTCTCTGGAACCATCTCAATAATGCCACGAGGTTCTGCCGGAAGGTCACTGATGACTTATGGGCTGTTTGGTAATTAGCGCTGTCCCCATATGGGACCATATTGCACTTTACTGGCTATATAATGATTGCTTTGGTTCAGCGACTGCTGTGCTTGCATTTGTAGTTACGGCACTGTGAGAGGAGTCCTTGCCTGAAGTCACAGATGCTCATGTCCAAGATGGTTACTTCTGTAGCTTCCTAAACATCTAATTAAACCGTAAAATGGAAATGATCATTGCACTGTTACTTCCTAGATTAGCAGCTTAGACATACAGTGCAGGTTATGACTTGGCTTTACGTTTTTTGTTGAGTTTGTTCAGTCGCCTATCTGGCTGGTTAAAATGACTGACTAAACGGTTTTTCTATGCAAAACTTTTTAGGAAGTTCGTATTGCGTATTTGGGCAGTTACGCAATGTTGCCTTTGTTCTGAAAATGTAGACTCTGCGTAATGGACACTTTGCCATCTCACCATCACACGGCCGGGAGTTGGCTGTTCTGGATTTTTGATCAATAAATACCTTGCTTCCCGAAACTTCTTGAGGAGACTGGGTCGGTCCTGATTTCGGCGCCGTCGGAACCATCGTTGGATGTGACGCACCGAGCAACCTGTCACTTTACTCAAATTCTCCACAGAACTCTGAAGGACACGTGAGGAGAAACGAATGGTACATGGACGTGAACTCTTTCAACATGGATGTCTTGGAAGTCATGACAAACAGGCAGAGGTTATATTTCACTGAAAAACAATCATCACAGAGTCATAAATGTGTCTGTGTAATACCGATACATCTTGTAATTTCTTATTCCGGTTATAGTTGCTTGGCGACAGCATTCGACACATGACTGAGGTATGACATAGGATGCCAGTCCATCACCAGGCACATAAATGCCCATTCATACCCAACAGGCAATTTAGAAACCCTGATTAGCCTAACTGCATGTCCTTGGCCTATCGGAAGAAGCTCACACCACACTGGGTTAACACACAAACTCCACACACACACAAAGCAGAAATCCGATTTGAACCTCCAACCCTCTGACAATGCTACCCATTGACCCACCATGTCACCCTCTGGCTAATATACAACATGATCATTAATCAGCCGAAGTAGCCATATTGAAGGCACAACTGCATTCAGTTCTGATACCAAATCATCAGAGAAAACCACTTAAGTTTTAAACCTTACTACAACCTACACCAAAGCCACTCGAGGCTTCCGCTTCATACATAAGTATGTCAACATAACTGCGTCAACATGACGTCTGGCAAAATACCTGTGGAGGACAAAGCCATTCATTGCTATTTCATTATAAGATAAGATAAGATAAGAAGAACTTTATTTATCCCAAGGGAAATTCTTTTGTCATAAACATGCTCAGTGCAACAAGAGGAATAAAGATAAGACAGTAAAGAGCTTAAAAAGAACAGTAGTAATAGTACAGGGTATTATATTATTTCTACCCAAGCTGTTTTAAGCTATATACTGTAATCAAAAAAATTACATATGAAATAAGGTCACCTAAGTGCAGTTATTGTTCACGCAAGATGCTGAACACCAATGTTTGTTTACCTGTGTTGGGTGTATTGTTGTGTTGCAGTAGTAGGTCTCTAGAGTTGGGTTGTGTCCTGCTCTGGGGCGAATTCTGTCCCTCACCCCCAGGAGAGACGCAAGTGGAATGGCCACCGTCCTAGAAAGCAGCAAAGGGAGAATGTAAAGTTGGACATGAGGAAGCTGACGAGAGGGAACAGCAAGAGCAGACGAATGTAAGGAAATGTCTGAAAAATTCTCAGAACATAAAGATGTAATACTCAGAAGGAAGAAAACTGGCAAAATGAAAGCTGTAAAAACCAAGGAGTACTGAGGGGTGCCAACACAGTTGGCAAGTAATACAGTTGGAGTATCATTGTGAGAGGAGAGGGTGAGGCCAAGGAAGGTGGCACTGACCTCTCGAAGATCTGCCGCACTATGAGGAAGCCCAGGGCAAGCGGGATAACAACCCACAGGTCCTCCACCTTGGCATAGACCCGACCATCCCGGTCCTGTAGGTCTTTCCAGCCAAGTCCCTCAGGGAACCACAGCCGCTCCTGCCAGAAGCAGTCACTCAGCCATGCCAACATACTAGAAGAGGAGCAGAGGAATATGATTAAATGGCTTTCTGCATGGAGAAAAGTGTGCTTCCAGTTCATATCCAAACAAAGTATTTTTCCTCAAATTAATTATACTTAGGTTGTACCTGGCTACATCAACCAAAATCGTGTGCCTGCATTGAGAAGCCTAGATCACTTCCTGCTGGATGGTCTGTGTACAGTGCTGATTTAAGACTGCAGAACTTGTTGACGGGGGATTTGTGCACCACATCAACGAAAGGCTCATGCCCATAGGGGGTACGCCGGCCGGCCCACCCCAACCCAACCCAGCCCCAACTTATGATTCTCACCGCTGTGAGTTACAGCCACGGCCCAGGCTTGGCCCAGGTACAAGTATGTGGTGGATTTTTAAAAGATACAAACACGGAGATGGAGGTAAGAATGTAAAAACTGTTGGCTGCTAGACTACAGGGATTACACTTAGGTGGATCAAATGCCTCCCAGAACAGGGGGAGGTCAGCTGTCAAACTAGGATATGAAGGGTAAGACCGTTCAAAGATGGTAACACAACAACACAGGGCATGAACTCAGCCGGGCAGCAAAGCCGTGCTGGATCTGAAGAGAGGACTGCAGTCACATTCACCGGGGACCCCGATTCCATCCTCCCTCGCCTCTGGAACAGGCCAGCCAAGAGCAAAGGACGCCCAGTGCATCTCCTACAATTGGGAGTATTGTTCCATAAAACCACACAACCGTGCTCATTGATCAGCAAACGCCACAAGGACACAAGCTCTCCCTGAATAGGGCGGCACAGGAGATTGGATATGCTTTTCGGAGATGTGCTTCCTGGTCTTATGTACAGGGCGACATACAGGGTAAACCGACTGGGTACATCCCACACGCCAAACACATCTGCTTAGGTTATCTGCTGTCTCTAATTTGCCCATGGTCATGTCTTTCATGTGTGACACTGTGCCCTGCAATGTACTGACATACCACCCAGTGTCCCCTGGAATGTACGTCCTGAGGGAGGCTCGAGGTTCATATGACCATTTACTGGATAATGATTATGGAAAATGGATGGACGTTCACATTTGCTAAAATGGACAATTCAGGTTAGAAAAGAACTGAACAGTAATCATCAGCCAAATCAAGGTCAGGTGTTTAATTGTTAATTATTTAATGAGTCTGTTTGGATAAGATTCTTGTTTAGAGTATTTGGGTGTGTTTAATTAATTTAATCCTCTTTCTGTGTATTTCAAAGATTTATTAGGATTTTGACTAATAAACTCTCCCTTATTTCTCATAAAAAAAAAAAATCTCATGATAATATATGGCAATATGAATCGTGCAGCGACTAACACTTAGAAGCAGTGGTCAGAAACAGTCAGTACACAGCAAGTGCACTTTTCACACCATAAATTGTCTTCATCTCTTGGCAAATAAAAGTGCCAAGATTTATGCCATTGTGGATCTAAACCATTCGGGGTGCCTTCGAACTCCTTCCTGCACAGTTCTGCTTTGGCAGTGTGCAACCACCGGGGTTTTGGTGGCTGAAATGGATCTTTTAACAGGAACTGTAAATGAGCTCATCACAAACAGGCCCCCACTTGTCATCCTGAAATTGATTAGGTATCACATGTACATTTCACTACTCCCAAAACGTTTATTTTCAGCATCTTTCTTACTGTATTATTCTCATGGTGTTTTTTTCTATACTATTTATCCTACACCCCTCACCTGTTTTTAATACAGGAATTACTTTATATTTTGAGATCATATTTTAACCATTAAAACCTGCATCTCACTAATAAGATCTGCCTACTAATTAGGCCGCAATACATTAAATCCATATGGAGATAAGGGAGGATCAGAGTGCATCTCTCATCAATTGGAACTAAGGGCCTAAAAGTGATATGGTTACTCTGCCAGGCATGAGATTTGAACCCATGACATTTCCAAACACAGGGATTTGAACCCATGACCTTCTAACACAGGGATTTGAACCCATGGCCATCCAAACATGGGTACAGACCCGTAACCCTCTGAGCCACACACTTATTAATAAAAGCAATCAACCTTGCTCCACAGTATCTACTTCTCCATATTGATTTGCTGGCTCAGGTGACTGGACTCTGGACTATTCTACTTGTGGGCCCACCAAGAAAAATAGGGACGTAGAGAGATTACTGTTCTGTGTGTCAATATTCACTCAGTTTTAAACCAAATCATTTAATTTATTTATTTTTCTCAGTATGAAGCTGGAGGACCATTTGAAAGTGAGAGTGGACACAAGAGTACACATTTACCATCTTTGAAGGAGCACTGTGTCAAAACTACACCCTGATAAAAGTCATCGTGCGATAACGGTATAATTTATCCTCAAGGGTTTCATCTCCCTTAAAAGGGCTGCTAAGTTTCATCTAGGGAAGATCTTCTTGTGCCAGGCAAGAAGTATGTCCAAAATAACTGAGCAATTTACTAAACTGAGTGACTCACTCAGTCTATGTCAATTTGTTAAGAGTGGGTGCCTGTGAGTCAGAGAATAGCAGAAACTCTCAACAGTGGTTCCTAAAAGTAAATAAACCAAGAATCAATCTGAATGTTCCCCCCGGTAAGTGTCTACTTTCAAAACACGATACTCTATAGAAAATGTGTGTATGCTTTTAACTAGCAAAGAGAATAAACGTAAAAGCAGCTTTGTCAAACAAAAATGAGAATTTATCTAGATGCTGGATATGGATGCTTGCCATCTTAGGACACAAGGATTGTGGCGAGCAATTATTGAAAGGCTGGTGTAAATCCTGGGAAAACGCAAAGAAAGCCAATGCATAACTGTGTATGAGATTTTTAAAAATGCCTCTTCCCTTCCTTACACTCCTTGTACCATAGAAGGCACCCTTCCATCCATCCATCAGTTGCTTATCCAATACAGTATTGTTGGCCATTTAAAATATATTTCACAACAAAAATATAACAATAATTATGAGCAAAGAAGGCACTCCACGTATGGGGGCTCTGTGCACATTTCACCAGGCTGTAATGGCCAGCAGGCTCTTCTACGCTGTGGCTGGCTGAGGAAGAGCCATAAGTGTGGGCGATGCCAACCACCTGAACAAACCCACCAAGGTGGTCAGGTCCATCAGAGGACTGACCATGGACCCACCGGAGGTGGCTGTGGATAAGAGGATGATGGTAAAGTTTATCAATATTATGAACAATCCTGCCAATCTTCTTCAGGGGGCGCTATCCTGGAGCATTTAGCCACTGGCTCATTACACCACGGGTTGCTGAAAAATACTACAGGGGATCCTTTCTGCCTGCTGTCATCAGACATCATAACACCTCTCCACATGCCACTCCCCAGCCCCAGCCAAAACACATCAGGAAGCACCCTGTATTGTTACAGTAAAAGTCTTGTGCTTCCTGTTCTAATTGCATATATGATATCTGATCATTTATTATTCTAGTCTATTATTCTGTCTTCAGGATATTCTATTTGTGTACTATGTACTTTTAAATGTGTTTACACTATGTTAACTTTGTACCATGTCTGTTTGGCACTATATGCATGTTTGTCTGTGTACTATGATCCTACTGCTGTATACATCAGAATTTCCCACTGGCATCAATTAAATGCATCATAATCTTAAATGAGTAAATGCCCACTCTGTGATCCATATTAAGAAATAACATCTCAGGTTTGATGTACAGTCCTCTCAGATTACTGCAGCAGTCCATTTCACACTTGAGCCGTACTCCAAGGCTGTTGTATTATTGTACCTATGAAAAAGAGATGACTTAAGCCAAACTGTGTGTACAGCCACATATACACGTTGCCAAAACAGATACTGTAAACACTGGCAGTGGATAAGGTAAGAAATAACGCTATGGTGATTTTTTTTTATCTAAATAAGGTCGAGAGGTTCTTATGAATTCCAGTCTTACTAGGTTATAAAACAATTGTAATGGGAGTACATTAATGAAAATGGTACTATAAACTACGACTATAGTAATTATGAATACTTCCTGTAGTGAGATATGATTAAAACGTATATTGCATTGCATTCCGCCGGGTTTTACTTAAAGTCTGAACATGTACAGACGTGTAACAATGTTGGCATGTGTATTTAACGATTAATAAAACTAGTAATTAGTTAGGAACTAAACCAATACACAGAAATGACACCGTATAACGTTACCCCCCAAAAACATCATATTTAATTTTGTTCTCTCCTCCCTTCCCGTCTTAAAACGTTTTGGAAAACATTGGTCACAGACAAAGGGGAGCTAACAAAAACGAAATTTGACACATCGTTGCCTGCGCACTGCGTAATATATGGTGGAAAAAAAGGATTTCAGGATCCGTGAGTTTCTCTGCCAACAGGCCTGCAGCTCACACTGGATGGCACTTCCAGTAAATCAGTATGCAGTTACTGACATTAATACAGAAATGTACCGCTTCGGAGGGAGGATGGCTTTTCGTTCTGCGAATCGTTACAGTTTAACAAAGGGCGGTCAGGGTTCATCACTGCACATGTGGCCCGAGGCTCCCGCCGGACTTTGGAGCTTCTCGTACACGCTGGATGTAGCGTCAAGGCGCTCCGTATCGACCCAGTTCACCTCGAACAGGCCTACCGCCGTGAGGGGATCCGTCCGGCAGACGGACAGCGTACACAAAGCTGTATCAGACACGTAATTTATATCAGGAAGGCGCATGACTCAATCGTACCACGCTGGAAATGAAGACGCAGACTCTCAGCGCGCATTCACTCTCTCCCCTCCTATGTTTTCATCGATAGGCCTAGCAGATCCCGTCATGTTTAATCTACCAGTGCTCCACGAACTGCAAAAACGTCTTCATATTTTGAAATTAAGGATAAATTACGTCGCTTCTGCAAACCGCACTAGCCCTCTCAGTCTTTACACGATCGACGAGTTTAACGGGCGTCTTATAGTAAAGGCGTTATTTACTGTATTACTCTGGGTTTATACAAACAAATGAAATAATGAGTCCTTGTTTACGGGCATTTTTTAATCATCGTTGCCCGCAGCGCCATTTTTTTTTAACTGCTGGGGGTATTCAGTCAGGCGTCCACGACCCCCCTTGGGTCCCACAGAGAAGATGTGGCAGTCCTAACCACCCCAGGGGTTTCAAGATTATTCAAGCGGACCGCCACTCAGGTCCCTAGTTACTTATGTGATCACGCTTCAGTGGGGTGGAGGATCCTCTGCTCGTCTTTCAGTTGGGATTCCCTGCTTTAGCAAAGGTTGTCATCTCCTGCTTTAATGAAATCGACTGCTGCTCAGCCCCCGACGATGTAGTTAAACGATTGACAAGGATCTACAATAACTTGGTGAATCATCAATGCCAAGTGTTAAAAATACCAAATACACAGCTGCCTTTCCGGACAGAGAACTCGAATCTAAACAGGAGCAACACAACTGGTACTTTGTCAAATAAAGAATGGGCACCGAAACTTTGAAATTACCCTGTTACATAATGTCATGATCTCTTTGTTTTAAAACTGCGTTTAATAGTCATCTAGGCTGATAGATTCACTTTAGCAAAAACACGGATATTTTGCCATTAGCTGATCCTGATCCTGTTTATATATAATTACCTCAGTAGGCTATGCAAGTGCTTCTTCCTGATCGTTGGAAATACCAAGGAATAGTGCTTTATGTTGATGCAAATTCCAGCAACTCTGATGAATGAAATAGGGTGATTCTTCTCCATGGACTAAGTCGCGTTAAGTATGACGACTGTTTTTTGTTTTTGTTTTTTTACTTCTGCACGATGGCCAAACACATGATGACATATAGCGGACCGATCCATGGCTGGGCGATTCTGTTCACTACACAGACCTTTCGCTTGCGAAAAGTGGAAATATCTCACATTTAGACAGATAACGGTACTTACTTCAGTCCCGAGTTGCACGCAGGTCGGAGGCGAATGAGGCTGGATGTCGGCGATATGTTATCGAAATACACAAAGAACAGCACTTAAACAGTAATACGTCATACAGTCCGTCCTAATTTTGGAAGGAGTCGCGATTTAGAGGGGCTGGCCAGCCGCTTTGCTCATACGTTTCACCGTTTCCGTGTTTTAGTGAATTAATCGTCCGCCCTCCGTTTCTCCGCTTACCCACATCTTCCTCTCCCAAAAACTATCTTCACGGGGGGGGGGGAATAGGAAAAAGAATACAACGGGGTCAAAACGAGGTAAATGATACTGTGTATACCTTTCCTTCGTATTTCGAATTGTCTTCTTTAGTTTCAATCCGACTTAGGTGTATACTTCCAGTTTAGCAGCCTCAAAAGTACTCCGAGATGTGGAATGCAGCGCTTGTCCGCCGAGTAAAGGCGTCGGTCAGCCCGACTGCTACATCTACGGTGTAGGAGGGGGGGGAGCCAGGGCAGACGGAGCGAAGAGGAGGAGGAGGAGGGAAGGCCCAGGCCCAGGCCCAGGCCCAACAATGACGATCACCGCATTACGAGAGCAAGCAGCTTGATGAAAAAGGAGACTGCGCTGTTGCTTTTTTCCGGAGTGTTGTAACAGCAATCCGCCTCCCTCGGCTGATTGCTAACACGCAGGTTTTGAAACCCCAGCGTTCATTACACGGTTTTCAGTAGTGCCGCTCCCCCGTTTGGTGCGCCGTGTTTGCCCCCGATATTTGGGGCTTTCTTCCTGGACTCTTTTCTGCATTTCAAATATTGATGATTTGTGTTATCTCATTTCGCTTGAATGCTTAACGTAGCTGCTCGAGTTTTTAAATAGAAGTTTTTATATGCAGAAGGGAGGAGCGGGGGGAGAAAGCGGTCGCTGATTGGGCAGTGTAGTCTAAGAACTGTGTATGTTGGGTACAAAGGACGAGGACGGTGGGATCCACAGAAATCTATTACTTCGATTATTTTTTGAGTTTTGGGTTCAAATACAAGCACAATAGTGTAAATTTTAAAAAATTAGTTGATAAGTAATATAATTTAATTACAGTTTTAAAAAAAAACTTACAGTGAGTGTGTTTTGTTAAGAAATATACAGAATAAAGGGGATGAAAAGTTTTTTTGAACTGAACATATACGATCAGTTGTACTTTTATCCCATGCGGTCAATGTATAAAAATGTAACCATCTACTCTACGAATTATGTTCTACTATGGATTTTTTCCCATTAGTTTTAACCTTACATATTCCATTCAAATTGATGTCACTGTCACTGAAGAATATGGAAGAGCTGTATCCTCTTGCTTTAGAACACCGCTGTCCGTGAGGGGTCCGTGGTTAAATTCCCCGCTTTACTGAATTTGCTCCCTCTTCAGGGTATTTAGAGGAATCCAACATAGAAACCGGATATACACACACACACACACGCATTTTCCCGACATCTACAGCTAACATTCACTCATCACCATATCCATATCACAAAAAGGGCAAAATTCAAGTTTTGTCATGTTTTTTTTATTTTAACTTAAAAAGAGAGATCAAAATCAGAATCAATAAATAAGAAATAAATTATCATTGTGATTATTAATTCATAATTACAATTATGCAATCACAAAGTCTGACATACAGACCCACAAAAAATCATTTCTCTAAAAAATCCTAAAATTAAAAAGTCCTCCAATTCCTTTTATTTAGCATTCCTCCTATCATCAAAAAGGAATTAACAGATTGATTAATAAATAAAAAATACTTAAAATATTAAAACTTACCCCCTAATTTCCAGCCCTCCCACCCATATATCAACAAAAACTAAATCGAGATTTTAAATCTTTTCAGTTTTCAATCCTTTCTCATTTGTAAATGCAATAATAATAATAATAATAATCTGATTTTTTTGTAATTATTTTTATGTATTTTTTTCACTTTTTATGGGTTTTTAAACTTTAATCTCCTTAAACTAAATTATTTACAAGTATAAGGTTTTTTTCCCTTAGTCACACTAACCTACACTTTTTGTGTAAATTATTTTTCCAGTTGCCTTTTTAAGAAACAGGAGCTATCACTTAACAACATAAGGTAGACTAAAAGAAGTGATATATTCAGTCGTTCCACTTTCCATCCGTACTCATCACCATCGTCTGTTTTTTCCCTGCCTCCCCTCTTTCACAAGCTGTACACCATTGTCAAATGCTCCTTATCAAACTGGGTTCGTCGGTACGGCCAAGATGATCGACGTGTGTTCCTGGTGAGTGTGCGTGTACATGTGCGTGTGTGCATGGCTGCATATGCACCGGGTCTTCGGTCCATACACACGAGTAAATATGTTTGTACTGAGTCGTCGGCTATTTTCACATAGCTGTGTAGTCGGGTTGCCTGGCTGTCTAACGGACGGAGACGCAGAGGAGGCGCTGAGAGTGCATTCCGCTTGGATTTCTGTTACAGGAGTCTACGGAAACGTTACCTGAAGGAGAGAAAGAGAGGATCTCTTTACACATTGACCGTGACCATCGCAGCTGGCCACCCAGTGTCTTCTGCCCTTCACCCACTAAAAGCCCCCAAGAGATTCAAACTGGCAGCAGATCACAGAGGCCGGGCCTTTCGGCTAGATTTTGGAGTTGCAGCAGTTCGACACCCTTCCGGTGCTACTTTTACTGAGTTGTACGGCAACCGTTTCTCATTGGATAAATTTTGTGCATTGAAGCGAAATGTGTTTGATCATTTTTTTCTGGTCTCTGTGCACATCTTGGGACAGCAGGGTCTGAACAGGAGAAGTCACTAAGTGGAGATAAATCACGGCTTTGAGCCAGCAGGAGGTCATTTGGACACCAAAGGTTTTATCCTGAAATTAGAACCATAATTTTTAAGAGAATGGCTTAGCTTCATAATATCCCACACCCGAGAGAGAAAGCATTCACATTTGTCAAACTATCTCAAAGGTAGCAGATTTTTAACTAAAGTCAATGCACAAAAAAATTCAAATGAAGGGTGCGTTTTATTGAGAGTATTAAGTACGGTTGACGTGTATATCTAATATGTTAAACATATTCAGCTGGGCAGACCTTTTTGGTTTCCCCAAATAACCCAATAGGCTAATTGAGAAGAAGTGTGTCTCTCAAATATAGCCAGTTTATTGTAACACATTGTAATACATAAATATTACACCCTTCACTTGAAACAGGTCTGAGGATTTGATTAAAAAATGCTTTTCATAATATATCACTATTTAGATATTTACCACAATTTGTAGCCCTTGAGGACAAGTTAATGATTTGAACCAATAAAGAAATGGGTTGAATTGAACTAAAACCCAGAGTGTTAATGTTACATCACTTTAGAGTACACAAAGGCACTGTGTGATATTGTCTAGGAAGCCTCTAGTTTGAACTTAAACAATCACTGTCAATTGAAGATATTTTCATGTGCACATACAGTGTCCATGCAGGTCTCACTGAAAATGTTCAGCGTGTGTGGATGCGACCACAGATGTGTCTGTGAGTGTATGAGTAAGTGTTGTATCATTAGTGACAGTATAGTCTGGATTGTAATTGTAGCGTTATACTTGGCAGGCAAACAATTCCCAACATGCACCACTTTCTAGCGGTAACTGCGATATAAGAATTCTGGGTAACATTTTGGCTAATAGTCATATTTATTCATATATGATTGTAAAATATTTATTAAAATATTCTTGTATTCATTTTTCTGTATTTCTCATTCTCATATTAGGACAGATTCTTTATCATACAGAAAAATGAAATTGTATTCCGAAATAATAACTATCTTTAACATCGAAACTTAAACCGCTATTGCAACTGTACAGTCAAACATTTTAAAAATGCGTAATCTGACCAACAGCTCTCAGGAATTTTAAATGTCTTTAGCTACCCAGAATCCCTAATGAGGAAGATTTTCTCCAATCGGCACAAGGCATTTGTGTTTCACCATGACAACCACAAACCATTACCTCAAAACACAGGCCAGGGAGAGTGGAGGTAAAATTTTGGAAGAAATAGAAGGATAAAGGAGAATGAAACAGAATGGGGGAAACTAAAGAAAAAAATGGCAGGGAAATAAAGTCATGTGACCTTCAACCCAATCCACACTTACCCAGCCAATCAGCAGTCCAGCACAGCGGAACATCATTTCAAATAATCAGGAAAATAAATGCATTTCTGCCTGTACAACACAGTACAGAGAATATTGACAAAGTTTAACATATTTCAGTTGTAGTCTAATGTACAGTTAGCTTCCTGATTATTTCAATGAGATTATTTTGAAAATATTTCCTTGCCTTGTAAAAATGTTCTTCATAATTTTACTTCACTTTTCCTTAGTGATCCAGTGTAGTACATTTTAAGGAAAATAATGATCTGTTAAACTGGATTGGACTGGATTTGGCGGGTTCCCTGGGGGAGAGATCAGGTTGGAGCTCTAATTTACAGAGGGCTTAAGCCACACAGAACCGCAGGTCACAACCACAGAACTGTGCTCCAACTTGTCTGAGTTTGTCAGGAACAAACGGCGCTGTAGTATGAGGGCTCCGCCAAAAACACCCAGATATGCAGAGTGACACACTGGGAAAGGGCTGTGTACGCACTCTCAGCCTTTCACACTGGGTGTGCCTGTTTGTACTCCCAGACACACAAATACACTCATACACAGAGCACCCACAAAATATCTAGTTTAGTAATGATAACATTATAACATGATCATGTTAATATGATAATGTTATTATGGCAATAGTAATAATAACATTAAGAACAGGAAAAAAGTGAACCACAGTCACCACAACAGTAAATATGTAAAGTCATGATAATAATGGACATAAATCAGCAAAAAACCGACTGGAGAATTACTATTTTTATCATGTATAAAATTGTAGCGATAAGTCACTATAAAAATGCCCGAGTCACAGTTATTGATCAATGTGAGCAGGGATACAAGTCAAATAAACTCACAGTGCACCAAACACAGTCCGTGGTCGCCACGGCAACACGGCATGCAGTTCAGCGCATGGCCGGTCGCTTGGGGCAGTTGGCAAAAGAAATAAAATTTCCAACAGCAACCCAAACACAGGCAATCGCCACGGCAACCCAAACACAGGCAATCGCCAACGGCAACCCAAACACAGGCAAATCGCCAACGGCAACCAACACAGGCCAATCAACTTACAACCACCTGAGAGGAAGGGGGACGGGGCTTTATCGGTTGCTAGGTAACCATAGCCATAGCGACGTGGTCTTCACGATTTATGATTGGACAGGAGGATCTTGAATGTGGTGTGTTGTTTTCAGGAAAAAATTAAAACAGCACAAAAAATAAATAAAAGCAAAGAAAATTTAAGTAGGAGAACAACATCTTTAACGTTTTTAAGGTCTAGTTGTCTAGATAAATCTAGCTAAAATCACAGCATTAAAAATCAATGAACATTCAACGTTTGAATCCTTTGGAGTGCTGCTGTAAAAGCTGTAAGGCGGCTTCCTGAGTGTTATCTTTGGCAGAAAACATGAGCTGACAGTACCCTGCGCTTCAGCTAATTTGAAAGACTGTCACTCATCTTCCTCTCTCCTGTTCATCTTCCCTTGCTTGCCATCTTCCTCTCTCCTGCTCATGTTCCCTTGCCTGCCATCTTCCCTCGCCTGCCGTCTTCCCTCGCCTGCCATCTTCCCTCATCTGCAGTCTTCCTCCCACCTGCCATCTTCCCTTGCCTGCCATCTTCCCTTGCCTGCCATCTTCCTTTCTCCTACCATCTTCCCTTGCCTGCCATCTTCCCTCACCTGCTGTGTTCCTCTCTCTTGCCATCTTCCCTTGCCTACCATCTTTTCTCGCCTGCTGTCTTCCTCTCTCCTTCCCTCTTCCCTCGCCTGCAGTCTTCCTCTCTCTTGACATCTTCCCCTGCCTGCCTTCTTCCCTCACCTGCCGTCTTCCTCTCTCCTGCCGTCCTCCCTTGCCTGCCATCTTCCCTTGCCTGCAGTCTTCTTCTCTCCTGTCGTCTATCCTTTGCCTATCATCTTTCCTCGCCTGCTGTCTTCCTCTCTTCTGCCATCTTCCTCTTTCCTGCCGTCTTCCTTCGCCTGCAGTCTTCCTCTCTCCTGCTCATCTTCCATTGCCTGCCATCTTCCTCTCTCCTGCTTGTCTTTCCTCACCTGCTATCTTTCCTCTCCTGTTCATCTTCCCTCACCCGCCCAGGCCGTCCTCACCTCTCCCCTTCTACTGGCATCTCAGTATGGCCGGTTGGCGTCCTTGGGCCTCTTCAGCTGGACCTTCAGCCGCTTCATGCCAATCTGGAAGCCGTTCATGGCCTGGATGGCTGTCTGGGCACTGGCCGGGTTGTCAAAGCTCACGAAGCCTGGGTGGGCACACATGGAGGACCAGTGCTCAGTTCTGTCTCAATGGGTCGGAGATGCAACCAAAAGGCAGGGCTAGGGCCACTTTAAAGGATTGTACACTGGCCAATGGGAGGCTAGGGTTCTATTTGACCTGCTCTAGGACATAGACAGCTTTAAGTTTGATTTATGAGTATAAAATATAATTTGTACCTCCTGGCATATAAGCGTGACTCAGCAGAGCGGCTCTGCCTGTCGCCTCCCTGCCTTCAGCCACCCTCCCTGCCCCCGGCCCCCCATCTCCTCCACCCCATCCACACCTCCCTGTTCCTTCCATCCTCACCGAAGCACTTGCTCTGGTTGGTGGCACGGTCAACGAAGACCTTGGCAGAGATGACGTTGCCGAAGGGCAGAAACATCTGCAGCATCTCCGAGTCAGTGAACTCTTGGGGCAGATGGTAGATGAAGATGTTACATCCCTCTGGGCCTGCAGGACATGTGTGTGAGAAGGGGCAGAATAGTCAGAGAGGGGTTAGGGGTGAAGAGGTGTATAAGACAGCCAGGCCTCACACGCAGAGTGTGTAACAATGGTAATGACCATTGTTAGCAATCACTGCACCAAGAGGATGAGCAAAAGAACTGAATGGGTAGGAACTGATGGAGTGTAACACCGGTGCTCACACTACAGATGCAAGCATGACAACAAGGTTCATAGCCTGGCAGGAAATTACATCACCTTCTCTCTGCTGCTGTTGCTGGGGTTGTTGATGTTGCTGGGCAACCAGGGCAGGTTGCTGTGGGAACGGCTGGCCAACCAATCCATAGGCAGCAGGGTAGGCTGCTGTAAGGTGGGGACAGACTGGTGATAAGTTAGGCATTGAAGCCACAGGTTTTGGAAGCACACAAGCACATGCTTCAGTGTGCTGATTCACAATGTAACTGCACCCACAGAAACACAAACACACCTGTGTAGTGTTGCATTCCTGCATAAGCTTGCTGCAGTGGATCCAAAGCTGCAGCTGGACTCTGAGCTGGGGAGAGAACAGGCCATCAAGAAATATTAGAACATGATGGAAGCACAGGGACAGTTTCAGCTCCTGTGCTCCTGACACAGAGAAGGCAGGCATGCCCAGATTTACATATGTATACACAAGGGGAAAGATTAAATATTTAAAAGTGGGACATTGAGTTTCAGTTTTGCACGACTGGATCATAACCTTGGTAAGGATGGACACCATTGGTGTACAGAGTTTCAGATGCCGGCTGCCCATTGGCTTGAGCAGGTACCGGGCTATAGCCGTTGACTCCAATTGGTGGAGGTAAGGCTGGCACTGGTGTGGCTGCGATGGTAGGGGGGGTATTTGTACCTGCAGACCAGGAGGACCAATCACAGCACAGGATGTATTGTGAGCGATGATTAACAGAGACTGAGAAAAAATAAGGTGGGAGGGGAAAAGACTAACAGCTCGGTGGGGCAGAGGGGGTACAGAGGGGGTGGCACTGACAGATACAGCAGCATTACCTGAAGAGGGCGTGATAGGTGTTATGGGCGTGATGGGCGTGGCAATGATGCCATTGGCATTGAGGGCGGCCATCTGCTGCATCTGCACCGCGGCAACTGTTGCCACGGGCGACAAATATGCCGACTGCGCAACCAGGGCCTGTTGCTGGACCAGCTGAGGAGACAGAGAGTGAGGGGCAGGGGGAGGGGTGAGTAGAGAGCGCAAGTTGCCTTGCATATTGAATTACATCCCATAATTGGTTGGAGGCAGAAGAGCAGCGATTTTATGACCGTAAGATGCACGACCCTTCCTGCAGGGACAGTACATAACCAGGATTCCACTGTCAGGGGTGTCATCGCTACAGTGCCATCTTCATTTGCCCCCCGCACTCACTGCCTGCGTGTAGGCGTTGTAGGCCCCGAAGTTCAGCGTCATGGGACTGAAGATGCCCAGCTGGGAGGCCACCTGCTGCATTCGGCGCAGGCCCCGCTCCTTCTCTGTGTCAGCAAACTTCACCACCAGGCTGGAGGAGGCACCCTGCCGAGGGACGGGCCGCCAGCTCAGGGCAAACAGGCCATCGGGGCAAATGGGGTGGGGGGGCACGGGATGCAGAGGCGGCCAAACTCACCGGTAATGTGCGACTGCCGTGCAGGGTGTTGATGGCAGCCTGGGCTTCCGCATGGCCCTGGAACTTGACAAAGGCGCACCCTGCAGGACACCACAGATTGAGCACCTAACCCACATCCCAAACCCCTCTGAACATCATACACATAGTTCAAGTGGGAGAAGGTTTTAGGTCATGATCCCAGCAGAGACACTTCAATACCCTGCAGCACTGAAACACTCTAATGCTGTAAGATTGTAATAGTGTAACACTGTCAGTCTCTGTAATGCTGTAAGATTGTAATAGTGTAACACTGTCAGTCTCTGTAATGCCTAAGATTGTAATAGTGTAACACTGTCAGTCTCTGTAATGCTGTAAGATTGTAATAGTGTAACACTGTCAGTCTCTGTAATGCTGTAAGATTGTAATAGTGTAACACTGTCAGTCTCTGTAATGCTGTAAGATTGTAATAGTGTAACACTGTCAGTCTCTGTAATGCTGTAAGATTGTATCGTTGCAACACTGTCAGTCTCTGTAAAATTGTAATGCTGTAATGTTGTAATAGTGTGACACTATAAATCTCCATAATGCTGTTACATTGTTAGAGTGTAACACTATAAATCCCTGTGATGCTAAAACTCTTTAGCCGCATGACATGCTAACGTTGTGCCACCATTACGCTGTAATGCTGTAACAGTGTCTTCCTAGGCCAGACCCCATTACCCTTGCTGGTGCCATCAGGTCCCCTGAGCACTGTACACTCCTCGATGCTCCCGAATGGCTCAAACATCTTCCTTACATCCTCGTCCGACTGCTGCTTCCCCAACATGCCCACAAAGAGCTTCCTGTCTTCTGGCGGAGACGTGGCAAGGCAGAGGGGGGACAGACAGGGGACACGGGGAGACACAGGATGGCGTGTCAGGAAGCAGGAGGTGGGGGAAAGAGTAATCGAAACGAAGAGGAGAGGAGAGGAGAAGAGGGGAAGGACAGAGGAGGAGGTGGGGGTCACAAACAAGATTAAAGCACTAGAAATAACCCAGGGAGAGGAAAGCGCACACACACATACACACACATACACACACACACACACATACACACACACACACACACGCTCACACGTACTCATTCTTGATGATAAGGGCGCATATTGCGTTACAAGCACTAAAACAACTGCATTATAAAGACAGAGACTATCATATCTACTATCAATTTTGAAAATAGAGTGCAGTAAATTACAATCATGACATGATATAAGTACTGGAAACTAAGATGTTAGATGTTATATGCAAGGTCATGCTGTATAAGGTGCCCACCCAAAAAAAAAAAAAAAAAAAAAAATCCCTGAAGTACTGCTTCTGGACACCAGAGGGCAGTGGTGGCTGTACAGTTATCACAAAGGCCCCTGGCACAGCACTGGCCTCCCTGTAAACCTCCCATTCTGAGTCTCGCCAGGCTGCCTCTCTATGTGTGCTTCTGGCTTGCTGGGTCGCACTTCAGCCCTGGCAGCGCTGAAAGGGCGGACAGCCTGGCACGTTTTACCTCCTCTGCCTTCGCTGTCCGCAGGCTTCACCTGGATTGGCCGGTTCATCTGAAACACAGATGACAGAAGAGCATGATTCCAGCGGATCACATGACCACGGTGACGTTCGATGCGCGGTGCCGCCACCGCGATGTCATGACACTGTATTTCACAGGTTACTGATGCCACCAGGTTATATAACAAGGGCATAATCATCTCTGCTGCTGCACATGAGTCTGTCTGGTAAACACCCAGGGGAGCCCAAGGACCCCCGCTTTCTACTCTTGGGTATTGCCAGCCTCCCCTCACCCCTTCACATCTTCTCTCTCACAGGATAACACGCTCAAGCGGGATTGGGGGAAGGGGGGCAGTGAGATTAAAAATGCCGGCCAGCTGATGTGGATTACGGCACTGCCCAGGATTGAAGTGGTGGGGGGCAGGAGAGGTTATAGGGGCAGAGAGAAAGCAAGGGAGAAGCAGAGAGAGAGAGGAAGAGAAAGAAAGAGAGAGAGAGAGAGAGAGAGAGTGAGAGAGAGATGGTGATGGGTAAAGAGCAAGACTGGAGGTGGAGAGGTGGAAGGGGGTGTGGCTACAGAAATTCTGAGAGGACACAACTTTAAGAGGAGAAATAGAATGACAGGAAAGAGGATGACAAAGACGGGTAGGGCACTGTCACACAAAAAAAAGAGGAGGGTCTGGAGCGTGGGATGAGAGCGGACGAGAGGGCAGCGGATCTCATCCGTTTCGCTCCGTCGTGACTCGCTCGGCGTCGAAATGCCACGAGCGGTAGCGACGCAGAGAATGAGTCACGGCGACCGTGCACCGCTGAGTAAGGCCGCTCTAGAAGTGGGGGAGGGGGACCCAGACGGCAGCAGTTCCAGGGACACGGTGAAGCCGGCGTAATGACGCTGTTAATTAGGCAGCAGGCGTAATTAGAACAAGGCACTGATCGATAGGCCTGATTGATAAGCCATAATCTGTCAGCACAAGGTGGTATTGATGGAGGCTGCCCCCCACCCCCCGAGGACTTCGCACCAACCCGTGTGCCGAGTCTGAGATGGACGCCGACACTTGGATAAACACACACACACTGCTAGGAGGTCACCTGATCCAGAAACCAAAAAGGGAAGAATGTTAACCAATCACAGCTCAGCATGACAGGGGAGACTCCGCCTTCACAAGTATCTCCAATAAAGGCCCAGTAGCTTTCCACCCCGACAAACACAAGATACGGCTGCCCTCCACTCTGCTGCTCGACAGGCTTGTGTGAGGAACCAGCTCCTCTCAGAATGTCCTGCTATCAGCATCTTCATCAAAGATGTGGAGAGCCAGACAATGGTGTGGGGGTACGCCAGAGGGCCCATCCCTACACGCTCAACCTGACACGCTTTCTACACACTCATCTTCCTGTCTCCCACTCTCCGTACACTATACACCTCCTGTTTATTAGCAGTGTGTGAGACCTTCCATAACTTTGATTCATTCCCTCCATCACTGGCTTCTTAAGTTCTTTGTGCTCCCAGTGGTTTTGCTGCATTTCCTGGTGCTCCATTCAGGCATGTCGTATCAAGGGTCGGTCTGGGTGCACATTCACTGTATACATAACACAGCCCGGCATCAGGCTCCGCTAAAAAGCAAGTGTCCATCTCTATTCATCACTACACCCATTTCCGTGTGCCTATATTTGGCATCGCACCAAAAATGGCCAAAATAACGGAAAGATCAACAAAGGAGCAAGAGGGAGAGAGGGAGAGAGGGAGCAGGTGAGTGGATTTAGTGACAATGACACTCCATGTTATCATGGAAACCGACCCCTTCCCACAATCTCTGCTTGCATTTTGGTCGCCGTGGCAACACAGTGACGACATCCTCAGCAGGTAAACAAGGATGCTTGTCGCCAGGGGCAACAACCATGTCCTTTTCGATAAACATGGGGGGGGGTGGGCTTAAAAAAACAGGGATGGGAGACGGAGAAGTGGTGCAAATGTTGAAGAAGGTGGAGGGAGGGAGGAAATACAGAAAAAAAGAGAGAGATGGATACAAAAAAGAAAGGTTATAGTGGTTCGTTTCATGCAGTACCGTGAAATAGATTCCCTCAAGCAAGAGAGGGAAAATGAAAATGAATTGTAATTTGCTCTCAAATTCAGCCTCCATTTCTCATTTACCTGATTCACTTCCGATACTCTCTCTCTCTCTCTCTCCCTCGCTCTCTCTTTCTCTCTCTCTCCCTCTCTTTCTCTCCCTCCCTCTCTCTCCCCCCTCCTTTTCGGTCACAGCCACACAGCAAACGCCCGTCTTCCCATGATCCTCTAGCTGCTCCCTCATCTCACACACTAAGTTAGCCATGTTTCACTCTTTTAAGAGTGATGCCTTTCCTCCCGTTTTCCTCTCTGGACAAATTACCTTCCAATTAGTGATGTTCCAGACGAGTCTTAATTATGGGAAACCATCTGCACACAGGCACACACACAGAGCACATAAACGTGGACTTGTGGGACTGAACCCACACAACAAGGCACACATTTAGCCACGCCCAGTCACAGGCTCCCACTGCCACCACACCGCTCAGGGAAGAAGGTGGAGTTTTACCATTTACCTCCAGTATACACACGCACACGCGCACACACACACGTACACAGACACACACACACACACACACACACACACACACAAACACACGCACACAGAGTTAATCTCAGTCCCCACAGTAATGCTGAAAGGATTTCACAAGGATTATGGGATATTAAAGCCTTGGATTATCCAATCAAATCACATTCTATTCCCCTCCCCCCAGCCTCACAGCCCCGCTGTGGTCCCATAGTGACACACCGGGGGGGGGGGGGGGGAGTTGGGTGGGTGCTGAGGGGGGCTGGGCTTGCAGGACAGTGTGAGGCATCACACCGTCACTTGGATGCACACTCCAATAAAACACTAGATATCCAAAAGGACCAAAAGCCTTCCATCAGTTTAAACAATTCAGCATTGATTTGACTGAACATCTTGTGCGTGTTAAAGGACCATTTACGCTGTCCCCCTCTTCCCTTCCCTAGACAAAAATTGATAATGGCATGACATTTGCTTTTCTCTCTTGTGCTCAGAGACGCCACACCATCATCCACATGGCTCTGATGCTTTGGAGCGAGTCGAAGGGAACTCATCGACAGGGGAAGGCGCGTTCAAAAAGCACAGCGACCATTCCGATCTTCCATCCCTTTCACACTGTGTTAGTCACCGCATCACGCAGGTTACCTAGCAACCTAGCATCTCTCATTCCACCGTTTCTTAGCAACAAGACCTGCCACCAGACCCAACCTCCCAACCCTCCTCCCCCCGCCCCTCGCCCTTTCATTCCCTCTACACCACACACACCTGGGAAGTGCCCTTCCCTCTTCACAGCTCAGACGCGGCCGGCCACCTTTGTCTCCGTCTAAAGAGAGTGTCGGCCTGCCCGCGGCCCCTCTCCACCTGAGATCACACATCGGTATTCAGGCCTGCCCGTCTGTCTGTACCAACTGCTCAGTAATTGTTGTTTTGCATTTGCATCCCATCTCGCGCCGTTCAGGTGTCTGGTTGCCGGAATAATTAATTCAAACAGAACAGCGACGTGGCCTGAGGCCGACGGAGCCCAGCAGGGGGCAGCGAAACCAGCAACTGGCGGGGGGGTGGCACCCATTACACTGCAAAGCCGACTCCGAATGCACCTGCAGGATAAAGTACGCGTCCCTCTGTGTCATTCTGGGTGGCATTTAACTGGCGAGGTCGTCGTCGAGCTCTGCTGGTCTCAAAAGTTGGATCGACGTCAATCACTAGGGTGTAGCTACAGGTATCCTGACCCCCCCCCCCCCACCCTCACACTCCAGATTTTGCAGGTCTTTGCAAAACCTCCTTCTGTTGACACACAAACTGAACCCCCCCTGCCTCAGGATTCACGTGCCAGCGCCTCTAGTTGGACAGCGGCGGCCTCCATTAACATATTTACTTTTTAATTCCCCCCCCCCCCCCGTCCTGGTGTTGTGATCCAAAAGGTAACCTTGTAAAACAGATTTTCATTTGCAGTATGAGCTAAGAAGGTGACCCCCCCCATGCTACACCTTCCTTGGCCTAGTGCAAAATAGCTGGGAACCCCTCCCCCCCCCACCAGATGTCTCTATTTAAGCTGACAGACTTCCGCTCTGACCCCCTACCCCTCCTTCGGCGCAACTCATTATGTCAAACTTTTGTTCAGCACCCCCACCCTCTCCCCCAGCCCCCCCTCCTCCCTATTCATCCCCCCTCCCCCATTTCATTCAGCAGATTTCCCAAACGCTCATGCACTTGCCCCGACCCCCCCTGCCCCCGCCCCTAAATCACCCATTCTTACTACCACCTCCAACCCCCATTCCATTTGAAATATTCTTCCTCAATGCGTGCCTGGATGCAGAGGGCAGGGCCTGAAGGCGACGGGATCGAGGCACCTGTTTCCCTGCACCTGAAGGTATTACCAGAAACACCAGGACAGCGCCCCCTTTTGGTCCGTTGCGGTTATTCACGCCTCAAAGCCCACCCAGTGTTCGCTAGTGGATCCTAATTGCATCCCTGAGGATCTGGCATTTCAGATGCACTCGACCCTCACCCTCCTATCTCTTCTTGGTTCTACACCTGTCGTTTCAGTCCCCCCCCCCCACCACCACCAAAGCACACACACAAACACACAAGCAGCTGTAAATAGAGCGGGTGGCAGAGAAGGGCAGCAGGAAGGGAGACCGAGGCTGTATGATGTAGAAATTTACCTTAAACAACAGAAGCTGTACTTTTGCTGATGGGTGCTCTATCACCTGCCCCCTCCCCCAACAGGGAGTCCCCCTCCCCATTCAGCACTCCCAGTGAAGGCTCCCCACATAGATGGAGTAAGACCTGGTGCCCTGCCTACAGCAAAGCCACAGACCCCCCACCCTCGGGCAGAGCTGTCTGCCCCCCCTCCCCCCCCCACACACTGGGCCAGCTGGTTCCTGAGACCTACAAGAAGGGGCAGCCTGGGACGATCTTTTCACAGACCACGATGTGGGCCTGGCATCCTCAAAGCGGGGGTGTCGGGACAGGCTAATGCGGGGGAGGGGGTGGGGGCAGGCATATGCCAGGCAGGGCCGCGACCGGCGGAGGGACAGAGCTGCGGAAATGGGAGGCTCTCGCCCCCTGCTGCCCCTGCAGGCCATCCCCCGCTCCTGCGGCCTTCTCCGTCTCTATTAATTATCTTTATTACTGTTTTATGACTCTGTCCACAGGGGGCGCCGTCCCCCCCTCCCCCCTGCCCCCTTGGCTCTCACACAGTCCATGTTTAAAAGCAACCCGGCGAAGGACGAGGAACCGGGAATTTAAATGCCAAGGGGAAGGAAGATCAAGGGGAGCGATATGGGAGGGTGCCGGGAAGCAGGCAGGGGAAGCAGCAATATGCGGGAATACGCCGGAAGCCAAAGGGCAGCCCCTGAAAGACTGGGGTATAAACCTGGTGCCTGCCGGTAACAGGACAAACGGGGCAGGCAGGTTTCTGTACAGGCGGCAGAGGCAACCTGGATTCTATCGGGACCCCACAGTAATGAGCAGCGAAATGGAAACTGAGTTCAGTGATGGGTAAAGAAAGAGAGTCAGAGCGGGAGATAGGGAGGAGTGCAAGGGGGCGATGGCAGCGATAAGGGCAGGGGATGGTGATTCAGACTCTTGTTTACTCGGCTTTTCAGTTTATTAGTCCCCCCCCCCCCCCCCACGATCTCTCTGTCCCTTTCAGCTGAGATTAAACACACGGCCGAGCAAGGCGCTGATAAGACCATCTGTTCAACCTCTCTCCTTCCTGCCTATCTGCGTGCAGGCAGCCCGCCCAGACAGACACGCACACGCCAGCCCCCAGTCCCTGCTCAGCACCGCACCGCCCCCCCCCCCCAACCCCCCACTCCTGCCCTCCACACCCCGATCCAGGTACACCCGCTCAGCGGCGGGGCGTCTCCCAGAACCCCCAGGACCCGGGACCGCACTTCCCTCACCTGTGGAGAGAGGGCGCCACATCCACAGGATTTTAACATGAGTGTTAACAACCGTAACTGGGACCATCGCCGTGGCCAGTTACTTCAGTGGCTTGCGCTGCTGTGATTACGGCTGCTAATTAGGAATGACCCCCCCCCCCCCCACCATCACACTGCCCACCCCCCTTCAGCTCTCCCCCCTGCCAGATGCCCGGAGAAGAAGCTTGACCGTGGGATGAGACTGAGTGCAAATAATCTGGCGGGGGTGGGGGGGGTATAGAAAAGGTGGAGAAGGGGAGGAGAAGAGGTGAGACAGTTGGGAGGTGGGATCTAATGAAGGGGGGGGGCACACCTGGCAATGAGGACTTATGTGGGAATTTCGAGAAAGAAAAAAGGTTTGAGGAGTGGCTCAGGGCCACGAGGTGAAAAGGGAGGTGTTTCCCTGGGGGGGGGCGGGGGGGGGAATTCGGGATGGGGCATTGCGATAACGAATCACAGAGGAGCATTTGTGAGCATGTGAGGAATTAAAGTTAAATTTAAAAAATACTACAGCTTAACCGGAGATCAATACAGGCGTCCAGTTGGGGAGTGAAATATGCAGATGAAGGGAAGTACGGCCAAGGCGGAGGCCAGCGTGTGCAAATTTGGGGGGGGGGGGGGGGGGGACTCGTCCGGGGAAGAGCCGCCTCTCCAGGCATGGGAGAGTGGAGTCGCAATGCTAAGTGGATTAATGTTCAGCAATAACACCCCCATTGTCCCTGGCCTCCTGCCCCCCGGTGCATCTCTGTCCACCGCCTTCTGCCAGCAGCATCCGCCCCCCCAGCTCCGCGGCACTGACGCGGAGGAACAACTGGAGAGAGGAGGGAAATGTCCCTGACAGAGTCGCGGATGGAGGAGAAGGTTAAATGGAGGGAAGGGAGAGGGATGGGGGGGCAGGCTGGAAATTGTGCCTTTGTTTTCAGATCCATCCATTATTGCTTTTTTATTGTTCCTAAGCATGTAAAGCTGAAATGCAAGCCTGCTGTGAGATGTTGTAATATCTAATTTTAATGAAATATCTGCTCGTCGACGTTCAGTGGCACATTCTGTAAATGGCTTGGCAGGCCTCGTTATGCCAGCAGAGCTCGTTCCCAATTTGATTTGCGGGGGGGAGGGAGTGAGCAGGGGGCGAGGGGAGGGGGGGAGTGGGGTGGAGTGGGGGAGACGTGGCATGACTCAAGAGGACTATGCTCACGGCGCGGCTCCCGGCCCAGCGGGGGCA
Source organism: Paramormyrops kingsleyae (assembly GCF_048594095.1). Lineage (NCBI taxonomy): Eukaryota > Metazoa > Chordata > Actinopteri > Osteoglossiformes > Mormyridae > Paramormyrops > Paramormyrops kingsleyae. The sequence continues at coordinate 26,183,245 of NC_132805.1, forward strand.
GGTCAGCGCGGACGGCCGGCATAGCACACAGTGAAGCCCAGGCGGGCGCAGGGAGGTTGGGAGGGGCACCGGCCAATCGCAGGCATGCTGACAGCCAGTGGGTGCAGCGGAGACACACTTACTCCCGGGAGAGTCTTCTGCTCGTGCAGGGCGCTCTGGGCCTTCAGGGCTGACTCTCGTGCGCAGTATGTCAGGAAGGCACATCCTGGGGAGAGACGGAGAGGCTCAGACACGTAGCCTGCCAGCCCCACAGATGGCAGCACTGACAACACTGCTCTCCTGACACCTTCCAGCTAAAGGACATCATTGGAAAACAGGCGATCAGGGGAGCAACCCTACGCAACGTAAAAGAAAAGGTCTGGGTGTCTATGGATATGGGATCACAGTATGGACTAAGGTCAGCACAGCACAGCACACTGAAGACAGGACAGCATATGGCATCACTGCACTAATTGTGCAGGGTGCCACCGCAACACGCCGTCACTGCACACGGCATCACTGCACTCACTGAACACAGCATCACTGTACATGCTTTCACTGCACAAGGCATCACTGTACATGGCTTCATTGCACTGCACTGACAGACACAGGCCCAGTGCAGTGGGAGTGGAGTGTCTACAATCCAGTACGGGTTGAGTTGGAACAGACAGAGACACCAACACACACACACCATTCTCTCACTCCTTATTCCCTCACCTCGTTCCTGTCTCTCTCTTTCTTCCTCTTGTACTCTTTCCCAGTCTCTCCCTTTCAGTCCCTCTCTGTCACCCACTCTCTCTTTCTCACTTGCTGTCTCTCCCCCGTTCTCTCCCTCACTCTCTCTCTACCAGTCCCCATCACCCTTTCCTTCTCCTTCCCTGTTGCTCTCTCCCCTTCTCTCTTTCGATTTCTCACTCCCCCCTCTCCCCCCTCTCAGCTCTCTCTCTCTCCCCGTCTCACTCTCATCCCTGCCTCCCTCTCTTTCTCTCTCTTTCTCGCTCTCACTCTCTCTCTCTCTCTCTCTCTCTGCTGTACCTTGTGCGTATGGCTTGGCGAGCTCACGAGTGCAGTTCCTAAACCTGTCACGACCACTAAGACAACAGGCAGGAGTTAATGTACCGAGATCCGCCATCACATGGCACATGGCACCTGCCCCCCCCCCCACCCCCCACCGCCCCTGCCGCCCACCACTGCCAGTGTAGTGGGCGTCCATGTCTGGGTACCCTGGTTAAAGCTTGTTACGATACTGATCAATATTCAGAACTGCTACACAGATACAGTGGGGCTGGAGAGGGGACACACACACACACACACACACATACACACACCACAGGCTGCCAAACACATATTAATAGCCTAGCGAGGCAGTGCCCCTGCAGCCCAGCCCTGCACAGGGCTACATGCCCCCTGAGATCTGCGCACAGCCGCTGATTCCAGGCACCACAAAGCACACAGCATCACCCGCTGGCGATGGCCACGTCCCACACTAAATCACGCACATCTGCGCTCCAGCACTGGCTTCCCGGCCACCGCGAGACAGCACCCCCCCATTACTCCCCATCCGTCAGCTCTGCTCCCACCCATATTAATATTGACATCTGGCTTAAGTATAAGATAACAGGACTGGTGTGGGCTGCAAACCTCAAAGAGCACAGTCTGATCACCTGCCTACGACCCCACGACAAATTATATCATTTAAACCACAGAAATGTAAACATTACGATAACATATCTATGATCATCTCAGTTTCAGCTCAGCCTGCACATGAGTAGTTGATGCGAGCATCCAGAGAGACTTCTCCCAGTTTACAGGAAAGCCTTTCACTGGAACTTTCCCAATTATGGACCTTCTCAGTGGTATCACAGGGACTCTCTGGGGACTTAAACCAGGAGCCTTCAGATCGGTTTGGGGGAGAGCAGTAAAGGCTGGGATAGAGTAAAACCACTAATCTCTCAATTAGAGGCAGGAGATGCAGATGTTTCCCCACATAAGTCCTCGTTGCCCCCCCCCCCCCCCCAGGGCTAATCGGAACAATGTATCTAGGGAGTGCCAATTGTTTCCTTGTCATAAAAAAGATGTTTGACACAAAGGCCCCCAGCGCTACGGTAACGTTGGATGGGGGGACACCTGCAGCACAGTGACACGGTTTGTGCAAACCCCACAGTGGTGTCCCCGTTAAAGGCTTGCTCACACAGCGGAGGGGGGAGAGGTTCTGGGTGGCGGCAGCGAACGGGGGAGGGGGGGGGGTCAGCCATCGGCTGAGTGCCGAGAGCTGACACGCACACGCACACACACACACACAGGCACACGTGAGGCACGCGTGAGCCATGCCTGGAGGACACGTCCCCCGACTCCGCTTGCTCAGAGATGCTGGCAGCGTGTCAGGATCAGGGACGCTGGGCCTTAGCAAGGAGACGGGACCCCTGCCCTCCATCACTCTGGCCCCCAGTACAGAACCCGTCACTGAGGCAACCAGATCCTACTCAATGGCTCCCAGTCCCTCCCAGTGGAAGCTGCATAGTCACATAAGTACAAGGAGCGGAAAAAATATAGGTGGCCAGGGACTGGTAATGCTAAGAAGCAGCCATACACATCAGCCGCAGGAACACGGATGGTGTGGAGGAGGTGAGGAAGAGAGGGATTAAGAAACGCGGCCGTGACTCCGGGGCCGCCCTCCTTCCCTCATACCTAACTTCATTATTTCTTATCCCCGGGGTATAACGTGGAACTCAAACACCCGAAATGTTAAAAAAGAAAGAATCAAACAGGCGCTTGAAAAACGGGAACCAAAATGTTATTGTTGTGGGAGCCAGCAACAACGCATTTCACAAAACGCCTTAGTCATAATTTTGGTACAACGTACCCCTCCCTCATATACTCCTGTCTGTTTTATAAGCAATTATCTGAGTTTTGTACAACACATTAGCGGCGAAAAGCATCAAGAAAGGTAATAATGAAATGATCGATGCAAGGTGCGCAGACGCTAAATATGGACACGGATTATGCAACCTGATCATGTTTACATGTTCACCGTGCCTCCTGATGGCCAAGCGCGCTGGGGGGGTTCTCAGCTCTCAGCCAGGTCACACTCGCATCTTTTCTTTACCACAGATCTGTTTACAGTCCTGTCTGTTTGGGATGTGCCGGGCTGCCCTTACCTTTGTGCATGCCGGTATATTTGTCCTTTATCACCGTAAGTTCGTAGATCTTGCCGAACTGTTCAAAAATGGGCTTCAGGTCCTTTTCCTCCAGATTGCGAGGAATCTGCCCGATGAACAGCTTGATCGCGTCGGGCTCCTTCATTGAGACGGTGCGGGAGAGCGACCGACACTTGAAGAGGGAGCGGAGCGAGAGGGAGACTCGGGGACTGGGGACAGGAAGGAGGGGATTTTATTAAAGGGGTGGATGTCGGCGTGTGGGAATAGTCGAGAGCAGAAACACGAAGGATGGGAGGAGAGAAACAGGGGGGACGCGTCCTAATGTTGTCTTCATTTGTCAAACAGTGCGATTTTCACCATAAAAGCATCTCTAACTATGTTGCATAAATATTTAGGCTGCATATTTACCTCAAATGCGATAAAACCAATGGAAAAAAAATCATTCAATATTTTAAACGCCAGGAATCAAGCCCTGTTACTGGTACTTATAAGCTAATAACAATCATGCAAGCGTTCATTAGCTATTCAAAAATCAATTACATAATTTTACATATATTTAAATAAGATATGTAAAATACAAAATAATACTGGTTACGTTACCTTCTATTAATAATACTGTCTTCGGAGCCCCTGTTCAAATGTGAGATCTTATAGTAAATCAAGTGTAACTGTCTTTCTGTACGTTTCCTTTGTTTAACCAGCTGGACGTATAGGGTGCCTTTATGTCAATGTGTCTCTTCTCTTTGTCCGGCTACGTTAACGTTACAGCTAAACGCATACGTACAGACTATATGCAAGTTCGAACGAGCATCAAAATAAAATTTGGAATAAATTCAGAATTTCAGACACCGCTATTAAATCAGATATGTAATATTTTATATATATATTAGTTTCTTTGTCCTTATCTGTTTGTTTGGCTTTCTCTTATGTTTCTCTCCTGTTCTTCTTCCTTGACTTTATTCTGGGTTTATTTTAATTCCTTCCTTTTTTGTGGTCCTTTCCTTGCTTTGCAGTTCTAGCTCCGGTCCTTTGGAGTTCCCGTTAGGATTTCTGCGCTGCCAAGTGATCACCAGCCTACTGATAACAAATCCGTGCCTCCGTCTCTCTCCCTTCTTCACAGATGTCTGCGTGTGTCACTCTTTTTTCTCAGACCGTCCTTTTCACTCTGAAATCTCCGTCACCTCCCTTTACCCTCGTTCTCGGCGCCGTTACTTCTAAACCAATACAATTTCTTAATGCTTAACTTGCGGTTATTGTCTTTATTATTGCTTAGTGTTATTATTACTGGCTTTTGTTCTTCTTGTCCACAATCACGCCCCTTATATTTACCAATACACTTTAAATAACATTGTAATAACCGAGACTGTTTTTTGTTATCGTTTTCCTCCCGTGTTATCCCCCTTTTTTCTCCTCGCCGCTTTTGACGTCGTTTGCCGGTGTCTCCCTCTCTCTATCTATCCTCTCCTCTCCCTTGAGTTCTGACAAGCTGTGATGTAACAGGCAGGGACCGTCGACAAAATGTTCCCAGCGCGGCCCCGCAGAGTAAGGAAAATCGAAGCTGTACACATATGAAATGAAGGTAAACGGATAGACCTCGACCAGATAAGACCTGTCAGGAACGATATTAAGTGCAGTCTATTGGATAAAGCTGTAGAATACTTCCATTCGTGATTTATTTAAAATGTTGTATCTCGTTACAGGAAATTCAAAATTTGTTCGTTTTTTATCATACAAATAGCAACATATCAATAGATATAGAAATATATAAGGATACTCCCTGCGAGCTTCTATACTCGGTCCGGCCAGAAGTTTCAATACACAGTTTCCTCAGGCATTTTCAGTTTTGCGTTTTTCTCGGCGGTGGCGCACTTTGCCGGCGTGCCTGACATTCTGGCCTGCAGAGCTGCCTATTGTTCTCGCCGTGAGCTCTGACCGTGGTGCTGAAAGCTGCGCGTACGGTTTAAACGCGAACCGGGGGCCCCGGGCCACGCAAACGGGACGAACAGGCCCTGGGCAGCATCATGCACACACCGGCTAACCAGCGTCCAGCAATCAACAGTAAACAGGAAAATAATGACGAGCTAATACTACGCTGAATCAATGCAACTATACAAAAGCCTATTCATACAACAAAGGACGTAAATGTGTTTGCAACAGTAATAGGCTAAATAAATTATATACGTAAATATAGATCATGGTATATTAAAGAATGTATTAGTTGCTTTTCCCCTACACTTAAATATGTAATGGGTTTCTAAGTATGTAATGTACATTTTATGAAATATAATCACGCACTTAAAATGACAAGTATACACGCATGTTCTGTACCCCAAAAGCCATAAAATATAGGCCTCTGGTTCTGAAACACACATTTGTGTTGCTATTTGCCAGCTTGCCTCATATCATTCTGTAACTGTGCCTGTTTGGATGTTGAGAGTGATCTTCACCATCTGCTTTCCACCCGAAGCTCCCTTTGCCCTCCCCCAAAAAAAACCCTATTAGCACGAACATACTAAAGTTACGCCTATAGAGACCGTCTCCCGGTGTTACTAGTTTCACGAACGGCTGTAGAATGGACTCGGTAACCTGTTCGCGTGATGCAAGCTGGGTTTAATCTTCATCTTATTTTCAGCAACCCGCTGAAATCTGCGGACACAGAACGGCGACCCCTAGCGGCAAATTCTGAAACTTGGCTAAAAACGAATCCGGGATTCCTGTGCTTGGGGCCGGAGGGCGCGCTGGTTGTCGCTCAAGTTAAGCGCTTAATTGCCTTATTGAATAATGATTTGGGTAGTAATTTACCTCACCTACCGTTTCAGCCATCAGTCATAGATTAATTAAAACTAATCCCAGAACCTGCAGGACTACAGTCCCTACACAGCAGCATACACAGTCACTTGATTACAGACACAAGTAAGTTGTAAAAATTTTATATATATATATTGTGCGTGTTCACATTAATATATTTTAATATTTCGATTATTGAAAAAGCATTGCAAAATGTTAGGAATGAAAGAACACATACAGCAAAAAAGCTAATAAATTGACACATCAGATGTTTAATTAATCATTTATTTCAAACGAGGCAGTGTGATAACATTCCTGTTTATCTTTTGAAAATGTAAAAAGGACCAATCGACCTCAGCAGAAGTCGAACAGTAACATAGCAAAGCTCCTTCAGAAGACAAAAATAAATTATGTGTTTTTTTTATAATAGATAAATTACTATTGATTTTCTGCCTTTTAAATATAAAAGTTTCATTTCTAATAAAGCAATTCTTGACACAAAGGAAAATAAAAACACAGCGAATACACATCCATACATACACACGTATCTGGGTATTAGCGGAATCCGTAAGAATTTCATCATCTGTGTCAGACAGATGAATTTCGCTCAGTCTGATCCTGAACTGTCCGTATCCTGCAGCTGAGTCCCAATTAGTCCTCTCCACCACAGTAAAAGCCCATCCCTAATAACGCCACTGTTTGCCGTCACGATCATGTAAAGCCTCAACTCATCTCTATCAATCCTTCAGAAACCACTGGGTATGACACAACACTGGTGATACGTCACACAGGTCACTGAGGTCAGGTGTGATTTGCATACCTATTCCAGTTGGTGTTACATACAGTGCGTTCTTACCGCAAACATCAGATTTGTCCAGATACAGATGCTTTTGGGGTCCTGAAATGCAAAGTCATCATTTCACACGTGATTCTTAAACGAGAGGTTCTCGGTAATTTGAAATGCGAAGCCTTAGAAAATACCATTGATCTAACTGGCACCCAAAGCGTTTTCCCAAAATGAGTGACATTTTTATCCATTAATCGCGACCCACGTTGTACTGAGCACTTCAGGAGGAGCACAGCGAGTCCCCCCTCCAGCTGCTCCAAAATGTCTTAAAAACAAATGTGTTCAGTAATATATTAACACTTTAATAACCAAAAAAGTCTATTGCATTATATGTGAATTTCAATATCTCAGTTGCAATATATATTAATATAAATATATAGGGAGGTGAAGAGCATTAACAATTTTAGTAATGTGAATGTGGTGTAATATTTTTTTTTACCAGAAGAGAATATGTAAATATAGCCAAAATATATGTATAAAAATATAACATTGCCTTAAAAATATACTTGATACACGTGTGTGTGTGTGTCTCTAAACACCGAACAAACATCACAACAAAACAGTAACAACAAATGTTTCTATACATAAAATCCAAGCAAAGAGTGGACAGTGTGACATCTCACAGATCAGAGGGCTGGTTGGCAGGTACTAACATAGGGGTTAGGGTTTGGTTCTGGGCATTCAGAGAGACAATGGGAATCTAAGCAGGGGCATGTATGTCTGCGCAGACGGATAACGACGCGACACGGGACAGAGGCTGCGGTGCGGCCTGTGCACAGAATCACCCCTTTCTGGGTGAGTGATGCAGCTAAGGCACACTAATGCTGTAAACATTTCATTTCTCTGTGAAATTATTTCGTTTTTTGTGCCTCAGGGAAACATCTGTCCTGTACATTCAGAGTGATTAAAAGGTATTTTCTGCCAATATTCTGAGAGCAGGAGCGCTTATGTAACTTAGAATGGGGGCAAACGGTCAGGCAAAGGAGAGATGAAGTTTGCTCGTACTCAGTGACTGCAGCATGGAGCCGGACTCGCTCATTCCTACCTCAGGATGGTGCTATAACTACCATGAGGGTGATGGGGGTTTAGGAGACTAAAGTATTTCTCAGGCTGCTGGTTAACCTGCCCCCTCACCTCTCCACTGAAATGAATTTGCGTTTCCTGTGACGTAACCACCGCCGTGACACATGTGACACAGCGTTACTCATCCACGGTGTTGGGGTACAGTTCCGGTGGGCCCTGTGGATACCCCCATGGTTGCCATGGTTGCCCGAAGAGTGAGGGTCTCCACTGCCCGCTTCTGGGATTTCCTCTTTGGCGCATATGAAATGCTATGTCAGAGAGCAGGGTGCGAGATGGGTGTTACCTACACGACAGGGCAGAAAGCACACTTCCAGGGAGTGGCGGGGAAGGGGGGGGGGGTCACTGCCTGCGGGCCCTCTGCGTGCTCTGAGAGCAGGATGCACAGCACACTGTCTTGTAGTAGGAGTACACACAGAGGCGGGCCTGCACCACCATCATGCAGTTATGTCTCTTGTCCTTGCAGTTTTCATCTGGAAGGGGGGTCACAATGGGGGAGGTCAGAATGAGAAGGTGGGGAGCATGGGGCACTCAGGGCTGGGGGGGATGGCTGGGTACCTGAGACCTGCGGGCCGCAGGGTAGGGTGTTACACGGCTGTTCCCTCTCCGGCCTAGAGGAAGCGTCACAGGCCAGGCTGGGCCGCCTATCCACCGTCAGACAGCGCACCTCCCTCGTCTGGGAGCCTCTGCCACATGAGCGGGAACACTGAATGTTGGGGGGAGACAGAGGGGATCTCGGTGAAACGGGGGCGGATTCATCCTCTAGGAACAGAGGCCACGCCCCAGCCAGCCGCCCTCCTCACCGCGCTCCACTCGGTGGTGAACCACTGCGGCCCGCAGGGCCCAACCTCACAAGTCTGCACCAGGGCCGGCTTCTCCAGGTGCGCGCAGCTAGCAGATGGTGTCACGTTAAAATCGCTCCCCAGTTTCTGGACACAGATGACGTCCCGACGCTGGGTTCCATTCCCACATGAGGAGCTGCACTGTTTCATAGATAAAGATGCGATCAGCGGTATTAACATCCGCCCGGACGCCTTATGGCTATTGCAGCCTTTGTCTGGCTCCACCCTCCCCTTCTCACCGGGCTCCAGGGTCCAGTGTACCACAGCTCAACGGGGAGACAGCGGCCCCCATTGCAAGCCTTCATATCTAGTGGCTTCTCTCCCATGCAGTCACCTCCACCTCCCCCGCTGGACAGACACAGCACCTCCCGCCTCTGGATGCCGGGCCCACATTGGGCGGAGCACTAAAAGGAAGTGCGGAGTGAGAGAGAAGAGAAGGAGGGAGGAGAAGATGAAGAGAGAGAACAGAGACAGAGGGGCAGAAAGCGAGGGAGATGGAAATGAAGGAAGAGAGGCCAAGATGGAGAAGATTGGAGAAAGAAAAAGAAGACAGATGAAGGAGGGAGAGATGGAGGAAGGAGAGAGAGGTGGAGAATGGGGGTGAAGCAGGGGTCTCAGGGGTGAGTCACTTCTCCCGCACATGCTAAAAACATGCAGCAATTAACTTTTTTCACTTAGTGCTTTATACTGTATGACTCACCCCCCCACAAGCTGAGCGCCTCACACAGAAAGGGGCATGACCTCCCCCCCCAGCCCAGTTACACTCAGTCCCCTCATTACCTACTAGGTACAAACTCTGTGACCAGTCTGCTGGTCTCCTAGGTTACGAAGAGTAAATCTGTGCTATTCATATCACGCGGAAGGGGTCACCAGGTACTCAGTGTACTCAATGTGCTGGCACAGCGGAGCGTGATTTCAGCATACTCACAGTCTGCGTCCAATCAGTGAAGTACCAGTTTGTGATACAGGGCCCCATGTGACAGTCCTCTGTGCCCTGGGGGCGGAGCCTGGTACTGCACTCCCTGTCACTCACAATGTTGCCCTGGTTACTGACACAGCGGACACTGCGAGTCCTCTTCCCTGAGCCACAGTCCACGGAGCACTGGTAAGTGGGACAGGACAGATCATGTGAACGACCGCATGGGCACCGAGAACACCCCTCTCCTGCTGCTAATGGCGCTCGCCCACTCACTGCACTCCAGTTGGTGCGGATCTCCCACTGTGAGCAGACGCGGGGGTGGCACGGCTGTGTGGCATTGGGCCGGACCAGCGAGGAGCAGCGCTGGGGGTGCACCATGGTGGAGCGGTTCCCGAAGCTCTGTCTGCACTGGACCTGCCTCTGCTGGAGCCCGGAGCCGCAGGTGACACTGCAGTCGGACCAGGAGCCCACCTCCCAGCTGCGGGAATGTGGGCGAGGCCATGGGGGAAGGCAGGGGGGAGGGGGTATGTGCCCAGTAAGACGTGGATAAAACATGCTTCAGTAATTACGGCAGCCCACAAATCAGCTAGCAACAGACAGCAGCAAACGACTCTGCTTGTGTACAAGATTGTACCACGGTAATTTGTGACACGGCGGTAACTTCAGTCCTGCTTAGCGGCGCAAACGGCCAGAAAATCCCACGCGTCAGGAAATCACGCCACAGCGGCAGCTCTATTATTTAAGGGGCCAGAAGGACGGAGTTAATTCTGTTATGCTGAGGATCTAATGAATTCCTATTGATCAGGTCTTTAAAGGCAGTTTTAAAGGGTCTTAACGTGTCTGTGAGCAGGGTGTCGTCCTCACTCAGTTGGGGGGGGGGGGGGGTTCTCTGTTACCCGTCAGCAGTCATCGCAGACTGGATTGGACGACAGCCAAATGAGGCGTTTTTATCATAAAGGATTTTGATGAAATTATATCGCACCAATACCTAGAGGTGACATGTTATAGGAAAAAATTATTTGGATGAATGATTGGATGGATAATTTGGTGGTAATTTCCACTATTCCATTAACAGCGCACAAACACACACACAAACACAAACACACACATGCGTACAAACACACACACACACTTACAATGGTGGACATGGGTGGAGGTTACAGGGCTCCTCCTCTGTATCTGGCTTCGTAGCAGAGTCACATTTAATTTCTGGCACTTCCTGTTCGGTGTGACGGTTGACACAGTACACAATCCTGTGCTGAGTGCCTGGCGGAAATGGCAGAGGGGACATTAATCACGTGTATTTAATTAACGGGCCTTAGCACTGTGCTGAAAAGAGCAGTGTGGTGCAATTCCTTTGGTAACCACATGGTGGCGACATATTACAACAAGACTCGAAATAGCAAAGGCAGGTTTGACCATACTTGTGCGAACACAATTGTAGCCAGACATTGGGAGGTTCAAACCCATGTATTGACACACATATACAGGTGAGGGTACAGAAGTGATTGGGAGATAGATGTCAGTACTAATGTAGCAGGCGGCAGCTACTGACCTTTGCCACAGGAGGCAGAACACTCAGTGAGCAGGCCCCTCCTCCAGATGAATGGCGGCTGCGTGTCGAGAGGCTGGTCGGTGCGTGGTGGGATGCGGGCGTTGCGGCTGGGGCCCAGGCCTTGTGCCCGGGGCTGTTCAGGAGCCCAGGACCGTGCCGCGGGAGACAGGGCAGGGGGCGGGGCACCGGGGATGGAGCTGTCCAACACCGGAGAGCGGACACCTGTAGGGGGCAGCAGAGTGAAAGTCAGAGACAGTGAGGTGGATGAAAGTGAGGAGGAGAGGTGAAGTGGGATGCGGGGAGAGGGGGGGAGACAGAAAGTGAGGGGGAAAGAGTGAGAGACAGAGAAAGAAGAAGGGAAAGAGAGAGAGGGTTTAAAAGCCAAAAAAAAAGCTGGCTTGGATTTGCGTGAAGGTTCAGCCGTCAGTGTTGCAGACAGACTGACAGAACTCAGGGACTCACTCCAGGCCTGTCTGCCAAACTGACTGGAATTTCAGCCGCGTCTGCCGTGAAACAGTCAGACATACGGTAACGATTCCCAGTCGCGGCTGGAGACCCGGGCAGCGCTCACCTATCTCCTGGCGGAGGCCTCTCTGCTCTCCGCCCTGCTCGCTCTCCACCGGGATGTAGAACTCATAGTCGATCCCTGGATTTTTTCGATGGTGGATGATCTGCCACACGGAGAGAAGATCAGGGAAGAAATCACAGATTATTCTATCATCATAAAAAAGTTCCAGTAATTCCCCAGGCATACTAAACCAAATATGTAGCAGAAATAAAACAGATCACTTATATTTACCACGAGCCAATAGCTTAAGTAATGTGAATATTCAACCAATCAGAAAAAAGCACACAGAAGTTCCATCACCAATCAGCAGTGGCATTACTCCCCAGCAGCTACTTACATAGAGCTTCAGCAAAGTGCTGGTGGGGCCGGGGGCCATCAGTGTCTCCCCCGCGCCATCGTCCCTCCCCTCGGCGCTGGCCCGTGGCCGGCTGTAGGAGAAGGTGGTGCCCCCCGCCTGATACTCCCCGGGAGGGTCCACTGCCCAGCGGCCATTCACCACAGACTGGCCTGTACCACTGCGCAGAGCTGGGGGGGGGGTGGGCAGGGGGTCAAACAGAACCGACACATTCCGGAGGATCCAAACAAGTGAACCACCGAGGGCATAAATGGACCCAGGACCGGCCCACATATATGGGCCGGTAGAAACGCATGCAGGAGTCACATGAGAATCGCTCCATGTTTTGCTCTCCAATGCAGTGTATTCAGAAAGTCTTCCTGGCATCAGTACATGACATAAGCTTTGTACAAGTGCTGCCAAGAAATTAATGGAGTCTGCACTCTGTTTGATCAAAAAATGTCCCCCTCTGTAATTTTCAGGCACTTGATGGAGTCTCACCCAGGTAGTTGGGGCTGGCCTTCCTTTCTGTGATGTTGATGGCTGTCGCTCCCACGGGGATGTCCAGGATGTGATGGTAGCCCAGGGGCACGCTGGTGTCATTGAAGGTTGCGGAAACTCTCCGGCAGGATGCATCCCTGCCCCCGCATACACCGCACCGGTCCCGCACCAGGCCTGAACCCAGAATGCCATCACAGCCCTCGCTCTGGCCAGAAACGGGGGGTGTGGGGGGATAGGGCAGCACTGGTGAGATCACAAGAGTCACGCTGCCAGATGTGGCACCCCTCCCCCACAGGTCCAGTGACGTCCTATTCGCCCTGCTTACCAGGCAGTGCCCACCCACGCACACGCCGGCCACGGTGCTGTTAACGCAAGGCGTGCCATCTCTCACCGCATCTGCCTGCCGTACGTAGAATCGGAAACCCGCAGGCCGGCAGGTGAGCTCACACTGTTGAACAGCACCCACTGAAAAGGAGACAGGGAGCAGTCGCAGTGTCGGATACAGAGTGTTTATCAGTGTCTGCTAAAGAGCGGGTATCAGTGTCTGATACAGTGCGGGTATGAGTGTCTACAAAAGCTGGGTTTCAGCCTGGTAAAGAGCAGGTATCAGTGTCTGTTACAGAACAGATATCAGTGTCTGATAATGATACAGAGCGGGTATCAGTGTCTGATACACTGCAGGTATTAGTGCCTAAAAATGCTGGGTATTAGTGTCTGATAAAGAGCAGGTATCAGTGTCTGATACAGAGTATCAGTGTCCAATAAATGCTGGGTATCAGTGTCTGATGTAGAGCGGATATCAGTGTCTGTTACAGAGCGGCTATTAGTGTCTGATAAATGCTGGGTATCAATGTCTGATAAGGAGTAAGTGTCAGTGTTTAATGATGAGTGGACATCAGTGTCTGATATAGAGGGTATATAAGGGTTTCTGATACAGAGTGGGTATCAGCGTGTTACAGAGCGAGTATCAGTGTCTGATAAATGTTGGGCATCAGTGTCTAATACAGAGCGGGTATTAGTGTCTGATACAGAGCGGGTATTAGTGTCTGATACAGAGCGGGTATTAGTGTCTGATACAGAGAAGGTATCTGGTAGTCAGACATGTGGGTCATGCTCTATGAGAAATGCTAGTTGACATTCATGCGTTCAGGAAACCAAAAGCAGACTTTATATAAAGCGAGTCTGTCCCTCCCGACAGAGTGGGGGGACCTAAAAAGGGGAAAGGAAGATGGATGGAATGAGATCAAAAAGTCTGTGAAGGAGTTGTGAGTGGGGGGAGGGAGAGAGTCTGTGTAACTCATCACCGGTATCCACTTGAAACAGGTGAAGCGGTCAGGGAAAGGCGAGGGTGTGTCAATGTGGGAACGAAGCCAGGTGACCTGCTGCCAGCTCTGAAGGCAGCAGCGTATTGGGGGTGGGAACAGGCATCCTTTGATCGCCTGGCTCTCCCACTCTGCGGTCGCCAACCAACCCGACTCTGCCCCGCCCCCCTGTCAGGATCCGGACACACAGACACTGCAGGTACACGCACCCACGGGGAGGCCAGCTTCTCTCCCATAATGCACCAGTGGTCACTTTTGACTTCTGAGCACGAGTGCCAGAAAATGTGAAAGAATGTTCCCACCCTAACCCCCCCCCCCCCAGCCATCGCCCGCCCCCCCCACTCGAAGTGCCTGCTTTCCTGTTCTGTTACAGTTATCTTAGTGAGATTAGAGTGGAGACAGTGACAGGATGGTTGAGCAGGAAGCGAGAGAGAGACTGAGAAAAAGAAAGCAACAAAGACAGAGAAAGAGAGGGTGAGAGAGAGAGAGAATAGTGGGCCAATGCCACGCCCCCCCCCAACCCCGCTGCTCGGCTCTCTCTGCTATCGGGCTGAGATTAGCACGCAGACAGTGGAGTACATTCAGTCTAAAAATACAGGCTGCTATCTCGGGCTCTATACAAATGACAGGGAGATGGAATTGGGGGGCGGGGGGGGAGGGAGGTATACAAACCCAGAACAATGTGAGCCTCAACTGTCAAGTTCGGGGCTCCCATCTGACGAGCTCCGAATGGTGTTATGCTGGAGAGCTCAGCCCCTCTAGCCGGCCCCCTCACATACAGCTTCTGTTTATATACCTCAGCTGTCGAGGTCCAATCCCAAAGCCGGGCCCTGGTGTAGCAGTCAGCCCCCGCCCTCAAAAAGCACTGAGAACACTTTGATCCTAGTTCCAGTGTTCTGAAGAGTTTACATGCGCCTACAGGATTCAAACAATTATTTTTTCCTTTGTATAGTAAGCAGGCTCCTATCTATTGTACGTGCTTAAACAGAACGAAATGATACAAAAATATCCCTTGAGGACATTTCAGTAGAAATGTCTGTTTCAACGTGGAATCTAAAAAAACAAGTCCTGTTTACAGACTCCCTTGTTACACGAAGCTGATATGAATGTGCAAACACTAGCCATGTCAGACGTAGCATTGTTGTAAGAACACGTGTGTGCTGTAAACCGGATTCCTCATTACTATCCACAAGGGGCCGTCTTTAGCTGCGGAGACTCCGACAGTCCAAAACGGCCAGGATTCCTAGGAAAGGCCGCTGGGCTCATTTTGCTTCAGAACCTTTAAGAGGAAGATTGAATTTCAGTGGTGGGAGAGACACTAAGAGAGCCGAATCCATCTCCACTCTGCACTCCATCCTTTGTCTTCCTGTGAATGCAACGGAAATTCATCCCAGTGAACTGTTACGTAAATTACCTAGAGGGCGCCACTGGGATTCCATGGGTAGCACTGTAGACATGCACCTGCACGGCTCTGGGTTCGAGCTGTGGTATTTATACAGTTATCCCTGTTTTTATGAGAGTGTGATCCCTGTTATGGACTGAAATTATGTAGACTATACATTGCCATGAATGAATGGATGTGTTCTGCCAGTTCTGGTGCACTTCCCCCAGCACGCTCCGGAGCGCCCCCCAGTGTGTCCCGAGAGACACCATTTGCTGGGTTACGGAGAGCGGGGCTGGCCGTTTGTTATCAGAGTCGGAGTCAAAGTCAGTCTCTGTCCGGTAGGGTTAGGGGTCAGGGAATGCACGCGTACACACACACACACACACACACACACACACAAGGTGTGGAGGTGTGTCTGTTCTATGCACGTGTCTCCCCAGCCTGCGGGGGCTGCGTTCCCACACCATGCTGGTATCCCTTCCCCTAAAGCGCTCCGGCCGCCGATCTCCCTTTACACTTCTCAGTTACTGCAGCCTGTTCCCAGAGCTGCCCCCCCCCCGCCTCCCTTTTCCAGCCTTGATCTGTCCCCAAGCCCCCCCACCCCCGATCTCTCTGGCCCTCTTTATCTCACTCTTAAAAAATCCTGTCGATTCGCTGAGGGAGCTGGGTGGAGGGACTTGGCGGTAAGGACAACGAAGGAGGGAGGGAGGAAGAGAAAAAAGAGGGAAACAGAGGGAGGGAGAATCAGAGCAGGACAGGGAGACGGAGAGGGAGACAGAAGGAAACCGAGACAACAAGGAAGAGCGAAAGAGAGGGAGAAATAGAGAGAGAGTAAGAGAGAGCGTGACAGACATTTGCGAGAGAGGCAGAAATGGGGCTGTGATGCCTTCTGCGAAAATGAAGGCCAAGAAGGACGGCATTTCCTCCTGGACGTCTGCTAACTCCACCCCCCCAAGTCAGCCTGGGGGGCATCATGGCCTGTCCCTGCCATCCTCCCATCAAACTGCCACCATCCCTTCCACCGTCACCCTCAGAAACCTCATTCTCTCTTTCTGCACTTTTGTCAACTCTAAAGTTTACCAAACCTACCAAGCACTAGGTTTCATTTCTTCAGACCCCCCCAGGCTGTATGACCTTCCCTTCGACGACCCCCCGCCGCCCCGTGGAGTCACCGTGCAGTTTTGATGCCTCTGTTTACGCCTTTCTGCTTAATAAGCTGAAACAGATCGTAAATCTGCTTCTGGCACAAATTCACGGGGGCTCACAGCACTCTGAGAAATATATCATTAACGTCATTAACACCTCCCGCTAAAAGCACTGCCCTAACGAGTCTGACTCCCCGGGACGCACAGTCGCCCGATTATGAAGCTCTGTGCGTAATTAATTTCACCCCATGTGCCTCAGGTGGGGGTCACTGGGGGGGGGGGGCTGATGGATCAGATGCCGCAGGTGAAATCCAGGAATCCACCAAACTCCATAACAGAGGAACACGCGTGACGCAGAACCAGATTGGTGATTCAGCCCATAGGGGGTGGAGCTTAACCCAGGTAATATAGTGTTGGGGTTCCAGTCAGGGGCAGTAAAGCTTGCCAGGCAGGTGGGTGCAGGTTAGGGATTTGGGAGAGGGGGGGGGGGGGGGGTCCCAGCAGATCGACTGGCAAACCAGATTTAATAAGTTAAAGTGTTTCCATTTTTTTTTATGTCGTCAGAAGACACAAATGTTGGGGATCTTAAAAACAGGGTGGCTAGAAAATATAAAGTTTATTTTTGGTAATTATTCAGCCCCTCCCTCAAGCTCCCAGTGTGCTGCGACTCGTGGAATACACCCCCCTGGTACAGAAACCTACATTGGATTGCTGCCCTCCCACCTCTAACTTACCCTCAGTGAAGGGCTCCCAGTCATACAGCCTGCCCATGAACTCCTGGCTGTTGAAGGACGAGCACTGCTCCACCCTAGGGTCCACGGCGCCCCCTGGGCACACCTGCTGGAATTGAAAGTACAACGCCGAAAAAAATCACCGACGCACTAATACAAACAGACAGACACATGGATACATTAACCGCCTTGTGGAGAGTACGGAGTTGGAGGAGGGCAGTAAATATTGCCAGTTACA
Organism: Paramormyrops kingsleyae; assembly: GCF_048594095.1. Lineage (NCBI taxonomy): Eukaryota > Metazoa > Chordata > Actinopteri > Osteoglossiformes > Mormyridae > Paramormyrops > Paramormyrops kingsleyae. Next base: position 26,200,635 of record NC_132805.1, read on the forward strand.
GCTTTTGATGGTGATACTTTCCAGCAGCCTGAGCAGAGACACAGACACCTTGCTGCAGGCGTCTCACACACATGTGCGCAGCAGAGTGGAGGGTCTGCGGGCTGGCATGGCCATTCGGGTTTGGACTTCTACGTTTCTCATGGCCGTGTTCAGTCTCGCACTTGCACTGACCTCCCCAGCACAGCGACACCCCCCCCCCCCCCCATCTCCCCGCTCCCTAATTCTCTCAGCAATCCGATTCTCAGTCATCTCCACACACAGCTGCAGCAAACAGCTGGAGCATTTCAGAGCACACTGACGAAGGTCGGTGTGCTTTCTCTCATGAGGGGACACACACTCCAGTGCGTAAACACACTGCTAGCTGGTGGCAGCCTGATAAACAAACTGAGCAAACATTACTTGCGGGATGAGACTAAATGACCCCCCCCAGCACACAACCACACATTCTTTAAAAAAAAAAAAAAAAAACAACAACAAACAATTGTCCTGTGGAGAAATCCGTACACCATCTGTATTCCCGTTTTTGGTCGAGCCATGGCTCTGAGACACACACACGCCCCGCACACGGAAACACAGCCAACAGCTGCACAGCCGGTGAGTGTGTGACCCCGCACTCCAGCCCGGGCTCCTGCTTGCGGCTCGACTGCTCGTTGTGGTCAGTAATGGCTGTAAATATCTCTGCTGTGCTGTGTAAACACTCACTAACCACACAGTGACCACACGGTCCCGGCTGGGTCAGGGGGGAATGGAGCGCAGCGGCGTCTCAAAGGGGGCTGGGGGTGGCTCAAGCCATCCCTCTCAGGCCCCCCCCATGCCATCTCATCCCCCACACCCCCCCCCCCCATGCCATCCCCAACACACTGTTCCCCCTGCTCACTGTCTCCTCTCACGCTATCCCCAATACACCACCCCCCCGTGCCATCCCCTCACTCACACCGTCCCCCCCATGTTGTCCCGACACACTGTCCCCCCCACACCCTCCACCCATGCCATCCCCGACACACTGTCCCCCCCACACTGTCCTCAATACACCGCCCCCCCACACTGTCCTCAATACACCGCCCCCCCCCCACGTTGTACTTGACACATCGTCCCCCCCACGCAGTCCCCAACACACTGCCCGTCCCACGTTGTACGTGACACATTGTCCCCCCCACGCTGTCCTTGACACAGCATACCATCCCCACATATGCCCCCCCCCCCACCCCATGCTCCTGACACATTGGGACGAGTGCGAACACAGAGCCAGCACTGCCCTGCCCGGCTGGGCGGCGGGGGGGAAGTCACTATGCACACTTTAAACTGGCTGTGTAAACAGGGAGCCGCTGTTCACACGCAGAGAGGAAGAGGTACAGAGGGTAAACACAGCAGGGGCCTGGATACGGACAGGCACACAGGGGCATGGGGGGGACAGAGGGAAGAAGCACACACACTCACAGAAACACACCAATGCACGCTCACAGAAACACTGACACACACTCACAGAAACACACCAATGCACGCTCACAGAAACACACCCACACACACAGTTCTAAACACACCAATACACGCTCACAGAAACACACCCACACACACAGAAACACACCAATGCACGCTCACAGAAACACACCCACACTCACAGAAACACACCAATGCACGCTCACAGAAACACACCCACGCACACAGAAACACACCAATAAACGCTCACAGAAACACATCCACACACACACACTCACAGAAACACACCAATGCACGCTCACAGAAACACATCCACACACCCACACACACAGAAACACACCAATACACGCTCACAGAAACACATCCACACACACACACTCATAGAAACACACCAATGCACGCTCACAGAAACACACCCACACACACACACTCACAAAAACACACCAATACACGCTCACAGAAATACACCCACACACAGACGCACACTCACAGAAACACACCAATGCATGCTCACAGAAACACACCCACACATAGACACACAATCACATTAACACTCTCACAGAAAAACACACACCAATCCAGTGCATCTAATTCATAGACACACACTCACAGAAACATACGCAATCACACACACACACACACCCACACACACACAAAAAAAAAACACACACACACACAAATCAATCCAATGCATTGGAATTCTCCTATTAGCTTTTTTAAAGGCAAAAAAAAAAAAAAAGCTTTTTAAATAAATCTCTTGGGGATGCCCCAAAAGCATTTGCTTTTTACAGCATCTGTTACAGATGTCCCCAAAAAGACAGTTACCCATACACACACATAAACAAACGCACACAGAGGTGCCAAGGCAACCCGAACTACCCCACCACCCTGCCGGATCATTCACTTTTCCAGATCTACCGGCACGTCTGACTAGTCATGAGTCTGAGGTCATGTGACCCACCGTGACCGTGTCCGCATGGCACCGGATTATAGTGGCGGGTGGCTGTGCTGCAAAGGGGCCTCAGCGTTAAAAACCAGCTTTTCAGCCCCTGTCCCAAGCACTGAGAGCTCAGACTGGGGGGGTGGGGCAGTACCAGATGAGCATGAAGTCGTGCTGTGGATGCTGCTTCCTCTATCCTGGGGGGCTGTTGTGTCGAGTGCTGCCCTGTCTCATTTCAGGGTAAATATTTGTTCACCAGTACAGATGTGGGGGGATAATTGAGTGTTGGGGGGGGTGGGTTCTCAAAGGTCTTATTCACCCCACAGGCCTCCTCAGTCCTCCCCTGAGCACTCCCCACCAGCGTGGCACGTGCACGTTGGTACCTGGTGTCTCTACTCCTCTGCCTTGTGAACCCGCCCCCCCGGCGTCGGTAAATCTTTGCCTAGCGTGTGTGTGTCCCCCCCCCCCCAAATGTCACTATTCCTCTGCCATGCGTGCCCTCCTCCAACATCGCTATTCCTCTGCCCTGCGTTCCCCCCCCCAGCGTGACCCCACAGCCGAACACAGAGCACTCTTTCATTCCTCTAAAAAAAACATGCCTCACTCCATCTCTACCCCTCCTCACTCCCACTTCCTCTTTCCCTCACTTCTGCAACTCTGATCTTTCCAAAGGACACACACGCACACACACACAAACACACAGAGCACCCATATAACAAAGAGACACACCCCCCTGCACATGTGCATTCTGGTCACCCCCCCCCCCCCCCCCACACACACAAAACAGTGAAGATATGTGGCCGACGCCCCAGTGACTCAGACACCACAGGACAAGCTAATGTCACTGATTTAGCAGATCGGCCCCCCCTCCCTTCCCTCCCCTGTCCAGCATTCAAAAGTGGATACAGGATAAATGCCACAGGGCCTCACAAAAAGCAGGGTGACATGGCACTGTGGAAGCGGACACGTCACATAACACCCCCCAGCAGCGCGGGTTCAAATCCCACCTCCATCTCTGAAAGGACGGCCTACTGCCTACAGCCGCACCGACAGCATATGAACACCCAGTATCCATCTTGCAGTAGCCGGCACACACGCACATGTCAATTTCCATGGTAGATGTATGAACCTACATGGTTCAAAACCCCACTAAAATGGCTGTCAAACCTCCGTGAACGTGATAAATGGCCAAAACATAGTTCTGAGCAAACATCAGGTTTCCAGGCCCTCTCTCAGCCCCTCTGCCCCCCCCCCCAGCTTGTAAATCGCAGACCAACTACTTCACACACAGGATGTGCAAATCATGCTGGTGTCTGACGGACAATACTTCTACCCCTTAAAAAATGTAGGCAAGCATGCTGATAAAGTGCAGTGCAGTTGGCCGCAAACTCCCGGCCCAGCGTCGCAAGCGGTATTTAAGCACTGCATGTGCTGTGTCATGACTGTGAGCGTCTGTTTCTGAAGAAGATGAAAATACCTTCATATCTGACCAGCACTCACCTGGGAGCTGCATCGGCGATACTCCTTCTCTGGTCCGGAGCACTTGAAGTTTCGCGGGGGCGGCCCGCCGGGCCTCCATCTGCCTCCAGCTGGCCTCAGTTCACTCGCTGCCTCACCCCCCCCTTCTGGCTCTTCGCCAGGCTGCTGGGGAGGCGGCAGCCAGATGTTAGGGTTTGAGGGCGAACCTGGTGGCAGCTGCAGGGGGCGAGTGGGGGGCAAGGGGGGAGCAAAGCTGTACAGAGGCTCCCTGTGGGGCACAGGCTGCCAGAAAGGGGGGTAGGCCGGGTGGGAGTTTGGAGATGGGGCCCGTCGCTCAGGCTGCCATTCGCGGCTGGGGTGGGGCGGCGTGCGGACACGGGGGATGAAGTGGGCGGGCCTGTCTCTCTCCACCAGACCGGGTGGGACCTCGTCTGGGCGTCCGTGCGGGAGTCCGACGCTCCTGCCATCTGTGGTTGCTTGACCCGGCTCAACACGTTCGTCCGGTCTGGGGTCAGGGAGCCCCGCAGAAGTGATGCTCCTCCCCACCTGCCTCTCTGGCTCTACCTTCCCCCAGTCCTCCTCGGCTCCAGGGTGCTCCTTGGGTTCAGCCGGACCCACACCGCCGTGCCCCGCCGGGGGGGGCTCTTCGGCAGCAGCGGCAGAGCTGGAGCTGTTGCCCCCGTGGACGGAGTGCCGGGCTTGCCGATTTTGCCGATGCAAAGGCAGAGAGAAGGGCATCCGGCCGTAACCGAACTGACCTGGGCGGATGGAGGATCCTGGCGACACGGACCTGGAAGCAACGGCGAGGGACAGGCAAGTGGGAGAGATGGAGACAGAGCAGGAGAACTCAGAAAGAAGCTCATTTCTCAGTCAGTTTATTGCACAAAGGTGGCTGGTCTATTAACAGGAAAACTCATGCCATTTCTTTTTTTTAGTAATTCAAAAAAACAGTAGCAGCTTGTTGATACTTTAACCAGCGACTCCAAAACACGGTGCACATTTCTTCATGGCAGACCTGCAAAGATTAACATCTGCAACAAACTGCTGCTCACCTTCTGGGAGACACTCCATCCTGATTGGCTGGCACTGACCTCCTGGTCCCGCCCCCAGCAACTCTGCCAGTGCCCTCGCTGTCAGGTGGCCAGGGGGACCTTCCCACCTGCCCATAATTAATGGAGGAGGAGGGGAAGGAGGGAGGACGATAAACAGAAACAGACTCTTGATTATATGGAGGAAAGTCTCTCCAGGACAGGGGAGCCTCAGGCCTGGCCTGATCAGGAAGACCAGATCCCTGACTGCGTCTAAACACTGGAAGCCTGCCGTTCTGATTGGCCGATGACGACGGCGAATAGAAAGGGCGTCTTTCGCCACCACTGTAGGCATACGTATCGGTTAGTGGGTACTGGGAGGGGTAGTGGGGGCGAATGGCTGAAACAACAGGGGTGTGGTTAGGAAGACCCAGGGACAGAAAGGCCGGCAGCTCCCAGCTGTGCGAGGCGCGGGGTTTGGCCAGGCATCGCCTCCTTCGGTCGGACACGCCCACGCCACACGTCTGTGAGCAGTCCCCCCACGGGCTCCATGGCCCCCAGCTGGCCTCCAGTCCCTCTGTCTCCTGGGTTTGGCGAGCTTTTCTCCCAGAGACCTGGACGCACGCAGAGAGATGTGTTTCACACCACACGCCCTTCTATAACAGCCCCCCAATCACCCACCCACCAATCACTAAGCGCTCTTCTGTAACAGGCCCCCAACATACAGCCTCATCTGCCCACAAATCACTAAGCGTCATTCTGTAACAGGCCCCCAATCACAGTCTGACCTGCCCACCAATCACCACACACCCTTCAGTAACAGGCCCCCAACACTGTCTCGTCTGCCCACCAATCACCACACACCCTTCTGTAACAGGCCCCCAACACTGTCTCATCTGCCCACCAATCACCACACACCCTTCTGTAACAGGCCACCAACACACAGCCTCACCCGCCCACTAATCACTAAGCGCCATTCTATAACAGGCCTCCAACACACAGCCTCACCCACCCACCAATCACCACACAGAAAGGCTTCCAGAACTCACCACTGGTCATTTATATAATCTGTTAAAACCACAGCTGTGACCCAGGCTATTACATTAAATGCCTTCCCATTACGGCCTTTGGAAACCATCTTTATATTGAACGAGAGCAGAAATTGTATTACATTATAAACTAGACCGCAAGATGTAAGAGCTACATATGAAAGTTTAAATTCATCCAATCAAAGTCGATAAATCCGGCGAAAACTAATCAGGGCTGCTATGCATTACAGAAATTTGTGATCTAATCCATGTCGGGTATGTATACCAAAGTGCTGTGTACATGGAAGGGTTGCTATATGTTGTTATTGAGGAATCACTTAACCCCCCTGTGCCCAGCCTGTCCATCTTTCACTGTAACGACATTACTCACCCGTGCTTCCGCCCTTGTCAGAAAAATCCAGATAAGCAGAGAAATCCGCAACACCAACACGCTATAAGGCAAAAAAGACGGGTTCATTTTTCCAAAACTGCTGTAAAATAAAACAAGAATTTGATGGCGAATATCTGAAAACTTATTTCAATAAAAACAAAATGACGGCCATTTTTAAAGCAGCTGTTTATACACAGGCTTTGGCCAATTGCACGCAACAGTGTTACATGATGAAATATTTCCATGCAGATTTCGGGAGTCACTCCAGATTGGCGCGGTTCATTGCAGGAGATCCATGGTCAAAACGAACGCATCATGCACTGATCCTGAACACGTTGCCGGGTGTGGAGATGGATTAGAGCCCCGTTTTCCCCCAACCCCAGCCATGTCCCGATCAAATTCCCACCATTCTCCTCTCCAAAGTGGCTTAACCATTAATCTTTTAACCCAAAGAAGCAAACCATGCCAATTATCGGACTCCAAGTTCTTGAAAAATGATGCGTTTATGAAGCATCGTGGCGTTGCTGATGGATCCCGTTTGCAGTGTTATTAAACACCCCATAAAACTATCCGGGACAGTGGCATTTTGTGTATGTTTCTTATTGCTGCCTGTGAGCAGTAGAGCATTTTAATGAAACATTTCGCACCCACCCAGCGCCGCGACACACCGCTGCGCTTTTACACCCCTAACATCCACCACAAATCTTCCCGCACTGTGGTAAAGTGCAGCTAGTGAACTGGCTGTCCGGCGGTAAACCAAGGTAAATCCGACCATACAATTAAGGCTTAAAAGGGAAAAGGAGCTAAAGCGATCCAGGACTGAAGAGCTGCAGGAAGGACCCTCTGCCCACGTTGCACTAGCCGCCTCGACTGGGACTTTGTACAACATAAGAAACTTTGCAAAGTTATGAACTGTAAACGTACTTTCCATGGGAAGGGGGGGGGGGCTTTCCACGTAGCACCAAACAGGGAGCAAATACAGTGGAATGAGCACCATCTGCGTTATAACCAGCTCAGCGGACCATCTCAGCAATCCGTCCCAGATATGAATTCCAGCCGCGATATTGCCGATCGCCGCTGCGCCGAGGCGCACTTGGGGACCGCGAGCGCCGCAGCACTTTCCCGAGCAGGCGGCGGAGCACCGAGTCAGTCCCTCTCAGCCGACTTACCTGCGCTCAGATTTGCTCTTCATACTTTGCCGATGTCCTCTCCCTCTTTCCCCTCCACTTGTAGAGGAACCGCCGACCTTTACCGATCCGTTTGTTTATTAGACCGCTGAAGTGCGGGTTGCTGCTATGAAAAGGAAAACGCTGGTATGCCACTAAGGGGAATTCTTTCGCGTGCACCTCTCCCTCCCTCACCACCCTCCCACCCTTTCTATGTCGCCGTCACCGTCCTCTCCCTTCCTCTCCCTGTCACCCACTTCTCTCTCTACCCCCCCTACCCCCGTTTACGCAAAAGCTAAATTCTCCGGGTTGTTGTTTCCTCTCTCGCCATGTCGACAACTTTTTATCCTTGTTTTAAGTCGGTGTGACGTCTACCAGCGTGGAGGGGGGCAGAAAGAGAAAAGGGGGAATCAAAAAATTACACAACCCACACTCTCTCACACCCTCAGACACTGTGTGTACACTGACACACACATACACAGTAACCTATATAGTCTGGGACTATAGCCAGAATGACAACATGAGATTGCACTGCTACATGTCATATTGGCCTAAATAATTACAGAAATGCCGAACTTTTCTAAAGCACATCGCCTCATAATGACCTCAGCATTTTCTCACAGATGGCGAAGATGGTGTTACTGTTAACTGACTGAAGCAAATGTGCAGAGATTATTGCTTCTTTAACGATATCATGCTGAAAACGGAACAACACGCCACTTTTTGGCGCTGGTGAATAATCGACCTGACGGTGCTCAAACGAGAAAAGTTCAACTTTAATGGCCAATTTTTAAAACAAAAAAATCACCTCAAAGATTTTCAACGTGCTTCTGGTGGCATTCATGACAAATGACTAGGTAAATTATGGTTACGCACTCCAGCGAGATTGTCAACCACGTACCCCCCACCCCAAAAAAACGGTACAATTCTGAATGTTGATAAGCGGACTCACTCAACAAATGTCCCCCCGGGAGCAAGATTAAAACGCCACACTTAACTGAAAATAGAATAAATATAGACATTTTTAACTAAAAATAAATCAACATATTTCCGCAGGGACAGGAAACATAGAAATCAGCCAAGTTCCTTCATATTAGGAGGTCAAACCTGAATACGAAAAACATAAACGTATTAATAACCTACACAATTTACATTCCTGGTAAGTTATATGAGTACAATACCTAAAAGAATATAGACCTATACAATATATACTTTCCTATTGAACAACCTGCATGCTGCAGTGCAATCAGACCATTGCAGTATCCAGCCAGCTTCTACACACTCTCACCCAGTACAGGGTAACACAGTGGTAAAAGCACCCTGCAGGGGATGCCAATCCAGGAGAAACCCATGTAATGCTGCAGTGGGCACGCAAAGACATGGAGCAGAAGCGAGATTACAACTTCTAGAGATGTGAGACAAGAGCCACAACTGCAACACACATGGCTGCATATTTGAAAGAAGCACCTACCCAGGAAAAGAAAGACACTGAGATTTCCCACAATTCAGTTAGGCATCCTGTTTATGGGTTGCCATTGCCTGGATTTGCATGTAATTTGTAGGACCTGCTATAGATTATTATTATCATTATTATTATTACCACTACTTTTTGTGGCCTAACAGCTGCTTGTAACACAGACTGACAGACTGGCGACTCTCTGAAATAGTTTCCCAGTAGGTGGTAATTCCATGCAGACAATTATATCTGCATATATAATCCATCCATGCATCCTCTAACCATATCCAGAGCAGGTTCAGGGGCTTGCAGACGTGCACTACCATTTTGACATAAATACCTGTGTCATCTCCTGTCACTAGTGTGGTTTCCTCCCTATAAACTCCCCCTTCTCTGAGCCAAGTATAAAAAAGCTCATTTAAATCCAGAACTGATACTGCTTTTAAACTATTCTCAGCCATGAGTATCAAATATAAAGCCTAAATAAAGTAGCTCTGATATAGCTGCAGCATTAACACATTTAGAGATATTTCCTAAAAGAAACAGACTCACGTAATCGTTGTGCCCTTTGCGCCAGAATAAACGGCCTCAAACAACAGCGAGTCATGAATTAGAGACTTTGGGTCATTTTTGTGGTGGCGTGCAGCAGATTCCCTTAACCAGCCTGTTCTAGCGTGGTTTCTAAAGCCACAGCTTAAGGCTGTGTTTAGCTGTGTGAATACAGGCGGTTTACTGGCGTGTCTGTCCATATGAGCGGTTTGTTATCCGTATCGCATCACTGCTGTGACTAATTTCATAACAGGTCGGGGCAGTTCCCTCCTCAGGGGCTATTATTTCACCCTCGATGTGCCCCTCCTGTTTTGTAGGGTTTAAAAATGATGGAAAGGTGCCAGATTAAAACGAAATAACCCTAACAGGAAGGTAGAAAAGATAAGGTCTCCTAAAATTCGACATACAAAAAATGTAAAATGCGTCCAGCCTTCTTGTAACTCCAGCCCCACGTGAGAGTCGGCGAGGGGAGGGATATTTAAAGGGGCAGATTAAGGCAATATTTGTCGGAATCAAAGTGATATTACTGTCGGTGGATAAAATGTGGAGAATGCATGTTCATACGTGTGTAAGCGAAAATGAGAGTCCAGGATTAGGCGGGACAGCGATACGCCACAGCCTGCAAAAGACTCAGACCATAAACGGGGGCGGGATGGATAGCTGGGGAGGGGGGCGTGGATCCAGTGCGTGAAAGAAGATGGGGCTGCTGCTTCTGAATGCGGGAATAACAAAAGCGGTAGTAAAACCCTAATTGGGTAATTTCACTGCTGTTCTCATACTTCTACACGCTGAATATCTTTAGCATTAGCCTTCTTCGGTGTATAGCTGCGTAGGCTTAGGCAACAATGATTCTGTCATGCCAATAGCTCTATTTGGATTTTAATTAATGAGAGAGGAAGGAAAGCACGAAGGACGACAATGGCGGACCAGGGAGAGGGGGGCGTACTGATGTGGATGGCGCGGGCATTTTGTGACTGCATGATGCCAGTTGGATGTCTAATGAATTTGTTCCAATTAGCGCAGTGTACAATACTTTGATTTCACGTGGTGTAGTGGGGTCAGTTCACCGAGCTGTAATACGATCCAGTCTAGTCTAATATATGAAGCTACCCAACATTGGTTAAAGGAAAAAAAAACTATGAATTAAAATTAAAAATAATACTAGCCCACCCTGGGCGGTGACTGTGGGAAGGTGTCATCATTTTCTAAAAGCATAACGAACCGGAATGCTACGGTTTCATCCAAATACGGAATAAATGTAAATCTTCATGACTGTCAGAGAATATTAGTAGGCACGGTATAATACCACACTTATTTAAATGCTCCACAGAAATAAACTACTCGAGGGCGTAAGCTCGAAAAGGGCCTGTGTGCAAGATCCCGAAATCAAAGTGCAAACTGGGCCTGCTACCGTCGCCGGCGGGTATAAGCGCTCTCCGGGCGTATTCACACATTTTTAGTTCACATTTCTGAGAGAGAACTAATCTGAGAGCTTATCGAATAATTTAAAACAGCAATATGAGCACATTTCACCATGCAAACATTCCTTTTCATATTAAGTTGTAATGCCACAGTTAATAAATCCCAGTTGTAATAGTGTTGGTTACAAACGAGTAATGACAATAAAAATGTGTCAAAATTTGACATGCAATCATTTTATTTATTATTTTTAATAGTTTGGTATATAGCCTATGACTATTTCCCTAAATCCCAGTAGCTTCAGTCTGATGGACGCGGTGATTGACATCAGGTCCCTAAAGTCAGACCCGGACATAGAAAACCTATAGACAGCTTCCGCTCCATAGCGCCCCCTGCCTCTAGACTGTCGCTGCATCGTTGGCGTTTTTCTTTCAAGTCGCCGCATTTATCTAAAGCGACAAATGCAGATTACGTTGGTTCATTTTACACGTTTAAACAGCTGGACCCTCGCCCCACAGCTCAGCGTATTTGTGTCACTGTGTTGGCTAAACAACAGTAAAACAGAAAAAAGCACCGGCAATCTGAGGACAAACACTGATCCTTTGTGTGAGTTGAGAAACCGATCCCGGGCAGTTTTTCTGTGAAAAAAGAGGAGGAAGAAGAAAAGATACTGCTGGAGATTGTTTTAATGCAATGAACTTTCCGTTAACTGAGATCAAAATACCTCAACTCATTAGGGTTGTGGAAGTCATAAATACAAAAAGAAATGAACAATGTTATGTTATTATATTACATATAACTCACGTAAGAATATTTAAAAATATTGGGTGCAGTTTATAATCTAACAATGAAATCACATTGTCAAGAACCCGAGCTATCTAAATCCAAAGATATTTGTGCGGTTTTAAACCTATTTTCCACAGTATTGTAACCACGGCTCCAGGAATCATTCAACTTTCCGGGGAAAAAATTAAACCGACTGGAAGAGATTTTCACTGAATCAAAATGGGCCAACAAATTCTCGTTTTCCTGAGTGGTTATGAGTCCAGAGTCGATGGTACCAGACATGTTCTCCAACTTCTGTACAGGAACATCTCTCAGCCCAGAACTTACTGGAAGGAGAGCCAGATTAGGAGGCGCCATGTCAAATACTTTACACCACCGATGGCCTCGTTATTTTCCAGCTCTGTTGCTTTCAAGCAGTTCACTAAACATGGATCGAGCACGTTCAAGTCACAGTGCTGCAGTACAAATCAACTTAGTTTCAATAACCTAGCACTAACTGATAAGCTTCTCATTCCGTGTGTTAATTTCAGAGGTCATAGTAATTTGACTAATTCATGCCACTGATAAACTCCAGATAATCGGTCAACAGGAAAACTTGTATAATTACATCCGGAAAAAACCGTAATAGACTCTAGGGGATAGGCCACTAATAATCTGGGGATAAGACATGTACAATAAATTAGGATACAACAGCAGAAGGATGCTGCACTTGCACAGAGCAGAGCGGATCATGCTGTACATCGACTAACAGGTGTTATGCCGAAAAAGGCATCCCTGCCGTAGAATACATGCCGGTGTTCTGACGAGTTGAGCTTTTAGGGGTGTTTTGGGGGTTAGGGTTTTACGGGTTTCTTGGGGATTAGGGTTAGGGCTATCGATTAGCACTACGGTAGCCTAACTCGACAAAGTACCTCAACTCGTTTCAGATCAGCGACCAATCGGTCATTTAGAGACAGGCATGCATTATACGCAGGGATGCCTCTTTCGGCATAACACCGGGAAGCAAAGACGATTTGCGGAGGAGAAAACACGCGAGGGCAGTATTTGACCTGCCCGATACCGAACTGTGCCTTACGGCGTGTTCACTCAAAATGGACGGAAAAATACCCCAAATGCTTTATCTGTCATCCTCGTTTCCATTCCTGTTAAGCATGCTGGATTCATTCTACGCAGCCTGACGGTGTTCCTTCCGTTACGACCCCACCGAGTCTCGCAAAACGGCCCAGGGAGAGTGGTTTGTATGTGAATGAGAGCGAGCTCACCTCGGCGAGGGTAGCGCAGCGATACCTTGGAAGGGGGATGCGGTTTAAACATTCCCACTAGCCGGCCGTCCGCGCCAAGCTGGAACGCGGGGTGCTGAAAAGATCATCTCCCCTGTTTTTCGCAATGAGCCAGCCATTCTCCTCCAAACACGTGGTTTGCTTTGCTTGGAAGAGAGATTTCATCTGCTGGCATCCCTCTTGAGTTTACTTTAGTATGTAGAGCTTGGTCTGATTTCAGCATTCTCTGTACCAAGAATATGTTCTGAGAGTCATCTTGTTTAATGATGGCTAAAAGACTTGCTATGCATATTCACTGACACACAGACACACTAACTAACTAAATAAATATATATATAACAGGCTTTAATCTGTGTGATTAAGGCATGGAACAGTCAGCTCCTGAAATTAACAAAAAATAAGGCAATTACATGTAACACTGAAAGTCATGGTGTTTTAGACACTATTGTTGAGTGAATGAATGCCATACATGGAATCTCCTTCAAAATCTGCTTTTTAAAACAAGAAATTGAACTGCGGAGGAAATCGGAGCACCCGGAATAAACCAGCATGGGAAAAACATGGAAACTCCGCATGCCCTGCAGTAATGGTGTGAGGCAGCACCGTCATTCTCAGTGAAGTGAGCAGGGGGAATTCTGGGAGACGATGGCCAGACACAGGTACAGTCTCTCTCTCTGTCTGCCTCATCTGTTTATGTGTCACTGCCAGGAAGAAAAACTCAACCCTTTTCCATCTGCCTGCCTGCCCTCTCCCCCGCTCTCTCTGAGAGAATATGAATTCAGGTCACACTCTCTGCTGAACATAGCAGGCATAGCTGAGAGCAGGACCGTGGCCAGCACTGCTGATGTAGTGCACACTTCTCTGGCTTTGAGGCGGCGTGGAGCGCGAAGGGCCATCCACTGGCGGGGGGGGGGGGGGGGGGAGCAGGCACACGGTGGTAAATGGGCCCATTCAAAAGCAGCGACAGCAGACAAGATTCATCTGCAGGCTTCCTGATCGCTGTAGGGGAAAGTGACAAAAAATGACGTTGGAGACAGAGAGGAAGCTACTGGGCTCAGGGACCATTTTTAAAAAAAAAAAAAAAAAAGGGCACAGATTCAGAGCTGCTATTGTGTTTCTGGTTGAGCCCTGAGCAGCGATTTGCACGTGAGGGGGGGCAGCATGGCGTATGCAGAAACACGGCCTGTCTGCAGCCATGCATTTACCAAAAACTGGCCTGGCTCTGCCTGACACAACCCAATGCCAATTGCCACTCAGCCCGTTACAAAAGTGGATTGGTCAAGGGTGGTCAATGCTGAGCACGGCAAGTGCTGATGGGAGGGCGGGCGGGCAGGGGGGCACAGGAGGAGCACACTGAGGCTGTTTAGTGAGAAATTCCAGAACCTCCCGTCATTGTCTTGGTGGCTTGGGCACGACGGTCATGCCACTGGGTTATTTTTAACCAGGTGGGAGGGACAAACAAAACAGGACAGCTACAGAGGCCTGTTTGAGGAGGGGTCACGGTCTCCTAGCGACAATTCAGGCACGATTGCCACAGGGCATCCCCTCAAAGCAGACAATGCCTCCCCACACACTGTTAACTAGTCTTACTTGGAAACTCTACATATAAATATCATATCATGTAATGGCTTAACTTTCCTTCCTTTGGTGTTAAGCCCCCCACCCCCACCTTTAATCTCCTGCCCTCTGGCTATAAACAATTTAAAAAGAATGGAATGAAGGCTGTCTTTGTACAGGAGAAGGGAGGCAAAAGGACAGAGGAGCAGAGTAAAGAGAGATGAGGACCAGACAGGCAGGGAGTCCTGGGGGAGGGAGACCAGAGAGGCAGGGAGTCCTGAGGAAGGAAGACCAGAGAGGCAGGGAGTCCTAGGGGAGGGTGGGGCGGACTGGTGGAGGGGCAGGGAGTCCGGGTGGTGGGGGGACATGACAACCATCTGTGACATGGACCAGGTAACAAAGGCATTTTAGAAGCAGCTTTTATCTTTGTCATCTGTTATCCCCAAATCTGCATTGTCCTGTAGATGAGCCTGCACTTATAATCTGCTGCCACAGCCCATTCTGAACACTGGGGGCTCATCTGACTGGTCCCAACTGGCCCATTTACAGCCTCATGTGGAGGGGGTGGAAAATACGGCCACCTCCAGCCGGGTTTCCAAAAAGCTTAGAGCTGCTTAGCCAGCTTTTTAATGGCACTCTCGCCCCCCCCAAAACATAAACTGCCCCAGCCTGGGTCACAGTGACTCACGTCCTGTCCACTACATCGCTCCCCCAGGCGTTTGGGGGGGGGGGGGGGGGATCTCCAGTTCCGGATCCAAGTTCCGCTTTCCTGTTTCCATTAAGCGCCTACCCCCCCCGCCCCCCTCTCAGGGCAGTCCCCATAAAGCTATGTGCTGTCTGATAAAGCAGCAACTCAAACAAGATGACCACCGGGTCCACAAACACACAGCTAAGCCGTTCAAAGTAATTAAAGACGAAAACTGACTTAATTATTGTCACTCAGAGGCATCAGGACGGGCAACAAATTCGCTGCCAGTGTTTGTTCACGTTGCATTCAAAACCAACAGCAGATATTTATAACACCAAATGAGAGCAGCTGGTTTAAATACTTTATTATAAAAATCGATACAGCAGAATGGGGCGGGGGGGGAAGTATCCTTGGCTTTCTGGGGCGTTTTGCCGGTGCTCCTTCTTCAGAAGCCATCCAGGTTGCTCCTGGACTCTCTGATTTCTGCCAGGGCCCCCAGCACCTCGTCCACGGCCCGTTGGCCAAGCTGCAGGCCCCCCCGGGTCCGCACACTCGCCGTCCCGCTGGTGGCCTCCTTCTCCCCCACCACTGATGGCCCCCAAGGGAAGAGAGACGTAGGAAACACATGGGTGAGTGTGGAATGGAACGCGTGCTGCCGTGGGGCTGCGTCTGCCCCCCGCCCTCACCTAGTATGTAGTTGTACTGCGCGAGCTGAGCAGAGCGGATCTTCTTATTTAAGGTGGCCCCATGGTCACCATCCATGTCTGTGATGAAGCCAGACTCACGGAACCTCCTTACCACCTTAAGGAGACCAGGACAGAGTATGAGTACGGCTCATAAACAAGTGCCGGCATGTGCACGCACACACTACCTCCGTCCGCTGGCTGACCTGCTGTGCGTACTCCTCCACGTGACTCCCCACTGGTAACACCATGACCTGTGCTGGGGAGAGCCACAGGGGCCTGAGGGCGGCAATGGGGAGCAGGGCGAGGAGACCTATGTTACGGAGGAATGGCTTGGGTGGGGGTCACACACACACACACACACACACACACACACACAGACAGACAAGCCTGGCTGACAGTGACTCACCATCGCCCCCCGAAGTGCTCAGCCAGGATGGCGATCATGCGCTCCAGAGAGCCCAGCACGGCTCTGTGGATCAGCACCGGCCTGCACACCACTCCGTCTGCACTGGACACACCCCCCTCACAGCTCTCAGTAAGTAGCAGATCCCCCAGGGGACGCAGAGGCCGGCGGAATTGCAGTCACACACTGACCTCACGTACTGCAACTGGAACCTGATCGGCAGCTGGAAGTCTAACTGGATGGTGGCGCACTGGTGCTGTCGCCCAGTGGCATCGCGGATCTGGATGTCAACCTGGGCCAACAGAGGATATTGATGCTGATGTGCGGGTCTCCCCTAACCCAACCCCCTGGTACCGCCCCCATCCTATCCCCTCCCCCCAGCACAGCCCCCCCCCGTCCTCACCTTGGGCCCATAGAAGGCCCCATCCCCGGGGTTCACGTCCCACGGCTCCCCAAACTGCTGCAGGCTTTTCTCCAGTTGCTGGGGCCCCAAAAGAAAAGAGAGAGAGAGACAAAAGGGAAGGTCAGAGGTGGGGTCACTGCTCTGTGTGCGGCAGCCGGGGGGAGGGGCGGGGGGGGGGTTCAAGGGAGGGGGGCTCTTCCTCCTCATCCGGGAATCTCTCAGGATGACGCAGCAGTGAGAAAAAGGGACACGTTAGGTGATTGGCAGCCCGCGTGATATGTGGGGATGGGGGGGGGGGGGGGCACGGCCTCACCTGCTCGGCGCTGCCCCACAGAGGGGCGTCTCCCAGGAAGGACGGAGGGCGCGTGGACAGCAGGCAGCGGAAGGAGAAGCCAAACACTGTGTAGACGCTGCGCACAAACTCCAGACAGGAAGTGATCTCGCCCTCTAGCTGCCAACACGATAAGAGAGAGTGACGGCACAGGCAGGCAGCATGGACGACACGCTGGTGCCATGCTTAGGGACCGTTTCCTGAACAAGCGAAACACCTACGGCCTAAAATCACACCTCAGCTATTTAATCAGCTGGAGAGGCAGCAGGCCAGGGTGAAGGTCCAACAGCAGCGTTCCGCAGCCCGGCCAGGAGATGCTACCTACCGCCCTCCCCAGCGATGGGGGGATGGCAAATCAGATGACAGGGTTCCAGAGGCTCACGCAGCTGTCCCAAAACTGCAGAACCAACCCAGCTGACCGACGGGTCACATTTGACAAAGGGGAGGTGGGCTGGTTAAACTTCTATGACAAGAGGACATAATGGGGAGGGCAGGACTACAAGGTGGCCTGCTATCCAATCACATGCCAGGAAGGCTATCCCTGGGGAGGACTTGAATGGCTGAGCCCACACGGATTTCACGGTCCACTTTCGACTACTGGAATAATGAAACACATCTTGGGGGACCTGAAGGCAGCGAGCCTCCCCAGTCAGAGGCCATCTGCACCCCCGCTCCTAAACAAATACAGGTGCTGGCTATGAGGGGAGGAGGGGCGTACCTGCTCGGGGGTGCAGAAGATGTGGGCGTCGTCCTGGCAGAAGCGGCGGACCCTGGTCAGGCCCGTGAGCGCCCCCGAGTGTTCATTGCGATGCAGTGCACCGAAGTCTGCCCAGCGTAAGGGCAGCTCCCGCCAGGAGCGAACCCGCTGCTCAAACATGACACTGGGGGGGGAAGCATTTTATTGGTGGCATCATGTCATCCTGCCCAGGTACCACAGCAACCTAGACTGCACCCGCAAGCCTGGTCGGTTCTCACCAGTGGGCGGGGCAGTTCATCGGCTTGAGGGCGTAGGTGTGCGGGGGGCACTGCACCAAGAACATGTTCTCGCTGTAGTGCTCCCAGTGGCCAGAGCGCTTCCATAATGTGGTGTTGTACAGGGTAGGGGTCACGACCTCACTGAAGCCACGCCTCCGGTACTCACTCTAAATGGAAAGGAGGACAGGAGGAAGTGGGGCAAAGGGGAGGGGGGCAGGAAGGAGGAGAGGGATGAGGACGACAGTCACACAAAGCTGAGAGTTAGTGATGCTGGACTGAGACTCTGTGCGTGTACATGCGTGTACGTGCACATGCGTGTGTGTATAAGTGTCTCCGGTACCTTAATGAAGTCTGTGAGCGTGTTGTAGATGTGAGCCCCCTTCGGGAAGAAGAAGCAGCTACCGGGACTGACGTCATTGAAGAAGAACAGCTCCTGGTCCTGGGAGACATGGAGTCAGCTGTAGACGGACAGATGGGAATAAAGTGATGGTCGTCATGGCGACGGCACCTCACCCTGCCGATGCGCCTGTGGTCCCGGCGGTGAGCTTCCTCCAGCTCTCTTTCCCACTCCTCCTTTTCTCTGTGACCCGGGAAGGACACCCCCAGCACCCTTGACATGCCACCCGGGGGAGAGCTCTCCATAGCCAACGCCGACACCTGTGGGTGCATTAGGCAGAGGCGTGAATCCCCTTGCAAAGCTTCTCGTGGATGCAGGCGGACGGGAGCTTCCCTGACTCACCTGCAGCAGCTTGAACAGCTTGAGGTAGCCGGTGTGAGGGAGGAGAGGCCCAGCGCAAAGCCCTACAGCATCGCCACACCTACGGTAACGGGCCAGAGACGGTGACAGAAAGACAGGTCACATGATTAGCAGGGGGCACTTCACTCAAGTCAACAAGGCAATGAGAGGAAGGGAATTCGCCGGGAGGCCCAGAAACACCACAGGGTGAAGGTGACGTCTCCTCATGAGCAAACGTGCATCTCACCAACTGTTCACTTCAACTTATCACCTCAGAACATCATGCAAATATTTACTAGGTAGCTTCTTTACCAGCTTCAGCTTCTAGGGTTACAGATCACCTTTTAAACTTGAGTATCCCCTCATTACAGAGTCTGTCAAAACCACTACTGGAACAGGGACGTTACATAAGCTCAAACCTTTCCAGATGTTTCCGGAACCTCCCACTGCACAATAAGCAGACAATTTGTTCTTTTTTTTGCTAAACATTTCATAAGAAGCACAAATTACTGACTGGGAAGTGAAACTGAGGTCTTAAAGATTGTTTGGCAATTATGTTTCCAGGCAACATGTGGGGACTTTTTGTACAGAGCAATCGAGGATATCCGGGATTCCAACCAACAACCATCAGGTGCCCTTAACCACCAGCCAGTGTCATATTACTACTGGCACAGTAAAAACTGTCTTTCCATACTCTGAGTCTAAGGGCTGGGGGTGCTTTCAATGGCAGGGGTCTTTTAGTTGCAGTTCACCAGCAGAAGTGAGTGTAAATGAAAGGAACATGCGGTGATACACTGGCTAAGTGATATGAGAAGCAATGCATTGTGGGACAGACCTGTAGACAGTTACAGTTGGACTGATCAGCCGCTCTTCAATCAGCTGCAGCCTCGGTGAGCTGTCCTGCGTGAGCCAACATACACATTGTAACAGTTTGAATGATCGAGAGCCACAAGAGAACAAGAAACCGAGTGGAAAGTCAGGGCGCGCGCTGCCACCCTGAAGCCAACTCATATACAGACAGTGTTTGGCAGGAAGTGCCTTTGAAATGTTTGCCAATGGTTACTGGAGAAAAAAAAAAACGTATAGCAATACTGCCATCTAGTGGTTTGATTAGAGCGTCAATCTAACTGGCAATGACGGCCATGCATGGATTAGAGGGCTAATAGGTGACTTGTGGGGGTTATGCGATGGTCCCTCTCTCTGCCTTTCTGTCTCTGACACACACACACACACACACACACACACACACACACCTGATGACTTATCCAGCAGGTTGGCAGCACAGAGGATCAGACGGGGGACTGACACAGAAACAGAGGCAAGCAGAAGACATCCGTACCTTGAAAAGTTCCTTCAGCTGATGGGTGCTGAGCTGCAGTCTGGTGAAGGGGAGTCTGAGGGCAGCCATTCGGCTGCATTTCTCTGCCACTTCATCCAGAGGAAGGAGGCTGAGCGAGAGCCAGCAAAGAGAAAGCATGAGAACGCAGAGGGAGACGGCACCCACGATGTCAAAAGAACAGGTTTTTATATATAAACACATAACACACAAAGTGTGTGTGTGTGTGTGTGTGTGTGTATGCATATGAGTGTCCCACCCTGTGTGCTAAGCTTCCTAGAATAGGCCAAAGGTCGTCTTCATAGATAACTGCTTTTTCCCCCATAAGCCTTGTTTACAACTCCATAAACAATGGCTGACAAAGGTAGCAGCTATCAACAGCCCCTCACCAGCTTGTCAGACTGAACTCTAACACTGACCATGAATGGAGGATCCCTGCCTTGCCTGCGTGACCCACAGACATTGTATACTCAAGGGGTGACTCCAGCACCAAAATCCAGGGGTGTCGCTTACCCCTCTGCTAGGTGGTAATCGCAGTAGAAGCTGCTCTCAGACGTTCCCTCCCAACACACTTCCGCCCCAAACAGCTGCTCCAGCACCGCTGCTAGGACACACGCTCCGGAACGCCACAGCACCTGGGAACCAGACAGGGACGGAACACGCCAGGTTACCACCGGGCCACCGGAAGTCGGCATGAGGAGATCCTCTAACTCCTGTCATATGCAGGAAATGAACGAAACAATTACACTGCAGCATGTAATAAAGAGAAAACATCTAATTTAGAGAAACCGTAAGCTTATTGCTGTGGAGGGAACATGAGCACTGTACCGGGGATGCCTCAACAAGCCTCTCAGGCCAAGTTCAAATACTAAAGAAGTGGGCAATTAATAAGCCAGAAGAAGAATCCAAAAAACTATCCCATTACCCAAGGCCGACCCTGACATCACGGGGGCAGGGGGTTGGGAGGCTTGGTGGACCCTGACGTCATGGGGGGGGTGGGATGGGGGGCGGACACACACGTGAAGACAACAGGGGAGGCGCAATATTCCCGGGAGGAGCAGCACAGTTTCAGTGCCAGCGGGCACAGAGCCACCTCCAGTGTGAGCAACGAGGGAAAACTGGCATAAAAATCACTGCTATTAGCAAAGGCGCATTAGCATGGCCTGACAGCTCACTACAATGGTGTAGTTGTTTAGCAGGGGTTGGCAGGGCAGCGATGAAAAAATAATGTTGGCCAGAGAGGACATAGGACAGAGAAGGTAATAGCTTTTGCCTGGGGTTGGTGAGGGGGGCGGGAAATGCACCGGGGTAAGCTGTGCCGTTCCTGGCTAATACGTCACCAGAGGCATTTATGGAAAAGAAATAACGGCATAGAATGTGAAATCACCAGAGAACCTAACCAGCCTGAAATCACTGGATGGATGGATATTTTAAAGTACTGGCTGCACACCAAAGCTTTAGGAGGTGGGACTGTATAACGGAGCCTTGGACCACAGCCAATGTTTTGCAGGTGACTTGCAGCCTTTTGCCCTCCACTTCCCCCTTTGGGAGAGGTACGGAGACCGGCTGCGGCACGGGGCTGCTCACCTGCCGACCTTCAGCATTGTCATAGCCGAGCAGATGCAGCTCACAGTCTCCCTCCAGGGGGCGATGCAGCTCCCAGAGTTCTCCATTCACCCTGCCAACCACAGCACCCTTTACCCTGTTAAGACACAGGTGGGGGGGGGGGATGACCAACCATAAACTTGTGGGGGGAAAAAAACAAATCAAAACTTAAAAAAAAAACCTAATCATCCCCACCACCATCCGATCTGAAAATTATTGCCCCAACTGACAGACAACCTCATCCATTTTTACTGGAGTGGGATTTCTGGGTATAATTGCTCTTAACCATCTCGCTACCCACTGGCCAATAACGAGTCAACCAAACAATCAAAAAGAAGATAAAAATCCAGGAGAAGAATAACAAAGATGGCTGTGTGAAGAGGTTAACCCTGAAGCAGCAGAATGGGGCTCTGAGGTATAAACACAACAAAAAGAGTTATGAAGCTATTTCCCTGCCGTCTCTGGGGTAATACCGCGCTCTCTCTGCAACCAGCAGGGGCGTCGTGATTCCGGCTGTCCCCTTCACAATGCTCCCATCCTGCAGCTGGACTGAGAGACCCTCTCCCTTTTCCCCCACCGCCCTGTCCTCCTGGCTCTCCCAGAGGGCCTCAAAACGCCGCAGGCGTTCCAATATCCCAGGCTGTGCTGGCTGAGGAAGGAGTGAGCAAAGGTGGAAAGGAGGAGAGGAGAGGACAGCACATTACATAAAGTTTAAACCAAATAACTACAATTACATTAGTAATGTGAATCCATCCTGACTCGTTATAGTGAACCTTCTGTTCAATAGGAATGACATCATACACTTTAAACTATGATTTTAACGCCGGCAAAACCGTAAAAATACAAAGTTAATAAATACTATTGATAATAATAATTAAGTATTATGCATTATAAAGACATCCTATCTACTGCCTATTTAACACGCACGTGGTTTCACAAGCTTTTCCAAGCTTCTGATACCACGGCTGACGTTGAAGTTACCAGAATGAGTTTATTAAGTATTCATTAAACCGAAGGTCAATTATGTCAGAACAGCTCTCAAATTATGATAGACACAAAAGGAACCAATTAAGGTGGCTAATTAACTTATCCGAGTAATAACGCACACCTTACAATACCGCCTGCAGGACCAAAGAACGGGAAACGCCTTAGTCCGATACACAGACCAGCCCTTGAAGATAATATCCAACATCCCGACTGCTGCGCTTACAACAGCACAGTCATGACAGCCACTCCACACTTATTCCCCTTGTCTGCTCTCTAGCAAGCCGCCATGACACCGGAATCACAAGAGAAAGACGCAGACTGGAGCTGATTGGCTACACGCAGGTGGGCGGAGACCAGGCTGTGTAGGAACTCGCGCGCGCCCCAAGCCATTTCCGCGGATTTGCGGAGCAACTGCAAGCTTGTGTGTGCAGCTCAAGCTTTCCAACACACAGCGAATGTGCACTATTGCCCCGCCAAATGCGACGCCTTTCTGCGGGGGCCAGCACCGTTGTGCTGCTCTGTCACCACTAGGCTCGACACATATGTGACAGTATCGGCGAATCAGAAATGGGGCCGCAAGAGGGCGAGTGCATATACTGCTGCTGTACAAGGAGCAGATCTATTAACTACAGTGGATCCTGCAGATGTCTCTTTGTGCCACCACACGCATGCTACTGGTGTGTTTTCCTAAGCTTTATTGAGGTAAATATTCAAGGGTAATGTACACATCACACATGGACGACATCAGTGCGCAGAACGATTAGGTTCACTACGATCTTATCTATTGGGCATGTATTGATCCGTGCCTATTTGCATTGCAGTGTAACCCGTTAGACGGCTGCAATTTAGCAAGAGCAAACAAGTTGCAACGTTGCCCAAGGCTGCTGGACAAGTCTCCGTGGCTAATTTCCAAACCCCTTATATACATTTATATAAAAATGTAACACTCCCTACGCATTTTGTTGCCGGGTTGCCGCACTACAAGAATCACGTCGTTTACGAAATCCCAATTTTATTTCTTATTTCACACCACTTTGCATTTGGCTGTAGCATAGCTGTCCGCGATATCAAGGCAGTGAGGTGGCTCGGTAGTAGCGGCGATTTTAATTGGCAACAGAAGCGCAAATATTGCGCTTTCCGCTTAAATAATAAAGCCGCATATTAAGATAATGGTCAGTCGTCAGGGATTCAACTAACGCGCAAATATCGAGCGCAGCACAATAAATAATCATTAGTAATAATAAACCAGACAATCTAGAACAGATAGCTGTTATTCAACTACACACATACGGAGCCCCAAAGCCAGAGCGAAGCCCGACTAGCGGCTGCTCGGTCTGCTTTGTAATGGTCGCCCGCCGCGGCTCGCTGCTCTCGCAGAATACAGACAGAACTTCTCTTTAACCCGAGACTGAAAATCTTTCAGTGATTGACGTCTTTGGAAGATGCCATTAACTCACCCCTACTGCAAAATAACATTAAATTATGCCGATTTTATATTAGAAATGCATTCGTATCTAACAGTTAAATACAAATATTTGGATCTATGTTTATGGCGGACAAAGTTATTAGTTTAATAAAAATGATACAAGCCCATGGCCATTACGGCCTTCTTAATATTACTTGAAGGCTGAGTTCCATCGTAACCGATACTTCTAAATTTAACCGCAATTACGTTTCAGTTTTTTCTTCGTGATCATACAGTAAAAACATGCAGAAGACACGAATGAAGGCTACTACTGGCTAATCCACGGTACACAACGCACACAGGACACAGAAACGCGACTGCCATCTCCAGCTACAGTACACTGGTGACTTGGAGTGCAACAGTGACGTCAGCAAGGTCCCCCTACCTCTCACTCCAATAGCCACATTCACTCATTTCACAGGGAACATAAATCAATGTTCAGAACTGATTGAGAAATTTAATAAGATAACACATTTATGCCCAAAGCCTAGAATGGAGTACCCAGTTTATACAGAAGACTAGTAGTTCACTTTCTGGACTGTTGGGGTGGGAATTTGTTTTAGTGGGATTATAATTTAGTGTTTGTATGCGTATGTTCACACAATCACCCTACGTTAGGTACTACAGCAACCAAATATGCTTTCTGTTTAAAACAACATGACCCCAACCTAATACACTGTTAACCAAGAATTGTGGCAGGTTTAAAATTTATGCATTTCAAGTTCATTGCAACTTAGTATTACAATTAAAATCAGTAAGACCTTAAAAATTCTCGGTGATAACGTGAAGAATCGAGAGCTGATAAGGATTACAGAATTACAGAAAACCTAAAATCACTTGGAGTTCTGCCATGTCAGTCTAGGCTGTGACCTGTTTTAATCATAACTGCAAAAAATGTGCAGGACATTTGTTGCTTTCCAGACGGTCGGCATTGTCTGGTAAGAGTCTGCACACACAATGTGAAAGCTTAGATGTTCATACATAATCATTCATATGTAAAGACCTGGGGACGGCTTCATCACAGTCCATATGAAACACCCAGTACACATCAGAACTTTTTCAGATATGGAGGGGGGCAGGGGGTAAACAAAAAACAGGGGGGGAAAGAACATTGTCTGGTAGGATCACAGGCAGCAGTTTTACAATTAGTAAACAAATCCTATCCACAGGCTCCTCTAGATTTCCTATATAAGCTTTAAAAAGCCATTGGGAGTCTTGAAATTACACATGCCCCCCCCCCCCTCCTCAGTTATAAGCAGTTTAATTGTCAAAGCCTTTATTTTGCAGAGTCCAGGCTGTACGCTTGTGTTATAACGGAAACAGAGTTTATTTCTGAGAAGGCGAAATGAGACATCAGACAGGGTGAAAGAGAAAATGGCTGAACAGGAAGGATGGGGGGGGGGGGGGCAAGTGGCAACAGGCATGGCAAAACGTGGAGGGTGAAGGGAGCTGGAGGAAAGAGTGAAGGAACATGCAGGGAGACAGGAGGGCCTGGCTACCGGGCTCAGAGAAACACACACCATTTGTCTGGATGGGACTGACATACAGACAGCATTAATGCGCTTCAGAAACACAAGTGGTTTGGTACGCCAAGCCATAAACAGTAGTTAAAAAAAAAATAAAGGCATCATAAAGAAATGATAATCGTAATACCCAGAACTGTAAATAAAGTATCCTTTCTTGGTTGTTTTCAAACTCTGGTTTTTATTACAGTCAGTACATGTAAAAGCTTTAAGAGAACTGGAAGAGAGTCACGTCTCAAAGCACCCCGTCCCTAGCTTATTGGATTTAAGTCTCTCCGTCACTTTTTTGTTTGCTGGTTTGATGTCAAAGCAATATTTCAGTGATAGCGCCCAGTAAGGCTCACATCATCCTCCTCAGTCATTAAAACATCCTTCTGTGGGATGGATGAGACACCCTGGTGCCTTATAAACACAGCTGTCATGTGCTATGTACAGCGTGAAGTTTGGCTCCGCTGCGGCTGTTTCAAACTAACGGCTCACAATTACAATGGTAACAATAGTAATACTAGCAAGGACTCAAATTCTTTTGTCTCCAGCTACAAACAGTAAATGCAGACAACAGAACTATATAGCAATAACCCACTCTTTCGACCTATACATTTAGATGTCTGAAATGTATAGAGGGGAAAGACATTATATACAAATATCAGAGTCAGCACGGCACAGGGGACTCTGGAGATTAGTCCTTGGGGATTTGGGGGAGACAGGGCTGGAGGGGACCTAAATGAAGGTAAAGGGATCTCTGAAATGACTACTTTACTTTAAAAGAATTTGCCCATGATGTTGAAAACATGCAAAGGCAGGGGGCTAAAACCTCACACTGCTTCTCAGAAGGTATAAACAGAATACAACAAAGGAGAACAAGGAAAATAACCTGTTATTCACCCTTCGCAGTGACCCCCTCTCCCCACTCTACCCCACCCCCTGCTCCGACTCATGTTAAGCAGTACACACAAAAAAAAAAACAGAAGGGCAAGTAAATAACCACCTCTTTTTTCCTTCTCTTTATTATACCATCTGCAGGTAGTTCTCCTTCCATCGTGGCCTACATGACGCTCCCATCATTTGCTATGGGTCTTGGAGCTGGGGGGGTCATTGGCATGTGAGGGACATAAGCGCACAACCATGTAGAGCGTATAGTGTGAAGCAGTGAATGCAGTGATTACACAGGGAGCATTGCACCACTGTCTATTTACCGTGCGAAGAGGCTGTTCGAGGGTGAAACTGGAGCAGGCCACAACCTCGCAGGAGAAGGGGGGGCGGTTTGATTAACCCTTCAGTAGCGCGGGGGCAGGAAAGGTCTCTTGGGAGGGTAAAAAGGAGCGCCTCTGGGACCGCTCCCCGGGACACCGGCGAAGGGGGGGGCGGGTTTGCCTGCTCGGAACATGGGATCTCGCTCGAAGTGGGGGGGGCGCAGAGGGTGAGGGGGACGCCCGCGGAGAAACTGTCTCTGGGGGGGGGGCACGGGCTGGGGGTGTGGGGGCCGCAGCGGGAGCCTGGGGTTCGGGGAGGGCAGGCGCATGAGTGAAAGGGGGGGTGAGGGGCGCCTGTGGTTGTGAGGCTGCGAATTGGGGTTGGTCAGTGGGCGCTGGGCCTGCTGAAGTGAGGAGGGGGTGGCGGTGTTTCTGTTAGGGGGCAGGAGGGGAGGTGGGTCTCCCGAAGGGGACGTGGGTGCAGAGGAGGCCGATGAGGGTTGGGGGGAGTTGGGGCCATCCCGGGCTCTAGCAAGCAGTGGAGGCGGGGCCCCAGGCGTCCCGGGGCGGTGCAGAGGAGGGGCATGGCACGAGCTGAAGTGCTCCTTCACAGTGGCTGCGTGTGGGAGATCTTTAAACTGAGGGGGGTCGCCAAGCAGGGAGGACATGAGGGGAGGAGGGAGGCTGCTGGGATTGCCCCCCCCCCCCACAGCAGAGCCGCTGCTGCTACTACTGCTGGTGCCACTCCCCCCGCGGTCTCCGGAGTCAGGTCGGCCAGGAGGGAAAGGCAGGGCGCGGTCTACGGGTACCAGCACCCCGCCCACCATGACGGCAGAGGGCGGAGACAGGAAGTCCCGCGGTGGTGGAGGCGGCTGAGGGATGGGAGGAGGAGGGGGCTGCGGGATGGGGGGCGGAGGGGAACTGAAGAAGGAGGTGGGGGGTGGATGCTGGTGGGGGAGGGGACGAGAATGGGGGTCTTCAGCAGGGAAGGGCATGACTGGCCTCTCCTCAAACTGGAACTGCCCCGGAGCAAGGTGGGGGTGGGGAGGCAGGAGATGGGGTGGCGGAGGCAAAGCAGATGAGCCCAAACTCCGGTCATCAGAACCACCCGGCGTGGACAAGGCAGGGGTATTGGGGTGGGGTGGAAGGCCAAGAGAGGGAGGAGGAGCCATGATGGGAGGCAGGGGTGCCTCCATGTACGCCTCGTCATACCAGCCGCCCCCACCACCGCCCGGCCTCGGCCCGGCTCCGCCCCCTCGGCCATGGGGCCGGGAGCCACGGCCAATGACGCGGATGCTCTCCACGGTCTGGATCCTCTCGCCCGACATTCGCCGGTTACTGTAGCCCAGAGTCTCGATGGGAGCTCCCTCCCCACAGGTGGAGGAGGAGACCACGGTTTCGATGCGGTGGTAGTGAGCGCCCTCTGCCTCGCTGGTGGGTGGGGTGCTTCGCGGCGCGTCCTTCTCCCCGCCCTCCCCATGCGACTGCTGCTCACCGCCCCCTTCCTCTGCGCCGCTGCCCATCTTTCGGGGTGCTGCATTCTTCACGCGCTCTGCAGGGGGGACGGGGTGCTGATGGAGAGGCTCCTTGGAGGTCGAGCCCCTCCTCTCACCCAGCCCGTCGTAGTAGCCCGGCTTGCCTGGGCCATGGGTGGCGCCGTAGCTATCCTTCCTGGCTTTGATGTGACCGGGCTTAGGGTCCTGGGCAGCCGGAATCAGAGCCGCCCCAGACACAGAGCTGGAGGTTCTCTTCTTCAGGGTGTCCTCTCCCTTCAGCTTCAAGATTGACTTGGAGGCCTTCTTTTCCACACCGTACCCAGGGTACCGAGAAGAATGATAATCCCCGTCGTTGTCCGCTTGGTTGAAGACGGCCTTGGGCGAGATGGCCACGTCCCAGGAGTCAGTGCGATAGGCAGTGGGAGAGAGGTCGTGCCCTATGGATGCTGGCAGCTTCTTCATGCCCCCCAGAGAGCCGGCCTCCGCCAGGAGCGCGAGGGACTCCGAGCCGGGTTTGTCCATGATCTCATCCTGGGTGGGGGTGCCTCCCGTCTCATCGCGGACGGGCGTCCCGTCCACGTTCTCTGAGCCCAGCAAGGGGCTGTCATTGCTCCCTCCTGGGCCGCTGCCCAGGATAGGGATACCCAGGTTGATGGCACTGAACCCTGGGTTTCCCTGGAGAAATTTATGAATTTTTGATTCTAAACTAGAGGGAGAGGAAGAGGAGGCCGAGGAAGAGGACTCCCTCTCCAGCTCCCTGTCCACCTCCCGCTTATAGTTGTTGCCCGACGGGGGTTTGGGTTTAGCGGCGCTAGGCATCGTAGAAATCTTCCCCACCGGCACCGCTGAGGATGAGGAGATAGAGGAAGGCTCAGGAGAGGTGTATGTGTGGCCCCGCACGGGCACTGGGGCAGTGGGATTCGAGGTCCGTTCCTTGGCCGCATTCGCTGTCACAGAAGTGTTTCCAGCAACACTGTGCAAAAGGGAAGACAGACCTAAAGACAAGGAGGGGGGGGGATGGTGTGTTACAACGATTCACACTCCGGGATCCTCAACGAGATGAGTGGTGGATGAGGATGTACGGAAGCTTGGGATACTGGGTTACAAACTACAGGCAGCAGCCTAGCATCACTACATGCACAATGACACACTGAGGCAGAACCTTTTATTATTACTCATCTGTCTGTGACACAAAAGCCAAGGAAACCCCTGGAGATGCTGAGGAAGACGACGACGCGGGGCCCATCGGTGGGGCGCTCTCACCCTGCAGCCCAGCACTCGGTCCCTGGCTCTTAGACAGGGCGCTCAGAATGCCTTCAGGGGTGATGTCCACACGGGATAAGATGCTGGCCAGCGGGTTTGGAGCCGACGCTCCACCAGGGGATGGTGTGCCGGGCTTCACCGCCGAACCCTGAGCCGACGGGGTGGTGGGCGTTCCCGGCGAGGGGCGGGATACTGGGCTGACGCCTAAAATCAGGAGGACGCTGGCAGATTAGTAATGCAGTGATAATTACAGCCTGTACACTAAAGTGCCCTGCTGCCACCAGAATGCACTCACCAGTATTCTTCATCACTGACGTGAGGCTGCTGAGGATGGAACTGATCTTGCCCAGGTCCACGTTGGCCAGGTTGACTGGCAGGGGAGTTGCTGGGGTCCCAGGGGTGCTGGGGGTGGAAGTGACGGGTGGTGCAGGCTTTTTTGAAGGGGGCTCCTCTGAGAGTCGCTGAGGTGGAGCAGCAGGAGGAGCAGCAGGAGCAGCAGCGGCAGGCTTGGGAGCGGCAACAGGGGCCGGCTTTTCTCTGCGCTCCTCCACTGTGGGGACACATAAGATGACACACTCAGGACACAAGGGATGCTTTTGAATGAGCAAAAACTTTTCACTGCTGTAATTTTTACTTCATTACATCGGCACCATTCCCTCAACGAAGATAGGTAGGATAATGGTTAATGAAGAGTTCAAATCCTGAAAGATGTTCAGCTCAGTATTTGAAAAGCTGGAAACTGATCGATGGATGACCACCAACTGACTGCCAAAGCTACCCTGTAGTGCTAGTAAATTAAGCAGAAAAAAGGTTAGTCAGTCATTAAATCAGTAGCCTGCTTATGTACAAAATTAGTCACCCCTAACCTATGATGTTGGTGCTGTCAGCCTCCTCTCCTTCTGAGAGCTCCATGTCCTCCACATCTCTGTTGTCCCCCTCCCCATGCCCGTGCATCTGGCTGTGGGAGCTGCTGGGAGAAGACCTGGGGCCGGCCGTGTCCCCCAGGCTGAAGGCCACATCCCGCCTGTCGTCCACGGCTCTGCCGTCAACATCCATCATGCCAACCAGGTTCCCCGATGTGTCCCCTCTGGCACCCCCAACCCCCATCCCATGAAAGGGGGACTCTGATCCCGTTGGGGACGGAGCGTCCTCAGAGGGGGAGGGGATGGGGGAGTCATCGGGGTCAGGGAGGGCTGCCTTAAGGGCATCAAGCTTGCGCTTCAAGTTAGACACACGGTTGGCAAAGGTCTTGTATGCCTGTGGGAGAGGGGGACAGGAGCATTTGGAAAAGGTCAAGGTCCAGATATCATTAATAGCAGAAACTTGAGCAAGACACCAGGAAAGGGAGTAATTTCCTACAACTCACATTTGCGACAATCTTGACCTCCTTGTACTGCATCTCGTAGAAGACATCAGCATTGGCCAAAGCCTCCAGAAGAGGGGGGCCTCCCTTCACCTGCTGTTCCAGGAAGTTCACAAACTCCTGCAGCTTCCCGCTGCCTTCCTCAAAGTCCTTTGAGAACTTCTTACCTCCAGCCTTATCTGAGAAAGTAGAAAAGACTGTGTGAATTCTAAGAAGGCCTTATCTTAGAATTTAGTGATCAGTGGTCATTGTTGACACACCACAGCACACAGTGCACAACAACGAAATGTGTCCTCTGCATATAACCCATATGTGACATTGTGACATAGCAGGGGGCACTAATTCAGTGCCCGGGGAGCAGTGCTTGGGGGCAGTACCTTGCTCAGGGTTCCTCAGTGGTGCCTTGCTGGTCAGGGATTCGAACCTGCAATCTTTCAATTACAAGTGTGCATCCCTAACCATTACGCCACCACTGCTCACTCATCAGTAAGTAATTAAGGAAGAAGCACCACTAAATGCCAACATGTCACCTTTGAGCCTCTTAAGGGCCTCCGTGCTGCAGACATCGACTCGGAGGGCGGACAGCTGCTTCTCCTTAAGGTCAGCTTCCTCCACAGACTGCTTGTACTTGGACAGCTGCTCTATAAATGCTTGGGGCTGAGGGAGAAAGAGCTGGTATAAGTGTTGGAGCTCAACCCTCAAGCAGTCAAATGTGCCTGTAGATCATTTCAGATGCTGGGCAGACACTTACAGCAAATTCAGCAACAATCTTTGACTTCAGGGCAGCCTTGGGGTTCACTGGGGCTGCAATGAGAACCATTCAAACAGTGAGTTGCCTTTTACCTGCTCCTCCTTTCAGCAGCCCACAGGTCCATGGCCTGCTTGGGCTGTGCATCACCAGGGTAACTGCAGCAGAGTTCACCCACAGACTCACCAGGAGCTGGCTCCTTCTTAGCCAGGCTAGACTTTAGCTCCGTAATAAGCTCTTCTGGATAGACATTCCTCTCCTCCCAGATAGTGAAGATCCTCTCAACAGACTTGCGTACCTTCGCATCCCTGGTGTGCAGGGGAGGAGATGAAGGAAACTGTTTTAGCGCATTCGGTGAGCATTGTTTGTAAGGGTCATACGTAGCTGTATTTCTTAATGAGCTACTTGGCGAGAGCTGCATTCCCGACAGTTACAGTTTCTGTAGTCGCACTTGGTAATGTCACAGGTCCAACGCCAGCATGCTACTCCTGAAGCACAAGCTAGAACACTATCACTCTGACCTACATGCAGGGGTTCCCATGACAGGAGAGAGTAGCCAAGTCCCAAAAATCACCAGTAGGCACAGTCGACTTACTTGACCAGCAAGGCAGCCTCGGGAAGCACTTCTGCAAAGGTGGAGCGGTAGATGATTGCATTCTTCCTCTTGCAGTTCTGAATGACATCATTGGCGAGGTAGAAAAGGTTCAGCCTGTGACTGGGCTCCGCTACAGAAAGACAGTTAACATTAATAGAATATCCAGAGCCGTTTATACTCATTTTGAATCCATTCACAATCAGCAATAACTTTAGGTGAAAAGTAAAAACTGCAGGAAGTACAATGAAAATGCAATAAAAGTCACAAAAAACATTTAAACTGTTACTGAACTGCAATATACTTTAACAATTAAGTTCTAACTATTTGTAATATTTCATGATAAGTACCACTTGCTTTTGCAGGAGATACAAGGACCGCAAGTACTTGGGGAACCTTACAGCTCCCCCAGGGAAGGTTCTAGTGACTCCAGCAGCCAGTCTACAATCTAAATGATGTTTGATAGCAAAGAACACTCTGAGCACAACAAAGGCCAAAAGGACTCCAGCACTATTTGACAAACCAGCATCAAGTTTGTTACTAAATGACAAAGCTGGCCAGTGGTAATTAATGAGGCAAAGCAACTCATACACAGCCTACAGTCAAACTAATTTCCATAATATAAAAAACAGAAATACTTAAATACCGGTGACATTATTAATATGAAGTTAATATACCAATGGCCAAATTATTAAAATACAAGTAAACTAGGTAATGGGGGTGGTCTATTTCCTTGCAGACTGTCAGTTTTAAATGAGTTTATGCTGTTGGCTGCAAAGTTCATTAAAACGCAGAAGACAAACTGACACATGGCCTCCTGACGCGTATCCATGGTTTCACAGGGATCCTCTCACAGGAACCCAAGCAGACTTTTACTGCATGCATCGCTGACATCTTTATAACAAATCTTCCAAGATTAACGCTTAAAACGCAAATGCCTCTGTAACTAAGTAGGTCAACACTTTGTCCTGGTTTTATAAATGGAGTTTACATGTTGTTAGGAAGTCATGAGTTCAGGAGACTAGGAAGCCTCTAAGAGGAGAGGACAGGAAGTCCCCCTGTATCAGGGACCCCAGCCCATTAAAGTCTGAGATACGCAAGCCTCCTTCCCCCTCACAGAGTTGGACTGCCAAGAGATTCTGGACATTCAACCCACAATAATCCCAAGGGAACTCCTGTTCAATCAAACCTAGAATTTGATTTCTTCAACTCGTGGACACCTGGGATATGGCTTATGGTATGGACTGTCTCTACAGCTCCCCCCCCACGTTCACTTCAGTTCAACCTCATGTAGTGTACCTCAACAAATCTGAATGAAATTAGTTTGCCACTGGAATACTGAGAAACATCTGGATTGATTCACTCCATAGCTTAAGAGGGCTCTATGAATGTGTTCATTGTTCGATGGCTAAAACCCGTACTCAGGAATGCACTTATGACTGTCACATTCAGTAAGAGCTGACGCTGAGAAACTACCACGTCAGACTTCCTCAGTGCAGAAAAGTGGGTGGTTGGTGCTTTGCGGTCAGTGTGGAGAAAGCAGTGTTCTGTGGGCGAATATGACTGGCACTGTGCAAATGGGGCCAGGGGGGCACAATTACAGTGTAATTTAAATGCATAAGCAATACAGTCTCTCCCCAGGTTATGATGGGGTTACGTTATGATAAGCTTGTAAGGCTAAAATATCGTGAGGTGAAAATGCATTTTATTACAGTACACCTAACCTACCAAACATAGCCTAGTCCAGTGTATTTCAACCTTTTTTGAGCCATGGCACATTACTTACACTGAAAAAAATCCCACGGCACACCACCAACCAAAAACTTCGGATCAAATCCTAAAAAGTTTGAGTTGTGATCGAATTTTCCCCATAAGAAATAATGGAAAACCAATTAATTGGTTCCGGGCCCAAAAAATTACATCTAAATGTTTTTTTTTAGCATTTAAACTTGATAAAACAAGAAGAGCATATAATGTACTAAACACATCTAAGCACATTTATCAAAACAGTGATTTGTAAAGTAAGAAAATAAATGTATCCAAACAATATGTCCTGCCCCGATCGTCCGCTCCTTCCGTGTACCACGCCCCCTCGTTAACCCCGTGTGGTATCCCCATGTGATCAGCTGGTTCTGGTTGTTGTCATTAGTCCTCTGTATTTCGTCCGCGGTTCAGTTTGTTTCCCTAGTCTGGCCATTGTGTTGTCCGTCTGCGTTTTGCCTGCCTTACCTGTAATTAAACCCCGTATTCCCCGATACCCTGACGTCTGCGCCTTTGTCTCCGGTCTGTCCCCACTCAGCACGACAATATTATTATAATTAAACGTATTAATGGTTTATTATGAATATTAAAATAATGAATAAAATCTTTATTTTAAAATGTATTTTATTATATAATAATAATTACTGTTACTGTCTATCATTGTCAATGTATTTCTACTGTCTAAATATATGTATTCAGCTAGAGTAAACATGCAGGATGCTATCACAGTGAATGCAAGGCTGAGACTGAAGCTTTACCCTTAATTTCCGCTGAGAGACATGCCACGTGACTCATTTCCCAGCGTGTACAAGTTCTTAGGTCGGCGTTTACGGTTTGACTTCTGAGATTCACATAGAGTTCTAAGTAATCTTTTTTCGAACTGGTTGGTTCGACTTAAGAAATTTGAGTTCTAATGACTTTGAGAACTGAGGTACCACTGTACTAACTCAGTGTGAAACCTGAGCCTGATTGGATGAACACAAAGCTGATATCCTGGCAGGAATTGAAGACAGACACAAAAGCTCTTCCTCAACAGCTCTCAGTCTCTCTCTGTTTTTCGTTTTTATATGAGTCAGGCTTGAAAAGCTCAGCTCACACAGATAAGTCATATGTCAGAGTTATTTTTTAGCCCAGTCTGAATTTCTTGGCAAAAGCACCTTAAATGCTTCTGCTTTTCTCCAGCTGAACACACAATCAGATGATGTTGAATGTGTTTCCAGCAACAGAACCAAGTTCAGTATAACAGAACTGACAGATTTGGTCTTCCAGTAAAACCCCGTTATAGTGGACTCGCTTATAACGGAATATCGTCTACAACGGACGAGGGCCGCTGGTCCCAGCAGTGCACCTTCACGAACATGCAGAAAAAGCATCGGATATAGCGGACTCACATATAACGGAATTTTGCTTATAACGGACAAACAATATGTTCCCCAGGGCTGCTTTTAGCTGTAGTTTTGTTCGGTTATAACAGACATGCAGGCTCCACATACAAGGCGCGTGGCATGCCAATGGTATCCAGCGCAGATACGTAGTCGGGAATATTAATAGTCACACATCTGGTCAGGTAAAGTTGGATTACTACATGTACAATATAATGATCTATACCACAAGTGTGTCTGCTGGGGTGCGGCATGAGTAAATGGTGTCCTGTAGTTGTGTTCTGGGCATACAGCAACTCTGGATATAACGGACTTTGGACTGTTTTGCCAGATACCTTAAAGTCTGTTATAACGGGATTGTACTGTATGAGCTATTCTCTCTCCATTGATAGTATAATTTATTGAGAAATTACTGATTTGACTAATGTGAAAACATCTCATTTTGCTGTTATCAGACTGTAATCAGCACTAGCCATAACCAACTGATTGCTGAAATCAGCATGTTTTCTGTATTGAACATCTACTAGTGAATTTCGGTTCTGCCTGTGTCAATGTATTCGTTTCACCATGCATACTGAAACGAAAATGAAGTAACCGAACAGCATACAAAGTGGCATAAAAACAACTAATTTTGTCACCAAGAATACAAAATACCTCAGTAGACTATTACCATTCCACCCAATCCTAGTAACAACTTTGAAACCTCATAAATGTGTGCACACTTTACTACACTGCTTGTATTTGGGTTCATTGCAATACATGTGCCCTCAGCCAGTCTGGAGGAATATCACTGCTGTACATGACAAACAAATGCACTATGCACACAAATCCCGGCATGCAGAAGTGTGCACGGACCATAACGGTATGGGAGAACGGTGAAGTATGAACTAGGCTTAATGCAGCATTGTACTACTGCAGTCCTAATTTAGACATCAAACCAAGATATAAGTGCGACCTCATGGGAGGAGTTTTCCAACACAGATGACATTATATTGCAGTACAATGTGTATTACAAATTAACTATGGAAAACAATGAAGGCGATCTTAAAAAAACAAATACATTTTAAAAAGACATAGCTCTATTAAACAGGACACATTTAACACGGACCCATTCAGCAACACTGGATACACTCAATGCAATGGTTATGATGGTTCAAGGCAAGACCATTTCAGCAAACCCAAACAGACCATTCTGAGCGCGTACTCATACTGGGCCCGACTGCCTTGTGCCGTGCCTGAGCACAACTGCCGCCCCTCCCTACTCCCCGCTGGTCTGTGCTCTCATTACCCTTAACATTACGGGCCAGGGAATGCTTTTGTCATCACTGTGCAACTTTTGTGTTGAAGAACAAAGGAAGAAAAGCACAATCACACAGTACAATGGATTCATGTCATTTTGTTGCTTATTTGGAGTCATTTGCAAACAATGGCACACAGAATTCTTATAGATTTATTGAGTATGCAATGGAGCGATTTTCATTTAATCTCACTGCACGTATAAAATACTGCCATTTTGGAATCTGTGTGTGTTGCATCTAGTCATTTCTGGATATTCTCGTCAGCCCAAGTTACCAGCAAGTCTGGTACTTTTGTCGTAAACTGAAGTGATCCCTTCGTTGCAATGTATAGTTTCTCACTACTCTATCGATATAGTCTATATCCAAGCCGTTCCTTCCGGGTCCGGTTAACGTGCAGTGTACATGCGCATGTGCGTCAGTGCAATCACTGATGTCATGTCTGTGTTGCATGCTTGGGCACGGTTAGTGATCACACTAGATGCGTATCGTGCCCAAGTATGCTAAACCGTGCCCGGGCACAGTTAGTTGTAACACTAGTGATCACACTAGTCAAATGAACTGAACCTTGTTGGTCAAATGGGTGACCAAATGGGTGTGAATGCACCCTAACTGACAGGGGAGAACTGGCAGAGAGGCAACAGAGCCAATGGTTTAGATCCTGTCAAGTCAGATCTTGGAACAGGGCTCTGTGATTGTTAATCCGAGTGTCCATTCTGCAAGTGAAGGAGGACTGGAACCTTACAGTTATTCAGGGCTTTCTAGATTACAGTGCCTGTTTTTAAGCATAACACACATGTTCTTTCCATAACATACAGGACCCATGAAAATAACCACAACTTCACTTTCAGCCAGGTGACACCTTTGCTTACAGCTCAACAGGCATGGGCACCATCAACAAGCAAAGCTGTGAAGAGGCACTAAATCCAATGTGAGGTGGAGGGCCAGAGTTCACAGCCAAAACCCAGATTTCCTATCGGCTGGAGCACGAAGCAAGGAGCAGCTGTAAGACCCTGCTGTGCACCACCAAGCAGGCATTCCGCTTTTTAAACCTTAAGACGACATTAAACACCACCATATTTGGCACTTTCCAAGAACTATAGAAAAATAAAATGGACAGTCCCTCCCCCTACAGACTCCCCAACTGTCCAATTTCTTTATTTAAAGTCCAACTTTATGTGACTTGTCTCATTGTCATCAGGTTCCCCAGATCAGAGTCTGTGGCTGTCCTTTCATGTGCCACCACTAAGGGCGCTTTTCCACCGCACAAAGTACGGTATTTTCGGTACTTTCGCTTTTCCATTGACTTCCGGTACCAGTACCGAAAGTGCCAAACCAGCTGGGGTACTTCTTTGGTACTTCAGTACTTTGGGGTGGGACTTGCAAAAGTATTTGCTATCGATTGGTTATGCAAATAGCCTGCCTCTGAAACACAAAATACAACCGCCATCTTTTGAAACACACAGCAAAAACAGCGAGAAACAAAATAAAAAGAGGAGACACGAAAATATAAAAAAGGAAGATGGAAGGATGGACAAACGAGGAAACAGGCTTTAATCGCCATATGGTCGGAAGAACAGATCCAGCAGGATTTGGATGGCACGACTCGAAATAAAGTTTTTGCCGTTCCGGGCAATTCAGTTTCCCTATGTTTCCCCTGTCACGCGCTGATTTGTACACGGTTTCGCTGTTGTTTTCATGTCTTTTTACGAAGCTCTTCAGGTAAACAAGCCATATATTTTAAAACATCACATGCCTTTTCAATGTTTTTTGTTTTTACAGATAATAAATGAAATTATTTAATTCGCTAGATAGATATATTTCTTGATGAAAATGGTATAGTATTGGTTATAAGACTATATTATGCGTGACGATCTACTGTATTCACATGTAATAATGTACCTGAGTGATTATCAGACATCTCACATCCATCTTTGCCTAAATATTAGGAGAAACATTAATTCCTGACATCCAGGATATTTGGTTCCCCCCTGTTAAAACAGGTATACAGCAACTCTGGGCCTCGGCACTAATAACAATACTGATTTTCAGACATTTCACATACCTCTTTGCTTTAATATTAGGGGAAACATTATTTCCTGATAGACAGGAGAAACATAGGGAAACTGAACTGCCCGGAACACCGTAATACCAAGCCGCTTGGCAGAAAGGGGGCACACGCGAAACACCGAACAATGCCACTTGAAAATCAAAACACATAATTAAATCAATTTGTTTGCTTTCAAAAGACTGAATTAGCAGTAAGCTAATGGTTACTGCTTTGATCGGCTTAGCCAAAGTAAGTGTACCTACGTAAACTTAAATGATGGCAGCATTCATGCAATTTGGATATTACTGAATCTTATACTGTGATAGAAGCTGACATAACATGACATAACAATAAACCGCATTTCCCAGCCTAAACTGTTAGTTTTAATTTTGGGCTTTTTTTTTTTTTTAAATTATGATTTAAGCTGTGCTTTGTCACGATGTCAGTCAGGGGCGGTCACTGATTATGTCATTTGGCACCGGTACCATTTTTTACGCCAGTGGAAAAAAGACACCAAAGTAGTACCATACTTTCGGCACTTCATGGGAGTATCGAAAGTACGGTACCTGGTGTGGTGGAAAAACGCCCTAAGTGATACTGCTTCAATTTTGGTGCAACAGCTGTAAGATGTTCCTGGGAAGTTTTTAAAAGATCCATCTAATACTTTTAGAGTTATGGCACTAAAGTCAAGTTCTGCGGTGGGGAACTGTGCTCAAAACCACACGTATCGCTCTTCTTAGGAATACAATAATGTCAAGATGAAACAAGTGTGGAAATAGAAGCGAAACGGTACATTTCCCATTAGTCAGAAGTTACTGGAATATTACAAAGTACAGTAAAACTGGTCTAAGTCGACACTCGCAGGACCAGCTTAAAAAAGTGACGACTTAGGTGTATCTCGTCAATTCTCTAAGTCGACACTTTGGCAACTTATGTCCATCTTGCCGTTTTGCCGACTAGTAAATATACCAGTCAGTACATGCAGTATGGGTTCCTTTAAAGCCATCGAAGTCTTTTACAGACTGCCATGATGTTATTGCCCCCCGGTCTGTCCAATTTCAGCTGAATGTTGAACCCTCAAAACAATCTATTGTGCTCTGTCACGGATTGCTAACGGAAGAACTGACAGGTCTGCTGCACGCATTGGATGAATCATGCTCTGCCGTTAATTGTATGGCGCGCTATAGCAAGCATAACTGCATCACACTACTCTTCGAGTGCAGCGTTCATGTCAGGGTCTTGACATGACGGCGGGAAGCAGGTGACGGGAATGCAGCGATTGGGGTGTCGACTTACAGGTAAAAGAATCCATTCATTTGTGGTGTTCGGGATTTAGGTGACGACTAAGGGAATTTGACGACTTACAAGCGGCGATTTACACAAGGAATTTTAAAGGAAACATCATTAGGAAAAATCGGGACTTTTGCTTGAGCGTCGACTTGTGCACATTGACGAGTTACAAGCTGGCAACTTAGACCAGTTTTACTGTAATACGACATTACAGCAATAATCCTCCATCAGCGTAGTTTTCTAACAATGACCGACCATAAACAGTCAACATTCACATTTAATTGGAGTGTTATGGGCTGCACTAAACCCTGTCTATCGAATTAACAAGCTATTTTATAGCAAACAGGCAGAAACATGGGCTCAATAGTTCATGTTACCCCATCACTAGCAGACAGCTGCAAACCACATGCAGGCCATTTTTAAAGCCCCCTGTGAATGACTGAAATGTTACCATCATATCCATTTCAAGTCTCCTATTTTAAACTAGCCTTACTCAAACCATGTGCTATGCTGGAGATGGCAGACAAAGGCAGGCACTGAAGGCAGATACTCCCAACTGCTAGCAGAACTATAGATAAATGTGACCATTCCAGTTAGTAATATAATATGTTTGCTTATCCCAGCAGAACATACGCTTTTAAATATTGAATACAGCATTACTTAAGTTAAGCAGCTCCCAATCCCTTTCTGATGTATTTAAAGACTGTACCTTTCCTGACATCGAACCAGATTTGATAAATCATTTAACTCGAACAGATGGAGGAGTCAGCCACAGGGAAAAAAAAAAAAAAAAAAAAGACAAAAAGCTTCCAACAACCCAACACTAGGGATAGACATTCAAGAATACAGCATTAAACATTCTTTTGAGCACTGGTTTTAATTCTCCATGCATTCTGTGTTTAAATGTATGAACAAATGACACAACACGCAGCTGGACGAGAATCAGTCCCACTGTAGATCATAATCACCTTGCAAGCATATTCTAACCAGTTATCCCGGTCAGGGTTATGGGAAGGGTGGGGGGCTTAAGTGCATGTCACTGGACTGCGTCTCCACTCTTTCCTCATATAAACTCTGCACAGGGCAGCAATGATACGCATATTCCATGTACCATTTAGTTGCATCATTTTCGGGTTCAGCACGCACAATGAAATGAATGGACACACTGACATGAGCAGAAACTAATTTCATCTGTAAATGTTCAACACAGAAAATATTATGCAAAAAGAGGTTTGGTGAGTTTGGTAAAGCTCATGTTATGGAGCACTGGAGAGAGAGTAGCTCGGTTATACCAAACTCCAGTATGTTGCCGGGAAACACATTCAACTTGCTAACTCAATTGAGATGACATCACCTGAGTGCATGCACGACTAGAGCAAGGCTGAAACAGCCTCTGGCCTTTTGCTACAGGGTTTTTTCCCGCTAGAGATATGTGACCATGCTCGCTACTAGAAAACACAGGATTCACTTCATTATGATGTTATACTTCAATTTATTATACATATTTATTTTTTACAATGTTCAAATAAGAATCTCTTAGGTTTTGTTATTCATATGTTGACAAATGCATTGCATTTGGTTTACAAGCTAATTGTGTGTTTGCAGTTTTAATAATTTCAAAAGATTTTTTTTTTCCCTCTGCTGTATCGAGATTGTCCGAACTGTGAGGCCAAAACCAAGTTTTGTACCAAACCGTGAATTTTGTGTAATGTTACACCTCTACAGCAAAGACAGGATTTGAACTAGGGATGGGCCGATCCACATTTTTTCAGTTTCGATCCGATTCCGATACACAACTGCCGATACTAATACAGATTCCAATACAAGAGCTCTTTTTACTTCAAAAAAATGTACGACAAAAAATAATTTGGCTACTACAAACATACATAACGTACTGTTCCACCTTGTTTGCACATCTTGTTTTAAGCGTTTTTGAGGCATTTGCAGTTCAATATGAATATCTTCAAAGTAAGTATACACAAGTGGCGAATGCTTAATTGTTTTTTTTTTTTATTTTCTCCCATTGGCGTCAGCTCAGTTACACTTTGTTGTGATGGCAGCCCCTCTTGTATCACAAGCTGCAGTGAGTTCACAAAACAGTCCAAGTTAGCGACTCCCAAATCATCCATTCCTTTTTTTGTCTCGCAATTGCGTGCACTTTGTTAAGTGGGATTGTCATTTAAACAATATTCCCACCTCTCAAAACTATTTTACAAAGATTGCAAATCGTTGTGGTACTGGTTTCTGTTAAAAGCGTAAAATACTCTCAGATCATTATGCTGCGCTTCTCGTACTGTGAAGTGTATGCGCATGACGTTACAGCAGGCAGAAGTCACTGTACTCACACCCACTGAGCAGCAAAAAAGTCTGAGGGGCAGTGATAGCGTTCGATTTGAATGCCGCAAAAAAACATTTAAAATGGGAAAGAGCTGTCGTGCGATTGATTGTACAAATAGATTTAACATGAAACAGGAGCTGTCTTTTCAGAGATTGGCAAAAACTAAGTATAGGACGTGGATCGGTCACGCATGGCCAATACCTGATCCGTCAAATAGGTCTGGATTGGCGCCGATACCGATCCGAATATCGGATTGGTGCATCTCTAATTTGAACCTCAAACATTCTGATAACTTAATATACTTCAGGGCAAAGAGATAAAAAAAAAAAATGAGTGAATCACAATTAGAAATTTTTATTTTGTAACCAGAAATTACGGCATTAAAAATTGACTTTTTCCCTAAATAATGTCAGTAAAAGTTTAAGGCAAAAAAGCACATGCTGCATTACATAGAATATATAACTACTGAATATATATATTACTGTGTAAAGAAATGGAAAAAGTATAAATAATGGCCTACTGTTAAATCCAACAGCATTATCAAAGTTAATTTATTCTGTAAAACAGCAGTGGGTGGGGGTGCAGCTTTCTGTGGTTTGTGGCACAAACCTACTGCTACACTAAAACAACCAACACGTGATTAAAACCAGAGATAGCACTGGAAACTTATGAAGAAGCCAAAGCTTGTCCCACCCCCATGACCAGTCACACACACACACACACACACACACACACACACACACACACACCAAGATAAGTCAGTCAAATGCAGGGTCCTTCCCTTTGCACTCTGGAGATAACATTCAACAATGGTGGCCGCATACGTCAAGATGTCGGTACAAAATATCAAACATCTTTGCAAGAACAATCTGTCACACACTTAGAACGATGTTGCCATCATGTTTGTTCTGTGTCAGGCCACAACTGTAGAAGGTGCAGAATATTTTTCATGCAGCCGTTACACAGAGTGCAAACATATTGTGGTGAGGCTGTCTGCAATTATAATAAAGGACATGACAGCTTTTTAAAATGGAAGTTAATCTCTATTAACAGCTAAACTAGCAGCAGCACAGACAGGAAAGCCAAAAATTTACACGACACTTTCGGCAGCATGCTAATGAGACATGCATTCCACAATAAACATCACATGCTTACAAAATTTACTATTAACAGATACAGACATTAACTTACATTATTTAAAGTACAGTGCAATGCAAGGCATGCCAATAACTGCATAATTAGTACTTCTGACCAACCCCAGGGCTATCACATTTTCTTCAGCCAATATTGAACAGTGGGTGGAAACAGAACAAGCGGAAAAAGTTTCCCCTCGGTAACCCTGCACAGGCAGCGAGTTAAAAAGGTCATCACTGAGGTGATTACGGCACGTACAACATTGTATTGCCAAAACGACATCAATTCTGTCAATTTTGTTGGAAGTATACGGCCACCTTAACACCAGTCTGCTCTACACTCCCACTAGTCCAAGACTTTAGTCACAACTGTGGATTGTTCAGAATGTCAATAGTCTGACAGGAAGAAAGTCGGAGGATTCCATTCTCCTTGCTGTCTTAGAGGGTCTGTGACCAGGGATCAGAGAAATCTGAGCTGGCCATATTGGCTTGAGACTCTAGGAAAGCTGGGGTAAAAACCAAATATGGGTTCAGAGGGAATTTATGAAGTTTGAGATTTAACTAAGGTTTAGCATCATGTAAAAAGCACAATGGGGAAAAAAAAACATCTCAAGGAATACAGAAACAGTGCAGCCTCTTAGAAGTGATTAAACTAACCCTCCCCAACCTCCCTAGGCTTGTGGAAAACAAACATGGTCTTTGAATACTGCCAAGACGATATTTTGTCCCATGCTCAACCCCCACTTCATATTTTTAGAAGTTCTGGTGAAGCCAAATATCCAGTTACAACAACCAAGAGCTGAGAAACACTTCAAGGAAGGCGTAGATAAACAAACCGATACAGTGTACCAGTACATCAGACATTGGCTACAAGCCTGGAATAAACTGATTTCAAAATAAATATACATACATGAACAGCTTTAGTTTACAGTGCCCTTGCAAAATCTCTCTTAAAACTAACCATACAGATTTTTCATTGGTGGCAGTGGGAGCCACATACCTATTCTGTGTGTGGAGTTT
Organism: Paramormyrops kingsleyae; assembly: GCF_048594095.1. Lineage (NCBI taxonomy): Eukaryota > Metazoa > Chordata > Actinopteri > Osteoglossiformes > Mormyridae > Paramormyrops > Paramormyrops kingsleyae. Next base: position 26,245,213 of record NC_132805.1, read on the forward strand.
GCATGTTCTTTCCATGTTGTACGACTCTCCTTTCACAGCCCTGAAACATGCAATCAGCTAAACTGGCATCTTGAAACACCTAAAGTGCCTGTGCCCTGCAACGGCCTGGCCCCACATGCTGGGCGGCTACAGGCCTAATGCACCATAGATAAGACTTTAGACTCTCCATGACACACAGCTGGAAAACAAGGTTTTAAATAAAGCAGTTCCCAGTAGACATCCTACTCTAGCGAACTACAGGCTCCCAGCAGAAACCTGAACACTTAATCTGCTGCACTCAGAGGTGTAGAAAAGCAAGCAGTGTTTTCGCTGGTAACATCTCTCCATCCAGCCCGCCATGCCAAAATCTTTGCCGCCATGGCAAAAACATCTATCCAACCAATCAATCAATCAACTAATCCAACGCTTTGGTGATTTGCTCGGGAAGCCCGAATCCCACCCCATCCACCATTAAGGAATTCAGTAGGTTAATGGCAATTAATAGGCTATATTATGTTGTCAATTGGGAGATGCTCTTATAAAGCTCTAATAAAAAGAAACTTACTTACAAGGAAAAGAAAAACAGATGAGATAAGGAAGCACAGCAGGCATTTAGTTTGGTGGAGGGAAGACGATGCATCTTACACCCTATTCACACTCACAGAAACCTACATATATCGGTATTTTAGCGTTACGGTGTTGTGTGGGAATGGGAGCAATACGGGAAAGTCAACTCAATCTATCCCCTGGTGACCTTATAACATTAGCAGTGTTTACAGAAGGAGGGGGGGGCAGGGAATTCTCTCCCTTTATTCACTATATTGATATCAATTGGGAGAATGAGACACATGTTACTTTACTGTTATGGAAGATAGAATTTCAGTCACACTCAATCTGTCCAGTGTTATTTTTACCTGATACATAAATGGGTTTCATATGCGAAAGGGGTAACGTGCCAGTTCGACTGACTCACAGAAATATGTGCAGTGCACTTAGGCTGAAGTTAGATTGCTGGAGATGGGCAAACTGTTGAGGATTTCCGCCACACTGTCCCCCCCCAACCAAACCTCTTGGTCCGAAAGAAACACTGGCAAGTATTGAAAATAAGCCATTTCGCAGTACATGACAACATGAAAATACAGATCCTGCCTTAGACACTCATTTGGAGGAGCTTTGACTAAAAACATCTGAAGTAAAATGCAGTACTTCCAGCTGTCCTCAACCTTTGAAGACATGCACAGTACATCTGCTAACCAGGGTGATCTGTTCCACTGAACATGGAACACAGACACATACCCAAGTCAACACATAGAAGAATTACACTACTTAATTACTCACACTTTACACAGGTCCCTATGGAATAGCCCACGTGGTTGAGGTCATGAATGTGTGTGGGGTCAGCATTGGCACTGTGTTTGCAGGATATGCAGATTTTGTTTTTTGATTATATCTATATAGATTTATTCCAGCACCTAAAGCAGAGGCACACAGCGGAGTGGGAGAAGTACAGCTCCCAGCGAAATGAAAATACCCGCAGCATAACATCCAAAGTTAAGCAAGCAACCGTCCCTGACATGTTTTCGAACTGTGTGTCATATGATAAGAATGGGGCACGGTGGAAGGCTATAAACACTGTCGTGATGTATATTGCAAAAGACATGGTGCCCATACATACTGTGGAAAAGCTGGGATTCATTAACATGCTAAAAGTTTTTACAAGTTTCTAAAAGTGTTTACGATGGCGTGGTCTGCCATCTCACTTAAAAGCATCTTTTTTGGCTTGTCAGATTGCACTTCAATTCTAAAGTAAAAAAACAAAAACAAAATAAAGTTAAAACTTGTTTTGAACCATTTGTCATCTGTAGTTTGATTTTGAGTAGGGGAGGGGAAAATCGATTAAAATCGAAAATCGGATTTATTGTGAAAAAAATCTGAGATTATATTTTTAGGCCATATCGCCCAGCTCTAATCTGCAGTTAACATGGTCTCTGCCTGCACTCAATGAAACCAAGCATTGGAGTATTTTCCTCATGAGCCATAAGCACTTATTCTCTTTAATCAACCTTGACAGAACTACTGGGGAAATAAAGTAGATGGTTCTGATCAAAAGTATCACAGCTCAGTCATTCTTATAAAATACCACTAACTTCAATAATGTAAATTCAGGGTGTTTAAGCAAATGTAGCTATTAACAATAAAATAAGCACTTCAGCACTTTTCAACAACCCAAGGCACTTAGTTATGAAATAAATGGGTCATGTCTGTTACATTAGCACCACAGAGTAAATTTTCAGAATGAAGAATTTGAATATTACAATAATGTGACAAGCAAATATTTATAAACAAAATTAAACCATTTGTCTTTATAAAAATGCAAAACTGGATTCAAGCATTTCCACAAGATTCTGGTTTTGTAAATACATTGATGAGGTCATCATCCAAACATCCTGTATTTATCTTTTTAAATCAACGGACAATGTTTTTTTTTTATTCTGCATAAGAGATTGAATAAAGCTGGTCTATGAACTGGGTCTCAGCTACTTCAGTTAGTCATGGGGCTTGAATCCATTAACCCACCACTGCGCTCAACCGTAACCTTCAGCCTAACCTCAAACAAACATACTCACTGGAAACCATCAACAGTACAAAACAGATTGGGAGGGGGTTAATAAAGTCAATCCCATTGGCCACTTGTGTCCTAGGGGACTACAATAAGGGCAGCTAACTTTAAAGAACCTGAAAATGCAATTTAATCCATCTTCTAACCACTTGGTTGCAATTTTAATTATAGATCTAAACCTTCATACAAACTTGAAGAACAACTCCCTCATAAGCCACAAACATGGTGCCAACTGTACATTTTTCAAGAATTACTACTACAGAATGCTTTACTACTGACATGACAAGCTTGCATGAAATCCAGCACAACAGATTACACATGGGTCAGTATTGAGCATTATTTAAAAACGTGTACAAAAATTATAATCTTAAAATCATAATGGGATATTCGGCTTTTCGGTGCTATACGGACATTAATTTACGCCCATAATTAGTAGTATGTCAAATATTAATGAGATGTGTTTTGTGATACCCAAAAGTTAGTAATCTGTATAAACTTTATGTTTCTTAGATTCGATTAGCGGAGCACACCACATAATACTATTTTGGTATACTACGGTTTGGTATACCTCAGTGCAATATGCACTGAAGTCGCGGTGAAGAGCAGCCACGGCATCTTTTAAAAGAGGAGATCTTCTGGATAAACAACGTAAAGACGTCGGCGGTGTGGTGGTACTTTTTGCAGTTCAGAGTGACACATTTATTAAACATAAGGATATGCGTATTTATATTAATAATGACTTTTGGACGTCATACAAAGCCTCATTAGTATTTTAGCCATACTACTAAACTGCTTAAATTGTGGGCGTAAATAAATGTCCGTATAGCACCGAAAAGCTGGCGCATGACCAAATGCTGCGCCAGTCATCTGAAGTCCTGGTGATTACTGCACATGCGCGATGCAATACCGATATATCGCTGATCACCAGAAGACTGTCTTTCGTTGCATGGAAATATTTTCCATAAAGACCATATTAAATAAAAGCAAAAGACTGACCAGCACTGCTTTGTGTCTGTTGGCGCAATTTTCCTGAACAAGCGTATGAAAATCTGATGACAAAGCATTAAATTACGTGCGATAGCTACACCTTGTCCAAGAGAAATTTCACATACATGTGCTCTTTTATTGGTCCCCCTGGTTCCAGCTCACTTGCACTGAGCTTTATAATCGGTAAATGACTAGCTAGCAATGTTGTTGACAGCAACCACAACCGAATGCAACCATTCAATATACAAAGCATGATTTACAATACTTGCAAATTTGCAAAGGTAAATCTCAGGGATGGGGGTAAACAATCACTTAATACACCTGCAAAATAAATGCAGAAACTCACTTCACACCATGTTCTTTTCTCCGTCCAACCACATGACATGTGAATGACTTTTCCGAAGGCAATTTTTGATGATGCAAACAAGTCTCCATAACAAGTCTCTGTGTGGTAGGTTATGTTTACAGGTACAATTCAGTTAACCCCCCCGGGGGATTGGAAAAGCCTGTATGAATATCCTTTACTACCATAGTATCAACGACGAATCAAATTTACAGAAATTTACACAACAGATTTTACAAGCAGACAAAATGAAGAAAACTCTGGAAAAGGGATATGCACGTGAAATATGCGTATTCGCAAAATCTAAAAAGAAACTTGAGAAAAGACTTGATTTTTTTTCCATCCATTTTGCGTTTCTCTCAATTAGGGTAGCAGTTTTACTACTTACACCCATCAGTGTGCGTCTTACTACATATATATGCTTCTAATTTCCGTGTTACTGCTCATTAATCGCATGTGCATACCGAAATGAGGCGAAAGCAGGGTTAAGTTAAACTTCCCCGAGTTTACACATAAACCCGCCATTCATTAATGTTTTACTTCGCCGAACTGCATCGTTGAGTAGCAGGGGAATAAACAGATGCGAATAAAATAATCATCGGTATCCCGACACCGTGCATTTAAACAAGCCATTATTTACATCATTACAGCTGGGTTTGCATCCCATTATGCAGACACCCTAAATTACCCCGTTCAACCCTAGAGCTGCAGCAAAGGCAACCTGCTATATGCTCTACTGCTGACGATATTAGTGACTGGTTTATTTTTTAATCATCCTATCATCATAATAATAGTAATAATAATGATGAGCGTCATTTGGCGACTTGCACAGGAGATAACAGACCCGTCAGCGGGGTACCAGGACACCCCACCGAGGCGGCAGCGGACACTTGACCTTCCTCACCAGCACACGGGCCTTATTTCGCTATTTTCCTCAGATTAGCCGGACTATCAGAAAAACAGCTCACAAGACCAGTAAGTTTCGAATGGCTCCAGGCCGCCCTGCATACTCACATCTCCTCAGCCATTTCATCCAGGAGCGCACAATCAAGACGTGATGCTTCTTGTTTTCGATGCACCAGCCGGACAGGCCCTGGATCGACTCCATGGTGTTGGACACTCCTTGAAACCGGCGGTCCAAAGACGACTCCAGGGCGCCGGACGAGCCACGACCACTGTGACCACCCGAGGATCCGGCCCCGGCCGCCATTTTCCCGTCGCCGGGTCTCCAGGCGGATGGCTGGAACACGGACTCACAGCGGCCCGCTGTGGAGGCTGCACAAACAGCCGCTCGTTAACGCCGGACCGGCTAACGCTGAGTATACAAGCGCCGCTTAAACGTAATTTATTTTCGGCCCTACAGTGCTCAGGTAGACTGAAAAGCCGCCGGGGTGACCGAGGGAATCGCCCACTGAGAGGCTTCAGCCTGCGGCCATAGATGAAACGCCGAGCCGGCCGGGTTAGGGTTAGGTGAGCGGGCAGCCCGGGACCCGGGCAGTCATTCCCCGGGCGCTCTGCTAAATATGCTAACTCACGACTAGCCGCCGGAGAAGCGAGGACCATCTAACTGCGTGTCTCACTGGCCAGAGAGCTGGATATGTGTACAGACCAATTAGTCCTGTTTACCCGTAAATCGAACGGGGAGGGAGCTGGTTACTGTAATGGTTAAACATTAACACACGCACACTTCTACTCACTAGCTACTCACAACTAGTGTAACGTGCTGGCTGTACTATTTGTGTTGTTAACCCAGACAGCCACCTCCCGCCCAGAGAGTCCCGTGCACGCGCTCGCTCGCGCTCTCTCTCTCGCGCTCTGAGTTTATATTCCACACGTAATATTTAATAATATGGCTGAAACTCCCGTCAATATTCAAAGGCCACGCCGCTGCATCTCGCGTGCACGACGACAGGCTCCGCCATCTTTGACGTCCTACCAGACTCGCGGCTCCCGCAGACTGCGCATGCGCAGGTACGCACCACGCAACGTCACGACGAAGCAAAAATGAAGCCGGATTGGTGTCAGAATCTGCTGTGGAAAAATCGATTCAGCTTCAGATCCATACACAGAAACGTAGATATCCTTCAACAGAATCACGAAGAATATCAAGAATGGTAAATCGGGATATCCGAAGACGGCATATCGCTTCAAAAAGGATGGATACAGGATTTGTTGTGCAGGCTGCTAAAACGATATATTTTTGAATTACCTGAGGCTGAACTGAAACGGACTGATCTCGAAAAAAATGTGGATTTTATATACAATTATCTGCTATGTTGTACTTACTAATGAACGTGTTTTACCAAATACTATCATAAAAACCATCAGGGTAAAGCGGACAAGATCAGTATACCGTTTCAGCTCGTCTCAATGGAAATAGCATTTATTATACATATGTAATATTATGAAACTCATTTCAGTAATAAACGTAAACCCAGGAATAACTCCAAGTTTCGAGCAATTTACATTCACCAAAGAGGATGTTTCAAGAATTAAACGTAGACACAGGCAAAGGGGATGAATAAAAGTCTTTTATCTTGGAAATGTATTATCCCGAATGGGTATCAGGAATATGTACATTGGTGATCTGTGTGACAGCGTGGATTATGGTTTGAGGCACACCCAGTTTCTCCAGACAAACGTAGCGCCGCTTAATTGCTCGCAAAGGTCCACATATATTCTGCAAAAACGTAGACTGAGAAAGCTTTTAATATGCCTATTCAGTTTGTAGTTGGATTTAACTTGAAAACTGAAATACAATTTCAAAAAGTCACTAAAATGCTGACAAAAAAAACTAGGTACATCTCGATGAGTAGTATGGTTCAGGTTGTCTCCCATCTGTACAGGACACTGAGGAATAGAAAGATTCAAATTCTGCATATTACAGTGAAGCAGAGAGCAGAGTCAGACGTCAAATCTGAACTGTGCTGGATAAATTACACCATTAAGTGGAAGTGGCGCCACAGTGTGGCTGAACCCATAAATTGCAGGCGAGGCGACTAAGTTGATACTGGAGCCAGAGCAGCAGAGTAACTGGCCAGAACATACGACACGCACACACACAAAACGCTGTATTAACAGCATGACACGGCCACACTGCCAGTGATCTACACACAGACAGTATACAACGCCACAGGGCATGTACACGCTCTCATACTTTGGCGGTATCCCATATTTAGAGTAAGGGGAGGAGCCTTCTTATGACCAATACAGTTATCCTCAAATAGCCCAGGCTCCTCCCATCCTTAGCCACACCCACACAGTGACGACAGGCAGAGGACGCCTCAGTCGTCGGTGCACTCCAGCACGCTCTGGCTCAGCGCTAGGTCCCAGTAATGCTCCGTGCCGTGCTTCTTGAAGTGCTCTCTGGCCATGTTCTCCGTGGGACACTGCTTGAACTTCACCTCGCCAAAACTGCGCTCCTTCGCCGTGCCCTGGGTGGGAAAAGGGGGCACAGTATTGAGCCATCAGGGCCTGCTTAGCCAGATTAACCAAAGACAGATGGCCACATTCTGGCACTCATTCATGGAGAAATCCACCCAACTATGCAATCAAGTCCCAAAGTACATATTCAGTCTGTTTAGTAGACCGATTATTCTAACACCACGTGAAAAACACGGATTGCTCTTAAACGGAACAGGGCGCTGCAGCAGACTGGACACCAGGGGGTGCCCGTGGCTGGCCGGGGCGACACCCACCTCCCACACCAGGCTGCACTTATTTGTCTTCTTGGACGCCTCATCGTCAGATCCCTCGCCATCTATTCCAAAAGAGGATCAGGAGACTTAAATTTCTTTTAAAATGTTGAATTTCATTATGAGAGATTCATCCGCTCGCCACTTACCCTCTCTTTTTGAGTTAGTCTGTTCCTCCCATTTAATTCTACTCAACATCAGCTTCTTGAACTTCTTCTGGGCTTTGGGACCTGGGGACACAGAGACGGGGGTGAGGCGGAGTGAAACCGGCACGCGAGCAGGTTCTCGGAGCGGCGGCCCGGTCCTCACCCCCCTCCACCACCACGATGTTCACATCTCTGTGCAGCACCACCGTGCCCGTCAGGTACAGCTGGGATGCGTTCGCCTCCACCTTGAACTTCTTGGCTGGGTTCGTCAGATTTCTTATTCTAGATGGGGAAATGCAATCAGACTTAAAATGCTGCCCGCTCCAAGCTTAGCATCCTACAGGGCTGTGTGTGTAATTACAATATTGAGCCAGACACATGCACCAGAACCTTCACCTGACCTCTCTTTATTCACTGGCTATGCCCCTGACAAACCACACCCCCCAAGTCAAACCCCACCCACCTATACACAGTTATGTAAACTCCCTGGCTCAGGTCCTCCTTCAGCTTCTTGGCCTTTTTCTCCTTCCTCTGTTCTGAGGTCAGCTTGCGAGCTGCGTTCGCTTCTTCATGGGCCCTGAAGGCATGGAGGGAGAATGAGCAGCCGCGAAACCAGGGACGCACACCGTCACAACACCGGGCACGGCAGGGCAGGGTCACTTCACTCAGCATGACTCACTTCTGCCTCTTGGCCATCTGCGCTCGGACATGGGCCTCCACCTTGGTGGGGTCCTGGACGGCCTCTGTGCCCAACACTCGCATCAGGTTGGAGATGCGCACTAAGGGGGGGGCAGGGCACAGTCATTATGAGCCATGATAGACACCCACCATTCTACAGTAGTCGGGAATCCTGCAGTAATGAGTCACTGTAAACAGACAGAGGCTCTGGAAGATTATACCGCAAGCCACCCAAACAGGATGGGCCATACCTTTGGGCTCTGGGGGGGGCATCAGTCCCAGTCGCACCTTCTCCTGCATCTCCTTCTGCCCTTCCCTGCGGGTCTGCCTCCTCAGCTTCTTTTGCTCCTTCTTGGTGAGGTACACTCCCAAGGTGACCGGCTTGTCTGTGTCCACTGAGAGAGAAAGGGGGGAGTCGGCGGCACACACATGTTAAACTAGGGCATCAGTGCATCGTGATCAGGGATGGACAGTACTGGCAGCCCCCCAGGTCACAAACAAGATTCTTTCCCTTAGCCTAAGTCGAATTTGTAGGCAAGCTAGAAAAATATTATAATCTGTATTATAATAGCAAAAGCAGCCACAGAAACTGTACCTTGAGCCAATGAATTGCTGAAGCTGCACAATAGTTCATGTTACAAACTAGTGCATGCGTTCATTATTATTATCACTGTATTTAACTCAGATTTTTAATGTAATAGGCTTTATGGTAGTTCGTTCATAAGTATGAATTGTCTGGAAGTCGGACGTTTTTTAAATCCGGGGACTGCCTGTATTTCTGACACATGTATTTACAATACAAAACTATAGTTTGCATTTGACTTCATAAAAATGATTCATATAAATTAATGCAATTTGTATTCAAATACAAAAATAGTATTTTGCATACACAAGAAACTGTCCCCATAATGTAACCACAATGGGACCGCAAAATGCTTGTGCATAAAAGAGGAAGTTTTAGTTTTTTCAGATATTTGAATGAATGTAATTAGAGCCAACAGCTGATCATTTACCTCGAATCAAGAAACTTGCAAGCTCAATTCAGACCTATTTGTATTTAAAGGCTTTAAGATGCTATGACGCACTTAAATTGTCTCTCAAATGTTTCATTTAAAATTGAGTGGCGCAAAAAGGAAGCAGTTTTGTCAATTAAATTAGAAAAAAAATTGTGTTTGCACTGTGATCATGCCCGGTCGCACGGTGGCTGCGACTCACTACAGCAGTTACTAGGTTTCTTGTGAGACTCGTAAATCATCATCATAAAAGATGTTTATGATCTCATTTATAAATGTCTTATTTCTTATTTAAAAATGCATATAATTACCTTACTTAATTCTATTTCCTTTGGGGTTAGTTATATTTTGGAGTTCATTCCCTTGAACCCGTCTTTCCCCGCTGGATACGTGTATTTTAGTTCATGATTTTAGTGAACGCAAGGTTTTTCAGCAACGCATTAGTTGCGTTGCAACAGGACTGAAGGGCATTTCTGCCCTTTATTATAAAATATTCAGAAAATTGTCTTTTTTTAAATTTTTTTAAAAAATTACTAGTATAAAGACCCACGGAATATGTTTTCAAGTGTCTGCAGGCCATTTTTTGCTCTTAGCTGCCCCCTGTTGGCAGTTCCAATTTACTGCCCTCTGTCCTTGCAGTTACAATTTTAGATCTGATGAAGTTTACATTTTACACTGTAAGCTTTCATCCATGTAATGTTTTTGTGAAGTAGTAATCAAATCCAAAGATCAAATAGGGCAAAAGTGCAGCAAATAATTACAAAGACTGATTTTAATTGTTCTGAGATTCTGCTTTCTTTGTATTCCATTAAGTGTGTAATTACGTTGCCATGGTAATTTGTTAAATTTTTTCAGAGAAGTTAAAAAAAGGTTTGAATTTAGGTTATAAGAACAATCAAATAATAGATTCAATTGAATTGACACAGCAATGAAAGATTTCCAGTGCATCTAATCTTTTCCTCAATAATCGTAATCGAAGAAAATCACCTTTCGGCCAGATATTCACACTACTAATGTAAACAAATCTGCCTGAAAACTGCTTTCATGCATCACAGATGGATTCCCATCATGCCTCAACGCCCATTTTCATACTTATGCACAACAACAGAGCTCCATTTCTGCATGCAAATATTGTTCTTTTTGAATGTCTCACTGCAAACAAAAAGCCAGATGCCAATGATGAATTTGTGCGCCCGTTTCTCCCAGATATGTTCCTGTAAGGTGTAGTCCTCCATTTCTGAGACACATTAGGAAACTGCCAGTCACCACAAAGGGGCCCCTGTGAAACTGTGACCCTTTCACCCTAAAAGCCACACCCACAACTTTTTCAATATTTTTAAATGCTCCTTGCCAAACCGCTCCAGAGGCAAAAAAAAAAGCCAGCCTGCTTTACTGTAAGGGGAGCCGGGGGCATGCTGACCCCACACCCGGCCTTACCTGGGGGGCTGATCTGAGCCGGGTGCTCCACCAGGTTTGTCACCCCAAATAGATCGATGGTGTCAAATGTCGTTGTGCATGAACTGCAGGAACAGGGTGGAAAGTCATTGGAGGGGGGAGGATGGGGGAGTACGGCAAGGCTTGGGGAGATGACAGAATTGGGGGGGGGTCATCCTAAGCAAACAACACTGAAGCTTAACACTATGCCAGCAACTCTGGCCATGTTCATGGTGAGACAATATGGATATTAAAACAGACTGAACAACACAAAAGATAAACTTCATAACTAAAGCAGTAGTTACAACAATGCTTATGACTGATACTCAAGATCTCAATAATTTTTATTAGAACTCAAGCTTCTAATAAAAATTCAAAAAAAGGCTCTGGCCCGACTTCAAGAGTCAAGAAAATGATATCTTCACCTATGAATGGCAAAACAATAACACGTGTTTGACAGATAAAGTTGTTTTACATGCAGGACATACAAACATGCGACTCAGCCCAGTATGCTGCATGTGGCAGGTACGCCGGCGGGGGGGTCGTACATTTCCATGTGGGACGGCAGGATGTAGGAGTCCCACCACTCGATGCTGGGCACCTCCCCATCTCCCAGTTCCTTCTTAGGAGCAATCAGGGCCAGCTTGGTGGATGCATGGATGCCTGTTTTCTTGGCTGCCTGGGCTATCTCAGCTTGCAGCTTCTCCAGCTGTGCCTGTAGGGGTGGGGGGGGAAGTAGCAGGGTTAATGTGGGCTTCCAGAAAACGGAATATACATGAAAAACTACAGTGGGGTCTCAGGACACCCCCCAAGTCAATGGAGACCTTTGTGCGGATGCGCTGGGCGATCTTCTCGAAGCGGCCCTTCTCATGGAACTTGAAGCCCCTGCGGGGACGCTGGGGGATGGGGACGAAGACCCGCTGGTCGAAGTAGGACGTGGACTCCAGTTCCTCACCTGGACGCTCTTTCAGCTGCTGCCGAAACTGCTCCCTCTTCACAGCCCTGATGTTGGCTGGTCATTCAGAAGAGACACAGGGTATAGGGCACAGAGCAGAAGGGTGCAGACAGCAGACCATAGAGACAAGAAGGGCCCTGAGAAGAGAGAGGGGGTCCCAAGGAGGACAGCACCTACCCTTCAGAGTTGGCATGCGGTGAGTGAGCTCCACCTCCTTGCCACTGGCATCAACTGTTCGGCCAAGTTCATCCAAGATCAAGGGAGTTGGCTTGGTCACTTCCCGAGCTTCCACTTTTCTGGGGGGTGAGAATACATACCGAAAATACTCACCATAATATACACCAAATATCATCATCATCATCAACACCACAAAGTTACTGACGACGAGGGATGGATGAAGGCAGGCTACTGAGGAAGAATAGCAGTCAGAGGCCTCAAGCCAGTGGGGGGTGTGCGTCACACATGGAGGCCAAAAGCACTCACGGGGGGGCGATGCCCATGGCGTGCAGGTTGGCAAGGGCGACCAGGTTGTGCGAGCCGGTACCCAGTGCGCCCAGGATGCCCGGCTTCATGGCCAACTGCGACTGGATGCGGGCCTGCAGCTCGGCAGCCTTGCGCGCCTTCTCGATGGCGTCGTTCATGAACGTGGCCGCCTGGGAGGGCGGGATGGACTGTGAGGAAGCCAGGGGGGGCTGCACTGTGGGGAGGAGGCGGCTGGCGGCAGAGGAGTCCGCCTAGGGGGCAGGAAGACGGGCAGATAATGCTGAGGGGGGAGGAGTGGCAAAACATGACAGCATACAAATGCGGCAGGTTAAAAACAAAACAAAAACCACAGGAGAATTCATTCTCAGACAGGGCACTAAATCTGGCTTTAAATGTTACAGTAAAATGTGACCTTTATATTATATGTTATATAAAGGCAGCATAAGGAAAAGGGGGAGGGGGATCTGCTCACCGGAGGTACCGCAACCGGAGCTGAGAAGCTGAGCTGCTTCTTCCGCTCCTCGATCTGCCTGGTCGCCGCCTCCATCATCTGCTTGATCTGAGGGGGAAAGGCAGCCAAACTCAAGCCCGCTGAATGGCACAATCGTACGGGCCCAGGTCCCTGCCGCGGGCAGCTGGCTGCCGGGTGGGCCGGGCTCCTGCCAGAGCAGAGGCCCCTCACCTGCATCTTGGTGAGCATGCCCGGACTCTCAGGAGGCGGCCCTGGCAGCACTTCCGGCTCCTCCACTTCCTCAAAGCGAGGCACGCGTTTCTTCTTCACCACTGGCTCCGTGCTGATGGGTAGCTCTTTTCCAGTTTCAGAGTCCTCCCCAAAAACATCCTGACGGGCAACACAGATCTGTCACTTCATTACAACTCCTGCTCATGAATTACTGAGGAGGGTTGATCACAGATGGGAGGTACAACCTGAAAGAACTGCCGGACCTCACTGACGTGAGCACAGCTTAACTGGCTGACTGGAGGAGTGAGCAACAGTGAGTGATCAGACTCACTTGGCACCATGTCATCAGGCCTGTACCTTTAGGTCTCGCTTTCGATGCTTCTCTCCACCTGTCTTGCTGCCACGGGAATTCCGACTCTCCTCCAGGGCTTCGAACAGCCGCTCCACGAAACCACCCGCTGACTCATCCAGGAATGGCCGAAGCTGATCTGTGAGGCAGAAAGGGAGTGTGAGCCAGGCCACAACAGAAGCAGCCGGCAACCACACGGGTGGCACTAACCTGTTGTCTTCCTCTTGTCCAGACCCTTCCCCACGCAATGCAGCGCCGCCGTCACGACTGTGGGCTCCGAGAAGCCCAACACCTTCTTCACCGTGCGCTCCACCCAGGGCCGCAGCTCCTCCACCTCTCTCTTCGGCAGGGACATCCTGGCGTCTCTGTACATGAGGAAAGAGGCAGCCGCGGTTCAGGGTATGCCGACACGGTCACACAAACAATACCGTTATGAATACCACTCACAGGCCTCTAAAGAAAACGCAAAAACACCGAGTGGGTAATCCTTAACATGAGATCAAACGGGTAGCCGTTGATCCTGCCGACTAAAGAAACTAGTTACTGCATTATACTCATTTAAGACTATAAAAAGTGATCCTTTAACACAGTGGTTATTTCCACTGAATGAAACATACTTAATGGTTTATGTATCAAAGGCACTATGCAGAGGGCTTTAACTACGGTAAGACAAGCAAGGATACACGTTCGAGATCTTTGCTATGTCTAAACCTTGGCCCAGGGAAAGTTTAAAAGACTTCCGCAAGGCCTCAATTACCTATAAACTGCAAAGATACCGTAAAGGCATAAAAAGTGCAAATAACCAACGCTGTTGCTCATGAATGTTAGTATGCTCAATACCTGTTAACCAACTAACATTCGATTACTTAATTTATCAGCAGATTAGCTAGAGAGCTACGGCTATTAACTGGTTTTAACTGCCACGCACAATACGGGACAGTCAGCGATTATTGGAGTGCGGCGACACACGCAGTCACGGCGGCCGCGATGCAAGTCCAGCAGCTGCGGTTCGCCCCGGCCGTCCCGACACCCGCTTTACGCGGCAACACAGAAACCTAAGCATACTCAGGATAAGGTTTACGCTCACCAATATCCGAAAAGCCCAAAGAACACAGCACTAGTCGTAGGAACCAGAGGCGGTGTTTAATATAAAGCAACTTTAACAACAGGGCAGCTGCAAAGAGGCTAGTTCTACAACAAGAAGTTTCCAGTCTCGCCGCGTTCACGCAACGTTCGGGTCCAGTGATGACAGGAAGCGGAATTAGCTAATAGCGGAAGTGACGTATTGGTCCATCGCCCAATAGCCTCCGTCATACAACATGGGAGTAGAGAACGTGCTAATGGGCTATAGCCAAGCGGTAATCTCTATGCGGTTGCTAGGGTGCGGAGTTGTGTGGTGGCACATTTCAGTCGTAATATATACCATAGTCGTCATTAGATACGGTCACTTGGGGCTATAGCTCCGAGTATTGTAAGCCTAGTCTCGAGTATTTTAGCCCTGATGCCAATCTTTCTTCAAAAAAAGCACAAGCCCCAGGTGAACTTGACTTAGCCCATGATCTTTTTAATAGCTGGAAAAGCTGGAAATATACGGACAAGAGTATTGCAACATTCCTCCTAATCATTGAATCCATGTGTTTCATTCAGACCCATTGCCACAGTTGTATAAAATCAAGCACCTAGCCATGCAGTCAGGTTTACAAACGTTTGTGAAAGAATGGGTCACTTTGAAGAGCTCATTGAATTCAAATGTGGGAGTGTCATAGGATGCCACCATAGCAATAAGTCAGTTCATGATATTTTTCCCTGCTAGATATTATTGCAAAGTGGAAATGTTTAGGAACAACAGAAACGCAGCCACGAAGTGGCAGACCACATAAAGTCTCTGACTGCCGAGGGGCATAGTGCATAAAAGTCACCAGTGCTGTGTTGACTCGGTAACCGCAGAGTTCCAAACTTCCTCTGGCATTAACTGCAGCACAAAAATTGTGCGCTGGGAGCTTCATGAAATGGGATTCCATGGACGAGCAGCTATATGCAAGCCTCACATCACCAATTAAGTGTCGATTGGAGTGGTATAAAGCACGCCACCTCAGGACTCTGGAGCAGTGGAAACGTGTTCTGTGGAGCGACGAATAATGCTTCTCTGTCTGGCAGTCTGATGGATGAGTCTGGGTTTGGCAGATGCCAGGAGAACGTTATTTATCTAACTGCATTGTGCTAACTGTGGTTTGGTGAAGGAGGGATGATGGAACGGGGTTGTTTTTCAGGGGATGTTCTAGGCCCCTTAGTTCCAGTGAAGGGAACACTTCATGCTTCAGCATACAAAGACATTTTGGACAATTCTATGCTTCCAATTTTGTTTGGACAGTTTGGGGAAGGCCCTTTTCTATTCCCGTGTGACTGTTGGGTGAGTTTAGTATGGAAGAACTTGACTGGCCCACACAGCCCTGGCCTCATCCCCATCAAACAAACTTTGGAATGAACTAGAATGGAGATTGCGAGTCAGGCCTTCACATCTAGCATTAGTACCTGACCTCACAGATACTTTTCTGGATGAATGGGTAAAAATTCCCACAGGCACATTCCAAAATCTTGTGGAAAGCCTTCCCAGAAGAGTGGCAGCTGTTATAGTGGCAAAGGGGGGACCAACTCCATATCCTATGGATTTAGAATAGGATGTCATAAAAGTTCCTGTAAGTGTAATGGCCAGGTGTCCCAGTACTTTTGTCCATATAGTGTAATACTCTCTCTAGTAAAAATTATAGTCAATTTCGCCAGTCAAATTAGGACTTAATTTTCATGTTTCAGCTGGTTTTTCGATCATGTTTACTAATATGAATTACGTCGTCTTAAAACATGTTGATAAAATACTAGATTCAGCTGTAATTTTTTGTTTGTCCGTTGGTTATGGTTGTCGCTATTTGAAATATTTGAAGCACGGGGGCAATCAGGGTGAAAATGGTGTTATAAGAGTAGAACATTCTATAAATAAAGTAAACGACTTGATCAGTGCGTAAGTCCAAATTATGTTAATAATGATTAAAAATTAAAATTAGCTGCCTGATGTGGCCTCCTGGAATCAAATTTTAGGAAAAGAAGGACTGAAAACAGAAAAAGTAGAAAACTTAAAACGTTTAAAATATAAAATGCAGCTTAACCTACAAAATTCTCTCTACTGAGCTCTTTAAAATGTTTACTTTTTAACAAATATAGTTTAATGTCTAATGCTTATCTACAATAAATTCCAAATTAATCCTTCCATGAATATACTGTCATTATTGTACTAGATTTAGTTCTGGGGCTTAACCAGCAGCTGGGGGTCAAGTACTATAATTACAGTTGAAGAAAATCATGTTTCCGGAGTAATATGTTTACCTAAACATTTTTTTCCATCAAATTTGGCACATCAACATACATGCAGATAAAGGCAGAAAGGAAAAGCAAGGAAATTGAGTGAGTCTTTTAAAGTTTTATTTTCTCTTTGCCCCTGTGTGATGGTTGCCCTCCTCCTGTCCCTCGTCTTGCTTTGTGGGTCATCTGAGTGCAGTGGCAGTAGTTTGAGTGGATTCTGCTTGGGGCTATACAGGATCCCTCTCTCCCTACTGGGTTACACATTCCCTGCCTCCTCTCCTCCCCGCTGCTCCACAGCAGTGTGTATTTGAATGACACCCCCATGCTCGGTTAATAGAATTTTTCAGGTATGTCATCAGCGCCTTTTGTCCCAAGGTCAAAGACCAGAGCCGATACACTCCGCTACTCTTTGCAGATGAACCGGTTCATCGGCGGCCGCCCACATCTTCCGCCTTCCGCCTGCATCCTGTCAAGTGGCACATCGCTAGACCACACGTGCATTTCTCCATTATTATGTGACTGCATCAGCCTGCAGTGTCTACCTTTTGTCACCATGTCACTATTTTATGTGTTCAGAACCCTGTTCCCAGGCTCACATCACTTTTATTTTATTTCGTTTATTTCGCACATCTCCCATATCCAAATGCTCATCCATAATGCTCATTAAAATATACGTCTATAACTTAGATGTATATTTACAGAGATGTGCTGCTTGATTGCCTGTAACGCACCACCGTGATGCCCTGACTGTCACGCCCCGCTCCGTCCGCTCCTAATGTGTGCCACGCCCACCTCATTACCTCCTGTTTCTCCCTGATTGTTCTCACCTGTGGCTCGTTACCCGTAGCTTGTCTGTTGTATTTAGTCCTCGTCTGAGTCAGTCTTCCCCAGACTTGTCATTAATGTTACCCGTCGTTCTTCCCCCGTCTTGTGGATTCTGCCGTAATAAACCCCGTTTGCCCTACTTCCTGGCTCCGTATCCCTGCTTCCCGGATCGCCTTTTGCCCGACCGTGACACTGACACATCCTTCATATCGCACGGGGCTGTTTTCTGTACCCTGCCCTTCGCGCATACAAAAGATGCCAAGTTTCGCTGGTGCACGTTCACTGTTTGACATCCGTTTGGCAACTTAATTCCTTCTCATTTTCTCCATAATAATTGTAATAAGAAAACCTGTGTTTCTTTCTTCGGTTACCCCAGATGAGGGGAAGACAGGGCCCGCGTTTACACTGCCTCTCTGCCGGAGCAGCTTGTGTGAGCCCTAATGCGCCACAGTGAATGAACACAGTAGGGGGAAGGGAGTGGGGGGTAAAAAGCGAGCAGGGGAGGGGGCAGACAGAAAGGGTGAGTAAGCACAGCATCCCCTCCCCCACGGCCTTTTTCTCTGGCCTGTACCCTTGGTGTCTCTCCCTCACTGGAGCACACATGGCCCAATTGCACAAACAAACATCTCCCACCCCCTACACTAGTATTAAAATATAACTATTTAAATGCTAACTGGAGGATGCACTGTGTACCTAATTTATTAGAAATGTTCTTTTAAATGCTTAAGTGCATTTAAATTTAAAAATAGAGTAATATCATTTAATTGTTGCTAATAAATTGATTCTGTCACACTGAATTCCCATTTTTGTCCTCTACACAATCCCTCCTTCCCCTCGTTAACCTTCACCATGGCCCAGCTTACTAGAGGGTGGGGGGCGGGTATATCCACTTCAAATGGCAGGCATGGACTTCTCTGCTAAAAACTGCATGGATACAGCAGGTGGGCAGGGAGGGGGTGGGCCACTCAGCAACTGTGTGCAGGGACCATCTCCAGTGGCGAGCTCAATGTTAATGCAGTCAGTGTGTCACAGAGCACGAGCCAGCAAGAACATTAGCCAGCCAGTGTGTTACCAGGCTGCAGTGCACTGCAAAAAAATATTATTATTATTCTTCATATATAATTCTCTCCAGTGTTCTTGTATACTGTGTATAGATGAGGGGTAATTTGTGGTGCACATTACTCTGAATATTGTTCTACATTTTACCTGATGATTACTGGAGCATCAGATGCACACACTTGATTACACACGCAGCTATCATTTACAGATGGACACAGAGCCACTGCTGAACTCCACACAAACAAACGTGTGCAGGCATCACAATCCCTGACAGATTACTGCAGCTGAGTCTGATTATACACATTACCCTCCCCCTCCAATCTCTGCTTACCAAATAAGAGGTCCCTAACCCTAACCCCCCAGTTGCTGGAGCTGAACCACCCAGTCTCTCAGTGAAACACTTGAAACCACACGGACAAGCACAGAAAAACAACAGGCGCCTTTCTGCCCAAAATCTGTCGTTTATTAAAACGCTTTCATTCCACATCATTGTTTAAGAAACAGTCACAGAAGTAAATAGAGGATGGTGCAAACTGCTGGTGGAAAAAAATGGGAAGAGGAGGAATGGGGGGGGGGATAGGTGAACTGGGAGGAGAAGAGAACGAGAGACGGTGCTGCTGGCTGCTACACTGCTATACGATGCTGGTATAAGAACAGCGTCCCCTCAGGGTCTTATGTGACTACACAGCAAGGTGTGCTGGCGTCTGTCTACCACGTGTTCTGTGGTCTAACCTCATTAATCAAGTCTCTCAGATTGGACAGCAACATCAAACATGTAATTCCTTATGTATGGACGAAACGCAGATTTCACACACAGCTAGGTTACTAGACGTTTCCTTGAATTACTGAAGGAGGGATAGCGATGGTGCCGTTGGGTCGTGGTTCTGGCACTGTAAGCCAGCCTAAGACTACACAGCCTTATGAGAAAATCCAAACTGGAGTCTGATCACTGGGCACAACACATTTTTTTTACAAAAAAAAAAAAACAGTATAAAAGTCACTTTTGTAAATGTCTAGTTTTGAAAAGGCACAGTGATCCAATCTACAATGTACTTTCAATCAATTCAAACAACTCAATCCATTGTCGCAAAAGTATCAAGGTACATAAGTTATAGTGTATCAGTCTGAGGCCATATAAATAACCATATAAATAAAGAAATAAATAGATGTAAAAATAAAATTGATGAATAAATAAATACTGAAGTCTGGTCTGACTCAGGAAGCTCACTTTAGCCCTGCTACGGCCTCAACAGCGGTCCGCTAAACTTATTTAGGTATCTAATGTTTGAGACTGGAAAGCAGTTCTATGAACATTCTTTGAGAAAAACTGCCCAACTGTGAGATTATTTTATTTGGCAGTTTGACCCAGCTTTTATATTTTTATTATGAAGCTTTTTGGTTCTGTTGCTCTGCAAAGCAGACTCATGTTCCTGTTTCACTCTTGCCCTTTAAATAAATGTAGCCTTTGATGCTGAAAGACTGTGAGTTTAGGACATTGGTTCCCTGTTGGGGCTTCAGTCCGATCTACCACATCTACCTCATTACTGGTAACACTGTTGCTTACAAAGATCACCATGGTTACCGCCACCTTCTATAACACTGATGTCCTGGTTCAAGTAGCACTTTGAAAGGTTGGACGTTGTCCTACAGTGATACTTCACGCCTTGTGGCTGCTTCCACATGAGGTAAACGATTTTCGTACCATCACAGTTCACGATTTGTAATGTCAGACTGATATTGCTACACTACCAGCAGTCATAAGCTCACAGTGGAGGAATTTACCCACTTTTTTATGGTAGTACTGTCTTACATGCCATAGATGAGTGGATTAACCAATAGTACTTGCGTAAGGTACGATTCTGTCATGGAAATCAACATGCTTTTCTTATGAACTCCTTTGATGGTCCTCCAATTAGCAATTACACAACTTTGGAAATGGATACAACAACAAAAAAATATTATAAAAAGAATTACTCCCCAAAATCACCTTAACTCGACATCCTTCCACCCTAACAAAGAAACTAGTGCAGTGACAAAAATCCAATACACAGGTTGGATTCCGGATACCTGTGTGCCAAGTTTCAGGTCTGCGTGTAGCTCCCAGTTTCACGTGCGGCGTTTAAAAGCTTCAACAAAGACGAGGAGACTTACTCCGCCCCTGATATATCTCCATGGCCTTACTCCCCACCGCCACAATTTCTGCCGCAACAAGTTCACGCTGGAACTCCATTGGCTGGTAGAGCTGAAAAGAAAGGTGGCATGGATCTGAAAATGGGGTGGTAGAGGAGATGGAGCTGTCCTGTGTTGCTGGACTGCCCCTAGTGGTTGGAGGGGTAACAGCAACTACAGTAAAATTTCCATGTTTGCTTTCTCTGCTGTTGTGGGAGGGGCAAGATTTCGGGGGGCTAAGTATAGGTGCAACATGGACCCAAGTAAGACTTGGCTCAGACACGTGGGTGACTTTATAACCAGATGATTGTCCTTCCCTAGTATCCACCTTATCGTCTTTCCCAGTTCCCACTGGATCTTCTAACCCGGTAATTGCACCCCCTCTCTGCTCTGAGCCAATCACTGCTGTTGCCCTGTGGCCGTCTCTTCCTTCCTCTTCCACTTTCACTTGTCGGAAGCTGAGAGTCGGTGAGTTGGTGCTGTCCGTGTCTGACCAGCTCAGCTTGCGCTTCTGCAGTAGATGAGGAACAGACAATAAATTGTGAGATTGAGAAGCGGAGTGGAATGTGTAAAAACAAACACACACACACACACACACACACACACGTTTGTATTCCATTTCTATGGGCATAACCCTAATCCCAACATGACAACCTTAACCCCTACCCAGCCCTAACATTAACTATAAGTAAATACAAGACTTTTGCCATTTTTAGTTTTTTTGATTGCAGACACATATTTTTTTATAAAATTGAGTTTCTCTTTGTGTGAACTGAAATAAAATGGTCCTCGTAATGTCAAAATAACAGGTTTTTATTACATTGCATTTGGTCCTCACAATGTAATATATACATAACCCACACAAACACTCTATAACCAACGACACTCACAAAACATGATCTTCAACAACGTGTCAACATGGGTTAGTAACCAGGGCTGGAAATATCAGTATAAGAAGTGCTGGAAGAGCAACAGGGTTGTATTTTCAATAACTGCAGCGGCTGGTGATGCTTGACTGATCGCACGTCTATTTTTAGTGGCAAAAATAGCGCAGATCGGTGAGCTTCCTGTTTAGAGGACCCACCTTGACAGGTATGTGCAGCTGGTCTTTGTGTTTGTGGGGCGGGGTGACTGGGGGGTGATTGTGGCCTGATGGCAGCCGTGGGCCGGCGGGGGCGTGGTGGGGGATACCCGGGAACCACAGCTTTAGCAGCATTTCCACCTGGAGGAGGGTGTGGAGGTGCTTCTCTCTGAGGAGAAGGAGAACAGAGAGGGGGGAGCCTGAGAAGTCGTCTCCAGAAACAGGAGCTGCTCGTCACCCATTAAGGTACAAGTTGGTACAAGTTAGGGAACAGCGGGCAGCAGGGTCTTACCCAGAGGTGGGTCTCTGCAAAACTCCCACAATCCTCTGTATTCTATCCATAGCAACGCTCTGCTGGAAACTGTTAAGACCTGTCAATCAAATAAAATAAGCTCCATCGCAAATTCAGATCGAGCTAATTAAGAAATTGGCCTCATATCAGCAAGCGCAAAGCTGCGAGGTGAAGCAGGAGGGAGACGTATACCTCTGTCGAACCTCCCATTCTTAAGGCCGTTCAGAAGGTCCAGCAGGGGCCTGACGAAGACCTGAAGTTCTGCACACTGTGAGACAGTGAAAGGATGAACCGGCTGGTTTGCACGTCTTAGGAATATAATCAAGTGAGAACCACAGCAAGATCCTTCATTAATAGGAACAGTGAAAGTTAAAGACCAAAAACAAGGTTAAAACCAACCTTCTGGGTGAAGCGTGACCCCCCCTCAGTCTGCTTCGGACTCCCCTTGTCCCGGCTTGCTCTGCGAGTTGAGGTCACCAGCATGGAGTGGAAAACATGGTGCGGGTCGTTCCCACCGAGGGACCTGTCCCCGTTCCCGAAAGCATGGCGATGCTGCCATGAACTCAGGTGCGAGACGCCGGCATCGTGCCGGGGGAGGGGGGTGTGACCGGGCTGTCGCTCGCCGCCGGCGTCCTGAGGGAGGAACACGTCTGCGTCCTCCTCCGTGTGGTCGGCGTCGCTGAATGAGAGGCTGTCGTTGGAGCACAAGGAGCCGTGCGAGGACTGCATCACTATAGGGGGGGGGGGGGGGGCAAGGGGGTTTGGAGGACTGCTGTGACCATAGTAATGAACAAGCTCCAGGAGAGCTCTGCAGAAAATGCACACTGTCAACCTCTGCAACAATGCAGTTAAAGAGTTTTAGCAAGGGGGGGGGGGGTTACTGAGTGGAAAAGCCTGCATTCTTTAAACCAGGCAGTGGGAGCTGAGGCTATCTGTATGCTGGCCCGATAACTGGGGGTCTCTTTCTCACTTTCTCCATGCCTCACATGTCCTCTGTGTCTCCACTTGTTTTTCTCCCTCTTTTTGATTCACAAACAGCACCCCCCCCCCCTGCCATTCCCTCCCTCCATCTCCCATGTTACTCTCTCCACCCCACACCACCCTCTCACTCCCCCTCTCCTACTCTCTCCTCAAATATAGGAGCCCCCACTGGCCTTAAAATTCGCTGTACAGGAAAACTAGCGACAGGCGTCACGTGAGATCGCGGGCATGTCCGCAGGCGCGTGAATCGATGCAGCCAACAGCCCTGCCCGCGCTGTACACACACACACACACACACGCTCATTAACTCAGTACAAGGCACATTTTAATCTCACCTGCGCGAACGCTCACGGGAATGCTTCTGCACAAAGTCTACGTGTGACACGCATTATTACGCATGCGTTCAAACATTTTCCTATGCATAGATCAGTAAAAGCAAACAAGAAAAAACTACTAGTAAATTCAAAATACCTCTGCCAGGATAGCTACTCCCATTTTGCTTCTGGTCTGTTACTCTCTGTCCTCATGTCACCCCACCCTGTCGTGGTTTTGCCGGCTCTAGATGACACCGAACGTGTATTTGTGTGTCGTAGCTGTCATGTGCCTCAATGTTTGTGTTGTTGTGACTGTCTCCTAAACGGGTTTGATTTATTTCTTAATCCTAAGATATACATATATTTATCTGAATTCAATTGTGTCTCTCTGTACAATCAAATACTTTCGCTAAACGTTTAAATTTAATAACATTTTCAATGGCAAATTGCATGATTACTAGAGTACATTTTGGTCAACGCAGAATAAACTCCACAACTGCTATTCTTAACACCCTCCATGATACGTTTAAGGGTCATCATATAATTATAAATACCTTATCTGAGGTAGGCTTGTCCCCTGTCAGTTTGTAAAAATTACATGGAAAAAAAATATTATTTAATCTAAAATATCCCTGTGAAGACGCCTTCGCCTAACACACATTTACATAAGCATGCAAAACACTGAGATCAATCGCGTATCCAAAAAACTGATGTTAATGCAGAACGTTATTGTGCAAAGGAATGTGGCTAATAAGCTAGCAAGCTTACAAGCAACAAATCTACAGCGAAAAAAAAAATAACTCACCATGAACTGACGGAACCACAATAGTCAGAGACCAGCGTTAGTACAATTTATTTGCAAATCTGGAAAAGTAAATAATAATGTCGATACAGTGGCTTAGAAATGTCTTCACACGAGTAGCCAACCGGCCGATCGCCTCTCCCTGACTCCCCTCGCTTTCTCTTCGGCTTATTCTGTCTTCTCCTCCAGTTTATTGCAAGCGTCAACATGTGCGAGGCTACACGTGCAGAACAGTGTGCGGACGGCGTTCGCTCAGTCATTGGCTGCACACCAGCGAGATCGCGCTCTGGTTGGTGGATGACATAACCAGTGAGAGATGCCAAGCTAGCTGATTGGGCAGACTCCTCGTATGCGTGGCCCCGCCCATGCATGTGGTAACGAATGTAGGGCTTCGTACTACAATCTAGCAGTGTGCAGTTACAGACACATGATCGGTGTGGTGCTGTAGTAGCGCGTCATGCTAGATTATGTGTAAAATTTGTGCATACGAACAAAACGGTATAAACATATTATGCAATTTGCAATACGGGCACAGAAGTAGCCAACAATAATTAGACACAAATATTCACCATATCTAGGTATCCAAATAAAGCACTGGACTTCAGATGAAGCACCTTGCACGTAGATACACATCCACGTTGCACTTTGACAGATGTAGAAATACTGTCTCGCATAACCATCTTCAGTATTTATTGGTTGTATCGATCACTTAAATGATTAATGCTTATCTGACCCAATACCATTGCCCATATTTCGCATGTCTTGTATTGACAAATATATAGCATTTTCTAAGTGGTTCCTTGATGCACACTTAAGACCGCATAAATTCATAATCCTAGGTCTCAGGTGGAATAATGTTAAAGAATGGATTATCCCGATTAGCTATATTTGCGACAAAATTATATTTTTTATACGAAAACAATTGAATTAGGTTTTCTTTTCGCGCTACCGACAAGCATTTTATTAGACGTTTTAGCAAAATTTAACATATGGTACTTTTTCAGACTGGAATCACCACTTAAGTTCACTATTGTACTACTTTTAAAATAACAACTTCTATGAAGTATTTACGTCGTACTACTTCAGCGAATAGTCGTCACGTCCCGGTGACAGAAAGAGGCAGTTCAGACGCCCTCTGGCGTCCACTGTTAATAGCACATAAACATAATACACTCAGATCCATCCATGATAATATACACACTTTTTTCATGTTAATAACCAAAAATATAGAACATTTCAGCTATAGGGTGGCACAGTGGGGAACACTGCCACCTCACCTACCTCTAAGGGTGGGACCACCCCCATGTTGGTGTCAAGTTTGCATGCTCTTCCCACGATGTGTAGGTTTCTATGGTGTGTGTGTGTACCTTCCGCCAGATTGACACCCCATCCTGACTATTTTCCTGTCTTGTACTCTGTTCTACTCTGAGCCTGTTCTGGTTAAGTGATAGATTTGATTTTGAGATTGTACATAGGTTCAGTGACAAAAATAGATAACCAGTATTACAGTGGACAGAGCATTTTATTTATATAAGTTGTAGAACAACCTATCAATCATCTAACAGGTAATATATCTTTTTGACACAATATAAGGGGACTGAACATGACATAAAGGAGAAGGTAACAGTCTGACCAAACAGGGATCATTCCCAGGACATGACAGACTCAAACTTCACATCTTTTTTTTTAACATTTAAACAAAGTCACGGTGACTCAGGGCGGAGACAGTCTGTGGGCAATCAGCAGCAGGGTTAAGGGTGACCCCGGCTGGGAGAGCCAAAGGGGGAGGAGCCAGTGGGCCAGGGATGGGGGGGTTTAACCGTCCCGCCCATCCCCCGCTCAGCAGCCCAGCCAGGGATCCCGCCTGTGTGCTCGTGAGAGGAAAGCCAGCTTGCGGCCCATCTCCGAGTTGTAAATGCGCCGGCATGCCTCATAATGCTCCCGCTGGCGCTGTCGGCACGGCTTCTCGAAGTAGCGCTTGCGTCGGACCGTCTCGATGAGTCCGTCCACAGTCAGCACCCTGCAGGCATGGGTGAGGGGACAGGGGACACCCTGTGACACGTACTCAGAGCGATTTTATGTCAAACATCCTGTCTAAGCAAGGACCGAACTGACACGTCTTTGCTGGGTCAAATCATGAGGCATAATTAGTTATTTTAATTAATCCTAAAAAAGTTACGGCGCTTATACAGCTTTCGTAACTTCTCTATCACAGAAGAAGAAAGATTTATCACCATCAGACAGCCCATAATACTCTTAAGATATGTTGAAGACACTGATGAAATACTAAGGTTGAGAGCAAGCAGCCTAATTTCTGTGGCTAAACTGTGAGAATCTGCACCAGCATGTCTTTCCTCTACTGCAGTAGAAACACCTTCCCCTTTAAGAGCTGGCAGCACATGTACAGAGTTGTTGGGCTAAGGATTTGTGAATGAAATCTATAAGCTACACCTCTCAGTAGCCATTTAACCAATGGCTGTAGAGGAGGATGGCCCAAGCCCACCTATTAAACAGCAAAGCAACCAATGGGAGTCATCCTATGATAGGGCTGTTGCATAATAACATTCAGAAGGATTTAGTCTCATGTTTTAACAAGGCAAAATTTCAAAGTCTATTTATAAAATATCAGTTATTAAATTTAGACAAGGAGCCTGTCTGGACATTTCGTGAATCCAACACAGCATTACCTGCACTGAGTAACACTTAGTAACCTCACAGGTCTAATTAACAGTCTAAGTCTTTCAGTCTAAAGGAGCTTCTACGTGTTACTCAGCTTTGGTGCAATGCCATTTTTAGATTGCTCCGAGAAACTCCCATCGCCAGGAAGTGTGATGGGCATGTTCTGGCCAAAGGCTGTAAGCAAGCAGACACTGCATGGTTCTCATTCACCGGATTAGAACTGAACTCTGGATTGATCATTATGGTCATTAAGAATGTTTTTTGGAAAGGGGAATAATCGTGTGGTTATTCTGCTCAAATGAATGCTTCTTTCCAACTGTCAATCTTTTAGATTCAATAAACCTTTATACGTGCCTCCTAATAAATATTCATGGCGAAGGGGAAAAACAGTCTCTGACTATGTGTTAAAAAAAACAATGCCATTACAGAGCCATTACAGAGCTAAGCCATGTTATGAGATTATTTAATTATTTAGTTGGAAAAACAATTATGAAAGGCATAGATTTTTGTTTTACATTTAACCTTCCTGGCATGTTAAAGATACTACTGTACTCTGACTCTGACTCTGAATGGCGAAATTGAAAGTCCATTTTTCCCAAGAACAGAAGAACATTTTGAAGAAACATCTAATCAAGTTCACAGCAGAATAAAAGGACTGGGTAAGGTCATCTTACATCTGCCGTTGTCCTACATTTTAAAGACTTAAAATGTCATTGACGGGTTTAGAGCTATACAACTTTAATATCAATCAAAACAACGTACCCTAAAGTATATAACATAGGCGTATGGTTTCTGTCAGATACACGTTTCTTTGTTTATCAAAACAAAGAACGACACCTTGGGAGCTTTTATAATTTATGACACGCAAATTATTATAATTAGCAGATACCAACTTGGCAATTAATTTAATAACGTTTTCAACTAGACAAATGCGATCAAGGAAAAGTTTTATTCATCAATATGCAATCGGATCAACTTTTGAACACAAACAAATCGAAATAAAATTTTACATTTATGAAAGAACAATTTGTATTTTTCCCAGCAAGAAGGAACATTTTCAGAATCTCAGCTACCAAGGTTGATATGACCGACGACCCTCCTCACTCGTCGGCTTACCAGCTACGATCAACTTGAGAAAACGCCGCATACTCATATCGACAAATATATAACAAGATGACAAAAGACTAACCTGTTTAAAGCGCGATAAGCCGCTTCTACGTTTCCATCCTGCACCATAACCGTCCGTGCCACGAAACGCAGGTGATTCGCCATGTTGAAAGCACGTGGGACACGTTTTACTGTCCGGAGAGAAACGTAAAAGAAGGAATGGTTCCGGTTCCGCCGTGCTCAGACCAGATCGAGCCGATTTTCGACCTGGCAGTAAAAGAACGAGACAGTGTGTGCTGGTATTTCAGCCGGTTTAGAATTAGCCGTAGTCGTAAAATAAGATTTTACATGATCAAAACTGAACGAGGTCTCTCTCCGCCCATAGGTTACATAGGTAAAGGGCAAAGCATTATACAGTGCATTCATAAGGTGTCCAGATCCAGATACCGGCTCTTTTTCAGTTTTTATGTTGCAGCTTTAGGCTAAAATCGTTTAAATTCATTTTACAATCAATACTCCAATACAATCAAATCAAAAACTGGATTTTAAAATCTGCACAAATTTAGTAAATATGAAACACTGAAACATCACATTGGCATAAATATTCAGATCCTTTACTCGGTACTTAGCTGAAACATGTTTGACAGCGATTACATCCTTGAGTCTTCTTGGGTATGGTATGGCAAGCTTTGCACACTTGGAATCTGAGATTTTTTGTCATTCTCCTCTGCAGATCCTCTCAAGCTCTGTCATTTTGGATGGGGACTATCAGTGGGCAGCTAGTTTCAGGTTCCTCTGGAGATGTTCAATTGCATCTGGCCTCTGACAGGGCTACACTAGGACATTCACAGAGTAGTCAGTAAGCTACTCCTGTGTTGTCTTTGCTTTATGCATAGGCTAATTGTCCTGCTGGAAGGCGAACCTTCAGCCGAGTCTGAGGTCCAGAGTGCTCTGAAGCAGGTTTTCATTAAGGACATCTTTGTACTTTATTCTGTTCAACTTTCCATTTATCCTACTTGCCTTCCAGTCCCTGGCACTGAAAAACACCTGCACAGCATGATGCTATGACCATCATGCTTCACCACTGGGATGGTATCGTGCAGGTCATGGGCAATATCTGATTGTCTTCAGATATAATGTTTAGAACTGGGGCTGAAAAGTTCAATTTTGGTTTCATCAGACCAGAGAATTATGCTTCTTATAGTCTGAGAGTCCTTCAGATGGCTTTAAGCAAACTCCAAGTGGGCTTTCATTTTTCTTTTACTGAGGTTTTTACTGATCAGTGGCAGGTTGCAGTGGTGGTTGTCTTTCTGAAAGGTTCTCCCATCTCCACACAGAATCTCTGGTGCTCAGCCAGAGTAACCATCATGTCCTTGGTCATCCCTCTTACCAAGACCCTTCTTCACCAGCTGCTCAATTTGGCTGGGGGTTCTCTTGGGAACCTTCAATGCTGCAAAAATATGTTTTGCAGTTTCCCCCAGATCTGTGCCTGACCACAGTGTGACTGAACTAACATTCTGTTTTTACTTTGTCACTATGTGGTATTGAGTGTAGATTGATGAGGTGTCTGAATACTTTCTGAAGGCACTCTATGGGCGTATTGTGTACAGGCGTTCTAAGGGACAGTGGCTCATACCCCAGAAAAAGGCATCCCCTAGCCCCCAAGCTTCTTACAGTGTACACTATATGGACAAAAGTATTGGGACACCTGATGATTACACCTACAGTAAATTTTATGACATCCCACTCTAAATCCATTGTCATCAATATGAAGTCGGGCCCCCCCTTTGCAGCTATAACAGCTGGCACTCACCTGGGAAGGCTTTGCACAGGATTTCAGAGTGTGTTTGTGGGATTTTTTGCCCACTCATCCAGAAGAGCATTTGTGAAGTCAGGCACTGATGTTGGACGTGAAGGCCTGGCTCACAATCTCCATTCTACTTCATCCCAAAGGTGTTAGAGGGGGTTTAGGCCAGGGCTCTGTGCAGGCCAGATAAGTTGTTCCACACCAAACTCACCCAACAATGTCTTTATGGACCTTGCTTTGCACACTGGGGCACAGTCATGCTGGAACAGAAAACTGCCTTCCTCAAACTGTTCCTACAAAGTCGGAAGGATAGAATTGTCCAAATTGTCTTGATTTGCTGAAACATGAAGAGTTCCGTTCACTGGAACTAAGGGACCTACCCCAATCACTGAAAGACAACCCCATACCATTATCCCTCCTCCACCAAAATTTAGAGTTGGCACAATGCAGTCAGGCAGGTAACGTTCTTCTAGCATCTGCCAAAACCAGAGTCGTCCATCAGACACCAGACAGAGAAGTGTGATTGCTCACTCCACGGAACGTTTACACTGCTCCAGAGTCCAGTGGCGGCGTGTGTTACACCACTCCATCCGATGCTCGGTCCCTGTCCTGCTCCTTTGTTATGTCTGTTCCCTGTTTGGCCAGCAGGTGTCACTGGCCATCCTGAGTCCTTCACTCCTAGTGTTTTCCTGTTCCCCTGATTGCCGCGAGGCTTAGCAGGCTAAGCGGCCAGCTGTAGTCCAGACTCCTCTTTTGTTGTGGGTAGTTATTTAATATTTATTTAATGTTTTTCTTGGTTTATTATGTGCTTGTGTATTTCAGCTACAGTCCCTTGTTTTTGTTCCCTGTCCCCTGGTTGTAGTATGTTCAGTTTTCCTCGGTATTAGGACCTCTCTGTATCTGTTGATTGACCTCATCTGTTCCTCATTGCCCCTAGTCTGTTTGTTATAGCCCACACCTGCCCTTGTTATCCCCTGTTATCCGTGTGTATATATGCGTTTCCTTGTCCTGTTTCATTACTGTGTGTTAGTTCCTGTGTTTTTAGGGTTCTGCTCCTTGCTCAGTCCCCACATGGTTTCTTAGCTGTATTTTTAGTGTTAGTTTTCTTTGTGGTTAGTTATCATTAATTCTTGTTCTTATCTAATGTTTCTTATCTCATGGCCCCATCGTTTTCTGGTTTTCCCTTTGTGCTCTGTTCTATTTAATAAACCGTCTTTGTCGAGAGTTGCTACATGAATCATTCCTCCTTTGTCATACTCCACCATAACAACACCTGGCATTGCATTTCGGGATGTGAGGCTAGCATGTAGCTGTTCGGTCATGGAAGCCCATTCAATGAAGTTTCGGTCCACAGAATTTATGTGCTGGGGTTAGAGCCAGAGGAAGTTTGGAACTCTACAGTTATTAAGTCAACAGAGCATTGGTGACTTTTCTGCACTATGTGCCCCAGCACTTGGCGACCCCACTTTTAGTTTACATGGTCTGCTACTTCTTGGCTGAGTTTCTGTTGTTCCTAAATGCTTCCACTTTGCAATATTAACATTTATAGTTGACCGTGGAATATTTTCCACAAATATTTTTTATTCACAAACTGACTTATTGTAATGACAGTATCACACTTGAATTCACTGAGCTTTTCAGAACAACCCATTGTTTCACAAATGTTTGCAAGCCGGACTGCATGCCTAGGTGCTTGATTTTATACTGCTGTGGCAATGGGTGTGAATGAAACACCTGAATTTAATGATTAAGAGGTGTATCCCAATACTTTTATCCATACAGTGTATGTTTTATTACATTTAAGAAGTATTATTCTTCTGAATGGCAGGAATAATGTTGCAATTTGGACTGGAGAAGCAAGACAACAGTTCAGGTTTTGTATTTAAAGAGACATTGAAACTCCTTTAATTAGGTTCCGGCACTTAGACCACACTACCACTGCATGTCAGATACCAAAATTATTTTGGCCTCATTTCAGGACAAATTTAGCTGTTTTTGGGACATACATGGGCTAGAAATTTTGCCAGAATTTGCGAGCCATGTACACAACCCTAGAAGGCATTATAATTCAGTTTACAATCCATCCATCCACCCAATTTTTGTGCCCGCATGTCTGCTATAGATAGTGGGGGTTCAGAGCCTGTCCCAGAAGCTACAGGTGCAAAGTAGGGAACAACCCAGGACAGGGTGGCAACCTATCAGAGGGCACACACACCATTCATACACAAATTCATGCTTACAGGCAGTTTGGCAACTCCAGTGAACTTCAGCACATTTTTTGGTCTCAAGGGGGAAACCGGAGTAACTGGAGGAAACCCCATGATGACACGGGCAGAACAATAACTGTGGCCTTGGTGTAATTTTCTCTACAGACCTGTCATTGAATTCCCTGTCTAGGATGTGCTGTATACAGCTTGGAAACATTGGTAAACCTTTGAAGATAAAGAGGTATTAATACATGCATTTTTATATCACAGGTCAAATTATTCCACTATTTTGCTGTCAGCGATTCAAAAGTATCCTAACCACAGTGAGTAACTTTAGCCATATTTATTTTCAGTTCCGTCTATTTACATTTAGGTCAGACATACATACAAGGCTTGGGTCCTCCTTATTGAACTGAGCTGATCAACGTGTACAAACACACACTGAGATCAGTGTACTTGAAGCATGTCCCCTTGGTCTTAATTAATAAATCTAGACTCGGTATTTAAAACTGATTGCTTTAGCTTAAACTACCATAAACACAGCTGCTGATGCAACTGCAGATTCTGCTTTGTCTGTCTTTGCTTTATTTGCTCACCTACCAGCATCTGTACCAAACCTATGAGTTACTGTCCCCTCCACACCGCTGCAGTACCTGAGGCTGGCACAGGCCGTGTTCATGCTATAGATACAGCAGAGCTCACATAGAGATGTGGGACAGCTGTAGAATGAAGCCTGCTCTAAGGAAAGCTGAGCAGACAGTGGATTTACAGATGGTGGCTCATAGAGAGGTAGGTCACAGAGAGGTAGTTCACAGAGACAGCTCAGAGAGAGGTAGCTGACAGAGAGGTGCCTCACAGAGCGGTGGCTCATGGAGAAGTGGCTCACAGAGAGACAACTGACAGAGAGGTGGCTCACAGAGAGACAGCTCACAGACCAGTAGCTCACAGAGACATTTTGTTTGCTCTCCCACATTGTCTTCCAGCTCTTATTCTGTATCTGTTTACACGATTGCTTTGCAGCAGCATGATGAGATTCACAAAGCAGGCCATTCGGAGAAAGGGAAGCCAGCTACACTTTTTCACACCATATGCACAGAACCCCCTAACTGCAGCCTGAGACACACATTTTGTTTGCATTTTCCATTTATTCTCTTTAACTTTCCTCCCAGACTTTACATTTTTACCTTCTCTGCCACCCTTTCTATTCCCCCTCCCCCCCTCCAAATCCCACTCACTGTGCCCACCATTCTTTACAAGTCCCCCTCCCAATCTCTTTTATTCCCTCTCAGCCTCTCGGTTGACTCAGACTTGGTTTGCGCCGGACTGGATTGCGGTCTCTGCTGACTTGTTTGTTCAGCACTGCGGTTTCCAGCTTATCTCTTCTGAGCCAGTGTCCGTATCTATCACTGTCTATCACTCATAGTGCACAGAAGGGTGATATGAGAGACTAGTTAACTGCACTCGAGCCTCGATCCACCTCCTCATCTGCTGCCCGTCTCTTTGCACCTGCATGGGCGATGGACTCGTTTAATCTGGGGACACTTCTACTTTGTTTTTTCTTGCGCTGGATAGATGGTGCAGATGCTGGTAAGGGCAATATTAAAATGTCTTTCATTCCTCACTCCATTTCTCTGAGCTGTTAATAACTGTACTTGGTTTTTAAATGATAGTGGAATGAAAAGTCTTTGTACTATCATTCTGATTAACTGACTACTGGTCTACAACCGCAAGTGAGTACTAACAACAGTCTTCCTTTATCTTTGTTCATTAAGTGAATGCACTTCACACTATGTTCTCTCCTTATTTCAGATTCACACTGGACATATAAAGGTAAAATGAAAACTCTACATACGTGTCTTTGAGGTTTAGCTGTAGTTTTGAAGCCCCAAACAGTATGTTATCATTACAGTTGCATCCCTGTTGCCTCGACACGCTTACGTCTAATTAAGGTTCGGTCATCTGTATGCTCGTCTTCCTCCATCTTCATCCTCATTGTACTCTCTCTCTCTCTGTCTCTCTCTCTCTCCAACTCTCCTGTTCTCCTCTAAAGTCCTGAATTTGGCTCCCTCTCTGCCGCACTCGGCTGTTTGCTACTCGCAGCCGGCCAGTTGGCCATGCTGGCAGCGGAGAGACGGTCACACTGAGGGGGACAGGAAGAAAGGGGACTGGGGGACGAGTGAGTGGGTGACAGAAAAGGAGTCTGGCAGCTCCGTGTGGAAGGAGAGATGGAAGAGGGTCCCCTTTGGGTCAGTGAAGCTGGTGGCTTCGTACCTGCGAGGGGAGGTACTTCCATGTGGCTGGTTATCATGTTTAGGGTATGTTAGACCTACGGTACATCGTGTTCTTAACTCCACTGATGTCCTGTCAAAGTAAGAATAAGTCTTGTGACTTTAAAATTCCAGCAGGTAGCTGTGTATAGTACATGCTAAATTCATCCCGTGTAATGTTACAGTAAACGGGGGGGACAGTAGGCAGTGCCAAGCTGCATGTGTGCAGTTTTATAAGCCGCTGTGCTTCCTTGCCGGCATGAGCATTCCTGCCGAGCGTCCCGCCGCGCGGGTCCATGTGCTGCGGAATGCTCTGCAGTATTTAGGACACCAAGCTAGGGCTAGAATGGCGAGATGTGAGTCTCGGTGTTGTCAAGGCGATTTCCATGACAACGCAAAGCTAGGCGACAACGTTTTTTCTGTCCTCTGTTTTTGATGGAGGGGTGGTCAGAGGTTAGGGGGGGCGGTGGTCAGGCACAGAGGAGAGCTGCTTATGGATGAGAGCAGCACCGTGTGAGTTCCAGGTTAGGAAAATCAAAAGCCAGTTGAAATATGAACTTGCTGCGATGTCCCAGGAACCCATATGATTAAAAATCTTAAAAAAAAACACAAGGTTATAAAAAGGTCTTGGTTATATTAATATTAATTCAATTTAATTAATTTTTATATAGCGCCTTTCGTAACAGAATCGCTCCAAGGTGCTTTACATAGGACTTACATGCGTTGTGATACATTGTACATGTTAAGACAGAATAAAACAAAAAATGGGAAGAGGGAGGAGAAAGAAAGAAAGAAAGAAAGAAAGCCAGATGACAATGGAGAAGAGGAATCAAAAAACACCTCTGGGGGTCCAAGACTGACCACACCATCCCCCCCCCCTCCCTGGACTTGCTAGTGAGTGGGCTTGCCTGCTAAAAGTAGGGTGTAGACTGTGGAGAAGTTAATCAATGAATATTAATAAAAAACAGAAGTAAAGTAGTAAGTAGTAGATAGCTAAAAGTAAATGCTGTGCATTAAGCGAACAATAATCTTATAAATGCTGCTTTCAGCATTACAGACTGGGAATACGACATTTAAACATCGTAAGACCCAAAACCCAGCAGCAGGCTGTGAGCCACCCTTTCTCTCTCTTTCAGCTGCATCTCCCCTCCTTTGTCCCCACTCTCCGTAGCGAATCCGCACCCCTCTCCCTATTCATTGCCACCCCCCCCCCCTTTCCTCCAGTCTCACAGGGGTGTGCGGCGACACCCGCCTCTCAGCTTGGGCTGCGATCTGCAGCTTCATCACATACGCATGATTGGCCTTTGGGTCTGTCCCTCAACACGCTCTGGGTCCCGTTTTACCCGCCACTGTCGGATGAGAGGGACCCTCCCATCCCCCCTCCCGCTGTCTGCTGTCCCCTTGCTGGCTTTTGTCCCTGCATTTCATTTCATGTCTGTCTGCCCATCACTCTCTCTCTCTCTCTCTCTCTCTCTCACACACAGACACACACACACTTTCCTTGCATTTGTATGAATGGACACTATGGGTGATTCGTATGAATTTATCACACCAAAGTCCCTCCAAATGAAACCCAAAAACACAAAAATGAAACTATAGGCCTTAGTGCTGTAAGAAAGACAGAGCAGTCAGACCCCTGTAATTGGGGCTCGGGCTTCATTCAGGATGGATTAAAACACTAATCCACTGCTGGGGGGCCTGGCATCACCCACACTGCAGCCCGTTTGAGCATCTCCTCTCCCCACCAGATATGGCCCAGTGGTCAAAGTCCTTCCCCGACTGCGGGGGGGTCTGGCAGTCCCCCATCGATGTGGAGACCTCCGCCCTGCATCACGACCCCTCGCTGATGCCTGTCAATGTTGTGGGTTACCATAAGCCCGGCCACGATCCCTTCACCCTGTCCAACAATGGACACACAGGTGAGGCAGCGGGGGGGGTCCCTGAACTGTGTACAGCAGCATGTAGTTAATGCATAATTACCCATAATGCCAGACAGACAAGCGCTTTTGTAAACAGCCACGTAAGTTTATCTCATCCTGCGCCTTAATAACTAAATAAGTCAATGCTAACATTATGTCCTCGTTGACGCCCCCGTGCGTTGGCACTCTCATCATGTCCTGCTCTGCTCAGCTGTTCTGAACGGATCATTGTCAAACCCGCTGGCCCAGAATGGTCCGGTTCGCCACGCTGAAAGACTTCTTTGTTGCCTTTGCCTGGCCTGTGATTCCTGGGTCACGCATTCATACGGTGTCCCCGTGGTTCCCGCTCCTCGTCCATGACGCTGCTGCTCGCCGGGCCAGACTCCCGCCTCCCGTTCCCATGTGAGCGCGTACAAGGCCCGCCCACGCCTTCCCATCTCCTGTGTTGCAGTGAAGATGTCCTTGCCCGCCTGGCAACTGGGGGGGCTGCCCTGGAAGTTCACAGCTGTGCAGCTGCACTTCCACTGTGGTAGGGACTGGGATGGCAGCGGGGGCCTGGCCGGGGGCAGCGAGCACACCGTGGATGGCCGTCGATCCGCTGCTGAGGTGAGGGATGCCTACCGTATGTCCCATGTGATACAGTCATTGTTTGCCCAAATGGCCAAAATCCTGGACACCCATAAATCCGATATGCAAGTCTATATGTGAGTAATTGTGTTTATCCAGCCCGGCTCATTGGAACTGTTCAAAGGTGTTCCTGTTTTAGGAAAAACAAGAGATTACAGAGGGCTAATTAGTAAGGTTAACATCCCTGATATAAATGCTCCCTCCTAATGTCTGGATTAAAGGCGCACAGAGGATTTTTTGTCAAGCTGTACTGCTACAGGATGCTGTTTGCTGGGAAACAGGCAGGGCAGGAAGATTTGTTCTTGTATAAAGACAGGCAGACACAGAGGGACATGCAGGGACACACTGAGACACACACAGGGAAACACACAGGGACATGCAGGGACACACAGGGACATGCAGGGACACACAGGGAAACACACAGGGACATGCAGGGACACAAACAGAGATCCGCACAGGGAGATGAGGGGGACGCAAATCCAACCTGGAAGAACAAGACTAAGCTCAATGGGCTCCAGCTGATCTTGGTGCCGGTTCCCATCGTGCTGAAGCGGGCCTGGGTGTAAGAGGGGGCACTGAACAGCATGATGCACATACAGCCCATCTCTGTGCTTGGATGAGAGGGCTGCAGGGCTGGGGAGGGGGTCGGGAGTGGAGATGAGGAGAATGGAGGAGATAGAGAGACTGGGGGGTAGGGGAGAGAGAGGGGGAGACTGGGGGGGGGGGGGAGAGAGAGGCTGAAATGCAAAGGGGGAGTGAGCCAGGGAGCCAAGTGAGAGGACAGGAGTCAGTGGAGGAGCGTCTCCCCTGGCTGGTCCGGTCTTGGGCAGGAGGGAGGCTGCATTATGCGGGAATCAGCCCAGAGGCAGGCGGCCCAGCTGCTCCTTCACAGGTTCACCGACTGGGAGAGAGCAAGCAATGGAGGGAGAGGAAGGGAAAAAAGGTGAAAGGGAAAGGAGGAGGGAAGATCCACCTGCATTGGTTCAGTCTGTGGGCCAGTTTCCCTGTGTTTCCTGTTCAATGGCTCCCATGACCACATGTCTCCCAGCCGTCCCGTCCCCCTCTCCCCCACCTGCTTGCTTGCTGAGCTTCCAATATAAATGAACTAATAAACTTCATTCAGACTGACCGAGAGATTTTATACGGATTAGACAGCCACACACATTCTGTGGAGAACTCCCACGTGCGCGCACACACACACACACACACACACACACAGATTAATGCAATTTTTTGTTCTCCTCAGCTCCATGTGGTCCACTACAATTCAGATCTCTACCCCAACGCGTCTGTGGCCCAAAGCCAGCGAGACGGCCTGGCGGTTTTGGGAGTGCTGATCGAGGTGCTGTTCCCTTCATAACCTCTTTACCCCAACCCTGCTCATCCCTGAGTCACACACCATTTACGCCACTTCTCATGAATGACAGATTTCTGGTCAAAAACAGACAGAGCGAGGATTTTCCAAAGTGTTTAAAGATGTCAGCTGAAATGAAGATCAGAAATAGCAGTAGAAACAGCAGGGGGTCCGTCATTTGGTCAGATTCTTACAATCTAACATTTTGTCTGTGAGACATGTTCTGGCTCAGAGGGAGGAAGGAGCTTCCAGAACTAGGAAGGCGGGTCTCAGCTCTTTATTAGTCTATAGTTCTGTCAATCATAACCCAGAAAATACAACTGGGGGCCTGAATCACAAAGCAGAATTTCTCGCTTAGCCGGATAACCAACAAGTTATTGACCAATCACTCCTTGTTTCAGATAATTTGTTGCAGACATGCTTACAACAGACAGGAACAAATATGTATGACTTTAGGGTTTACCTGCAAAAAAATGTCAGTGGATTTACAATTAGTGGAACTATATTTAGCGGAAGTTGATTGGTCCACTGATGGTTTTCAAAGTTAGTAGAAACGCTAATCCGCTAATAAAAAGGTTAACTTTGCCAATTAGCAGTTAGCGGATTAGCGGAACCCTGCCTACCACTGGTTAATATCTAGCATAGGGTTGGGCCATAATAGAGTGGGATGGAGGGGTGAGAAGCCAAACAACGGACCACAGAATGTGATTTTGAGGTGGGGTTATTATATACATGGTAAACGGACAATGACGAATTGACATGTAGCAGATACAACCCACCAGTGATAGACATCGGAAGTGACCCAGGCCGAAGCAACAAATACAAACACAGGCTAACTCAGTGCAATCCCCAAGCTAACTTATTATGTAGAAAACAAAGATGAAACAAAAAGACAATTGTGCCCCTAACTCTGTAAGTACCAAAACACAAAGCCAAACACACTCAAAACAAAAATGGCAGCCACTTCTTACAAATTGAACAATAATGTGTGTCGCCAAACTGTGTCTTCATAGAGTACATTGAATAAAGACATAGTCTGCAGGAACAAGTAGAGGTTCCTGGCCTTTGCAAAGAGAAATCTTGTCATTTAAGAGGAGACATTTAAGGAATGTAGAGGTGAAATAAGATGGCTCTTTAAATGTCACAGGTACTGGATACCCTGTCGTGGCGAAAGTACTGCAACCATTTTTCAGCAATGTGATGTGAAAATGCACTTTTTGCAGCCTATGAAATCTATAAGATCTTGTTCCAGTTCTGTGGCTATTTCATGTGTTTACTCCTATTGCTGTTTAATTGGCCTGTTGTCCCCCAGACAGGTGATGACAATAACTCTGCGTATGAGAACATCTTTAAGTACTTGGAATTCATCAAATATGCAGGTGACACTAATGTGTCGTTAGTGTCTGTTGGTCAATGTCAAACACTGTCAGTTTCTAATCATGCCAAACAGCTCATGTGTGGCGTCAGACTCTTGGTGTGTCCGTGTGTCCACTTGTCTAATCCAACCTTGACCTGAAGGTGGCGCATTGCACAGTAGAGCCATGAAGTCCTGTGTCTGTCATGAACACATGATTGTAGCATGATTCCCAAAGAGATTCCCAGTACTGTAGCTTTAAGCATCTACTCCCTGTCATCGTCATACTGAATTGCTGCAATCCTTTTACTGCCCCCTGCAGGACAGCAAACGCCCATCCCCTCCTTCAATGTCCGCTCCCTGCTCCCCACTGACCTGGGCAGATACTTCCGGTACAATGGCTCGCTCACCACGCCGCCCTGCTACCAGAGTGTGCTGTGGACAGTTTTTGCGGAGAAGGTTACTGTGTCTCGCACGCAGGTGAGAACATAAAGCAGGGCTCTCCAACCTTAGAGTGAGAGCCACTTCTACAAAGAAAATTACCTGGGGAGCTACGTGTTTTATACAAGATTATATCAAACATGGTAAAAGTTGTTGCCACTGGGGGAGGGGGGTGATGTATTTCCTGTGATTGAAGCTGTTTATTCTTTGATGAATGTTGCTACTTAGTCAGGAAAACTGCTAGAGATTTTGGGCCCCATGAAAGCATATCATATTGGGCCCCCAACCCAGACCAATCCAGGCCCCTCACTCAGGGGCCCTTGGAATCATCATAACCCCCCCCCCCCCACCTTTACAGCACCTCCCCAACTAAATGTATAATATAGATAGGAAACACAACTGTGAGATGTTTTTAATTTTCTGACTGTTTTCTTTGTTCAAGAGGAAGACACTGAAATGGCTATTGGCCATTTAGAAGGATACTTGCTGAGATCTTCCTGACTGCCACGTCCGTTTCTTTCATATAAGAAACAGTTTAATAAAAAAAATCCCTTTTTGTTTTCATTTCCATGTTTTCAGCCCAATATCACATTCACTTATAGTTCCTTTATTGGGTGAACCAGCAAAATGCGAATGATGCAATACCTTACATTAGGTAACCAAAACTGAACTTTTCCAGAACATTTCTTCAGCTGTTTTGTTTTCTCTCTCTCTCTCTCTCTCTCTCTCTCTCTCTTGCTCTCTCTCCTGCCACCACTTTCATCCCGCTCTACACCATAGCTGAAGAACCTGGAGACAGCGCTGTTCTCCAACGATGAGAAGGACCCCAAATCTGTCCCTCTCCAGGACAACTTCCGCACAACCCAACCCCTCAACCAGAGGGTAGTGTTGGCCTCATTTGTCTTGGGTCAGTACACTCTGGCTCTCATGAGGGGAAGAGTACGAGATACTGAGAGAATGTGTATGCGGTCAAGAGATGGAGAAAAAGAGAGAGAGAAGAAATTTCTTGAAGTGTTAAGATGTAATTTTGTGTAGAACTTTGCAGGCATGAGTTGCTGCTGTGTAGAGATCTTCAACCTGCAGACTACAGGGTTTTTTCCACACCTGGCCACCCCTACTGTCCCTGTCCTGTGTGGATCTTCATTACAGTACTTAGTGCTTCACATATATGTCCACATATTCCTCAGTAAATCTTGCAGGAGAAATGGCATCATTGTCCAACAAGTAAACAAATCAGCAGCATTTTAATAGCTGTAGGGATTATGCAGGGGGGGGGGGCATTTAAATTTGCTGTGGGAGGGAGATGAAAGGGTAAGAAAAGAAGCCTAATGTTATTGAGGTGGGGGGAGGGAGGCTATTAATGAGGCCCCCGATTAGTGTTTGTGGAATCTCACCGAAAACACTGACCACATTGTTTGCGAAGGATTGAGATGGTGGGCGAGCATGAATATGAACGTAAAATTAGCGAGGAATACAGCTCATAGCCCACCTCAGTGCACCGGAACACTGAATATAATTCTGAAAGATGTTTCTTTTAACTATTCCAGATTCCATCACCAGATACACTCTTGGTAAGTGTGCATCATATCTTAGCCTGATCACTGCCCATAACTGTCCATGTGTCTCCTGTCCTGTGTACTCTGGGATATTTGCAGTGAGTAGTAAGCTGTCTCCTGCCCTGTGTACTCTGGGATATTCACAGTGAGTAGTAGGGTGTCCCCTGCCCTGTGTACTCTGGGATATTCACAGTGAGTAGTAGGGTGTCCCCTGCCCTGTGTACTCTGGGATATTCACAGTGAGTAGTAGGGTGTCCCCTGCCCTGTGTACTCTGGGATATTCACAGTGAGTAGTAGGGTGTCCCCTGCCCTGTGTACTCTGGGATATTCACAGTTAGTAGTAGGGCGTCTCCTGCCCTGTGTACTCTGGGATATTCACAGTGAGTAGTAGGGTGTCCCCTGCCCTGTGTACTCTGGGATATTCACAGTGAGTAGTAGGGTGTCCCCTGCCCTGTGTACTCTGGGATATTCACAGTTAGTAGTAGGGCGTCTCCTGCCCTGTGTACTCTGGGATATTCACAGTGAGTAGTAGGGTGTCCCCTGCCCTGTGTACTCTGGGATATTCACAGTGAGTAGTAGGGTGTCCCCTGCCCTGTGTACTCTGGGATATTCGCAGTGAGTAGTAGGGTGTCCCCTGCCCAGGCTCACTGTGAGCCTGTACTGGATACATGGCTGTAATAACAGCACTATTAAAAGTGTACAGTATTTTGTGCAGATTCTCTGGTCCTGTTCCAAATGTCCTGCCTAATGGTAAATTGAAAATCATCTTTCTTCCAGGAAAACTGTGTGCTGTGGTGGTGGGGAGCCTGTGTGGCCTCCTAGGTTTGGTGATGGTCATCATCCTCGTCGTAAAGGCCATGCGGTAAGTCCAGTGTCCTGTTGCCCTGGCTGAGAAGGCTGTGATAATTCTTTGTGCACTTTATCACACATTTCCGAAGGGGGTCAAACACAGTACCGGGCATATTTTGCTGGACGATATTTAGCTTTAGCATTAGTGAGTTTCACAGGACAGAGGGCTGAACCATAAAGTCACCAGATCCCTGGTCCTGCTCTCCCCTCGTGTCACTCTGCTTCCACACCTTCTTTCAGCATGAAAGTCCACATCTGCAGCCTTTCGCTGCTCGTCCTTCTCCCAAACCCCTCTCTTTCACTTTCTCCTCATTCCGAAACATCTTTCCTTTCAAAACCCAACCAATGATGTTCAGAACAGCTATATAATGATATAATGTTGATCTGTGTAAGCAGGTCATGTGACTATGTCTCTTAATCACATGACAGCTCTACCTCTAGTTGGGAGGCCCTCACATCAGTGAGACCAGCACCTTCACGCAGGTCACTCTGAAATTATTAACTCGTGTTGTTATGACATGACCGTAACCTTTGACCTTTATATTAGGATCCTATGTATCTGTGCTTGAAATACTGATCTTTCCTTTTCCTGTTAGCTTTAGGAACCTCAAATGAATCCTTGGGTGATAGACATGAAAACGATTCTCTATGAATCTCTTTTCCGGTTCCTTAATGCCTTATAATAATAAATCAACGTATCCCTTTTACATCTAGTCTCTTTATACATTTTACAAAATAAAGCATTTTTAAACCCATGTGTGTATATCTATACATACAAATACAGTGTACAGTGTATCCTTGTCGTACAATGGAGTTATTTTCCGATTAACCCATCGTAAGTGTAAAATACTATAAGTCGAATATTAACATGATATTCTAAATAAATAAGTAAAAAAAAAAAAGTAAATAACTCTGAATAAGTAAAAAATTGCTGCAACTAACCAAATACCAGTATTTGAAAAGTGAATTAATGAATACAACTTTATTTAGTTGGACATCGTTCTTTTTCTACAGTGGTGAGGGTTACTAGGTTGATATGTAAAATAATCACTAAAATAATGATAAGGTAAGATCTGGATCAGATTCAGACTTGGACATCGCACCAATATAACTGGATTTCGCGTGTGTGGACATAGCACCACAAAATTACTCGTAGTGCCAAACATAATATCAGTGACATGCACCGAAAACATTACACAAGGTGGCGCCAAATCCCTCTGCTTTGTCAGTGAATTTACTACTTTGAATTTGCCCTCCGTATGAAATGGGTTATCTACATAAAGTTCCCTTGCCTTGAATGCAATTCATTCAGCACTTAATATTAGAAAACTTTATGTTGGCACAAACCCTGATCATTCTGCCATTAAGGAACCTAAGAACATCTACCTCTTGTGACTGGCTTGTTCTTACCGTTCACGTAAAGGGGAGGGGGCTTGATTTAGGGCAGGTGGTTAAATTTGGGCACAACGATAAAAAGAACAACTCTCAAGTACGTTCTCATGTAAGTTCCCTTCGTTTGTACGGAAGAGCCGTTTAAAGGAATCGGATCGTTCTCAAAAGTAACATAACCAATCGGTAAGTTGAAATATTGTAAGCTGAACTATTGTAAAGCGAGGAGCATCTGTATATTTTATATATGTATATTACATATACCTATATATTTGTCCACAATTCATATACAATCTCTTCTTCATCAGTATCAAAACTTTAAGCTATATGGATCCTCCTTCCTGCTTTGCTTTTAGTGTGTTATTGTAGTGTTCTGCCTTGTTGCAAAAGGCCCAGAGTCATTAGTATTTATCATGTAGTTCTAAGTCACTGCTCGTAACTCCACCACACTGTACGATTTCTGTGAGTGCTGTTGATGCTTCTAGTTGGGTACGTTTCACTTTACAATTTCACTGATAATTTACATAACTTTCAGCAAGCCAGCTTTCAGGGTCATATCTTTGCAGAATGTATTTTGTGATATTGTGATATCTCTTCTGAAATAATTTAAGTGGACGATATCAACACAATTAACATTGACCTAAATCTTTATATAGCTCCTTATTTTCGACTCACTGTAGTCATCATACATCTTTGCTGCAGATCTAAGGAACATGACAAGGAGCAACAGCAAGACACAGCCTTCAAGACAGACCCTGACCCAGAAAAACTGGAAGCCCCTCCCAAAGAGGAAGCTTAAGCCTTATGTGATTCCTTGGACCTCAGCACCTACTTCCTGTTTGAGTGCATGAAATTCCTCTGCATGCCAAACCAGCTACTCCAGCTTCAAGTCCATCCTTTTCCTACCAGTTTGTCTCCTATATACACAGCCAAGTCAGACCCAGTTTGCTGTCGCTGAGGCCATTGCACACACACTCCTGTATGCCCCCCCACTTCCTGTCAGTAATTGGCCAGTATTGCTTGTAATGTGTTTAGGAAAAGGGGGATATGTAGCTATTTACCTGTATGAATGCCTGT
The DNA here is from genome assembly GCF_048594095.1 of Paramormyrops kingsleyae. Lineage (NCBI taxonomy): Eukaryota > Metazoa > Chordata > Actinopteri > Osteoglossiformes > Mormyridae > Paramormyrops > Paramormyrops kingsleyae. The sequence goes on from NC_132805.1 coordinate 26,290,087, forward strand.
CTGGATGCTCTTGTTATCTGCCAATATGCCTGCAGGTTGCACATGCATCGTGATAAACAGTACACATATCCAGCTATTTTCTGTCATTAGGTTATAGTCAGAGGTGCATATTTCAGGTCCAGAAAGTAAAAAATTGAGCCAGTTGAGAATAAAGAGTAACAGTCACAGAGTACTCTGCGAGTTGGTTGAAACAAAATCTTCATCTGGATATTTTCTGGGAATATCTTTGAACTGTTGCAAATAAATTTCCAAAGCTTAAATTTCCTTCAGGAAAATTAAATCATTCAATCAATCAATCAATCAATCAATCAATCTATCTATCTATCTATCTATCTATCTATCTATCTATCTATCTATCTATCTATCTATCTGTCTATCTATCTATCTCTCTATCTATCTATCTATCTATCTATCATCTGTGTCTTGAGATCTGAACAGTTTACATGTGCATGTGAGTGCTTTCTATGGCTAGTGACCTTTACCTACTGTAATGTAGAGCCTTGCAGTGTTGAAGCTGCTGTCTTTGACATGAATAATTATCAGTTTGCTAAAGAAATATGATCAGTCAGTGGCAATAAGAAAGTGGGAACTCATTCAGAATCGTGGAGCGCAGGAGCATGCTTACACTGACCTTATGACAATACATCTAAGCATTTTGACTCTCGTAGTTACAGTTTTTCTCAGTTGCTTTCATGCAATTTCCTCCTGAGAAACACCATTCTCACCATGCAGTTCTCAAAACAGTAACACAGTGTCCCACACACAGTTGCATTTCTCACCTGACTTTGACAATCAAAACAGTTTGTACATTCATCACTGAGAGCTGCAGGTCTCTCACTCGCTTTGATACTGTCGCACGATGCATCAGTGTCATCAATCAAATCATTTTAAACTTCTTTCAGGTATGCAGTAAAGAGTAAGGCCAATCGCACACTGTCAGTGGTAACAATAAAATTGGTCATCAACTGAAAATAAATGGAATTACCTGTTCTCAGATGAGTCAGTTGAAACAAAGAGAAACACATGTTCACAATGTTATATCACAGGTGCATGTCATGCCACTAAATTGCATTCACACAAGCAGATATAGATGCTCAGGTTCCACTGCATAATGCTGAAAATGGAGCAGGAAGTTGTGAGAGGGCGTGGTGTTCGAATGGCAAGCGGGAGAGGAGCACGCAGAGGACAAGGACAAAGAAGGGTTCAAGGAAGACAACTGAGTACATATCAGAGGGTCACTGGCGAAATACGGGCAGCAGTTGTAGATCATGTGATCAATCATGGCCTGAGCTTTGCTGAAGCTGGTTGGCGGGTGCAGCCTCAGGTGGCACGATGTACTGTGGTCTCTATTATATGGACATTCAGGAATGGGAGCAAGTAACTGGTCCAACATTTTCATTAGTTCTGTTTCATATGCAATATAACAAATACAATTCTGTAGTATGCAGTACAGAGTAGTCAGCTACCTCTGGATAACAATTGATGTCCTCATTTGTGTTGTCAGAATAGAACCACTGCCTCATTCTGGTGGGAGAGGCCCACTTCTGTCACATGAGCAGCAGATGGCAGTTGTGGAGGATATGTTTGTGTTTCTATTTAGAGGATACTTGAGTCGGAGGCCAGTGAGACCCAGCACATTTTGGTGTATGCAGATAAAACAGGATTTAACCTAAACAAAGTAAGGTGACGTAGCAGGAACATAATAGGTCAGAGGGCCACAGCAGATGTCCCAGGCCAGCATGGGGGCAATATCACAATGTGTGCTGCTATTGCTGAACATGGAGTCATTCACAATGCAGCCACCATTGGGCCCTGCAACACTGACCGGCTTCTTCAGTTTTTGGATGGGCTCTACACTGCTCTTATTCCAGAAAATGCAAGGGGGGGTTGTGAGAGCCAACATGCCATGCTATGTTGTGATTTGGGACAATGTATGTTTTCACCATTCAAACCATGTGAGGGAATGGTTTGAAAGCCATCAACAAATAATGATGGTATTCTTGCTGCCTTAGTCACCATTCCTCAGCCCTATTGAGGAATTCTTCTCTGCTTGGAGGTGGAAGGTGTATGATTGCAGGCCCCATGATCAAATGTCATTACTGGAGGCAATGGATGCTGGCAGTGAGGACATCACACCTGAGGCTTGTCGGGCCTGGGTGCTGCATGCCAAATGATTTCTCCCGCTTTGCTTCAGAAGAGAAAATATCAGGTGTGATGAGGGAAGAGAGACTGGATGCCCCTTGAGGGATTTCCTGGTACATCTGTGTTCCCCCTGCATTAAACCAGGTGGTATGCAAGACAGTAACGTCATGCAGGTTTATCCATCTATTCATATCTGTATGAAATGTACTACGTACTGTAACATAATGTACTACAGTAAATGTACAATGTTCAATTCCATATTTTTGTGTATTTTCTGTTACTTGGCTCTATGCTTTCTCAGTTATTGTAATTATCTGTAAATTTACAAATGCTTCACATAAAATTTTATTCTGTTTTTTTCTCTAGATTTGAGTAAGGATTTAATTAAAAGATTAAAACATTTGCTGACTAAGTCTTGATGCAAGTGAAAGTGTTTTATTCATTTGTTCTCAGTGTTGAAGTGATTGACTGATGTTGTATGCTCTGACACGCGTGCACACGGTTTTGATTGTTTTAGTAGCTTTTGCACAGGTGATTTAGTATTAGGAGAAATGCATGAACTGTTTAGAGAACTGCATTAAGAGTGGTGAGGATGGTGTTTCTGATGAATTGCATGAAGGCAACTGAGAAGCGGTAAAATGGTTCTGACCGTACTTTTCATTTTGGTGGTACTGACTAATTCATTGGTGGCATTACATGCTTTTGAGACACGAGCTAATTGTTTGGGGTGAGTTACAGGTTTTGCAGCTAAACCATAGTGTTGTGCTATATGCATGAACTGTTCTGAGAAATGCTCTAATGGTCTTGAGAAAGTTAAGTATGTTTCATGAAATGTGCCAAAGCAATTGGGAAAAGCTATAAAGTCAAAACGTCATGAACCTGCATATTCTCCCATCCTTGCCCCATGCCAGCCTCCTCCTTTGGCCCTTCATTCCCTGCTTTATTTTGTCCTGTTTTGGTTTTGTTAATAAATCTTGCGTCTCATTAAAAAATATTGCGTCTCATTTTCATGTTTGTTTGCTTTTATTTCAATGATCTTTTTATTTTAGTTATCTCCACATTCAAAGATATGCAGGGGTTGGACAATGAAACTGAAACACTTGGCCAATAGTGTCTGAGGTATCACACCTATTTATGCACAGTTTATTGCACATCAGTAAGAGCAGAGTGTGAAGGTTGAATTAGCTGAGCACAGCTGTACATAAAATATTGCATTCTACACTACATAATGAGAGATAATCAGAGTTCAAAAGAGGACAAATTGTTGGTGCGCATCTCGCTGGCACATCTGTGACCAAGACAGCAAGTCTTTGTGGTGTATCAAGTATCCAGGGTAATGTCAGTATACTGAAGGACGGACAACATCCAACATGAGTAACTGTGGACGCAAGAGGAAGCTGCCTGAAAGGGACGTCTGGGCACTAACATGGATTGTGTCCAAAAACACATAAAACCACAGATGCTCAACTCACTGCAGAATTAAATGTGCAGCTTGACTCTCCTTTTTCCACCAAAACTATTCGTCAGGAGCTTCACAGGGTCAATATTCATAGTCGCGCTGCTATAGCCAAACGATTGTTTCAGTGGTGTCAGCAGCGCAAATCTTGGGCTAACTAAAATGTGAAACATGCATTGTTCTCTGATGAGTCCATGTTCACTGTCTTTCCCACATCCGAAGACATAAAGAGGCTTACTGTCTGAACTGTTGCGTACCCAGAGTGCCGAATGGGGGTGGATCAGTGATGATCTATCCTGCAATATCATGGCATTCCCTAGGCCCACTACTTGTTCTAGATGAGCACATCACCGCCAAGTACTACCGAACCATTCTGGAGGACCATGTTCACCAAGTGGGTCAAACATTGTACCGTGGAGGTGGTGCCATGTATCAGGATGATAAAGCACCAATACACACAGCAAGACTGGTGCCAGAGTGGTTTGATAAACATGAAGGTGAAGTTGAGCATCTCCCATGGCCTGCAGAGTCACCAGATCTGAATATTACTGAATCAGTTTGGGGTGTTTTGGAAGAGCGAGTCAGAAAGCATCCTGTCTTATTACAATACATTAGTGTTGTAGTCAAGACCGCCTAAACCGAGACCAAGACACTGCCGAGACTTGAGGGTACCAAGACCAAGACCAAGACCAAGACCAAGACACACTAAGGCGAGATCAAGACCAAGACTGGTCGAGACCAAGACCAAGAACAAGACCGAAACCAGACTAGAACAACTCCAGCAATATTCCCAAAACTACTGATACTCCTGAAGCAACAAAAGAGATGTTACTGTATGTAATACCTTGGGTGGAGCTTAAATGAGAGCTCCGTTTATGACATCATAAGTGGGAGGGGGCGCATCCCTTATTCTGATTGGTCGAGGGGTTATGTCCATATATGGTATCATACACGTTTATGCCACGGTTGCGGATATGGGAATTATGTCCATATATGGTATCATACATGCTTATACCACGTGATAGGGGAGGGGGCACATGGTTTGGGTTGCTGTTAAACTTTAATAAAATAAAAATACATTTTTTCATGGCAGTCTTTGTTGACCCAAATATCATGAACAAAAATGTGCAAATCAAAAAAAGGCTCCCCAATGGCAATTTGGAAGAAGGGGAAGGTTCTGGTGTTTTTCGTGACTGCCTCTCAGAATTCTGGGAAGAATTCTATAGCAAATGCACATTAGGCAGGGATGTGAAGACACTTTACCTAAGGCATGAATACCAAGTCGAGGAATGGCAGGCAGTGGCAAGGATTCTTCTGGTAGGCTGGACAACAGTATGGTATTTTCCAGTGCTTCTCCCTCTTCCTTTTCTGGAAGAAGTTCTTTATGGTACATGTTACAGCAGTATGACAGAAAGCTTCCTGCAGTATGTCTCGAAAGAAGAGAGAAAGATTCTTTCACATGCACTAGAATCATTTGAGTCTGTTGACAAAGATGAACTGATGGATGTGCTGGATGCACATGATTGTCACTATAATGCCTCTGAGGACACAATCGCTGAACTGGTGACACAGTTAGGACACAAGGCACTAATCCAGACTCCAATGTCTGTCATTGATAGCTGGAAGCCCATCTTGAAATCTTTGGCAGACATTCTACCTCCACAGAGGCTTGTTGAGGTAATAGAGGAACGTGTACCAACACCAAAACGTGTTAAGGGACTTCTAAAATTCCCTGAAAAGATGACTCCTCTTCAGTACATCGTGGCAAGACATCTGAAGAAATATGTACGAGAATGTGACAACACTATGCTGAAATCTTTCCTCTGCGTCTGCACAGGGCAGATATCATCTTTGGCAAACCTATCACAGTTCAGTTCATAGAAACTTCTGAATTCCAGTGTAAACCTCAGGCACATACATGTGGGTGTTATTTGATGATACCTGTGAACTACCAAAACTACCCAGATCTTCGTAATGATTTTGATCTGGTGTTGCGGAGCTCCATCTGGGTTATGGACATTATTTAATTTCTTTAAGCAAGCTGCAGCAGTTTCAGTTCTGCACACATAATGGTGTTTTCCATTCATTTGCCATTTCGTAGGCTATGACTTACCAACCCATGTTACAAATCAAAAAGTTTAGTTTTTTATGTAAACTGACAAATTTTACAGAATTAAAATTACATCATAAAAAGTACACAGCAACAGTATTTTATTTTAAACATCATTCTTTATGTTGAACAGCATTCTTATGTTAAATGCATTCATCTTTGTTGGTGAAAAAACAGATGTTAAATAAAAACAGTTCAGAAATATTTTGTTGCTATTATTTTAAAACAAACTTGCTACTGTACATCCCTCCCAACATGAATGTTGTTCACTTTTATGGCAAGGTTTTTAATTTGTTTAAAACAAAATAAAGTGAAATGGTAATGGTGGTGTAGCCTGTGGGTCATATTTGGATTGGGGTCTTGAAGTGACAGCCATTTTGCTGTCTTGTGGTTCTCCCCCTCCTCTGCTTGGGCTCAGTTATGCAGTCCTGCTCTGCCGGTGTTGTTCATTGGGGATTAGGACGGGCATTGATTGGGCCACCTACATATCACGTAGTTAGGAACACAGAAGGCATGTGGGGTCCTTGTGGCAGCAGGGTATCTGTGAGAACGCAGTTTGCGGTGTAGCAGTGTTTGGTGGGCTGTTTCTGCCTTCAGTGAATGGGGAAGCAGGCGCTGTGAGAACTGCTTCAGACTTCCGAGTTGGCGTGTAATCAGCGTGGACGCTGGTAGCCATGACCATGCTGGGACTGATGTATCTCCAAGTTTAACTTCTGGCATATGCTGCTAATACTGAGACAGGTCCACATGGATATGCTGCATGGCTAGCTGCTGTTCTCTGTACTGTGTGAATGTGGTGCTGCTCATAGCTTATTCATTTAATCTTTTTCATCGGTTTCTTGTTGTGCATTTTGTTTTCTTCTAGCCTGTGCACTGTAGCTTAAGTGTAATGTGACAATGTATGTGAGATTGCTCTGTATGCTGCAGGCTAGAGTGGGTTTATTTTTTTTCTTTTTATCATTCTTGTTGTCAATCCCTTAGCCCCTTCCTTTACCCTTAATTAACCTGGGTGCTTGTTGTACAGGGTAGCCTAATGCATTTAAGGGAGATTACACTGGAAAGCTGGGTTCCCTAGCCTTTTTTGTGTTAACAGTTGAAAGTCTTGCAGTGACACATAGTGTGAAGCTCTTTTGTCCTTACCACTTAAGGTACCTGAGTATTGTGAGGGTTGCAGGGTATTGGATTAAAGCGTCTATTAGGATAAGTGTGTTTGCACAGTCACGTGTGGTATAGAATCCCTAGCCTCCCTCCAGTGTGTCTACCCTCCCTTGGTTCAATAGGCCTCTGTCCCAATGTCTTGGTGATTTCATTTTTTCATTTTCCCCTTTGTGTTTGTTTACTGTCCCTTCCCCAACATCAAGGTAGTGACCTACTTAATTGGTGACAATCAAGCTACACAAAAGAGTATTTATTAATAAAGATTGTATTATTTTTTCTAAAACCTGAGTCTGTACTTATTAGAGCATTGATCCCCTTGCTCTCGCACTCTTAGTAGTTAGTGAATTGCAAGGGGTGGCGTAGTCAGTGTACATTTAGGGGCGCCACAATTTGCCATAGTCGGCAGGACTCTACATAAAATTCTCTTTTCTTCCCTCAATCATTCTTGGTGGGTTAGCCATATTGAGCGCCACCTGTGTGTATGTGTGTGTATAAGAGTTGTGTGCGTGTGTATAGAGAACAGCAGTTGGCAACAGAATGGACGCAGATGGCCGTGCTGATGGATCTGCTGCGGCTTTGCAGCAACTACAGGAGCGTGTGGCCCAGCTTCAAGCTGAGAATGAGAGACTATCAAATGTGCAAAGAAGTACTACGAGTGGGAGTGACTCCCAGCCGGCGCACAGGGAACAGGTGCTGTACCTACCCAGAGAGAGGCGGTGCCCTAAGTTTTCAGGCTCTGCTACAGCAGGGTCTCTTTCTGTTGAAGAGTGGATTGAAGAAGCAGGAAGTTGTATAAGGTTGAGGTACATGTCTGATTTGGATAAAGCGTTGTTTTTATATGACCATCTAGAGGGTGAAGCCCGCAATGAGAAATATTGACTCGCTGCTGTCAGGAAAAAGCATGAGCAAATTATGACTATTTTAAAAGAGGTATATGGGTGTTCCAAGTCATATGTATATTGGCAACAACGTTTCTTTGACCGGAAACAAAGAGAAAATGAGTCCCTATTTGAGTTTTCTCATGCTCTTATGGAGCTTATGGATAAAGTGAAACAATCCAAAGCGGGTTCCATTACCAACTCTGACACAGTACTACGAGACCAGTTTTGTGAAAATGTACGACATCATTCGCTGCGTAGGGAACTTAAAAGACTGGTTAGAGCAAATGAGGGTTTGTCTTTGTTAGAAATGAGACGTGAGGCCACTAGGTGGGTGGAAGAGGGGCAGTCCAGTCGTGACCGAGGTCCTCGTGCTCCCGGGCACAGTAGTGAGACCACTTACACATCTCAGTGCGAAGCCACCTTTGCCCAGACATCTGAGATAGCAGAGTTAAAAGAGAGGGTCTTAAAACAACAAGCCCAACTAGGCCTTCTGGTTAAACACCTAGGGCAGCCTCATGGCAAATTACAGGCCCCTCAGCCATACCAAGCAGGTCGTTTTAAATACACGTCTGATGGTCAGCCTATTTGTATTAAGTGTGATCAGCCAGGCCATATAGCTCGGTATTGCCAGTCTGTTCCCCCTCCTAGAAACAGTAGGCCCGTTTCTCGTTTGCTAACTGAGGACCCGACCAGTCAGTCAGTACCCCTTACCGGTAGTACTACTAGCCAGTTGGGAAACTAGACCCCCCCAGTGTACAGAGTCACATACTGGGAGGGGAGGACACTGGCTCTGCATGTTCATCCTCACTGGGTCAGTCAGTCGGAAAATGCCCGGTGTTGAGTGTGGTGATGGGAGGGGTGGTAGTCCTGTGTTTAATTGATACTGGATCAATGGTTACAACTGTAACAGAGAGTTTTTTTAATAAGCATTTTAGTGATATGCAGAGGCAAGATTGTAAGTGGTTGGGGCTTAAGGCAGCCAACGGGCTAGATGTACCTTACACAGGGTACGTGGAGGTAGATGTGGTTGTTCTGGGGCAGTGTATTGTGGGATGTTGGTTGTCAGGGACCCAATTAATGCCACCCTACAAGATCGCAAGGCAATAACACCAGGCATATTAGGTATGAATGTTCTTGGGGAGTGCTACAGGGTTCTTTTTGAGCAGCATGGCCCACAGCTCTTTCATTCCCCTCCGGTTAAATTGGCAGGCCCAGCCGCTCAACGGGTTCTGCAGCACTGCGGGATGATCCAAGCTGTCCTTCATGCCTCCAAGCCTTTTAAGGTGAGGGTCCAAGGGAAGACCCCAGTTTGTCTTGGGCCTGGTACGCTTACTATGGCCGGATTTTGTGCCGTAACTCAGCGTGTGCATGCCTCAGAGGCAGGGCCGGACTTTGTGCCATAACTCAGCGTGTGCACGCCTCAGAGGCTGGGCCGGTCTATTACCGTAACCCAGCGTGTGCGCACCTCAGAGGCTGGGCCGGACTTTGGGCCGTAACTCAGCGTGTGCGCGCCTCAGAGGCTGAGCCAGACTTTGTGCCGTAACTCAGCGTGTGCACGCCTCAGAGGCTGAGCCGGACTTTGTGCCGTAACTCAGCGTGTGCACGCCTCAGAGGCTGGGCCGGTCTATTACCGTAACCCAGCGTGTGCGCACCTCAGAGGCTGAGCCGGACTTTGTGCCGTAAATCAGCGTGTGCATGCCTCAGAGGCTGGGCCGGTCTATTACCGTAACCCAGCGTGTGCGTACCTCAGAGGCTGGGCCGGACTTTGGGCCGTAACTCAGCGTGTGCGCGCCTCAGAGGCTGAGCCGGACTTTGTGCCATAACTCAGCGTGTGCACGCCTCAGAGGCTGAGCCGGACTTTGTGCCGTAACCCAGCATGTGCGCACCTCAGAGGCTGAGCCGGACTTTGTGCCGTAACTCAGCGTGTGCGCACCTCAGAGGCTGGGCCGGACGTTACCGTAACCCAGCGTGTGCGTACCTCAGAGGCTGGGCCGGACTTTGGGCCGTAACTCAGCGTGTGCACGCCTCAGAGGCTGAGCCGATATTCACCGTAACTGAACTTGGGCAGCCGCATCAGGTCTCGGAGAAACGGGGTCGAGTCAGAGGCTGCAAGAGACCCACTAAACATTGGACGTCGGATAGAGGTGCAGATCATATCTATATTAGGTCCGTCAGTCCATGACCAATTCTGGACATCTATACAACGTCCAAACTAGGTCCACAATTTGAACGTCCATCCATGACCCAACTTGTACGTCAATATGACATTCAACATTTGAACGTAATTTTTTTGACATTATGTGGACGACTATGACAGGTGCAGGAAATATTGTTTTATTTACAAATATCAACATTGTTGTTATCAACATAATAAATGTGAATACAGATTTAGAAACAAACATGATATATTATGCAAATGCGTACGTATTTTATGTGCATTTGCGCTGATATGACAATAAATTATATCGTGCATTGTTTTTTATGTTCGTTCTGAAAACCATGTGAAAACTGAGTAGTGCAGAGCAGCTGTAACAGTTTTATCCACGTCCCTCGCGGACACTTTTGTGCACGTGCAGAACGCGGGATTTCAAAATCTGGCAGCAGCTTGATGCCCAGTCGAACAAATTAACATCCAGCTTGCTAAACCAGGTTAATGCTAAATTATGTGTATTTACTTTTCATGATACTTTAGCTCTGTACTGTTCTGTTGTATACACTGTAGCACCGGCGGGGCTCATGTCCCAGCATGCCCCGCGTGCAGTTGTAAATAGCCATTGTTGTGTTGTTGCTGTTATTGTTAATAGGTAATTCCTTATTGTTGCGCATGTGTTTACTTGTGTCTTGTGTGTACCCGGTCTGATCCTCGTGTGTAATTAGCTTACATAAATTTCCCACCGTGTATGAGTCTTACAGTTCGTTGTCTGACAACTTTGTGTTTCTTACGTATGTTTGGTGCTCGTTGGGTACCTGATGTAATCTTTGTACGGATTATTAATTGAGTTGGTGTTCCCCGATAGGGTAGTCTCCGTGTCTCTCTGCTTGCGATACCTCCATCTGCCCGTCGCAGCAATACGTTATTTAAATGTAAGTTTTAATTGAAAGCATGGTGAAACTGTTCATTTATATATGAATTTAGTCGAGACACGACACACAATGTCTAAAATTAGTCTGCTTTTGATATTATAAGACATTGAAAAGATGTCCACAACGACCACATTTGGACTATAAATAGCCCATACATGGAGGTCCCACGGCTGTCAATACTAGACGTTCATTAGACGTCAAAAAAAGACGTCGCCTGGCGTTACAAAACAACCCCTTCAGTGGACCAAAATTGGACATCCAAAAACTACATATTAAAGACGTCATTTCGACGTCACTTTGCGCAGTGGGGAGTGTTAGAATAACCCCAGTTTCTGAGGAATATGCAGAAGTTTAGCAAAGTCAGACAGCCAAGAAGTAATCAAAACACAGTTTATTCACAATTAATATATATCACATCAATTTAATCAAATATAACATAATAGTAATTCTAACATGTGGCCACAATTTCTAAACTATATAATCCAATTAAAAGTATACAACAATTCCATACCTCAGCTGAGTGGACACATAGTAATTGCAGAAAATATCTGATTACAGATGAAGATTCATACAGCACTATGTGGGAGCTCTGATTACAGAGTGACTCCCCGTGCTACTCTGGAGCTCTTCCTTAAGTATTCCAAACCAAGTGACAGACTGTATCAAAGGTTGTGATTGATTATTTTAGGGCCTGCTCTGATCTTGTGTGTGTGTCCTGGAGAGCTGTTGATCTTATCAATTCTCAGACCCTCAGCCAATCAAATTGCTTTAGGAGGAATGTGACAATTCCTCTGTTATACCAGATGATAAGATCCTCCACTTGGGTGGGTTTAGTCTTATTTTCTATATTTCTCCTATGTGAAAACATGCCGCTTTAAGGTTGAGAGTATTGTGCCCGTCGTACTGTGACCATTCAAACGAGACCAAACATGGGTGTATGTGTCCCTAATGTTAGTCTGGGGTAATACCTCCTGTATTGGTGTGTCAGCGAGTGTAGGATGCATCTGTGTCTTGACGCAGCCAGGCCCTGTCGCTGGAATTTGGCTGCGGGGTTCTGGCCGCCCAGTGGGGGTGAGGTGTCCCTTTTGATGTGGTGATCAGGTGATTTGGGTCCAGTCTTGTTGGAGCCGGTGGACCTTTGCTTCAGGACACTGGGTGGAGCATTACAGGCTTGCCAGAGCTCAGACCAACGGAGCCTGCAAGGCCTCCAGCCTTACAAATGTTTGCTAAGTTTTAGTTACACCTCAATCCCACTAACTGATGGCCATGTGTCAGGCTTAGGACGTGGCATCTACACATAGTTGGCACAACAATCTAACTAAAAATATTCTACTTTAGGTCCTTTGTAACAGAAGCGAACCAACTTCTCGTAAAGATAAACTTCTTTGTAAAATATGTGCCTGACCTTATGAATTTCCACACTAAAACGTTTCACCAATAATCTGTCTGTCTTCTGTATGTCATAGGGAGATATTTGCAGCTTCCCATGTTGGGCAGTCCAACCACCCCTGGCTCTTGTTCTTGTGACTTCACAGTAAGGTTGTCTTTGTTGGTCACAGATTTGTCAGATAATTCCACCACATCCGCCAGTTTATGTTAAACCACATCTCTCTGGAGTCTGAGGACTGTCAGCCACTTTTGAGGTAGTCTGACAGGCCTTAACATTGTAATATGTTTCACCTATCTAAAAACGTTTATCCTAAAGTGATACAAATGCTTTTATTCTGTCATGTCCCGCTCGTCCGCTCCTCTCGTGTGCCACGCCCCCTCATTTACCCCGTGTGGATTCCCCTTGTTCACCAGCTGTTTCCTGTTGCTGTCATTAGTTCAATGTATTTAGTCTGCGTTTCAGTTTGTTTCCCCAGTCCAGTCATTAACGTTACGTGTGTTCTATAGTGTTATCCCCGCAAATAAAGTCCTTTGTCCGTATCCATGGCTTCCCTTGCCTGCTTCCCAGTGCGAGTCGTGACATATTCAGCACAAACTTAGCACCAATAATCTGAGACCATTTAGAATGTCATTCATCTATTTTTTTTACATGACTTTTGAGAAACATAAATTAAATAAAATGATTGTAGCCTTATACATGTCTCATAAAGGTAGTGAAGCAGATGCTGGTGATACCACAGATGCTGGTGCACCGTCAAGAGCTGGTTAGGCAGGTGACGGTGGGAGATGAGGGACATCCAGAGGCGACAACGAGGATGGTGTCTGGGCCACTGCGGGAGGCAAGGCAGGACCAGGAGATGGAGCCAGTTCCTACGAGGTACCTGGCAAGCGGGGCCGAGACAGAATTCCTGGTGGAGCACAGCTGGGCCCTCCCAGGATGGCCAGGGCTGAGCCAGGGCCCCTGAAGACAGACCGGGCTGGACCAGGGGTTCTGGAGATGTGCAAGAAGGAATGACCCTCTCTGGGTCTGGTACGGGGATAAAGCGGACCTCTCGGGCCTGGGAGTATGGGCAGCAGCGGCAACGCAAGTGAACTTGTGCAAAATTCATTTTTGAAAATGAAAAAAAAACTGAATTATTTTTTTTAATTAAAGATGCTGATTAAGGGGATGTAACAAAATTTAAGATTCATGAATTAAAGGGCTGCATAGTGCCTTCTGCAGCCTGGCCACAGCGTGGCATTCGATTGGGCCTCAGCTCACAGCATGGTAATGCTATGGTAATCGCAGCCCATTACTCTATAACCCCAGGAACCACGTCACCTGACCCCGCAAACCTGCTTCTACCCCCTCAAGCTGCACATGCCCCCAAAGCCTGGGGAAGTGCACTCACATGTGCACACAGGCACGCCTACACCCAAGGCCACACGTTTAAAAGCTGAAGCGAGGTCACTTCCTCTGCAAAACCCCAAGACAGAGACGCCCATCGTACTGGTAAGGAATTTTTATTTTATATTTTAAATGTTTCCTCCATCTTCTTCTCACTTTTCACACACAGCCAAGTCTGACCCAGTTTTCTGTCGCTGAGGCCATTGCACACACACTCCTGTATGCCCCCCCCACTTCCTGTCAGTAATTGGCCAGTATTGCTTGTATGTGTTTAGGAAAAGGGGGATATGTAGCTATTTACCTGTATGAATGCCTGTCTGGATGCTCTTGTTATCTGCCAATATGCCTGCAGGTTGCACACGCTTCATGATAAACAGCACACATATCCACCTATCTTTCTGTCACTGTGACCATAGTAACCACACTCACACACTACATTGTTTCTCTTTTTAGTGTTTGTATTTTATTCTTCTGACAAATTGAGCAGAAACTGTTTTTTTACAATATTAACAAGCAAAAGAAATGATTTCTGAGTATCTAATCACCTGAGGCCTCGGGACAGTGGTCTGGGCATGTGACTGTAAGGACAGGATCTGAATCCCGTTCCGTGACTAAAAGAGCCTGTATCTTCTCCCTCTTCAGGTCTTTCAGGCACAATGAAGCTTGTTCTTCTCCAAACACTCTGCTTCGCTATTCTATGGGTCAGTGTGGCCCCCAACCACAGGGGTGACATAATGTACGGGCTTTCCCAGGCTGAAGCCCAGGGGCCTCCTCTAAAAAGCAGCCTCACCAAGGGGCTCCAGTTGGGAACTTCTACTGTCGCCACCCCACCCCCCGCGGATGACAACTTTTACCTTGGTGGGGGCTCTGAAAACCCCCGACCCTGCATGCCAGCCAGGAACAACAATGCCTACAACTTCTTCTTGGCAAAGCATGTCCGCATTGACACCCCAACCAACGAGGACATGGAAGCATGGAAGATGTTTTTTTCAATTAACGAAAACCTGTGCAACAGGCCGACACAGTCATTCCTCCGGTACAACGATAAAAGCTGGATCGAAAATGTTTGTACAACTAATGGAGGGAAGATCTATAAGGAAAACCTGTGCATCAGCAACCACACGTTCTCCTTCATAACAGTGAGGATAAAGCAGGGCTGTGAAATCAGTAGCATCACCGGAGAGACCAAGCACATCATCCTGGCGTGTGACAAAATCGACAATGTTTGCAGGCCGGTTCACTTTGAGGGAAACCAAAATAACCTACAGCCAAATCGTACGGCTCAAGGCTGTCAATAGCACTAGCCTGTTTCAAGTGCCGAAATGTCCACAGTCACAGCAGCCTTGCTTATAGCATCCAGAATATTTCATGCAAAGTTTTCATTAGTATAGACGCTTTATGCTCCTATTTAGAAAATGCATGTCTAATATGTTAAGAATAATGTTCAAATTGCAGAAAGTAACGCATCTGTGGAATGATACAGAAAAATGCTATGTTATGCCAGATGGACCCTGCACTCTGAAAAAGCACGTTCCAATGTACCTGTTCTTGTACTTGTACAAATGGAAAATAAAGCTTAATTTCATTGCATTTGATTCCATTTCATTATAATCACATTATGAAATCTGTGTGCTGTTATAAAACAAGGGGCAATTTCAAACTACCAACTTGCTTGTGGTCTTAACAACGAATAATTCTCTATTTCATGATGGAGAAAACACGTCTATGTTTAATATACTTTAACATTTCTCACCTGTTAAACTGGGTGAAAAAGGAGACAATGAACTCCGTGTCAGGCCTTCATGTAAGTCTCTCAGCTCTGAGAGAAAACCCTGTGTTTGCGAAGTATAGGCACAGGTTCACTGCCACCTACTAGTCGACCATATACCACTGTTTCTCTTTTTTATTATTTATATGGCAAAAAGGGCTTAAACAAGATTTTATTAACATTTGTCACGCCCAAAAGTCAAGTTCAGGGGGGATGGTGAATTTTATCATTTATCAGACATATTTTGTGCTGATGACAGTGCACATGGTGGGAGACCAACTGTGTACCCTTTTTATTGTTGTTTAAGCAAAAACATAATTAATATATTCTACTATCCTAAAACAACATGCATGGTGTGGATGTTACGTGTCAGATACTCCTGTCATTGATCCTGACCGAGGCACCTCAGAATTGGAGTCAGTCCCCTGCCTGGCATAGCTATCCCATGCTCCATAGTTAGGGTCAAATGCAGAGGACACATTTTCCCACTTGGTTCAAGTGCAGCTTCATACTCATGGTACTTTGAAATCTTTTGGTAATTCATCTATTAAAATTCAAAACAAAACCTCAGAAAACATTGTAAATGAACATCTGAATCCTCTCGAGTCAGGTCAAGTCCATTTCCAATTCAAATGCAAAAACAAAAGAATGAAACCATTGAAACAATTTACAAAATCTGAAAATGAATCTTACAAATTACACAAATATATAGCACAAACTGAGACTTTTTTTGGATAAAAGTGACTTACATAAAACCTCATAGAAGTTTCCAAAGATTTTCATAATCATGTTTTTTGTTGTCAATTTTCCAGGCTCTTGCTTTTTTTTTTTTTGGAGTCACAGAGTTAGAGACCGTATCTCCCTTCACTTACACAGCAACTGTGGCCCAATCCCAAACTATACCCTTGACACTCCGCCTTCATTTCGAGTCACACTTCCACTCAGTCATCCTCACAAGACGCCCTATGCACTTAAACTGAAGGAAATTGTCACAAGAAAGATTTGAGACAGCCTTGCACTCGCAGCGCCTTTGTACAGTCTTCTTTACCGGAAAGAGGAAATGCATTACGTAGCGATTTGACAGTATGAAGAAGCTGTATTGTATTTTCTTTAATGACATATCAGTTATTTAGAAAAGCACAACGCTTATCTAATGCGAGAAGACGACAGCTACGTTGTCTTATTGCACTGACTGAGCAATTTGAAGTATGTACATGTGTCATATTGATGATTGTACAATTTCTACCATAGCTAATTTAGTTTACTTGCATAAAACATTACGCATTACTTCTGTACCAATTACCAGATCAGATCTGTAGAGGAAAAAAAACGAAATATGAAACATAAATTGTTATTGCTGGTGTGATGTTGATCAAGTTTGCGTATAAACGTTTCTTCGCATGGTTTCTAGTTTGTAAAGTACATGAAAACAAGAACAAAACCATTAACAAGACCAGGGAAACAGGACCGAGACACACAGCTGGAACAAAGACCAACCGAAAGACAGGACGCGACAAAGAACAGGAAACGCAGAAAGACAAACCAGGAAGGGAGACACGGGGGCCAGGGGTGAACAGAGGCGGAACAGAGGGACAAGGGGCAGAGACAGGCGGGACGAAAGGAAAAGAAGGAGGGAGGAGCGAAGCCCGAGGGAGCTCAGACAGGCGACGGGCGGCGGCCAGAGGGGCCGCAGGCGACGGGAAGAAGGGAGCCGGAGGGAACCATACAGGGGCCGAGGGGACGGGACGAGGGAGAGACGGAAGGGGCATGAAGGGAGCAGGAGGGAACAGCAGCGGAGGCGGGCAGGAGTGGGAAGCCGCAGCAGGCGACGGCACAGCCGGAGCCGGCATAGGCGCCGTCCGACAGCCCGCCAAAGCAGGAGGGCCCGGATGCGACCGACAAGGCGCCGGAGGCGTGACCGAGGACTGACACCGAGGCACCGTGGGGGGACCGTCGACCACGAGACGGAGGCGCAGCCGGCGACCCCGGAGCCCCAAGCAAGGCGAGCGAGGGCGAGCAAGGGGGCAGGGCGGGCGGGAACCGGGCCCGACGCCTGTGGCCCCGTCCCTTACGGGACACTGACAGGCGGGGTCCACCAGGCCGTTGTTCCCGGCCAGACAGGGGAACGGGAGTCCAGAGGGAGGTCCCCGAGGGTGGAGGCTCGGGCAGAACACGGGGCCGGAGCCGCGGGCTGGACAGGAGAGCCGGGCTGGACTGGAGAGACAGGCAGATCAGGCGCCGGCAGGACAGGCGACACAAGCAGATCAGGAGGGGGCACCTTGGCAGGAGGCCAGCAGGCAGAGCGGTGTCAGCTGCAGGGACTGCAGGGACGTCAGGCAGGACAGGGGGGTCAGGCAGGACAGGCAGGACAGGCGGGTCAGACAGGACAGGCGGTGCCGCGGGCAGAACATTAATTAATCGGCACCGATCGGGTGCGAAACCTCCGCCCGCAGCACCGCCCCTTTCTTCAGTCCTGCCACACTAGGGAGGCGGCGTCCGGCATGGTATCTAGCACATGTACATGTACAAATCTCAATACACTTGCAAATCTTTTTACAGGTTTGCGAATCTGATTACGCACACTTATTCTGAAAACACATTTATAGATCGTTGTACACATTTGCAAATCTGAATTCGCACACACGGATTGAGATACAGTCACACAACTCTCCGCACGCATTTGCAAATAATTTTGCTACAATAATACCCCCATAGATTAGCTCCGGCTACGTGAAATTCATGGGGATTCGCGCAGGTATTGCGGCTCTATTTGGAATTATTTATTTTATGCCAAAGTTATTTGAATTCGAGTCCGTTAGGCAACGTATTCTTATTTAAATAGGTATATATTGAAATGCAAACAGTATTAATGCCATATGAAAAGTTTCATGCATTATTGTGCAGTGTTAAGTGAATGCTTTCACAGTGTTAATTGAGTTTATGATTGGATGTTAATGGAGTTATAAGTCATGTCTGGAACACAGCGCTTGATATGGTGCATTTAATAGAGAACTGTTAACTCTTATATGTGATGACTGGCAGAATAAAAGCCATTTGCCACGAAAATTGATGTCTCATCTTAATTCCCATCACAGGGGCATACTGGACTGTTACTGGACTTATGTGCAATGCACGGTTTGTCCATAACGAACAGCATGTTTGAGCATAAGGGTGTCCATAAGTGGACATGGTACGAACATGCCTGGGGCTACAGGTCGATGATTGATTTCATGATCGCATCATTTGATCTGCGGCTTTCTGTCTTGGACACTCGGGTGAAGAGAGGGGCAGAGCTGTCAACTGATTACCACCTGTTGGTGGGTTGGCTCAGGTGGCAGGGGAGGAAGCCGGTCAGACCTGGTAGTGAGGGTCATAGTGAGGGCCTGCTGGGAACGTCTGGCAGAGGCTCCTGTTCGCTGGAGCTTTAACTCGCACCTCCGGCAGAATTCCAACTGCATACCGGGGGAGGTAGGGGACATTGAGCCTGAATGGACATTGTTCTGGACCTCCATTGTGGAAACACCCGTACGGAGCTGTGGCTGCAGGGTGGTCAGTGTCAGTCGTGGCGGTAACCCTCATACCCAATAATGGACACCAAAGGTGAGGGGGGCTGTCAAGCTGAAGAAGGAGGCCTACCGGGAATTATTAGCCCGGGGGTCTCCGGAGGCAGCTGACGGGTACTGGCAGGCCAGGCAGAATGTGGTTCAGGTGGTTGTGGAAGCAAAAACCTGGGCGTCGGGGGAGTTTGGTGAGGCCACGGAAAGTGACTTTCGGTCGGCCTCAAAAGGGTTTTGGCAAACCATCCGGAATATCAGGAGGGGAAGCAGCTCCTGCTTCCTACTATTTATAATTTATTGTGGGGAGGGGATGCTGTTGACCTCACCTGGGGACATCATCCGGAGGTGGAAGGAATACTTTGAGGACCTCCTCAACCCTGCCTCAGATACATCTGCGCACTGCCTTCAAGACATCTGAGGGCACGGGGACCAAGGGGGCTGGGGTGGACTTGCCCATCACTGGGGCTGAGGTGGCCAGGGTGGTTAACGAGCTACTCAGTGGCCGGGCCCCGCGGGTGGACGAGATACACCCGGAGTACCTAAAGACTCTGGATGTTGTGGGGCTGTAATGGCTGACACGCCTTCTCAACAGCACGTGGAGGTCAGGGACAGTGCGGCTGGATTGGCAGACTGGGGTGGTGGTCCCCTTATATAAGAAAGGGGACCGGAGGGTGTGTTCCAACTACAGGGGGATCGCACTTCTCAGCCTTCTTGGGAAAGTCTATTCTGGGGTACCAGGGAGGAGGGTGAGATCGATAGTCAAAGCTCGGATTCAAGAGGAACAATGTGATTTTCGTCCTGGCCGTGGAATACTGGACCAGCTTTATACTCTTGCAAGGGTACTGGAGGGGGCCTGGGAGTTTGCCTATCCAGTCTACATGTGTTTTGTGGACTTGGAAAAGGCTTACGACCGGGTTCCCCGAGGTGCCCTGTGGGGGGTGCTTTGGAAGTATGGGGTTCGGGGTCCACTATTGTGGGATATTTGGTCCCTGTATGAACGGAGTGGAAGCTTGGTCCGCATTGCCCAGTGCGGGTTGGACTCCGCCAGGGCTGCCCTTTGTCATCGGTCCTGTTTATAATATTTATGTACACGATTTTTAGGCGCAGCCAGGGTGTTGAGGGTGTCCAGTTTGGTGGCATCAGGATTACCTCGCTGCTTTTTGCGGACAATGTCATCCTGTTGGCTTCAGCTGCTGGGGACCTCCAGCGTACTCTGGGGTGGTTCGCAGCCGAGTGCGAAGCAACAGGGATGAGGATTAGCACCTCCAAGTCCAAGACCATGGTTCTCAGCCAGAAACGAGTGGATTGCCCTCTTCAGGTCAGGTAGGAGGTACTGCCTCAAGTGGAGGAGTTCAAGTATCTCAGGGTCTTGTTAATGAGTGAGGGAAGTGAGATCGAGAGCTGGACAGATGAATTGGAGCAGCGTCTGCAGTTTTGCAGGCGCTTAACCGGTTCGTCATGGCTAAGAAAGAACTGAGCGGGAAAGCAAAGCTCTCGATCTATTGGTCCATCTTCGTCCCTACCCTCACCTATGATCATGACCTATGGGCAGGGGCGGATTAACGCACAGGCTAGATATGGCTTAAGCCTAGGGGCCCCACGTGTGCCAGCCTGCAAGGGGGTCCCCATTGGCGCGGAGGGGGGTGGGGTTGGGGGCCCCACAGACTACTGTAGCCTAGGGGCCTCTGTACACCTTAATCCGCCCCTGCCTATGGGTAATGGTCGTCTCCGCAGGGTGCTCAAATGCAACCAAAAAGGTGTCTTATTTGAAGAAATGTTACTTTTGTACAGAAACATTTATATTGTAATTTTATTAAATAACATCCATGGTTCAAATTATACTGTGACATAATATTAGGCCATACTGCCTAGCTCCAAGATGGTGCTGATGCTCTAAATTTTATAGTGTGTTCTATTATGTAGACTCAATCTGATCTTGACTTGGTCAAAAAAAATTCTTGGTCTTGCCCTGCCTTGGTCTTGATCTTGTCTCGGTTTCGATACATTCAGGTCTTGGTTCTGACTTGGTATCAGTTTATGTGGTCTTGACTACATCACTAGGAGGAGCTGGAAACAGTTACTGGGAGAAACACTAGGGGTGAGCCCAGTACCTGACTGAAATGGAGAATTCAGTGCTTCTTTACGTTTTTTGTTGTGCATTGTATTATGTGTGTTTTAAAGTCTCTTGGTTAGACGCAGGTTTGGATGGTATTATGGTACCAAAATTAGATACCCCCCAAGCCTACTTAGACAGCTTTCAGGGGGCCCCCGGCCCTGCTATAGGAACTTTAAAGGGAAATGGGTGCATGGGAGCCTACTTTTAGAAGGCCCTCTTAGGCCCTCCTATTATGGTCCTGGCTTCTGGCTACCAGGGGGTCCTAGGGAGGATGGGGGCTTTGGGGGCTTTTAGAGGGCCCTCTGATTATGAGGACCCTACTAGGAGACCCTAGGGAGGAGGGTGTAGTGTACCTTTAGAGGGCCATCTGATTACAAGGGCCCCTACCATGGGGCCCCTGGCTTCTGGGGGGAGGGGAGGGGGGCGTGTTAACAGCCTTACAGAAGGCCCTCTGACTAGGGAGCGGTAGCATGGTGGGATGGAGGCGGTTAACCTGCCCGCTGAGTGGCCCCCAGACCAGTGTAGCAGTGTAAGAGTTTGACCAGTGTAATCACTCCCAGGGCTGTAGTGGAGGCTAAACGCAAGTAAACACGGTTTACCCACCTCTGAAATTTCAGAAT
This sequence comes from Paramormyrops kingsleyae, assembly GCF_048594095.1. Lineage (NCBI taxonomy): Eukaryota > Metazoa > Chordata > Actinopteri > Osteoglossiformes > Mormyridae > Paramormyrops > Paramormyrops kingsleyae. The sequence goes on from NC_132805.1 coordinate 26,311,755, forward strand.
TAGAGTTTACCCACTTCTCAATTGATCTAAATGCACACCATAGTATAGTTTATGCACAAAATGTGATCACAGAATTCGTAGTTCACCCACCTCTTATTTTACCACTACACCCCTGATCACTCCGTTCTGTAAGGGGATATGGTACACAGCCTAATTTGAGATCCAACTTACTGTATCAACTTAAGCCACCTTCTTTTCACTTTTTCCGAGGTGAAAAGCGGCAAAAGATAGTTTTGTCAACATCATTCTGCTTTTACAACACGGTACGCCGCACTAGTTTGGACCCACAAGTGGCATGATGACATAGCAACTAGCCATCCCAGACAATGCTGGCATTTTTTTTTTTTGTTTTTTTTTTTGAGGGGGGGGGGGGGGGCTCGCGAATGTTTTGCCCAGGGGCCCACACAACCCATAATCCGTCCCTGAAGCCATGGTATACAGTATTTTAGTGGTATTTTCAAGCAACATGTTGACTTATTGTTAACATACAGGCCTATGTGTGCCTACATATTTGAGTTATTTTATGCTGATTTAAGATTTTAGTCCTGCAGGCTAACTACAGAAGGCTGTAGGGTTCAGTTCTGAATATGTTAAAATGCAAAATGAAAACAATAAAAAATGGCCACAGTACAATTTGATATTGTTTGTATCTGCTGAGCCAATTTTGAAGTGGCTGATCGCTCATTGTTTTTGTGGAAAGAAGCTTAAAAATAATGGAGGGGAGTGAGGCATTGTGGGATTGTTGTTGTGTCTTGCTAGAGGTGGGTATTTCAGGCCCAGAAAGTAAAAATCCACACCAGGATTTTGTTTCAACAACCAGTTGCATATAAAGAGTCACAGCCACAGTGTACTCAACTGATTAGTTGAAACAAAATCTTGGTCTGGATTTTTACTTTCTGAACCTGAAATGTCTGCCTCTGGCCCTTGCCTCACAGCAGCCTGCACGCAGCCAGCTTCACAGGTCAGGGACCTTGGAGAAATGGGCAGGAGGGGATTCGAAACTACTGAATGGCCAAACTTAAGGGAGTGCAGGCCTGGGATGTAGTTGCTAATGCCTACATAGTACTGTTTGAGCATATAAGCAAGTCATGTACCCGTAAGAATTATTCTTCTATGAGAAATGTATACGCTTACACCAGTGGTTCCCAACCCAGTTCTCAGGGACCCCAGACAGTCCACATTTTTGCTCCCTCCCAGCTCCCCAATGGGGAGGCGGATGCTGAGTGGGGGTGGGGGGGATGATTATGTTTGTTGTTTGTTTGAAGCCTGGTTTGCAGGTGTTTAGTAACCAATCAGGACTTAGAAGTCCAAAAGGGGGAATTGGTGTTAGAGTATATGAACCTGCTGATTTTTGTTTGCAGTGTGTATTGTGCATTGTACCCAAGTCAGGCTGGAGCACTGTGCTGGATGACTGTATACAGGAGAAAACTCGTTAAAAATCAAGATATCAGCAGCGGTCCAATGTGTCAATCTTGATTGATACATAAACTTTATCAATATTCATATGTAGCGTCATTCTGCTGACCTGTCAGTCCTGTGTACAAGCTTATAATGAACCTCAGATTAAGGCATTCTGGGAGTCTTGTCTGTCATCTCTGTATATGCTTTGACCGCGGTGAGGGATGTCTTGGTGAGGGAGACTAGATAGATAAATAGATAGATAGATGGATAGACAGGCAGATAGATAGACAGACAGATAGATAGATAGATAGATAGATAGATGGATAGACAGGCAGATAGACAGACAGATAGATAGATAGATAGATAGATAGATGGATAGACAGGCAGATAGACAGACAGATAGATAGATAGATAGATAGATAGATGGATAGACAGGCAGATAGATAGACAGACAGATAGATAGATAGATAGATAGATAGATAGATAGATAGATGGATAGACAGGCAGATAGACAGACAGATAGATAGATAGATAGATAGATAGATAGATAGATAGATGGATAGACAGGCAGATAGACAGACAGATAGATAGATAGATAGATAGATAGATAGATGGATAGACAGGCAGATAGACAGACAGATAGATAGATAGATAGATAGATAGATAGATAGATAGATAGATAGATAGATGGATAGACAGGCAGATAGATAGACAGATAGATAGATAGATAGATAGATGGATAGACAGGCAGATAGACAGACAGACAGATAGATAGATAGATAGATAGATAGATAGATAGATGGATAGATAGATGGATAGACAGGCAGATAGATAGACAGATAGATAGATAGATAGATAGATGGATAGACAGGCAGATAGACAGACAGATAGATAGATAGATAGATAGATAGATGGATAGACAGGCAGATAGATAGACGATAGATAGATAGATAGATAGATAGATAGATAGATAGATAGATAGATCGATCGATCGATCGATCGATCCTGAAGGAAATTTAAACTTAGGAAATTTATTCGCAAGAGTCTTCCCCAGTCTTGAAATCCCTAACAATAAATAATGGTTACTGTGACCAGAAATAGACAGTTCAGGTCCAGAAAGTAAAAATCCTGATGAAGATTTTGTTTCAACCAACTAGCAGAAGTACTCTGACTGTTACTCTTTATTCTCAACTGGCTGGATTTTTTTTACTTTCTGGACCTGAAATATGCACCTCTGACTATAACATAATGACAGAAAGATAGGTGGATATGTGTGCTGTTTATCATGAAGCGTGTGCAACCTGCAGGCATATTGGCAGATAACAAGAGCATCCAGACAGGCATTCATACAGGTAAATAGCTACATATCCCCCTTTTCCTAAACACATACAAGCAATACTGGCCAATTACTGACAGGAAGTGGAGGGGGGGGGGGGGGCATACAGGAGTGTGTGTGCAATGGCCTCAGCGACAGCAAACTGGGTCTGACTTGGCTGTGTATATAGGGGACAAACTAGTAGGAAAAGGATGGACTTGAGGCAGGAGTAGCTGGTTTGGCACGCAGAGGAAGTTCATGCATTCAAACAGGAAGTAGGTGCTGAGGTCCAAGGAATCACATAAGGCTTAGGCTTCCACTTTGGGAGGGGCTTCCAGTTTTTCTGGGTCAGGGTCTGTCTTGAAGGCTGTGTCTTGCTGTTGCTCCTTGTCATGTTCCTTAAATCTGCAACAAAGATGTATGATGACTACAGTGAGTCGAAAATAAGGAGCTATATAAAGATTTAGGTGAATGTTAATTGTGTTGATATCGTCCACTTAAATTATTTCAGAAGAGATATCACAATATCACAAAATACATTCTGCAAAGATATGACCCTGAAAGCTGGCTTGCTGAAAGTTACGTAAATTATCAGTGAAATTGTAAAGTGAAACGTACCCAACTAGAAGCATCAACAGCACTCACAGAAATCGTACAGTGTGGTGGAGTTACGAGCAGTGAGTCAGAACTACACGACAAATACTAATGACTATGGGCCTTTTGCAACAAGGCAGAACACTACAATAACACACTAAAAGCACAGCAGGAAGGAGAATCCATATAGCTTAAAGTTTTGATACTGATGAAGAAGAGATTGTGTATGAATTGTGGACAAATATATAGGTATATGTAATATATATATATAAAATACAGATGCTCCTTGCTCTACAATGGTTCAGCTTTCAGTATTTCAACTTACCGATTAGTTATGTTACTTTTGAGAACGATCCGATTCCTTTAAACGGCTCTTCCGTACAAACGAAGGGAACTTACTTGAGAACGTACTTGAGAGTGGTTCTTTTTATCGTTGTGCCCAAATTTAACCACCTGCCCTAAATCCAGCCCCCTCCCCTTTACATGAACGGTAAGAACAAGCCAGTCACAAGAGGTAGATGTTCTTAGGTTCCTTAATGGCAGAATGATCAGGGTTTGTGCCAACATAAAGTTTTCTAATATTAAGTGCTGAATGAATTGCATTCAAGGCAAGGGAACTTTATGTAGATAACCCATTTCATACGGAGGGCAAATTCAAAGTAGTAAATTTACTGACAAAGCAGAGGGATTTGGTGCCACCTTGTGTAATGTTTTCGCTGCATGTCACTGATATTATGTTTGGCACTACGAGTAATTTTGTGGTGCTATGTCCACACACGCGAAATCCAGTTATATTGGTGCGATGTCCAAGTCTGAATCTGATCCAGATCTTACCCTATCATTATCTTAGTGATTATTTTGCAGATAAACCTAGTAATCCTCACTGCCAAAGAAAAATAACAATGTAATAAAATAATATGTCCAACCAAACTTGTATTCATTTATTTACTTTTTAAATGCTGGTATTTGGTTAGTTGCAACAATTTTTACTTATTCGGTGTTAGTAGTTATTTATTTACTTATTTATTTATTTATAATATCATGATCATATTCAACGTTGGTTTATTATTATTATAAGGCATTAAGGAATCGGAAAAGAGGTTCATAGAGAATCGTTTTCAGGATTTCAGGAAAGATCAGTATTTCAAACACAGATGCATAGGATCCTAATATGAAGGTCAAAGGTTAAGGTCATGTCATAACACAAGTTAATAATTTCAGAGTGACCTGCGTGAAGGTGCTGGTCTCACTCATGTGAGGGCCTCCCAACTAGAGGTAGAGCTGTCATGTGATTAAGAGACATAGTCACATGACCTGCTTACACAGATCAACATTATATCATTATATAGCTGTTTTAAACATCATTGGTTGGGTTTTGAAAGGAAAGATGTTTCAGAATGAGGAGAAAGTGAAAGAGAGAGGTTTGGGAGAAGGACGAGCAGCGAAAGGCTGCAGATGTGGACTTTCATGCTGAAAGAAGGTGTGGAAGCAGAGTGACATGAGGGGAGAGCAGGACCAGGGATCTGGTGACTTTATGGTTCAGCCCTCTGTCCTGTAAACCTCACTAATACTAAAGCTAAATATCATCCAGCAAAATATGCCCGATACTGTGTTTGACTCCCTTCAGAAATGTGTGATAAAGTGCACAAAGAATTATCAGCCAGGACGACGGGACACTGGACTTACTGCTTGACCTTTACGACGAGGATGATGACCATCGCCGCTGCAGCACACAGTTTTCCTGAAAGAAAAATTACTTTCAAATTGACACTAGAAAGGAACAGGAATTTCCTTTCCTTGCAGAGAATCTGCAAGGAATACTGTACACTTTTAATATTACTGTTATTCATCCACCATCCACTTATCCAGTACAGGCACACGGTGAATATCCAAGAATTCACAGGGCAGGAGACACCCTACTACTCACTGTGAATATCCCAGAGTACACAGGGCAGGAGACGCCCTACTACTCACTGTGAATATCCCACAGTACACAGGGCAGGAGACGCCCTACTACTCACTGTGAATATCCCAGAGTACACAGGGCAGGAGACGCCCTACTACTCACTGTGAATATCCCAGAGTACACAGGGCAGGAGACGCCCTACTACTCACTGTGAATATCCCAGAGTACACAGGGCAGGAGACGCCCTACTACTAACTGTGAATATCCCAGAGTACACAGGGCAGGAGACGCCCTACTACTCACTGTGAATATCCCAGAGTACACAGGGCAGGAGACACCCTACTACTAACTGTGAATATCCCAGAGTACACAGGGCAGGAGACGCCCTACTACTCACTGTGAATATCCCAGAGTACACAGGGCAGGAGACGCCCTACTACTCACTGTGAATATCCCAGAGTACACAGGGCAGGAGACGCCCTACTACTCACTGTGAATATCCCAGAGTACACAGGGCAGGAGATGCCCTACTACTAACTGTGAATATCCCAGAGTACACAGGGCAGGAGACGCCCTACTACTCACTGTGAATATCCCAGAGTACACAGGGCAGGGGACACCCTACTACTCACTGTGAATATCCCAGAGTACACAGGGCAGGGGACACCCTACTACTCACTGTGAATATCCCAGAGTACACAGGGCAGGGGACGCCCTACTACTCACTGTGAATATCCCAGAGTACACAGGGCAGGAGACGCCCTACTACTAACTGTGAATATCCCAGAGTACACAGGGCAGGAGACGCCCTACTACTCACTGTGAATATCCCAGAGTACACACGGCAGGAGACACCCTACTACTAACTGTGAATATCCCAGAGTACACAGGGCAGGAGAAGCCCCAATACTCACTGTGAATATCCCAGAGTACACAGGGCAGGAGACACCCTACTACTAACTGTGAATATCCCAGAGTACACAGGGCAGGAGAAGCCCCAATACTCACTGTGAATATCCCAGAGTACACAGGGCAGGAGACACCCTACTACTCACTGTAAATATCCCAGAGTACACAGGGCTGGAGACGCCCTACTACTAACTGTGAATATCCCAGAGTACACAGGGCAGGAGACGCCCTACTACTAACTGTGAATATCCCAGAGTACACAGGGCAGGAGACGCCCCACTACTCACTGTGAATATCCCAGAGTACACAGGGCTGGAGAAGCCCAAATACTCACTGTGAATATCCCAGAGTACACAGGGCAGGAGACACATGGACAGTTATGGGCAGTGATCAGGCTAAGATATGATGCACACTTACCAAGAGTGTATCTGGTGATAGAATCTGGAATAGTTAAAAGAAACATCCTTCAGAATTATATTCAGTGTTCCGGTGCACTGAGGTGGGCTATGAGCTGTATTCCTCGCTAATTTTACGTTCATATTCATGCTCGCCCACCATCTGAATCCTTCGCAAACAATGTGGTCAGTGTTTTCGGTGAGATTCCACAAACACTAATCGGGGGCCTCATTAATAGCCTCCCTCCCCCCACCTCAATAACATTAGGCTTCCTTTCTTATTTTCTTACCCTTTCATCACCCCTCCCACAGCAAACTTAAATGCCCCCCACCCCCACATAATCCCTACAGCTATTAATGCTGCTGATTTGTTTACTTGTTGGACAATGAGCCCAATTCTCCTGCATGGAAGATTTACTGAAGAATATGTGGACACCCCGTGGTCTGCAGTTTGAAGATCTCTACACAGCACCAACTCATGCCTGCAAAGTTCTAAACAGAGTACCATCCTAACATGTTGGGTTGAAATTGTATATATATTATCACTCACGTGTATTCTGAAGAATGCATAACTGTATATATTATCACTCACGTGTATTCTGAAGAATGCATAACTTGTTCCATGTAGCAACTGTGTAAATGCTTAACAGTAATTTTCCACCACGTGCAGCAGACGAGCCCACCTCTGACACGTTCTGTTGTTCCTGTTCCCACTCCCACATTCCCATTGCTTCCATCCCATTCCAAATGTTGTTCTCACCCACAATGTAATCAGTATGTTTACCTTATAGTATAAATAAACTCTGTTGAGGAGCCACACCTTTGTAGCTCACACTGTGGTGTGGTTACCCTTGCAGCAAGTAAAACAGCGCGTGTCTCATACTCTGTGGGCCGGCAGCCGGGGGAGCTGATCACTCTCCCCGACATAACACTTAAAGAAATTTCCCTCTCTCTCTCTCTCTCTCTCCGTCTCTTGACCGCATACACATTCTCTCAGCATCTCGTACTCTTCCCCTCGTGAGAGTCAGAGTGTACTGACCTGGGACAAATGAGGCCAACACTACCCTCTGGTTGAGGGGTTGGGTTGTGCGGAAGTTGTCCTGGAGAGGGACAGATTTGGGGTCCTTCTCACTGTTGGAGAACAGCGCTGTCTCCAGGTTCTTCAGCTATGGTGTAGAGCGGGATGAAAGTGGTGGCAGGAGAGAGAGCAAGAGAGAGAGAGAGAGAGAGAAAGAGAGAGAGAAAGAGAGAGAGAAAACAAAACAGCTGAAGAAATGTTCTGGAAAAGTTCAATTTTGGTTACCTAATGTAAGGTATTGCATCATTCGCATTTTGCTGGTTCACCCAATAAAGGAACTATAAGTGAATGTGATATTGGGCTGAAAACATGGAAATAAAAACAAAAAGGGATTTTTTTTATTAAACTGTTTCTTATATGAAAGAAACGGACGTGGCAGTCAGGAAGATCTCAGCAAGTATCCTTCTAAATGACCAATAGCCATTTCAGTGTCTTCCTCTTGAACAAAGAAAACAGTCAGAAAATTAAAAACAACTCACAGTTGTGTTTCCTATCTATATTATACATTTAGTTGGGGAGGTGCTGTAAAGGTGGGGGGGGGGAGTTATGATGATTCCAAGGGCCGCTGAGTGAGGGGCCTGGATTGGTCTGGGTTGGGGGCCCAATATGATATGCTTTCATGGGGCCCAAAATCTCTAGCAGTTTTTCTGACTAAGTACAGTAGCAACATTCATCAAAGAATAAACAGCTTCAATCACAGGAAATACATCACCCCCCTCCCCCAGTGGCAACAACTTTTACCATGTTTGATATAATCTTGTATAAAACACGTAGCTCCTCAGGTAATTTTCTTTGTAGAAGTGGCTCTCACTCTAATGCTACGTTCACACCGCGAGCGTCAAAGACGCCAGCCGTCGCTCCCGCTGCCCTGAACGCGACGCTAGCCAACGCCGGAGACGCTCTCTGACGTCATAGAGTGGGCGGGGACAAGGCCGCTCAGAATGCCAGGCTCTGAGAACTTTTTAAAGGGGCCGCAAAACAAACAAACGTGTAGCTTATATCTTTGCACCGACTCCTGATAGGACATAATTTGTCAAATAAATATTGTTGTGAGCCAGTTATTTGCATTCTCACTTAAAATCAAGCGTTCTGGAGGGAAAATGTTACTTATAAATAGTATAGCGCTTCTTTTCAAATTTACCTTGGATCACAATGGATGATCGCCAAGTAGTTGCTTGTGCTTTATGTTTCTTTAGTTAACATAAATAGTACTTAAAATGTTTCACGACAGTTCTACTAAAACACATAATTATGTTTTGACAAACACTAATGCTATAAAAAGGTTTAACATTACCGACAATTTGCACTGTTTTCTCTGTATGGCGCCAAAATTACTACTGATCGCCTTCCTTTTTCACAAAAAAATATATTATGCACTTCACCATCTCACCTGGAACACCGATTGTTTCGGACACTCTGGTCCATGCCTCATTTTTTTAAATTTATGTCCCTGTATGCAAACAGAGACACATCATATATAACTGGGTACCCGGCCACAGCAATAATAAGTCTCTCCTCCATTGTGCCTAGGAACGGTTGGGTCGGAACAAAAGTTTACACGCTTATGTTCTGCGGCGCTCTCTTTAGCGGAGCATCTCTACATTCCCATTGGTTGCCGCCGAACCGCGTCACAACTCATTAGCATAAAGTTGACTGGGATTCAACTTCTGTCTGACGCTCCCGCCGCCCAGATCGCGACGCGCCGCGCCGCTCCTCGACGCCTCCCGACGCTCCCTCCCATAGAGAATGAATGACTTCCGGTCGCTTTGACGCTCTCGCCGCTCGCAGTGTGAACGTAGCATAAGGTTGGAGAGCCCTGCTTTATGTTCTCACCTGCGTGCGAGACACAGTAACCTTCTCCGCAAAAACTGTCCACAGCACACTCTGGTAGCAGGGCGGCGTGGTGAGCGAGCCATTGTACCGGAAGTATCTGCCCAGGTCAGTGGGGAGCAGGGAGCGGACATTGAAGGAGGGGATGGGCGTTTGCTGTCCTGCAGGGGGCAGTAAAAGGATTGCAGCAATTCAGTATGACGATGACAGGGAGTAGATGCTTAAAGCTACAGTACTGGGAATCTCTTTGGGAATCATGCTACAATCATGTGTTCATGACAGACACAGGACTTCATGGCTCTACTGTGCAATGCGCCACCTTCAGGTCAAGGTTGGATTAGACAAGTGGACACACGGACACACCAAGAGTCTGACGCCACACATGAGCTGTTTGGCATGATTAGAAACTGACAGTGTTTGACATTGACCAACAGACACTAACGACACATTAGTGTCACCTGCATATTTGATGAATTCCAAGTACTTAAAGATGTTCTCATACGCAGAGTTATTGTCATCACCTGTCTGGGGGACAACAGGCCAATTAAACAGCAATAGGAGTAAACACATGAAATAGCCACAGAACTGGAACAAGATCTTATAGATTTCATAGGCTGCAAAAAGTGCATTTTCACATCACATTGCTGAAAAATGGTTGCAGTACTTTCGCCACGACAGGGTATCCAGTATCTGTGACATTTAAAGAGCCATCTTATTTCACCTCTACATTCCTTAAATGTCTCCTCTTAAATGACAAGGTTTCTCTTTGCAAAGGCCAGGAACCTCTACTTGTTCCAGCAGACTATGTCTCTATTCAATGTACTCTATGAAGACACAGTTTGGCGACACACATTATTGTTCAATTTGTAATAAGTGGCTGCCTTTTTTGTTTTGAGTGTGTTTGGCTTTGTGTTTTGGTACTTACAGAGTTAGGGGCACAATTGTCTTTTTGTTTCCTCTTTGTTTTCTACGTAGTAAGTTAGCTTGGGGATTGCACTGAGTTAGCCTGTGTTTGTATTTGTTGCTTCGGCCTGGGTCACTTCCGATGTCTATCACTGGTGGGTTGTATCTGCTACATGTCAATTCGTCATTGTCCGTTTACCATGTATATAATAACCCCACCTCAAAATCACATTCTGTGTTCCGTTGTTTCGCTTCTCACCCCTCCATCCCACTCCATTATGGCTCAACCCTGGGTTTTAACCAGTGGTAGGCAGGGTTCCGCTAATCCGCTAACTGCTAATTGACAAAGCTAACTTTTTTGATAGCAGATTTATCTTCTGCTAAATTTAGTTCCACTGATTGTCAATCCACTAACATTTTTTCACAGGCAAATAAATAAAGTTTATTTAGAATAAAGTTTAACAGTCAAAAACGCTTGTAAACCATCAAGTTCCTGTCTGTTCTGCAACAAACAAGGCATGATTGGTCGATAACTTGTTGAGTTGTATTTTCTGGGTTATGATTGACAGAACATATAGACTAATAAAGAGCTGAGACCCGCCTTCCTAATTCTGGAAGCTCCTCCCTCCCTCTGAGCCAGAAGACCCAATGTCCCAATGTTAGATTTTAAGAATCTGACCAACTGACGGACCTGTTTGGGTAAGAGGTTATGAAGGGAACAGCACCTCAATCAGCACTCCCAAAACCGCCAGGCCGTCTCGCTGGCTTTGGGCCACAGACACGTTGGGGTAGAGATCTGAATTGTAGTGGACCACATGGAGCTGAGGAGAACAGAAAACAGCATTAATCTGTGTGTGTGTGTGTGTGTGTGTGCGCGCACACACGTGGGAGTTCTCCACAGAATGTGTGTGGCTGTCTAATCCGTATAAAATCTCTCGGTCAGTCTGAATGAAGTTTATTAGTTCATTTATATTGGAAGCTCAGCAAGCAAGCAGGTGGGGGAGAGGGGGGGGGGACGGCTGGGAGACATGTGGTCATGGGAGCCATTGAACAGGAAACACAGGGAAACTGGCCCACAGACTGAACCAATGCAGGTGGATCTTCCCTCCTCCTTTCCCTTTCACCTTTTTTCCCTTCCTCTCCCTCCATTGCTTGCTCTCTCCCAGTCGGTGAACCTGTGAAGGAGCAGCTGGGCCGCCTGCCTCTGGGCTGATTCCCGCATAATGCAGCCTCCCTCCTGCCCAAGACCGGACCAGCCAGGGGAGACGCTCCTCCACTGACTCCTGTCCTCTCACTTGGCTCCCTGGCTCACCCCCCCTTTGCATTTCAGCCTCTCTCTCTCTCTCCCCCACTCCCCCCCATTCTCCCCCTCTCTCTCCGTTACCCCCCAGTCTCTCTATCTCCTCCATTCTCCTCATCTCCACTCCCGACCCCCTCCCCAGCCCTGCAGCCCTCTCATCCGAGCACACAGATGGGCTGTATGTGCATCATGCTGTTCAGTGCCCCCTCTTACACCCAGGCCCGCTTCAGCACGATGGGAACCAGCACCAAGATCAGCTAGAGCGCATTGAGCTTAGTCTTGTTCTTCCAGGTTGGATTTGCGTCCCCCTCATCTCCCTGTGCGGATCTCTGTTTGTGTCCCTGCATGTCCCTGTGTGTTTCCCTGTGTGTGTCTCAGTGTGTCCCCATGTGTGTCCCTGCATGTCTCTCTGTGTCTGCCTGTCTTTATAAAAGAACAAATCTTCCTGCCCTGCCTGTTTCCCAGCAAACAGTGTCCTGTAGCAGTACAGCTTGACAAAAAATTCTCTGTGCGCCTTTAATCAAGACATTAGGAGGGAGCATTTATATCAGGGATGTTAACCTTACTAATTAGCCCTCTGTAATCTCTTGTTTTTCCTAAAACAGGAACACCTTTGAACAGTTCCAATGAGCCGGGCTGGATAAACACAATTACTCACATATAGACTTGCATATCGGATTTATGGGTGTCCAGGATTTTGGCCATTTGGGCAAACAATGACTGTATCACATGGGTGATACGGTAGGCGTCCCTCACCTCAGCAGCGGATCGACGGCCATCCACGGTGTGCTCGCTGCCCCCAGCCAGGCCCCCGCTGCCATCCCAGTCCCTACCCCAGTGGAAATGTAGCTGGACAGCTGTGAACTTCCAGGGCAGCCCCCTCAGTCGGAAACAGGCGGGCAAGGACATCTTCACTGCAACACAGGAGATGGGAAGGCGTGGGCGGGCCTTGTATGCGCTCACATGGGAACGGGAGGCGGGAGTCTGGCCCGGCGAGCAGCAGCGTCATGGACGAGGCGCGGGAACCACGGGGACACCGTATGAATGCGTGACCCAGGAATCACAGGCCAGGCAAAGGCAACAAAGAAGTCTTTCAGCGTGGCGAACCGGACCATTCTGGGCCAGCGGGATTGACAATGATCCGTTCAGAACAGCTGAGCAGAGCAGGACATGATGAGAGTGCCAACGCACGGGGTCGTCAACGAGGACATAATGTTATAATGTGCGACATAACGAGGACATTGACTTATTTAGTTATTAAGGCGCAGGATGAGATAAACTCATGTCGCTGTTTACAAAAGCGCTTGTCTGTCTGGCATTATGGGTAATTATGCATTAACTACATGCTGCTGTACACAGTTCAGGGACCCCCCCCGCTGCCTCACCTGTGTGTCCATTGTTGGACAGGGTGAAGGGCTTGTGGGCGGGCTTATGGTAACCCACAACTTTGACGGGCATCAGCGAGGGGTCGTGATGCAGGGCGGAGGTCTCCACATCGATGGGGGACTGCCAGACCCCCCCGCAGTCGGGGAAGGACTTTGACCACTGGGCCATATCTGGTAGGGAGAGGTGATGCTCAAACGGGCTGCAGTGTGGGTGATGCCAGGCCCCCCAGCAGTGGATTAGTGTTTTAATCCATCCTGAATGAAGCCCGAGCCCCAATTACAGGGGTCTGACTGCTCTGTCTTTCTTACAGCACTAAGGCCTATAGTTTCATTTTTGTGTTTTTAGGTTTCATTTGGAGGGACTTTGGTGTGATAAATTCATACGAATCACCCATAGTGTCCATTCATACAAATGCAAGGAAAGTGTGTGTGTGTCTGTGTGTATGTGTGTGAGAGAGAGAGAGAGAGAGAGAGAGTGTGATGGGCAGACAGACATGAAAAGGAGCACAAATGCAGAGACAAAAGCCAGCAAGGGGACAGCAGACAGAGGGTGGGGGGGGGTCCCTCTAGAACGGGATCCAGGACGGATGATGAAGCCGCAGGCATCACCACACACCACAAGAGAGAGAAAGGGAGGCTGACAACCTGCTGCTGGGTTTTGGGTCTTAGGATGTTTAAAAGGTATATTAGCAAGATGGGGAGGGCGAGGTCAGACGCCTTCCTGATCGCTCTGAACACGCGCGCACCTTCCACCACTTTCCAGCATCTTACTAACCAACGTCCAGTCACTGGAGAATAAACAAGCTCCGGGCCAGAGTTACGTTCCAGCGGAACATTAGGGACGGCAACCTTCTCTGTTTCACGGAGACGTGGCTGACGCCAGCGGTTCCGGACCACGCTGTCACACCATCCGAGTCATTCGCTGTGCTTCGAGCGAGCAGAATGGATGAGGCTGGAAAATCAAAAGATGGGGGGGCTAAGTTTCATGACCAACAACGATGGGGCGACCCAGGAGCATTACACTCTCTCCCGCTCCTCTCACCAGGAGCAGCTGACCGTCATGTGCCGGCTGTATTATCTGCCCCGCGAGTTCACAGCGATCATCGCTACGGCCGTTTACACCCCACCTCAAGCAGACACAGGTACGACTTTGGCTCAGCTGCATGATGTGCTCAGTGACTGTCAGAACAAACACTGACAGGGTGAGCCTTGGGCAGGTCATGCCGAACGTCCATCAACACATCACCTGCCCAAGCAGGGGATATACCCTGGATCATTGTTACACCTGGTTCAAACACGGGTACAAGCCAGTTCTACAGCTATTTCATCATTGTTTGACGAAAAGGGAAAAGTGCTGGACCGGCCAATCTGAAGCTGAGCTGCAGGACGCGCTGGATGACGTGGACTGGGATGTGTTCCAGGTCAGCTCAGCGGAAATCAACGAGTTTATGGAAGTCACCATCGGCTTCATCAACACGCTGGCCGACCAGATCATTCCCTCAGCCACCATTCGGACCTTTTCCAATCAGAAACCGTGGGTCGACAGATCCCTCTGGGTAGCAGTAAACACACGTACTGCTGCCTACAATGAAGGACTAAGCACCAGCGACATGGGACGGTACAAGGCTGAGTTTTACAACGTCCAGCGCATAGTCAGAGAGGCGAAACGCAAGCTTGTGGCATGGTCTGCGCACCATTACGGACTTTAAAGGTAAAAGTTGCACTGCCTCAAGTGCTGTCTCTGCGTCCACTGATGAAATGATCATGTTCTACGTGTGGTTTGAAGTAAACAACAAGCTGTCCACCGACAGCCTGCCAGCATAGTGCGAGGACATCAGTGGTGAACTCCCAGCGTCCGTAACGGCGTGCGACGTGCACGTTGCTCTGTGCTTTTCAATGAGTCTCTGGCTCAGTCTGTTATACCTGTGTGTTTTAAAAAATCCACAATCATCCCCAGGGGCGTTGCTAGAGATTTTGGGCCCCATGAAAGCATATCATATTAGGCCCCCCAGTCCAAACCAATCCAGTTATTTTCCTAATTTTTTAGGGCCCCTGTCACTCAGGGGCCCTTGGAATCGTCCTAGCTTTCCTCCCCCTTACGGCGCCCCTGATCATCCCAGTTCCAAAGAATAACACGCCCTCCAGCCTCAATGACTATCGCCCTGTGGCCTTAACATCTCTTGTCATGAAGGTGTTCGAGAGACTTGTTAAGAACCTCATCTGCTCTTCCATCCCCATCTTCAATGATCTGTACACTGTACACTGCGTAGCCACACTCAGCTCAAATTCCTTCGTGAAAATTGCTGATGGCACTGTTTACAGTCACTGTAACACTGACATCACTCTGTGCACACTGTGAATAAGTGCCATAATCCTATGAGTACTGGAAAACAGTTCATACTGTCCAAATTGTTGGTACATTTCTCAGGTCTCTTGCACATTGCATTTACATTGCACAGCAGAATCACTTTCACCATGTGTAGATTATGTACAGCTGAATATATTTGATATATTTTTTATTTTATATTGTTATCTTTATATTTTATTATTCTCTTATTAAGCATAGCTGCTCGGAGTGACCAGGGTTACATTTCACTACATGCTATATGTGTACAACTGTGTATGTGAAAAATAAACCTCTTGAATCGTGATTGAATCATGTTGTCTTCCCAGTTTTGGGTCTTATGATGTTTAAATGTCATCTTTCCAGTCCGTAATGTTGAAAGCAGCATTTGTAAGATGGCTGTTCACTTAATGCACAGCAAGTCCAGGGCAGGGGGTGGGCAGCCTTGGACCCCAGAGGTGTTTTTTTTCCTCCATTCTTGAAAGTTTTTTATTCCTCTCCTCCATTCTCATCTGGCTTTCTTTCTCTCTCTCTCTCTCTCTCTCTCTCTCTCTCTCCTTATATATACAAATGAATTGAATTGAATTATTATTAATCTAACCAAAACCTTTTCATAACCTTGTGTTTTTTTAAGATTTTAAACCATATGGGTTCCTGGGATATTGCAGTTCATATTTTAACTGGCTTTTGATTTTCCTAACCTGGAACTCACACGGTGCTGCTCTCATCCATAAGCAGCTCTCCTCTGTGCCTGACCACCGCCCCCCCTAACCTCTGACCACCCCTCCATCAAAAACAGAGGACAGAAAAAACGTTGTCGCCTAGCTTTGCGTTGTCATGGAAATCGCCTTGACAACAGCGAGGCTCACATGCCGCCATTCTAGCCCTAGCTTGGTGTCCTAAATACTGCAGAGCATTCCGCAGCACATGGACCCGCGCGGCGGGACGCTCGGCAGGAATGCTCATGCCGGCAAGGAAGCACAGCGGCTTATAAAACTGCACACATGCAGCTTGGCACTGCCTACTGTCCCCCCCGTTTACTGTAACATTACACGGGATGAATTTAGCATGTACTATACACAGCTACCTGCTGGAATTTTAAAGTCACAAGACTTATTCTTACTTTGACAGGACATCAGTGGAGTTAAGAACACGATGTACCGTAGGTCTAACATACCCTAAACATGATAACCAGCCACATGGAAGTACCTCCCCTCGCAGGTACGAAGCCACCAGCTTCACTGACCCAAAGGGGACCCTCTTCCATCTCTCCTTCCACACGGAGCTGCCAGACTCCTTTTCTTTCACCCACTCACTCGTCCCCCAGTCCCCTTTCTTCCTGTCCCCCTCAGTGTGACCGTCTCTCCGCTGCCAGCATGGCCAACTGCCCGGCTGCGAGTAGCAAACAGCCGAGTGCGGCAGAGAGGGAGCCAAATTCAGGACTTTAGAGGAGAACAGGAGAGTTGGAGAGAGAGAGAGACAGAGAGAGAGAGAGAGTACAATGAGGATGAAGATGGAGGAAGAGGAGCATACAGATGACCAAACCTTAATTAGACGTAAGCGTGTCGAGGCAACAGGGATGCAACTGTAATGATAACATACAACCTACTACTGTTTGGGGCTTCAAAACTACAGCTAAACCTCAAAGACACGTATGAAGAGTTTTCATTTTACCTTTATATGTCCAGTGTGAATCTGAAATAAGGAGAGAACATAGTGTGAAGTGCATTCACTTAATGAACAAAGATAAAGGAAGACTGTTGTTAGTACTCACTTGCGGTTGTAGACCAGTAGTCAGTTAATCAGAATGACAGTACAAAGACTTTTCATTCCACTATCATTTAAAAACCAAGTACAGTTATTAACAGCTCACAGAAATGGAGTGAGGAATGAAAGACATTTTAATATTGCCCTTACTGGCATCTGTACCATCCATCCAGTGCAAGAAGAAAAAAAGTAGAAGTGTCCCCAGATTAAACGAGTCCATCGCCCATGCAGGTGCAAAGAGACGGGCAGCAGATGAGGAGGTGGATCGAGGCTCGATTGCAGTTAACTAGTCTCTCATATCACCCTTATCTGCACTATGAGTAAGTTCACCAGTGATAGATACAGACGCTGGCTCAGGAGAGATAAGCTGGAAACCGCTGTGCGGAACAAACAAGTCAGCAGAGACTGGGGGTAGGTGTATATGTGTGAAATATATGTGTGAAAAAGTGTAGCTGGCTTCCCGTTCTCCGAAAGGGCTGCACTTCATCGTAGCTTTGTGAATCTCACCACACTGCTGCAAAGCAATCCTGTGAAGAGATACAGAACAAGAGCTGGAAGACAATGTGGGAGAGCAAACAAAATCTCTCTGTGAGCTTTCTCTTTGTGAGCTACCTCTCTGTGGAGGGGACACTAACTCATAGGTTTGGTACAGATGCTGGTAGGTGAGCAAAAAAAACAGACAAAGCAGAATCTGCAGTTGCATCAGCAGCTGTGTTTATGGTAGTTTAAGCTAAAGCAATCAGTTGTAAATACAGAGTCTAGATTTATTAATAAAGATCAAGGGGACATCCCTCAAGTATATTGCAACACAGTTCAATAAGGAGGACCCAAGCCTTGTACTGTATGTATGTCTGACCTGAATGTAAATAGAAGGAACTGAAAATAAATATGGCTACAGTTGTTCACTGTGGTTAGGATACTTACCACTGCCTTTTGAATCGCTGACAGCAAAACAGTGCAATAGTCTGACCTGTGATATAAAAATGCATGGATTAATACCTCTTTATCTTCAAAGGTTTACCAATGTTTCCAAGCTGTATACATCCTAGACAGGGTAATTCAAGTCTGTAGAGAAAATTACACCAAGGCCACAGTTATTGTTCTGCCCGTGTCATCATGGGGTTTCCTCCAGTTACTCCGGCTTACCCCTTGAGTGCAAAAACATGCTGAAGTTCACTGGAGTTGCCAAACTGCCTGTAAGCATGAATTTGTGTATGAATGGTGTGTGTGCCCTCTGATAGGTTGCCACCCTGTCCTGGGTTGTTCCCTGCTTTGCACCTGTAGCTTCTGGGACAGGCCCTGAACCCCCACTATCTATATCAGACATGCGGCACAAAAATTGGGTGGATGGATGGATGGATTGTAAACTGAATTATAATGCCTTCTAGGGTTGTGTACATGGCTCGCAAATTCTGGCAAAATTTCTAGCCCATGTATGTCCCAAAAACAGCAAAATTTGTTCTGAAATGAGGCCAAAATAATTTTGGTATCTGACATGCTGTTACGATTGGCGTGCGAGGTAAGTGGGGAATCAGATGAGAGGGCCGTGAATACTATAACACGGGGTTTATTCAGGGCAGACAGCAACGAACATCAAACGAACATCAAACATCAATGACATACAATGGAATACTGACTGAGACGCGGACTAAATACACGGAACAAGTTGAACATAACAGGCAACAGGTGAAAACAATCGGGAATTAACACGAGGTAACGAGGGGAGTGTGGCACACACGAGGATCGGACGAGCCGGGCGTGACAGAACCCCCCCCCAAAGGCGCGCACTCCGGGCGCGCCCCAGGGGAGGCGACGGACGAGACGAAACCGGGGAAACAGGACCTGGAAAACAAGAGCAAAAAACATCAACGAGACACAGGGAACAGAACAGAAACACAGAACAAGCACAGGGACAAGAAGTAGGACAAGACCTGACACAAAACAGGGAACGCAGATGTAATGGAATGAAAACGATTATATTGTGAACTCACCAAAATTATACAATTTTTCTTTGAGATTATTTTTATTTTTCTGTTAAAACTACATTTATAAGAAACACCTGCACTTCTGATGTAGCTGGCACGTAATTTCCGGCTAATCGTTTCCTTTTAAGTGTTGGCGCGGACTGTCCTCCAGCAGAAATAAAGACTTGATGCTGGAGGTGAGTCGCATGACAGTTGCATTGTTCTAGAAAAGGGTCAGTCTATAAATACACACATGCATACACATGATCGCACATGTTTCAACCAGAGTAAATTTATTGATTATATGACAAGTTCAATTGGATGACTCATACTTGTTAAAATAAATAAATAAATAACATTTCGATGCAGGAATGCGAACTAGATTTGGCGCCAATTACTTCCTCAAAAGAAAATGAAGAAAAAAAACAAAATGCAATCATTTGCTAAACGAATTTCCATTGTTTTAGAAAGGAAAACGTGTGCAGTGTTGACAGACAGTGAACATTTATATGTGTGCAGGTATGTTATTTTGTGTTACTTTATGTATATTTAATGCATGTGGCTCAATGTAATGTTACGGTGATGGTTATTTTTCATGCATTTGTTACGATGTGAATGTTCTCTATATATGTATTTGAATATGTACGGAATGGGAAAAATTTACGATCACTGAGCAGAAATAAAGACTTGATGCTGGAGAAAGGAAAACGTGTGCAGTGTTGACAGACAATGAACATTTATATGTGTGCAGAACACGAGACACGGACCGCAGAAGCCATTAGAGGTGAATCCGTCACACTGGTGCCGTGACCCGGATCAAGATCGTCGGATCAGCGGGAGCAGATCGCCGTGGGTGCTGCGTGGACGTTTGAGTGGTGTGTGTAGTGTCTCAGTGTTCTGCGACACTAGGTAGTTTTTTTTTCCAACGCAAGGGGAGCGTTTATGTATTTTACTTAATTACTTGGATTTTAATTGGAAAAAAAAAAAGCTGTTTTTTTCCCCCCTCTTCCTTCTCTCTCTTCCCTCCTTGTATAATAGTATAACAAGCTATAGCTAGTGAATCAGGATACGATGCGTTTTACAGTCCCGCTATTGGCAGAGGCAGAGGTATTACTTCTTGTGTAAAACCAGGTGATACTGTGAGGGTGGAGTCTGACAGCGGGATCGCGAGAGATTTCCACACGTTGTCTGATAGGGTGAGAGGAGGAGGGCGTGGCTTAGGTCCAGATTGGTCTCCTATGGGGGAGGTTTTAAGGGATCGCCAGCACGCTTCCTCTCCCACGAACGACAATGTCTCTATTAATAGTTTAACTGATATAATTGGCCGATTAGGAGTGCACATTGGTGACTCTATTGCCGCTAGGTTGATGTCATCCATGCCTAGAGATGTAAATACTGGCAGTAATAGTGTGGCATCCTCTAATGTTCCAGCGACTAACTCAGTGGTTCCCACAAGGACAGACACTCCTCAGGGAGCAGTTCATGTTAAGACTGATGTTGAGCCCAGAATGTTTAGGGGTGATGACTCTGACAGGTACACCGTTCAGGAGTGGGTTGAAATGACTAAGACAAGCCTAAAACAGCAATGTTATGAGCGGGGTGACCAGGCAGAGGAAATCATGAGCAGATTATTGGGTAGAGCCAAAGACGTAGTGAGAATAGCCTTGCGGAGTGATGAATCTCTGGATGTGAAGGTTAATCCTGAAATTATTTATGATGTTTTAGTCTGTTATTTTAGTGAGGCTTCATCTTGCCTTCCTCTCGCGGATTTCTACACCACGCTGCCTAGGTCAAATAAGGGTCCTGTTGCTTATTGGATCAGAATTAACAAAGCGGCTGATACAGCTGATGATGGGCTAAGGCGCCAGGGTCGTAGGATGGAGGATGTCAGTGGCGAAGTGGCGCGCATGTTTGTAAAGCATTGCCCTGATCCGGAGCAGGCTTGCGTCTTTAAATGTAGACCAGTCAGTGAATGGACTTCAAAGGATGTGCAGATCAGGATTGATGATTACCAGAGGGAGGTGAGAGCGACTGTGAGGCCTAAAAATTTTGCTCATATTAAGAGTCATACCGCTACTGTGGCAGAAAATGAATCTCGTGGTCAATTGGATCCTTCTCATAGTGCGCTCGCTAGCCCCGCCTCTGGACATCAGCAGCCTACATTCCAGTGTCCTCCTCCCTTGTTACTTGGTCCATCTTCCTGCTCAACTCCTCAGAGTGGTCAGTACCTGCAGTACAGTTCAGCAGAGCCCTTGACGCAAAGTGTCTTGCGTTCAGATGACGGCGTTCTTGGTCGAATGATGAACATATTAGAACAAGTACTAGTTAGAGTGGAGCAACTCGACTCTGTCCCAACAAGCAATCGGAGATGTTCTTTTGGGTTAAATTCGGTTCCTTGTAAAGTGTGTCACAACAGTGGCCATACTACTCTGCAGCACTGCAAGTCTGGCCGTCTTTGTTTTCACTGTTTGTCTCCCGGTCATAGTAAGCAACAATGTCCTGGCACGACGTCCGCGTGTACTCAACAGGAAAACTAATGGACCTGTGTTTGGTGGGAGGCAATACAGGTCAGGCTAGACACTCCCTTTTGAACGACTGTCGTAGTACTTCCTTATCTGACGTGTTTATGAACGCTTGTGTTAGTGACACTTCGACAATTGTTTGCCAGAACATCCAGCTTATCGGGCAAAGTAACAGTTTGTTTTTCACTCCGGTCAGAATCGCTGAGAAGGTCACACTTAGTGCTATGCTAGATAGCGGTTCGATGGCATGCACGATGAATGAAGCTGCGGAAACCACTCTACTAGAAGCAGGAGTGTTGTGCGAAGCGGACCGCTTTTCTTCAAATGTTACGCTAGTGGGTGTAGGTGGTCGCAGGGTGTCCCCGAAATCTACATTCAACATTGGAATGGAGGTTTATGGTTGCAAAATGATGGTCCCCACTTTAGTAGTTGAAGGCCAACATGACGAGCTCATCCTTGGCACAAACATGATTAAGCACATTATTAAGGAATCAAAGAAATGTGCTAATTACTGGAAAGCGATTTCTGTGCCATTTTCAACGGATGGGGACACTGAACAATTTTTGTCTATGCTTGCTGGTCTTGATCGCTGGAAAGGTGATTATGTTCCAGATAAGATTGGGACAGTAAGGTGTAATTCAGCTATTTCCCTCAAGTCTGGTCGGGAGTACCTTGTTTGGGGTAGGCTGCCAAAGTCGGTGCGCCTTTCACCTGGCAGAACAGTTGAAGAAACCCACGAGACGTCTGCTCGTTCAGCTCCTAGGGGTGTCATGGTCGCACGTGTGGTTTCTTCATTGAGAGCTGATGCATGGGTTCCGTTGAAACTTATGAATGTATCTGATAAACCGGTAGTACTGAGGCGCAATGCTAAACTTGCGGACCTGTATACATGTATGGCGATGGAAGATTTGGATTTAGTCAGCAGTACTCAATGTACTTTACCTGTTGTGACAGATCAGACCTCGGCCAGTGGTCCTTCAGCCAAAGAGAAATTATCTTCTATTGGCCTAGACAACCTTGACATCGACGGTTGTAATGTCTCAGAAGGGTGCAAAGGTGAGTTGGCCGATTTGATTGTGAAGTACCAGGATGTGTTTTCACGTCACCATCTTGATTGTGGAAAAGCTGACAAGTTCGTCCATAGAATTCATTTGACTGACTGCAAACCGTTTAGGCTACCTTTTAGAAGAGTCCCTCCCAGTCAATATCAGAAATTGCGCCAGGTCCTAAGTGACATGGAACAGAAGGAAATCATAAGTAAATCCACCAGTGAGTACCCTTCGCCTCTTGTGCTTGTGTGGAAAAGGAATGGTGATCTGAGGGTGTGTACCGATTTTCGGTGGCTTAACAAAAGAACTGTTAAGGACGCTTACCCTCTTCCCCATCAAGCAGATTGTTTGGCTGCACTGGGAGGTAATTCATTGTTTAGTACTATGGATTTAACCTCAGGATTCTATAACATGCCCTTGCACGAGGATGATAGGAAGTTTTCAGCATTTACTACACCTATGGGGTTATATGAATATAACCGGCTTCCGCAGGGTCTTTGTAATAGCCCGGGGAGTTTTATGCGGATGATGACATCAATTTTTGGAGATCAGAACTTTCTCGGTTTGTTGTGTTACCTGGATGACCTTTTGGTCTTTGCACCAGATGAGAAGACAGCTTTGGAACGCCTTGAGATGGTCTTTGGTAGGCTTCAGGACCATAATCTGAAATTGGCACCTAAGAAATGTCACTTTCTTAGGAGTTCAGTGAAGTTTCTTGGTCATTACATCAACAAAAATGGGATATCCACAGATCCAAGCAAGGTTGAGAGCTTCGCTAGTATGTCAAAAGGGGATCTGATGGAAGCAGATGGTAAAACCCCTTCGGAAAAACGTGTTAGGTCCTTCTTGGGGATGCTTAATTACTACCAACATTTCATCCCTAGGTATTCTGTCTTAGCTAAGCCTCTGTTTTCGCTTTTGACGGGTCATGGTGGTAGACCTAGAGGTACCAGAGTCCCCAGGCGAGCTCCGATGGTCAGAAAACTTAGTTCCTGTGACTGGACAGTTGAACATGATCAAGCGGTCGACAATTTGAAGGTGGCTCTTGTGAATGCGGTAGTGTTGGCTCACCCTGATTTCAGTCGCCCGTTTGTATTATCTACAGATGCTTCCCTTGATGGACTGGGCACCGTATTATTGCAGGTCCAGGTAGGAGAGACGATAGCCAGACCAATAGCGTTTGCCAGCAAATCCCTGACTCAGTCTCAGAAGAATTACCCGGCACATAGACTCGAATTGTTGGCGCTCAAATGGGCTGTATGTGATAAATTTAGTCACTGGCTAAAGGGTCATGACTTCACCGTGTGGACAGATAATAATCCACTGACACACATCATGACCAAGCTGAAGTTGGATTGCTGTGAGCAACGGTGGGTATCTAAATTGGCCTGTTTCAATTTCGATATAAAGTATGTGCCAGGGTCGAGGAATGTGGTCGCTGACGCTTTGAGTCGAGTCCCCTTCATCAGGAATAGTGTCGGACACCGGCTGATCAATGAGCCTTATGGTCACCTGTTAGATGAAGTCTCAGAGTTGCCGGGCGCTTCGGTTCAGGAAACTTTTCGGAAGTCGAACGATTTGTCTGAGGAACGGCTGTTCACACACGGTCAGTCGTTTCATCCACTGGGCCAGTCCTTTTCAGAGAAGGAAGTGTCAGCTATTCTAGAGTCGCACAATGATTGGGATTCTGGAGCGAGGCATAGAGCTGTGGCGGTGGTTCAGCACTTATCTCAGGTTGTCCCCGTTGACTCGGCTGACTTACCTGTCTTTTCGGAGAGGGAATTGCGAGATGCTCAAGTGTTTGATCCAGTTTTGTCGCGTGTGATGTTTTACGTGGAAAGGTCTCGTAAGCCTTCCAGGAGAGAAAGTGCGGGTGAGTCGGTTGTGGTTTTAAGGCTTCTGAGGTGTTGGGATAAACTTATCCTGAGAAATGGTATCTTGTACAGGGTTTGCCGTGGCCAAATGTTAAAAGCGAAACGTTTTCAGTACGTGGTTCCTGAGTCTCTTAAGACCAGAGTCATGGAGGGAGTGCACAATAATGCTGGTCACCAAGGTCAGTCGAGATCCCTAGGTATTGCGAGGCAGAGGTTCTTCTGGCTGCATATGGATCGGGACATTCGGGATTATATCCAGTGTTGTCAACGGTGCATAGTGAGTAAGGTGTTGGAACCTGAAGGCAGGGCTCCGCTGGAGAGTATCTCCACGTCGAGGCCGCTGCAGCTGGTATGTATGGACTTTTGGTCAGCGGAAGCTTCGAATAATAGATCTGTGGATGTGCTGGTCATCACTGACCATTTCACGAAGCTGGTCCAAGCATTCCCTTGCAAAAACCAGTCCGCCAGGAGAGTGGCTAAAGTGCTCTGGGACAAATACTTTTGTATTTACGGTTTTCCGGAACGAATACATAGTGACCAGGGCCCCAGTTTTGAGAGTGAGTTAATCAGGGAGCTTTCGATGATTTCTGGTATCAGGAAATCCCACACGACACCATATCATCCAATGGGGAATGGCTGTGTAGAACGGTTCAACAGGACTCTTGGCAATATGATTCGTGCTTTGACGCCTGATGAGAAGGATTGGCCTAGGAGACTGCAAGCCATTACTTTTATGTACAATTGCACGGTTCATGAGACTATGGGCTATGCCCCGTTCTATTTGATGTATGGCAGGATCTCCCGTCTTCCTGTTGACGTCCTTTTTGGCAGTGTTCTTTCGGATCCTGACGTTGGTCAGTATGATAGGTATGTAGCTGGGTTAGTAGAGGACTTGAAAGGTGCAATGCTGATTGCTCAAAGGCATGCTAGCACTGCACAGAACAAGCAGGCCAGGCTTTATAATAGGAACATGAAGGGTTCTCCTATTGAAGTAGGTGACCGTGTTTTGGTGGCCAACAGACGGGAGAGGGGCAAAAAGAAGACTGCTGATAGGTGGGAATCGACGGTGTTTACTGTCATGGAAAAGAATGCTGACACTCACACTTATAAGGTCCTGGACACTGCCACCGGCGCGTGAGAGAGTGGTTCATCGCAACCTGTTGATGTTGGTAAATTTCTTACCTGTGCCTGATGCATTGGTGCCTCCAGATGAGGATTGTTCCGGACAGTCCGTGGTCTCTGATGATGTTAGTGTGGCTGGAGGTCGATTGTCCGCTGGGAACAATGTGTCTGGAGACATTGGGTCTGAGGCGGGCACTACCTTGAGCTCTGGCAGTTTTAGTCTAGATGCGGTGGATGGGCCTACTTATGCGGTGGATGGCAGTACTCTTGAGTCCAGGCATGAGTGTTCGCGTGGTCAATCCTCCACTGGTTTGGCTAGTTGCGAACCTGCGGATCCACAACTACGGACCACAGTGTGGATTGCACAGTTGCCTGCTGATGGGCGAAAACAGTTAGGTCACCCTGGAGTTCCGTCCGGTGCCTTACCTGATACTGTGTCGCATGGCAGTTCACTGGATGATACTGTTCTTGGTCTCCCTTCTGGTTTTGAAGGTACGACTGTTAGGGGCGGTACAGCTCTGGCTAGTGGTGATTCGGGCCAGGAGGGTTTTGATGCGCACACCAGTACTGTTCAGACACGGTGTGGTCGTCCTGTTAGACCAGTGAATAGACTCGTGTACACCATGTCCGGGCAGGGGCTTTTACAAACTGTGGGTCAACATGTTCAGGCTATTGTAACCTAATGTGCACCTGTTTGTTATGTTTTTTTTTGTTTTTGTGTTTGTTCTTGATGTTTATTGCTTGATTGATTATTCTGTGCCCTGATGGCATTTCTGAGTAGTGGTATGTGTTGTGTCAGTCTTTGTGGGACTGTGTGGGTTGTGCGAGGCAGGCTACTGCTGGTAGTTGTTTAGGGAGCCTGACATCTCTCTCTTTCCACTTCATCTTTACTTGGTGTTTTACTGGTTGGCATCTAGGGCCCATAATGTGCTTGCGGTTTGGTTTCTGTTCTTTTTTTTATGTGCCTTGGCTTGGGCATAATTTTGGCTGAATTCAGAGGGGGTGAGTGTAATGGAATGAAAACGATTATATTGTGAACTCACCAAAATTATACAATTTTTCTTTGAGATTATTTTTATTTTTCTGTTAAAACTACATTTATAAGAAACACCTGCACTTCTGATGTAGCTGGCACGTAATTTCCGGCTAATCGTTTCCTTTTAAGTGTTGGCGCGGACTGTCCTCCAGCAGAAATAAAGACTTGATGCTGGAGGTGAGTCTCATGACAGTTGCATTGTTCTAGAAAAGGGTCAGTCTATAAATACACACATGCATACACATGATCGCACATGTTTCAACCAGAGTAAATTTATTGATTATATGACAAGTTCAATTGGATGACTCATACTTGTTAAAAAAAATAAATAAATAACATTTCGATGCAGGAATGCGAACTAGATTTGGCGCCAATTACTTCCTCAAAAGAAAATGAAGAAAAAAAACAAAATGCAATCATTTGCTAAACGAATTTCCATTGTTTTAGAAAGGAAAACATGTGCAGTGTTGACAGACTGAACATTTATATGTGTGCAGGTATGTTATTTTGTGTTACTTTATGTATATTTAATGCATGTGGCTCAATGTAATGTTACGGTGATGGTTATTTTTCATGCATTTGTTATGATGTGAATGTTCTCTATATATGTATTTGAATATGTACGGAATGGGAAAAATTTACGATCACTGAGCAGAAATAAAGACTTGATGCTGGAGAAAGGAAAACGTGTGCAGTGTTGACAGACAGTGAACATTTATATGTGTGCAGAACACGAGACACGGACCGCAGAAGCCGTTAGAGGTTGTAACAGCCTAATTGTGTGGTGTCTCTTTAAGGCATGAGATGCTGATGTTGTTATAAGTACGCGTCACTGCGCGTTCGGGGTACGCGAGAGCGACGCGCCGACACGTGTGTGCATGGACCCAGACAGATCCTGTTTTATTTTCTTTTTTTTAGTTTTTTTTGCAGCGTCACGGGTTGTTTGAACACTGTGCACCATGTATGGTGAGTGACAGCCGTTCAACCGGGCCTTGTAAGGTTGAGGAAGATAATTATTAAAGGACGAACACTGTGGAATTCCTAATGTAATAGTATTCGTGTGTTTTCTTGCTAAAATATTTCCACCTCCTCCTTTACACCACTGAGCACAACCCAGTTTCGTTACAAAATGGCGCCCGAACATCATCTCCTGGACCCTCGGCGTGCAGTATCTCTGAGCGGCTGATTGAGGAATATTAAAACAGCTACGTCGCAGCGAAGTGGATGTCGGCCATGCTTCACGGGAACAGGACAGGCTAACCTAGGTGCGGACGTCGGGAGGACCAGCGGCCAATGCAGGTCTGTTTTCGAATTAATGTATTGTCATCTGCCGAACCTCTTCGCCGTGACTTCGCTGGATAAATGGGGACCTGAGTTGTTTGGATACAAGATGGATACCTCTTCATCATAGTTTTGTATGCGCATGTACTGTATGCGGGGAGGAGCTCACCAGTTTTTCCTACCTCATCAGCTGAGCTCAGGCTGCAGACTTTATTTCTGTACAAGTGGGAACTTTTCTTTGCCTTTTGACTAAACCGGTCGTTATGGGAGCGAACTGGGAAAGATTATTATCTGAAATCTGAAGCGTGAAAACTTAATAGTAAAAAAAAAAATAAAAAAATGTAAAATTATATATATATGTATAGGTTTTCACTGGGCTGATGATTCTTGTTAAGAAGCTATTTCGAGTACAGTTGATGTAGTTATAGTGCTATTCATATGAAGTTACTTAAGTTGCATTTCTTCGGCAGCTGAACACTTTTAGTTTGGGGTGTTTAATTCTTCTACCCCAATGCTTCAAAGCGATATATTTCTTTAACTGCTAATACAATAAGTTAGCATGCTTTAGTTAATTTCCGTGTGATCAGAACTGAATTGGGTTTCAGCACAACTGTTGTTATACGGAGTTGGGCTCTAATAAGTGGGTATCATGGCTACTCATCCTAACTGGACTGACATGTGTGACGGTGTGGACTTCAGGTCACTGCCAAACAAACATTCTACCAGACTTAACACTGCTGACCTTGGACATAAGGTGCGGAGCCTGCAAACAGAGGTTGATATGCTTCAGCAATGCCTGCACGAATCTTTGGATCTCCAGAGAAATATTTTAGAGCGGTGGACTCGACAAACAAGACCTGTTCCGAAAGTGCCATCTGCACAGGTTGCTCACCCGTTTCCACAGGCCTCCTCCACTCCATATGCGCCACGCCTACCTGACAGGGAAATAGGACAATCCATCACAACACCTGGCCCCACACAGTCCGCCAGGGCCCTGCCCCAATCCCAGTCAGATTCACTGGAGTTAATTAACACAACTAGAGTTCTGTCTGCAGCATTACACCATGCCAAATTGGAACCCAGTGTATTCACTAATGATGGTAGTCTTCACCCAGAAGAATGGCTACAGTCTGTTGATGCTTATAAGACTTCCTTAAACCTAGCGGACACACAAGTCCTCAGAGAACTACCACACTTCCTAGCTAAGGGACCAAGGAAGTGGTTTAACGTACTCAGTCCTCACGTGTCCACTTAGACCAAATTTTGTGAACTTTTCAGAACTGTGTTCTCGTCTGCTGATGACCAGGAGCACATTTTGAGAGGCATCCTGGACCGTTTCCAGTGCCTTGATGAGCCTCTGCCAACATTTGTTGCCCATATGCTCAGTGAATTCAGGAGGCTGAGGAGCCCACCATCTGAACAGGAGCAAATTGTGCTCATCTGTAAACACGCAGTGGAGAAGTACAGAGTAGCACTGTATGGGACGCCTGTAAGGTCAGTGATCGATCTAGTGCTGCATGCCCATGAACTGCATTCTGTTCTCGGCACCAATCTATGGAAGTAAATTAATGACAAAAGTCGTTGATGAAAAAAAACACGTTGAATTACACTTATCGAATAAAAACGCATTGCATTAATGACGCTTTGAATTTTTGGGGACTGTAATTTAATATCTGCATACATTTAAACATTGAACATTTCAACTGAAAACATTTCAATCGTAATTTCATTGCTTAAATATTCAGTACAAAAATATTCGGCTTCCAAAATTCAGTTACAAAAGATACGTATTTTAAAGTGCATGTTTATAATTCAACCACATCAATTCAGTTAATTTAATTTCGCCTCAAAATAAATTTCAAAAGAACAAATTCAGTTGAAAATATTCCATGTGTTTTATTCGCATCTTTATTATTCAAGCAGTAACATTCAGTCCTCTTATTTCTGCTTTACAATATTCAGTCCCGTTATTTTCGCTGTTTCAAATACGCTGCCACAATTTCAGTGGTTTAAAATACGATCCGAAATTCAACCCTCTACATCCGGGACTAGCAGGATGAGCCATAGATTGCCGATAGAGTTCTCTTCGGGAACCGCGATCAAAATGGAGCAAGCGATCAGTACAAGTACTAATTGACTTGGCAGCAGATTTTTGTTGATTGTGTTATTTATGTTTCTTGTCGTTTACTGGTCAATACGAAAACTTATTGGGATGGGATAGTAGTGGACTTGGGGACTGACAGGTGCGCGATGTCGGCGATGACACCAGAAGGGACCTTAATAGCACTTTGCTAGCTTGCAAGGGGAACAGGGGGATAGTCGTCGACTTGGGGACTGACAGGTCCGTGACGTCGGCGATGACACCAGAAGGGACCTTAATAGCACTTTGAAAGTATGATATGCCTAATTAATTAAGGAAAAGACGGTGACAATGAAACGGCATCGGACAGGGCTGGGCCGTGAAATATCGCGTCGTGTTTATGAACATTCATATCGTCATCAGTGTATAATATCGTGCTAAACATTTGTTTTCTTACATAATAGTTATAATGCACTATTTATACAAATTCCATCAAGGTATAAGTCAGTTGCTGGCACCCTTGCCATTATACCTGCTGCCAGCAGCTTTCATAACTGACTGTCAATATCATAAATTTATCACGCTGATTTAAACTCTTGGTGTGTAAACCTTGTAGTTGCCCGCAGGCATCTTACGTTAGCAAGATAAGTTTGGTGATAATTAATGTAGCTAGCGAATTACTTACATAAAAACCTACTAGTTGGGGTTGCAATAAGTTATCGTATTGACCAGTAAACGACAAGAAACATAAATAACACAATCAACAAAAATCTGCTGCCAAGTCAATTAGTACTTGTACTGATCGCTTGCTCCATTTTGATCGCGGTTCCCGAAGAGAACTCTATCGGCAATCTATGGCTCATCCTGCTAGTCCCGGATGTAGAGGGTTGAATTTCGGATCGTATTTTAAACCACTGAAATTGTGGCAGCGTATTTGAAACAGCGAAAATAACGGGACTGAATATTGTAAAGCAGAAATAAGAGGACTGAATGTTACTGCTTGAATAATAAAGATGCGAATAAAACACATGGAATATTTTCAACTGAATTTGTTCTTTTGAAATTTATTTTGAGGCGAAATTAAATTAACTGAATTGATGTGGTTGAATTATAAACATGCACTTTAAAATACGTATCTTTTGTAACTGAATTTTGGAAGCCGAATATTTTTGTACTGAATATTTAAGCAATGAAATTACGATTGAAATGTTTTCAGTTGAAATGTTCAATGTTTAAATGTATGCAGATATTAAATTACAGTCCCCAAAAATTCAAAGCGTCATTAATGCAATGCGTTTTTATTCGATAAGTGTAATTCAACGTGTTTTTTTTTATCAACGACTTTTGTCATTAATTTACTTCCATACCAATCTTTCACAGACTTCTCATAAGCAGACGAAAAGTGGAGTTGAGGGAGGACCCCGCTGCTTTAAGTGTGCTATGCCTGGTGTTACATCTCGCACATGCCCTAACTGTTCCGCTGATTTTCAGGGAGCTCAGTACTCTTCCAGGCTGGCTCCAAAGCTTCCTCCAACGCTGCTTACAAATCACTACCCGGAAACTCGGAATACAGAGCCAGACAGAGCTGATGCTGTAATGGAGATGGAACCAACGGGTAGGAGGCAGGGAAACTTCAGGGGGGGGAGAGTGTTTCGCAGAGGCAACTCTCCTCCCAGCCAATAACTCTGCCCTCATTGCCTGTATCAGACTCAAATGCGCCTTTAATGCTCAACCACGTTGAAGATGGAGCTTCACAGTCACCATGGAACACCCCTCTCAGGGCTAAAGTGAGCCTTAATGGAGCAGCCCTGGATGCCACGCTCGATACAGGTGCGTCCCTTTCAGCGGTTAATGCACCTATTACTTGGGAAGACCCAAAACGTGTCAATAAGGAATCCGTGGAATTCTCCACCCATAAGGCTGGCCAATGGCACTAACTGCACCCCATTAGGAATAACCTGGTTAAACATTGGATTTATGGGCAAGCGAGTCTATCAACGGTTTGTGATAGTAAAGGACCTGTCATCCCCATTAGTTCTTGGGATGGACTTTATGACTCGCGCTTCTCTAACAATACATGTCCCAACGAGAACTGTAATTATGGATGATAATCCCCCATGTCTTGATGAGCTCTGCGGAAATGGCTTTGTGGAAGCTGATCTTGAGTGTGGAACGATGACTCTGCAGGACCCCTCACAACACTCTCTCCGTGGTAAGGCTGGGGAAGCTAACTTGGATTCTGTGGACAGAAAAGAGTTGGTAAAGTTGTTAGAGGGTTACACCGATCTGTTTGAGGGCCACCTTGGTCGCACTTCCTTGGCGGAACATACCATTGTTACTGGGGATGCAAAACCTGTTAACTTGCCGCCGTATCGCACCTCACCTGCTAAAAAGCAAATTATCGAGGAACAAGTAAAAAAAATGCTACAGGAAGACATTATTGAACCTGCATCAGGGCCATGGGCGGCTCCCGTGGTCATTGTGAATAAACCGCCCCGCGAACCAAGGTTCTGTGTTGACTTCCGGGGTCTAAATCAGTTGACTGTGAAAGATTCTTACCCACTCCCGCGAGTGGATGAATCGCTAGACTTTTTATCAAGAGGAAAGTTTCTCACGACACTGGACCTCGCTCAAGGTTACTGGCAGGTCCCCATTGCTGAAGAGGCTAAACCAAAGACTGCTTTCATTTCACATTGTGGCCTGTTTCAGTTCAAAGTCCTTCCTTTTGTAACGCCCCCGCGACTTTTCAGTGGCTTATGAACAATGTCCTAGCTGGTCTAATTTATAAGTCCTGCGCGGTGTATTTGGATGATATTGTTGTCGCGTCACCGACTTTTGAACAACACCTACTTGACCTAAAAGAGGTCCTCAGTAGGCTTGAATCTGCTGGCCTCTCTTTAAAACTAAGCAAATGTCAGTTCTGCCTTTCAGAACTCACCTTCCTTGGCTATCGTGTTACGCCAGCTGGCATTCATCCTGACCCTGACAAGGTGAGAGCCGTGACTGAGTTCAAGGTGCCAACCACGACAAAGCAGGTGCGGCAGTTCCTTGGCCTGATGGGTTACTACCGCCGGTTTGTGCAGGACTACGCCAGTCATGCTGAGCCACTCTTCGCTCTCACTAAAAAGGACGTACGGTTTCACTGGAATGAGAGGTGCCAAGCGGCTGTGGACTTTTTAAAACGTTCTATAACCTCGGCACCAGTCCTCAGGTTCCTGGATTTTTCGCGTCCATTCTTTATTCACACCGATGCATGTGATGCTGGGCTTGGAGCGGCACTAATGCAGAAAGATGAGGAGAACAAAGATGTCGCTGTGGCGTTTGCTAGTCGCGCGTTGCACAAATCAGAGAAGCCTTACTCGACCCCAGAAAAGGAGTGTCTGGCCGTTATCTGGGCCTTGGAGCATTTCCGACCCTATGTCGAAGGCTTGCATGTAACTATTTACACTGACCACAGCAGCCTCAGGTGGCTGATGTCTCGTCCAAACCCCTCAGGCAGGCTTGCTCGGTGGTCTCTTCGCCTTCAGGACTTTGACTTCAGCATCATTCACAAGCCTGGAGAACGTAATAAAGTGCCAGATGCCCTTTCACGTAATCCCCTTCCAGATGCGAATGCCCCTATCGATCTTCTCCCAGCCTACGCTTTGATCGGAAGCATGGACCTTCGTGCTCTACCTTCTGTGATTGTTTCAGACCGCCCACATGTTCGTCAGTTGCAGCTTGAGGACCCAGTCACGAGCGCATTGCTCCGTCAAATAGAAGGTGACCAACTAACTGAGAAAGATGAGCGAGATCTGGATAAGTACGTTGTGGAAGACGGTCTCCTCTATTTCCTTGACTCAAAAACAAAATGTGGTCTCCACCCACTCAAGCAGTCCAAACTGTTTGCTCCTACTGCGCTCCGTGGTTATCTGCTCGATAACCACGGAGTATTACCATGATCATCCCACAGCCGGACATCTGGGCATTGCAAAGACGTTAGCACGCTTGCGTCTCAGATTCTTCTGGCCAAACATGAACTCTGATGTGAAAAAGTATGTGGTCTCGTGTTGTTTGTGCCAAGCCACTAAGCCAACTCAAAGAAAGACAGCAGGCCTTATGATCCCCATTCGTCCGCAAAGACCATGGGAATATACGGGGGTGGACTACAGTATATTGGCCCACTTCCCCGCACACAAAGGGGTAATGCATATATCCTTGTTTTTGTGGACTATTTCTCCAAATGGATTGAAGTGAGTGCTGTGAGAGAAGCCACCGCCCAGGTTGCCGCCAACAAGTTCATTACTGATATTTTTGCCCTCCTACCTTATTTCTGATAGAGGAACGCCTTTCGTCAGTGAGCTATTTGAGCACACTGTGTTGACGCTTGGAACTGAACACAGACTGACAACTGCATACCATCCTCAAACTAATGCTACTGAGCGTGTAAATCGCACTTTGAAAACAGCCTTTCGAGCATACGTTGGGGATAAGGTATCTGCCTCAGATCTGTTTTGCACTGCGTACTGCGCCTCACGAGAGCACAGGTCTGAGCCCATCTATGATGCTCTACGGGCGAGAGTTGGACACGCCCTTGGACCTCATCACTCAGCCCTCCTGGGAAGGCCTGGATGGCCCTAGGCCTTCTTACCCAGATGACCTGAGAGCTTCACTTCAGGATGCTCATGAACATGCTCGC
The DNA here is from genome assembly GCF_048594095.1 of Paramormyrops kingsleyae. Taxonomy (NCBI): domain Eukaryota; kingdom Metazoa; phylum Chordata; class Actinopteri; order Osteoglossiformes; family Mormyridae; genus Paramormyrops; species Paramormyrops kingsleyae. The sequence continues at coordinate 26,346,488 of NC_132805.1, forward strand.
ACGGTGCTCACAGAGAGTCATAAACGGCGGAAGCATTACTATGACCTGAGGCGTCGCCCAGTCTCTTTCGAAGTTGGAGACCTGGTCAGAGTAAAGTCGCACCCAAAATCAAGTTGGCCCCCCTCTACGTTGGTCCCTACCGTGTCTCCAGGAGGATGTCTGATGTAAATTACTGTCTCACTAAGGTGGACACTGGGGAGAAGGTTGGAGTTTTTCATGTTGCGAACCTGCAACCATTCTACACTTGGGCCACAGCTTTGTCTGGGGAAGATGCAAAACTAAAGGCTGCGGCAGCTTTGGAGCTCAGTCTTCCTGACAGCAGCTTGCCTCATGCTCTCTCAGACCCGGTCTGTAGTGACTGTGATGTTGATACTAACACCGTGGTCTATGGCGACGCCCCTGCTGAGGCTGACTTTGTCCATACTGATGCTGTCCCCTTTTTCTTGGACCAGGACTCTTTGCAAGAGACTGCTGACCTTGCTCTGGGGACAGAGGTTGACAGTTCTCCTCCTGCAAGTGATGGATGTGGTGTTGGGGGTTCGTATAACCTCAGACCGAGGTGTGTTCCTAGAGTCACCACTGACTGGTCGGTCAATAGGTGGACCAACCCTTTTCATGCTGCCAAATTGGACCTGAAGTGACCTCCCTTGGGTTCTGTGTTTTTCGTGTTGTTATTGTTATAACATGTCTACTGCCATTGTCTGTAGTTTTGGTGATGTTTTCTCACTCTTTGCTGTCCTGTTGCGGCTTTTGGGTTAAAGTAGGAAAACAAAAAAAGAGGGGTTTCATTTTGTGGTTGTCCTGCCTATCCTGCTTTTGTTTTCGTTGTGCATCATTTGTCCTACCAGACATTCTCCATATAGAAATCTGTCATGTATGCCAGGTTGTTCATATTGTGCTCGTTATGTCCCTGTTTCGGTTTTGACATCTTATCCTGCCGACCTTGTATGGAGGCCGGTTAAGGGTGGTCTGTGCCTTTGCTGTGTTCGGCTGAGGGCAGCCTTTGTTTGACCGGGGGGGAATATGTAACAGCCTAATTGTGTGGTGTCTCTTTAAGGCATGAGATGGTGATGTCATTATAAGTACGCGTCACTGCGCGTTCGGGGTACACGAGAGCGACGCGCCGACACGTGTGTGCATGGACCCAGACGGATCCTGTTTTATTTTCTTTTCTTTAGTTTTTTTTGCAGCGTCACGGGTTGTTTGAACACTGTGCACCATGTATGGTGAGTGACAGCCATTCAACCGGGCCTTGTAAGGTTGAGGAAGATAATTATTAAAGGACGAACACTGTGGAATTCCTAATGTAATAGTATTCGTGTGTTTTCTTGCTAAAATATTTCCACCTCCTCCTTTACACCACTGAGCACAACCCCGTTTCGTTACAAGGTGAATCCGTCACACAGACAAGCAGACCAGGAAAGGAGACATGGAGGGCACACCGACAGGTGGAACAAAAGGGTCAGGAGTGAACGAAGGAACCAGAGGGGGACGAGGAGCAGAGACAGGAGGGACAAAGGGACGAGGAGCAGACAAGGGAAGCCAGACAGGAACGGACGGGGGACAAAGGGGAGCCCGAGGGAGCCAAGGCGGGCGACAGGAGATGGTCGGAGGGGCCGCAGGCGACAAGGAGGCAGGAGCAGGAGGGGACCACGCAGGGGGCAAGGAGACAGGTCGAGGGACAGACGAAGGGGACAAGGAGGGAGTCGGGGGGGGAAGCTGCTGCAAGCGACGCCGCAGCCAAAGCTGGCAAAGGCGCCGTCCAGTGACGCGCCAGAGCAGGGGTCGACAAGGTGTCGGAGGGGGACCCGCAGGCGATGGCCGACCCGTAGCCGCTGGACCCACAGGCGCCCCCCGAGCCCCAGCCAAGGCAAGCAAGGGCGAGCCAGGGGACAGGGCGGGCGGGACCCTGGCCCTGCACCTGTGTCCTCTCCCCTTTCGGGACACGGACAGGCGTGGCTCTTGCCGGGATCGACTTCACCAGGGCGAGGGCAGAGAAGTCAGGGAGGTCCCCAAGGGGTCCCACTCGAGCTCCTCCCCCTCCAAGGAGGAAGGAGCAGTGGTCAGACTGTCTGGGACCTCCTCGGGGACTGGGGCCAGGACTGGGGGGACTGGAGCAGGGACCAGGACAGGCAGAGACTGGACCGGGGCATCAGGCGAGGGCGGAGCCAGAGGCGGGGCCGCAAAAGGAGCCTCGGGCGGTGCAGCTGCAGGCGGGGCCGCAGCAGGAGCCTCAGGCGGTGCAGCTGCAGGTGGAGAGTCAACCGGTGGGCGGACTGTAGCCGTAGTGGTGGCGTCAGGCAGGCGGGTTGCGGGCGTAGCCGGGACCTTGGCCACAAGGGCCGGAGCGTCCACCGCTGGGACAGGCAGGACGGGCAGAGCGGCAGCAGCAGGCACGGCTGACTCGTGGCCAGCAGGGGGTGCCACAGCAGGCACCGCCGACTCGTGGCCAGCAGGGGGTGCCACAGCAGGCACCGCCGACTCGTGGCCAGCAGGGGGTGCCACAGCAGGGGCCTCGCGTGCAGCCGGAGGCGCAGCACAGACAGGCAAGCTTGGCAGGATGAGCAGGACAGGCGAGTCGGGCTGGACGGGCGTCAAGCACAGGCGACACCGCAGGGGAGACAGCCACAGTAGGCGGAGCAGCGGGGGCCTCGTGCATGGCAGCAGGAGGCGTAGCAGGAGGCGCAGCAGGGGGCACCGCTGGAACTGCTGACTCTGGACCAGCAGGGGGCGCTGTGGTGGCTGGAGCCTCGCTGGGCACCTCGGCAGCCGCCGGGACAGGCAAAACAGGTGGGTCAGGCAGGTCAGGCACAGGCAGGTCAGGGATGGGAGCCAGGGTTGGTGTCTCACATGCAGGCGTTGCCCCTTTAAGAGCCCGCAGGACCCGTGGGATAGCATCCTGCACTGCCCTGGCCCCTTTAAGGGCTAGACGCGTTCCCAGGAAGGGGGAAGCTGCTAGCGAAGGTAACTTAAATACAAAACCTGAATGGTGTCTTGCTTCTACAGTCCAAATCATTCCTGCCATTCAGAAGAATAATACTTCTTAAATGTAATAAAACATACACTATATGGATAAAAGTATTGGGATACACCTCAATCATTAAATTCAGGTGTTTCATTCAGATCCATTGCCACAGCTGTATAAAATCAAGCACACATGCAGTCAGGTTTACAAACATTTTTAACTGGTAAAGTTATGGAGGCTATAATCAAAGAGAAAATGGTAGATTACCTGGACTCAAATAACATTTTGAGGGATAGCCAGCATGGATTTAGGAGAGGTAGATCCTGTTTAACAAATCTGTTGGAGTTTTTTGAGGAAGCTACTCAGGAAGTTGATGATAAGAAGGCCTATGATGTCATCTACTTAGATTTCCAAAAGGCTTTTGATGTTGTCCCCCACAAGAAGCTTTCACTTAAACTCAAAGCGACAGGTATTTTAGGAACTGTACTGACCTGGATTGATAACTGGTTAACGGATAGGAAGCAGCGAGTACTTATAAGAGGTTCAATGTCACAGTGGGCCTGCGTTCATAGTGGGGTACCGCAGGGTTCAATTTTAGGACCACTATTGTTCCTAATTTACATAAATGATATAGACACCAATATATACAGTAAACTGGTGAAATTTGCAGATGACACCAAGGTGGGTGGTGTAGCAGATACTGAACTAGCGGCTCAGCAGCTACAGCGGGATCTTAATTTAATTAGTGACTGGGCCGACACCTGGCAGATGAAATTTAACATAGACAAATGTAAGGTACTCCATGCAGGGAGCAGAAATATAAAGTACAGGTATTTTATGGGACCTACTGAAATAAAGGTAGCTGATTATGAGAAAGACCTTGGTGTGTATGTTGATGCTTCCATGTCTCATTCTCGCCAGTGCGGGGAAGCAATAAAAAAGGCCAATAGGATGTTGGGGTATATCTCCAGGTGTGTGGAGTTTAAGTCAAGGGAGGTAATGCTAAGATTATACAATTCCTTGGTGAGACCTCACCTAGAATATTGTGTGCAGGTTTGGTCACCATATCTTAAAAAGGACATTGCGGCCTTAGAAAAGGTGCAGCGTAGGGCCACAAGAATGATTCCTGGTCTTAGAGGAATGTCATACGAGGAAAGGTTAGTTGAGCTAAATCTGTTCAGCCTCAAGCAAAGGAGACTGAGGGGGGACATGATCCAGGTCTATAAGATTCTAACAGGTTTGGATGCTGTTCAACCGAATAGTTACTTTAGCATTAGTTCAAATACAAGAACTCGTGGCCATAGGTGGAAATTAGCGGGAGAACATTTCAAACTGGATTTAAGGAAGCACTTCTTTACACAGCGTATAGTCAGAGTATGGAATAGTCTTCCTGATAACATAGTGCTATAAGCTGATATTGTTCCCTGTGGGGCCCCTGTGCTATTTGTGACTATGTCTGATACACAATTCTTATGTCACACAAACTGTGCTCTGCCAGTAAGACAATCCAGCATCCAGGCTGTAGTGAATATATCCACCTGCACTGAACTGTGCTTCTCCTCCTGCAGTTTGGGCTGCATGGTGTTTAAAGCCCTAAAAAGATGAAAGAACATGACCCTCACCATGCTTCCCTGCTTATCCAGATGGGATTAGGCTTGATTCAGCAAGTAGATGACAGCATCAACCACTCCAGTGTAGGAGTGGTACAGTGTACTTTCTGCTATTTGAATTTTATTCTTAACATATTAGACGTGCATTTTCTAAGTAAGAGCATAAAGTGTCTATACTAATGAAAACTTTACATGGAATATTCTGGATGCTATAAGCAAGGTTGTTGTGACTGTGAACAGTATGGCATGCCTGAAGCAGGCCGGCGGTTGGAACAGTGTGGAGCCATAGGCTTCCCCTTTCTTCGGCTTCTGTGAAAGTGAGCCGGCCTGCAAACATTGATGATTTTGTCACAGGCCTGGATGATGTGCTCGGTCTTATTGGTGATTTTCAAGATGTTACAATTGCTGTCAATCTTCACTGTTATTAAGGAGAAGTTGTTGTTGCTGATGCACAGGTTTTCCTTATAGATCTTCCCTCCTTCAGGGGTACACACTTTATTGATCAGGCATTACAGCACCCCTGCAGTTGGGGGCCACGCTGACCCATAGAATAGCAAAGCAGAGTGTTTGGAGAAGAACAAGCTTCATTGTGCCTGAAAGACCTGATGAGGGAGAAGATACAGGCTCCTTTTAGTCACGGAACGGGAGTCCGATGCTGTCCTTACAGTCACATGCCCAGACCACTGTCCCGAGACCTCAGGTGACCTGTACTCTGAGATTAGGTACTCAGAGACTCACAGAGGTTCCCATGCAAGTACAGATACTCATGCTGAGACCTGGGCCTTGGAATGGTTCATAATTCAAGCTTTGAAAGGAACAAATTCGTGCAGCCTATGAGTAAGTAAGAATAGCTCTGTGGTAACCACACAATAGCCACAGACTGTGAACAGGAAACAAACATTATTCACACAAAAGCTAGATATCTCCTTCCACTGATCATTTCCTTTGCTTGTTAATATTGTACAAAACAATATTTTATATTGCTATGAATTTGTCAGAAGAGTAAAATATAAACTGTCATGGATACGGGCGGCTCGGACACGAGGACGTGGCATCGGGCACAAAAAGGGTGGACGACCCACTAGCGGCTCCAGGAACAGAAAGGGGTTTATTAAATAAAACAGAAAACAATACAAACACGAAGGACCACGATGGGTCAAAAACGGAAGGGGATTAAACAAGACTAAATAACAAAAAACAAATGCACGTTGAACACTGAAAATATCAAAACCATCGAACATCCATCGAACATCCATCGAACATCCATCGAACATCCATCGAACATCCATCGAACATCCATCGAACATCCATCGAACATCCATCGAACAACAACAACACAATGAACCACTGAGGAACTAAACAGAAGCAGGAACTAAAATACTAAAGGGGTAACGAGACTAACACAGGACAGGTGAGACTAATTAACAAAGACCAGGGAAACAGGGCACAGGTGAAACTAATAAACTCAAAGGAACTAAAAAACAGGGAAACTAAGAACTAACCAAGGACACAGGGAAACAGAAACCCACACTAGGGAATTAAACAGGTAAAGACACAAGCAGGGGCACAAGGAACAAAACCAAAACCAACTACAAAATCAGACACGAGAACTAAAGAAACTCAAATGAAACACTAGGGAGCAAAATACAAAAACAGAGGAGGTGGGATTCAAACACAGGACAGAATGGTACACAGACAACCACATGCTCAACACATTGAGCCACATGACCAGACAGGTAACAGGGGAGAACAAAGACTAACATACAGAACGGGATGACCAGCAACACCTGCTGGCCAAACGGGGAAGGGACACGGTAGGACCACAGCAGGGGCTGACCCTGACAATAAACACTAAAAAGAGAAACATGTAGTGTGTGAGTGTGGTTACTATGGTCACAGTGACAGAAAGATAGGTAGGTATGTCTGCTGTTTATCATGAAGCCCTCCTCCCTTCCACTGGCTATTGCTGTGTCATCTGAGAATTTCTGCGAGTGGCATGAGTCAGTGTTGTAAGTGAAGCCCGAGGTGTAAATGCTTATGAGGAAGGGGGCAGATATTGTTCCCTGTGGGGCCCCTGTGCTATTTGTGACTATGTCTGATACACAATTCTTATGTCACACAAACTGTGCTCTGCCAGTAAGACAATCCAGCATCCAGGCTATAGTGAATATATCCACCTGCACTGAACTGTGCTTCTCCTCCTGCAGTTTGGGCTGTATGGTGTTTAAAGCACTAAAAAGATGAAAGAACATGACCCTCACCATGCTTCCCTGCTTATCCAGATGGGATTAGGCTTGATTCAGCAAGTAGATGACAGCATCAACCACTCCAGTGTAGGAGTGGTACAGTGTACTTTCTGCTATTTGAATTTTATTCTTAACATATTAGACGTGCATTTTCTAAGTAAGAGCACAAAGCGTTTTTACTAATGAAAACTTTACATGGAATATTCTGGATGCTATAAGCAAGGCTGTTGTGACTGTGGACATCATGGCATGCCTGAAGCAGGCCGGCGGTTGGAACAGGGCAGAGCTGTAAGATTCTCTTTTTTTCGGCTTCCGTGAAAGTGAACCGGCCTGCAAACATTGATGATTTTGTCACAGGCCTGGATGATGTGCTCGGTCTTATTGGTGATTTTCAAGATGTTACAATTGCTGTCAATCTTCACTGTTATTAAGGAGAGGTTGTTGTTGCTGATGCACAGGTTTTCCTTATAGATCTTCCCTCCTTCAGGGGTACACACTTTATTGATCAGGCATTACAGCACCCCTGCAGTTGGGGGCCACGCTGACCCATAGAATAGCAAAGCAGAGTGTTTGGAGAAGAACAAGCTTCATTGTGCCTGAAAGACCTGATGAGGGAGAAGATACAGGCTCCTTTTAGTCACGGAACGGGAGTCCGATGCTGTCCTTACAGTCACATGCCCAGACCACTGTCCCGAGACCTCAGGTGACCTGTACTCTGAGATTAGGTACTCAGAGACTCAGAGAGGTTATCATGCAAGTACAGATACTCATGCTGAGACCTGGGCCTTGGAATGGTTCATAATTCAAGCTTTGAAAGGAACAAATTCGTGCAGCCTATGAGTAAGTAAGAATAGCTCTGTGGTAACCACACAATAGCCACAGACTGTGAACAGGAAACAAACATTATTCACACAAAAGCTAGATATCTCCTTCCACTGATCATTTCCTTTGCTTGTTAATATTGTACAAAACAATATTTTATATTGCTATGAATTTGTCAGAAGAGTAAAATATAAACTGTCATGGATACGGGCGGCTCGGACACGAGGACGTGGCATCGGGCACAAAAAGGGTGGACGACCCACTAGCGGCTCCAGGAACAGAAAGGGGTTTATTAAATAAAACAGAAAACAATACAAACACAAAACACGAAGGACCACGATGGGTCAAAAACGGAAGGGGATTAAACAAGACTAAATAACAAAAACCAAATGCACGTTGAACACTGAAAATATCGAACATCCATCGAACATCCATCGAACATCCATCGAACATCCATCGAACATCCATCGAACATCCATCGAACATCCATCGAACAACACAATGAACCACTGAGGAACTAAACAGAAGCAGGAACTAAAATACTAAAGGGGTAACGAGACTAACACAGGACAGGTGAGACTAATTAACAAAGACCAGGGAAACAGGGCACAGGTGAAACTAATAAACTCAAAGGAACTAAAAACAGGGAAACTAAGAACTAACCAAGGACACAGGGAAACAGAAACCCACACTAGGGAATTAAACAGGTAAAGACACAAGCAGGGGCACAAGGAACAAAACCAAAACCAACTACAAAATCAGACACAACAACTAAAGAAACTAAAATGAAACACTAGGGAGCAAAATACAAAAACAGAAGAGGCGGGATTCAAACACAGGACAGAAGGGTACACAGACAACCACATGCTCAACACATTGAGCCACATGACCAGACAGGTAACAGGGGAGAACAAAGACTAACATGAAGGACGGGATGACCAGCAATGCCTGCTGGTCAAACAGGGAAGGGACACGGTAGGACCACAGCAGGGGCTGACCCTGACAATAAACACTAAAAAGAGAAAGATGTAGTGTGTGAGTGTGGTTACTATGGTCACAGTGACAGAAAGATAGGTAGGTATGTCTGCTGTTTATCATGAAGCCCTCCTCCCTTCCACTGACTATTGCTGTGTCATCTGAGAATTTCTGCGAGTGGCATGAGTCAGTGTTGTAAGTGAAGCCCGAGGTGTAAATGCTTATGAGGAAGGGGGCAGATATTGTTCCCTGTGGGGCCCCTGTGCTATTTGTGATTATGTCTGATACACAATTCTTATGTCACACAAACTGTGCTCTGCCAGCAAGACAATCCAGCATCCAGGCTATAGTGAATATATCCACCTGCACTGAACTGTGCTTCTCCTCCTGCAGTTTGGGCTGCATGGTGTTTAAAGCACTAAAGAGATGAAAGAACATGATCCTCACCATGCTTCCCTGATTATCCAGATGGGATTAGGCTTGATTCAGCAAGTAGATGACAGCATCAACCACTCCAGTGTAGGAGTGGTACAGTGTACTTTCTGCTATTTGAATTTTATTCTTAACATATTAGACGTGCATTTTCTAAGTAAGAGCATAAAGTGTCTATACTAATGAAAACTTTACATGGAATATTCTGGATGCTATAAGCAAGGTTGTTGTGACTGTGAACAGTATGGCATGCCTGAAGCAGGCCGGCGGTTGGAACAGTGTGGAGCCATAGGCTTCCCCTTTCTTCGGCTTCTGTGAAAGTGAGCCGGCCTGCAAACATTGATGATTTTGTCACAGGCCAGGATGATGTGCTCGGTCTTATTGGTGATTTTCAAGATGTTACAATTGCTGTCAATCTTCACTGTTATTAAGGAGAAGTTGTTGTTGCTGATGCACAGGTTTTCCTTATAGATCTTCCCTCCTTCAGGGGTGCACACTTTATTGATCAGGCATTACAGCACCCCTGCAGTTGGGGGCCACGCTGACCCATAGAATAGCAAAGCAGAGTGTTTGGAGAAGAACAAGCTTCATTGTGCCTGAAAGACCTGATGAGGGAGAAGATACAGGCTCCTTTTAGTCACGGAACGGGAGTCCGATGCTGTCCTTACAGTCACATGCCCAGACCACTGTCCCGAGACCTCAGGTGACCTGTACTCTGAGATTAGGTACTCAGAGACTCAGAGAGGTTCCCATGCAAGTACAGATACTCATGCTGAGACCTGGGCCTTGGAATGGTTCATAATTCAAGCTTTGAAAGGAACAAATTCGTGCAGCCTATGAGTAAGTAAGAATAGCTCTGTGGTAACCACACAATAGCCACAGACTGTGAACAGGAAACAAACATTATTCACACAAAAGCTAGATATCTCCTTCCAAAAAGTTATCAGAAGAGTAAAATATAAACACTAAAAAGAGAAACATGTAGTGTGTGAGTGTGGTTACTATGGTCACAGTGACAGAAAGATAGGTGGATATGTGTGCTGTTTATCATGAAGCGTGTGCAACCTACAGGCATATTGGCAGATAACAAGAGCATCCAGACAGGCATTCATACAGGTAAATAGCTACATATCCCCCTTTTCCTAAACACATACAAGCAATACTGGCCAATTACTGACAGGAAGTGGGGGGGGGGCATACAGGAGTGTGTGTGCAATGGCCTCAGCGACAGCAAAATGTGTCAGACTTGGCTGGGTGTGAAAAGCGAGAAGATGGATGAAGCATTTGAAATATAAAAAACTAGTGCTGTCAAACGATTAAAATTTTCAATCAGATTAATTACAGGGTTGCTGTGGATTAATTTAGATTAATCACGATTAAATATCATTCATTTTTAATCTATATTAATCACATTTAATTTTGCATGAGCAAACAGACTCAAGAAAAAAGGGAATATATATTCACTTAACATGTTTATTGAACATCTTGAACATGAGTCGAATGCATTCCATCTGCCACAGAAGTGCAATACCATGGACCCATATCAAAAAGCAAGATTTTTTGCTTAGCCGGACAACTTGTCGGATTTAAGGTACCTCAGTTTAAATGGTCTTTATCTTCATTCGCTTACAATTAGCACAAACTACCATAAATCCGACAAATAATCCAACTAATCATGAAGTCCAATTCTAGCCTGGTTAATTGCCATTGTTAACAATATCAGTTGATAACACATTACGTGTGGTGCTTTACATATAAAACTCCGTAGCAACACATCCACAGATAACTTGGACGGTATAGCATGTGCGACCGATTTAATGAGCCACAAATGAGAAATAGTGCTTAAACAGTAAAACTACAACTTTCCCTTCTGTTGATAAAAGGCGCAGCCATCTTGGATTCTGAACTCGGGATCCTCTGTGCTGCTCCGAAATATTTCTCGGATCTCCGAGAAACGGGAGTGCATGTCGTCACTTCCGGCTTCAAAACTCCGGAATCCAACTCTGAATACTGTATGAGTTCCGAGGGCAAATGGAACGCACTAAAACTGCCCGAAATGGGTTGACAGAGACATTTCAGGGATTTTGAATCATTCTGCACTGCAGATGGGTTAATTGCATTAAATTAATCATGATGATGGATTAATCCGCGTTAACCCGTTAATTTTGACAGCCCTAAAAAAACCACATTACCAGTGCAACGGGTGTCTCTGTATTGTGGAATGGTTTGCCAGCCTATGCTCGGGGTGCCGAATCAGTCTCAGGCTTTAAATCTCAACTGAAGACCTATTATTTCAGTTTAGCTTACCTGCAACCTGATACATAACACATCATAACTATGGCTGCTGGTACTGCTGTACATGCCAATTTTATCTACTATGCTTGTCCATTAATGTGTTTATGCATGTTCTGACCACCCATGTTCTCTGCCTTCCTTCCCACGTGTCCAGATGGAGCACCATCTGAGCTGGAGTCTTGGTTCAGTCCCATGGAGGGGTGATAGGGTGGATGTGACTTATGAACTGTAACGTCATGGGTGAAGGCTTCAGTCTGCCACCCTACACAGGTTGATTTGGAGAACTGACTCACTAATGCATTTGGCTTTGACCTTGACCACAGTTTACACCTTGCTTTCAGCAAGCAAGCCCACTCTTTCTTTCCCAGCAATGTTAGCACGTCCGGGGGAGGGGGGGAGGTTGGGCAGCCAGTAGTCCTTTGACCCTCAGAGGTTTTTTCCTCCCTTCTTGGGAGTTTTTGGTTCCTCTCCTCCATTGTTATCTGCCTTTCTTTCTTTCTTTCCTTTTCCCTGTTTTTGTTTTATTCTGTTTTACTGATGTCATGTATCACGATGCACCCATGTAAAGTGCCTTGTGGTGGCTCTGTTGTGAAAGGCGCTATATAAAAACAAATTGAACTGAATTGCTCTCTTCATGGTCCAGGAGGTGTGCAGGTCCTGCCGCAATGACCGTCTGTAGCCAATCACCGAATGATATGCTGCATCCTGCACTGCAGTGCCAGCAGCAATGTATACAAAATGTACAGCGATGGAGGAGGTGAGGATGGACTCGATGGTGCAGAGGAAAAAGTGGGCCATCACTGTCTTTGGCAGATTGACCTTCTTCAGCTGCTGCAGGAACTACATCCTCTGCTGGGCTTTGTCTTGCTGAGGGAACTATTGTTCATCTTCCACTGACGATGTTTGAAGATGAGCTAATGACTCTATGGTGTTGACTGGGGAGTCACACAGAGTGACGGGGGTTGGAGGTGCTGAGCTCCTCCTGAAGTCTGTTACCATCCCCACTGTCTTCATGATGTTAAGTAGAGCCGGGCGGTATGACCAAAAATTTATATCACGGTATTTTTCTAAGTTATTTCAGTTTTGCGGTATACAGCAGTATTTTTTTAAAGTATGACTGGGCATTTACCACATTTTACAGGACACATTTTTGTTTTATGTTTTTGCATTGTTCCCACATGAACTATATTATTTTATTATTAGCCATTGCGCCTATCCGCTACCTTAATGATAACATACGGCTAACGTGTTTGTTGGCTAACTGCTTATAGACAAACAGCTAATGTTAAGGTGTGCGCCGGCCAAGTTAACATTTTTGATAAGTGTTTAATAATTCAGTGTTGCTGGAATGCGAACTTTACTGACCTCGCGAAATTTCTCACAAAGACTGGGATGTCGGTCTTTAAGATGCTTCTCCAGGTTTGACGTGCTACTTGACTTTGTCGCCATAACTTTGCAGCACTGTTTGCATAGAGGCTTATCGACATCCTTAGCCTTTCCATGCTCGTCTGCAAAATACTTCCCAACAGCGTTTTTTTTTTTCTTACGAAAGCAGCTTGTGAAGTGCTTTCAACTGCAGCATATGCCATGTTCGGCCAACTCAGTATGTGTGTGTTAACCAGCGCAAATGCGTTCAGTGGCTGTTGAGACTCCTATTGAGGGAGGGGCTGCGCAAAGTTTGGCGAATGAGGCAAAAACTGCACTGTTGGTATCAATAATGGTGAAAATGAGTATCTAATCAGATACATTTTTTAATATCGATTAGTATCTGAGAATCGATTTTTGACAACCCCAGTGTCTCATTATTTTCAACTCCAGTGTTAGCTATATCTTCCGTTTCTGATCATTTGCGGTATATTTTTAGCGGTTCAGCAGTGAAAAAGTTTACCCCTTAAAAAGTTTCCAGCTACGCCACTTTCGGAATGTTGTGTAGGGTATTTAAACCGGTATTGTGGTATTAGAAAAATTCATATCATAACAATAATAAAAAAACAGTCTTTGGTATGAACCGGTATACCACCCAGCACTAGTGTTGAGCATGTAGTCATGCTGCCCACACCAGGATACCAGATCCTAGCTGCATACGGCACCAAAGTGTGGTGAGGTGCATCCACGTGGGCACAAAGACACGCTTAGTCCCAGGCGCACAAGTGAATAAAACCGTAGCAAGGTCACTTCCTCTGCAACACCTCAAGTGACACAGAGATGACCACCACATCCACAAGGTGCTTTTATTTCACATTTAAAATGTTTCATCCATCTTCGCCACGCACCCCTTCACTGAAGAAATCTATCACCCCTTTGCAGCCATGGTGTACCAAGTGAGGGTGGCTGGGGGGGTTACCGCGTAGTAAGAGGAGAAATGACCAGGAGATGGTTCTTTGTCCGGGAAAACAAAACGACAGGAAAACAAGTCCAGGTTGCCGCCAAGACAAATGTGGCCGGCTCAGACTCCGGCAGGAAGAAAAACAAATCTTCAAAAGAAAAGCCCTGAGAAATCTGACAGACTAAGTCAGCACTACAGTTGACTCTCACCAATGTAATTTAGCCTTTAGCTAGACTGAGGCGTATTCACTCGCTCAGGTATTTCTGGGCAGCGTGTGTTGAGTTATGTGCAGATTTTTTTTAGATTATGAGAACTAAATTTTTTGCCACAGGATATTCTCGTAAAGATATAAACTCGTAAGTCAGGATCTTGGAAAGTGAGAACTACCTGTACAACAAACGCTGTTCACAAAGGCTATTTGGATCAGCAAGTTTACCAACCAAAAGGTATCGATCCTAGCGAATAATGATCAAGATAACGAACAACGTAGGTAAAGAATGAGTGAGATCAGTGAATGGTTCCCAAAAGCCTTCGTTATTCCAGAATTACCAAATGAACTTTTGTTGGTTCCTCCCCAGCATCCATGTAAGAAAAGCACAGACTGTTAATAACAGCAACATTGATCCCATGTATTTCAGTGGTGAAATATGAAATATGCAAATTTAAAAAAAGAGAGAGAATCAACAGGACTACATGAAATCAACCAAAATTAAGACCAAACTAAATTAACGTATTTGCTAAAAATATATATGTGGGCTCAAAATGTGATGCTGCTTTCCTGTAAAAAAAAGTGCAATGGTGAGCAGCAATAGGAAAAGGAAGTAACACTTCTCAGAAGAGGTCAAACAACTTGTTGAGGAGGTGGTCAAAAAAATGTTTTAATAAAATAATTACTGTAATGTTGTGCAGCATACTACACATAACAAGAACAGCACAGCAAAATCGTAAAAAAAGATTACAGTCTGTGGAGAGGCACTGAAGGCAACATGGCTGCAGAGAGTCTAGGAGAAGCAAATATAAGTGAATTTAAAAGGTTGCTGTGTGTTTTTAAAGATAAGTTGTCAAGTATCTTTTAGATTTTTAGAATGTAACATGTGCTCCTGTACAATGCATGGGTCTACTGAAAGGTCGATTCTTTTAGATTTGAAAACTGGTTTGACCAATTGACTGAAAAGAACCCGTTCAAAAGAACGATTCATTCACAAATGGGACATCACTACAACGAACGCATGTCGGAGCTGTCATGTCGGCTGTGTGGAAATGCAGTTACTCTACTTTATGCTGAAGGAAGATAAAAGCCAAACTGCAGGTTGCAATGTATATGAGGCTAATGCTGAACACAGAAAAATGTATACAAACTAGATGTCTTCAGACTTGCATTCATTCTAAGGTTTGGTTAATTACTACTTAAACCTCAAACAAGGCTGCTATAACACTAAATGCGGACAGTTTGCTGTATTAACTGAAATGTATTGTTACAAAAATCACATTTAATGCTTAGTAGTTGATTAAAGAGAAGAAATATTGGGTTGTTTTTGATATCAACAGATATTCAAAATTTTAACATTGAGACCGGCCCAGAAGAAATTATATTAAGCAGGAAATTCCCCTGATTAATAGGGGTGTCATACTTTTGGCCAGATAGAATAGATGACTTACTGTAGCAGAGAACAGCACAAAATTAATTTTTGAAAATTAACAAAATGCAATAATTAAATAAATTAAACATGCTGTTTAAGGGGATATAACAATATTTAAGAATCATGAATGAAAACAGCAGCATTCTGCCTTCTCTGGTGGATTCTGGCCAGTCCACGGCACGGCATTCAATTGGGCCTCAGCTCATGGCGCTGTAATGCTATGGTCACCTCAGTGGCACCTCAGGGAGCCACGTCACCTTGATGATTTTATTTGTGCTGTGTGTTGGTACACAATCGTGGGTGTACAGGGAATAAAGAAGAGGGCTCAGCACACAGCCCTGTGGAGCTCCAGTGCTGTGTGTCAGGGTCGGGGGGTGGTGAGACCCCAGCCTATCAGTCTGTGCTCGGTTTCTAAGGAAATCCTTGGTCCAGCTACATGTGTGCTGACTGACACCCAAGTTGAGTAGTTTGGTCACCATCCTGCTGGGGATGATCATGTTAAAGGCGAAGCTGAAGTGGTGTTCCAGGTGAGTCAGTACATTATGCAGACCAGTATTGATGGCATCTTCTGTTGACCTGTTGGCTCTGTAGGTGAATTGGAGCTGGTCCAGGGTGGGTGGAAGTGAAGAAGCACTTCATTATAGTGGGGGTGAGAGCTACAGGTCTGTAGTCATTACGGCTGCTGATTGCTGTCTTCTTTGGGACAGGCATGATGGTGTCAGACTTAAGGCGTTTGGGGACAGTGCATTGTGACAGAAAGAGGTTAAAGATGTTACTGAACACCTCTGCCAGCTGATCCACACAGTCTCTCAGTGCCCTGCCTGGAATTCTGTCTGTGCCAGTGGCTTTCCTTGGGTTGACACTGCGGAATACTCCTCTGACATTATTTGTGTTAACAGTAAATGCCTATACTGCTACCAGCTGGTCAGCAGTTCTCTGAGTCTATGGGCCCAACAAGAACTTGTTTTCTGTCTCCCCTAACCTCTGCTTGTAGTCTTCTTTATATAAAAAAAAAAGAAAACAAAAACTTGCAATGGAAATTAAAAATAAAGCAGTTCTCTGTAGAGGGATGGTGGTGGAGGGAATGTTAAAAAAAGGAAAAAAGAGAACAAATCAATGATTCAAAGAATCTAATTTCAGTGAACTGAATGAAATTAATCGAATCACTAAAAAGATTTGGTTTGCACATCACTAGTTGGTAATGTGAATGCTGGGCAGCACAGGCGTGTGAAGAACGTTCTTTAGCCAGGACAGTACACCAGCTCCGCAGCCCCATTTCTACTTCCTTTCTCTGCCCCGCCTCCTGCGTCTCCGGCCCGGTATCGTAATTCACGGAGACCCTGCTGCACGGACGATCTCGTTCAGGATCAGTTCTTGTTGGAATTCCTCACTGAAATCTATCTCACTGCATAGTATTCCAATCTTTAGTAGATTTTCCCAGTTAGATGTCGTTTTTGCTGAAGTTATGATTACGCTGCTCGATATCAAAACAAACAAAACGTAACGGGAGACCAAAGCTGCTGCATCCGTGCGCGCCGGCATCTTGATAAGAAGAAAGTAGCTCCATTAATAAATGTGGTTTCTGCTTGTAAATGTGAAGATAATTTCTTTGGGTACATAACGTATCTGTCAGTTGTGTAGTTACCATGGTATAATCGGGCTTATGCACTCCAAGCCGTGTATTATACGTTTTTAAGAACTACTCAACACAACTTCTTACTTTAGTAAATTAAGTACTGTACAGTGACAATACTTTAATGTTTACCAAAGCACCAGAGAGCCTGAACACATCCAAGAACCTCTTACACAGCAGAACTTCGAAGCCTCCAAACTAGGGGTGGCCAATCTTATCTGCAAACGCGCAGTGTGTATACAGGTTTTTAGGATAACCTTTAGATCAGCTGTTCAAATCAAGGTGTGGGGACTCTTCAACCAATCACTCCTCTAATTTGTAATCTAATTAGTCATCTAATTAGGGAGTTGCAGCGAAAACCCAGATACACAGTGACCCTTTCTGGATAAGACTGGCCACCCCTGCTCTAAATGTTTAAATTAATGTAATCATGCCCTCTTGTGGTCTGCCAGTGCAGAGGCTCAAAAATAGATGACTGCACAAAATTCAATTTTGGAAATTAACCCAATCAAATTATTTTTTAAAATGAAAAATGCTGGATAAGAGGATGCAATATGATTCATGAATGAAAAGAGCTGCATATCGCCTTTTGCAGCCCGACCATGGTGTAGATTTCGTTTGGGCCTCAGTTTATTGCGCTGTAATGCTATGGTAACCACAGCCCATCACTCTACAGACATGGGGGCCACGTCACCTGACCCCCCTAGCTGTACACGCCACCAAAGCCTGGGGAGATATGCTCAGATGTGCACAGAGGCACGCCTACACCCAGGGCGACATGTTTAAAAGCCAAAGTCAAGTCACTTCCTCTGCAAAACTAGAAGTGAAATTCTAAGCCAGAGACGCCCACCACATCGGTGCTTGTATTTTATATTTAAAGTGCTTCATCCATTTTCTAACCACTTATTATGATCATGGCCAGCGGGGGCCTGGAGCCTATCCCAGGCAGCATCGGGCGCAAGGTTGGGGTCCTTCGCATTTCATCACTCTTGGTGATGCAACAGCACACTGTATCGTCTCTCACTGCCTGTCAGTAACTGGCCAGTATTGGCTGTACAGTCACCTCCAGAATTATTGTAGTGCCCGACGTTTGCCAAGAATCATTGGAATGACAAATGGAGTAGGTTGTTGTGGTGAAATAAAGACAACGATAGAACTTTTCATACATACCATCAGTAATTTTTAAACTAACTACCTGGAGAACTGAAAACAAGGCCTGGATTTGGAATCGAGGGCCTGAGTTGAATAGCCCTGTCCTATAAGGTGCCCTTATCTCGAATGAATGAAAGTTGCATTTATATAGGGCTTTTCAAAAGCAATGGGGAGCCATTGCAACCACCACCGCTGTGTAACAACATCTGGATGATGTGACAGCAGTCATTCTGCACCAGTACTCTCATCACACAGTAGCCAAGGTGGTGAAGGGGCAGGAGAGAATTCACTAGTTAGATACAGAGGATGATTATGAGGCCAGATCTGATAGGGCCTCAGGGGACAGTTTTAGCCAAGACATCAGGGTACCACCCCTACTCTTTTGAAGGATTTCCAAGGATCTTTCCTGTCCTCAGAGAGTGAGGACTTCAGTTTTACCAAGGATTCACCGAGGACTCGCCTGCGGGCTCCCACACCATCCAAGCCCATCGCTCAGACCTGGGTTCACCCTACACTGTCAGCCTTTCTGTTACTGCCTTGAGGAGGGAGACTGCTGTGCCCTCCTGCCATGCAGTCCCCTGTGGGCTCTCTGGACTTTGTTCCCCAGATCCTTCGATGCCCTCCAGTCCTTATTTCTGCTTGAGTCCGGCTGTCCCCTCATCACCCTCCAGGTCCAGTTCCCGTCTCGGCCCTGTTATCTCCTCAGCCCCACCTGGCCCTGCTGTCTCCTCTGTGCCACCTAGTCCCACCAGCCCTTTGAAGCCTTGAAGGATCCACATCCCTGAGTCATTGCCCAGCATCCCGTGGTCCGAATGATTCTCCCCACCAAACCTCATTCCCATGAGTTCTCCCCCTGTTCTGGCCCCATTGCCCTGTCCCACTTTTATTTCTCCCTGATCTGTGCCTTCTGTGGTCCTTTCCTGTGCATTGTCTCCCTGGATGTCTTGCCAGGTCTGTTCCTTAGTGGTGTCTTATGTCTGGTCTCTGCTGAGTCTTGATTGCTCCCTCGTTAGTCCTTTTGTAAAAGTGCTCCCCATTCCTGTCAATAATGTCATTATACTTGTTTGCTTTCCCAGTGCAGTCTTCCCGTTTTGACACCTTGTGTTCCTGTTTGTTTCCAGTCCCAGTTCTGTTCTGTTTTCTCTTGGATTCTTAATAAACCCCATTTAGTTTGTTCCCAGACATCTCTTCCTGAGTCCTTCGTCCCTCGTCACATGACACCGATATGTGTGCACAAAGGCACGCCTACACCCGGGGGTACATGTTCGAAAGCTAAAGCGAAGTCACTTCCTCTGTAAAACTCCAAGTGACATTCTGACTGTGACAGACACTCATCACATCGGTAAGGTGTTTTAAATCCATATTTAAAATGCTTCCTCTATCCATTATGTTTTATGTGCTTATATGTCTATGTGCTGTACATGCATCATAATCAACATTTCTGATATCCGTCTATCTTTATCTTTGTGTCATAGTGAACAAAAGAGCCTGGTCTATTTCAAATAACAGCTCATCCTGGACACACACTATACTTCTGGGCAAAAAAATGGGCCAAACCCAAATTTCATGGCGTTAAGCTTTTGTCCATTTTTTGCCTAGGACTGTACATATTTCTTCTATCTTTCAGTTTTATCTTCTGATAAATTCAGCAGAATTTTAAATTGTTTTTCACAATAATAGCAGCAATGGAACTGATCACTGGAAGGCAATATAGCCTTTATGTGAATGATGCTTGCTCCCTGTTCATAGTCTGTAGCTATTGTGTGGTCACAACAGGGCTTGTGTTACTTGCAGTTTGCACAAGTTCCTTTCAAAACCTGAGTTTTGCACCATTCCAAGTCCCAGGTCTCAGCATGAGTTCCTGTATTTGCATGGTAACATCTCTGAGTCTCTGAGTACCTAATATCAGAGTACAGGTCACCTGAGGCCTCGGGACAGTGGTCTGGGCATGTAACTGTAAGGACAGCATCTGAGTCCCGTTCCGTGACTAAAAGGAGCCTGTATCTTCTCCCTCTTCAGGTCTTTCAGGCACAATGAAGCTTGTTCTTCTTCAAACACTTTGCTTTGCTACTCTATGGGTCAGCGTGGCCCCCAGTCGCAGGGGTGCTGTAATGTATGGGCTTTCCCAGGCTGAAGCCCAGGGGCCACTGCTAAAAAGCAACCTCACCAAGGGGCTCCAGTTGGCAACTTTGATGATCGCCACCCCACCCCCCACGGATGCTAACTTTTACCTTGGGGAGGTCTGTGAAAACTCCCGACCCTGCATGCCTGCCAAGAACAATAATGCCTACAACATCTTCCTGGCAAGGCATATCCTCAGTGACACCCCAAACACCAGTGACAAGCAAGAATGGAGGACGTTCTTACATAACCACAACCTGTGCGACCCAAACAGGACCACACAGTCATTCCTCCAATACAAGGATGAAAGCATGATCAAAAAAGTGTGTACCCCTGAAGGAGGGAATATCCATAAGAAAAACCTGTGCATCAGTAAGAACAATTTCTCCTTCATAACAGTGACAATCGACAACAATTGTAACATCTCTGAAATCACCAATGAGACCAAGCACATCATCCTGGCCTGTGACACAATCAACAAAATTTGCAGGCCTGTTCACTTTCACGGAAGCCAAAGAAAGGGGAATCTTACAGCTTTGCCGTGTTCCAACCGCCGGCCTGCTTCAGGCGTGCCATAATGTCCACATTCACAACAGCCTTGCTTATAGCATCCAGAATATTCCATGTAAAGTTTTCATTAGTATAGACGCTTTGCACTACTATTCATAAAATGCATGTCTAATATGTTAAGAATAACGTTCAAATTGCAGAAAGTAATGCATCTATGGAATGCTACAGATAAATGATTCGGGGTGTCGGACGGACCCTGCGCTCAGAAAAGCTCATCTGATGAATCTGTTCTCCTACTTGTACAAGTGGAAAATAAAGCTTCATTTCATTACATTGGATTTCATTTCATTATAATCCATTATGAAATCTGTGTGCTATTATAAAACAATAGGCAGTTTCAAACTACCAACTTGTTTGTGGTCTTAACAACGGATACTTTTCTATTTAATGATGGAGGCTTGGGTCGCATTTTATACAAAATATATGTAATCATTGGAGGAAGGAATGGAATGTCAAATGTGTAGTAATTGTGGTATAAGCAAGTTAATGCACTCCAAATCGTGCATTATTCATTTCTGAATGCACTCCACTGTGCCTCCTGTGTTTTTTTGCCTCTGCAGCCATGAATTTAAAAACATATAATGCAACAGGTGCTCAGAAAGACTACCTGATCAAAACAGCACTGGATCTACTGCAGTACTAATGCTTGGGCTACACTGGAGTGGTTGATGCTGTCATCTACTTGCTGAATCAAGCCTAATCCCATCTGGATAAGCAGGGAAGCATGGTGAGGATCATGTTCTTTCATCTTTTTAGGGCTTTAAACACCATGCAGCCCAAACTGCAGGAGGAGAAGCTCAGTTCATTGCAGGTGGATATATTCACTACAGCCTGGATGCTGGATTGTCTTGCTGGCAGAGCACAGTTTGTGTGACATAAGAATTGTGTATCAGACATAGTCACAAATAGTGCAGGAGACTATATCGGCCACCTTCCTCTTAAGTATTGTAAAAGTGTGTTTGGTGGATGTACATATAGCAGTATTAAAATTATTAGTCATTATTATTATAAAACAATATTTGTAATAATTATGGTGAAAGGATATTCAGGCAATGATGTTATTGTGCTAACATTGACAGAACCTTTGTTAAAATTTAAAACATGGAAATAATGTTCCATGAATGGTACAGTAAGAACGTTCTCTGCCAATGTTGAGAAGACCTTCACATAACGTCCATTGGCCATATTTAAAAAGTTATTTAAAATGCTGTTTTCTGGTGAAGGAAAAGTCGTTTTTCCGTGACTGTTAGAAGGAGGGAAGTGTAGGGAGTGGCCGCAGTGTTTGTGAGAGAGAGCAGAATGAAGGAGCCACGGATGAATGAGAGAAGAAAACACTGGGTTGGAGTAGAAGCAGATGCTGTTTCTGTTCTGTTAAGCTCTTTGTGGTTTTAGAAAACCTGAATTGTTCTGCAGTCATCAGGACAGTTAGTTAATCCCTTTGAGAGGGACTGACCAGCATTTTTCCTTAGTTAAACGCAGGAGTAATCCATCACTATGACTTTGTACATTTCACTGACATTCGGGGGTGCCCAGCTTCAGTCAGCTGGCTGGTGTGAGATTTTCAATTCGAGAGAAATCTGCACATGCATTTACATGTACAACAGTTTTATTACCTCAAAAATACTCTGTAGGGTTTGCAAACTACCCCAGCGCTTTTGATGTAGCTAATGTTAGGTTTATAATGGAATATGTTGACTAGCCGTGAGATGACTTGCTTGACCGTGAGAGTCTGAAGTAGTACTGTGCGGTATAAACGGTATAAATTTGGCCAACGGGAGAGATTTTGATTATACTGCCCTACCGCAGAAATTTCCACTCTTCGCCTGCAAAAATGACATAATCAAGTCGCGTCAAATAATAAATTATTCATTATTAATATGATTTATATGAAAATTATTTATATGATTATTGATGCACCTGGCAGCAGAGTCCTGCACAGGTCTGATTTTGACAAACCGCTCCCGCCTGTACCCGCCCGTACCCGTCATACTAAAACCCGTATCCGAACCGTTATCCGACAGAAATAAAATAAAATTCCGTGCCCGGATCGACCCGCTATAAATAAATACCAACACCGAAATCAGTCAGATTAAAGACAAAAGTTTATTGCCACAACAAACGACCAGTTATATGTGCAACATCAGTTGAAAAGGCATAGCCAAATGAAAACGTTGCTTAATAACATCCTAATAGCCTAATAAGCAAAACAAACAGTAGTAGCCTACCTCCAAACCCAAATAATGTTTGATATTGCCATGCCCACACATAGCCTTTCCAGCTTACAATCAAATGTGTTAATAAACCTAAAATTATATAAAATGTACATTAGGTTACCCTGCACTTTATTAGGATTTATAGACTGTGTACCTACGTGCAACGTCCATTTTCCTTTGATTACTTGATTGGAAGTCCTACAGCAGGGGTTGCCAATCTTATCCGCAAAGGGCCGGTGTGTATGCGGGTTTTCGCTGCAACTCCTTAATTAGATTACTAATTAGAGGACTGATTGGCTGAAAGAGTCCTCACACCTGGGTTTGAACAGCTGACCTACAAGTTATCCCAAAAACCTGCATACACACCGGCCCTTTGCGGGTAAGATTGGCTACCCCAGTCCTACAGGAAGGCATAGACTTGTGTTTGGTGTGGTGCTTTATATTACTGCATGTGTAAAAAAGGATATTGTCCCCAGTTAATGGCCTCAGCTGACTCCTTCACTCCCGGATGACATATCCGGCACATGAGAAATCCCGCTCACAGCGCTGGATGCCGGAATGGCGAGAGTAGATTTCGCAATATGAACATTATTGGGAAACAAACGTTCATGCTATCTCCACCAAGACAAGACGTCAAAAGAGTTGTTTTTGTTATTTGAGATAACTCCGAAATTCTCCCACACGTCGGAATTGATTTTAGTGGAGGTATCGGCCACGACTTTAAACTCTCCACTTGCTACAGTAGTTTTCTTTTCAACGCCTCTGCATCCATTTCGAACAACTGCAGATGATCGCATGCACTTTTGAAAATGAAAGTGGGAGAGATTTCCGGGGATTGCGCATGCAGGCATAAACTGATATGGATTTTACGTTTCATCATCTTGAATGCAGGGATTTTTTGTGTGTCACTAAAAAAAACGCAATTTAGACCCGCGATCTCCTGCGTCCGACTCGACCCAAACTCGTATCCGACACAGTAGAATATTTTTCACCCATTTCATCAAAATTTGCGGGTAGTGATGGTCATTCTAATATAGATGTAGTTAGGATACTAGTCTAATTGTAGGCCTATTAGTTTTGTAGCTTTTAGTTCTGTCTTGTTTTCTGCTTACAAAAACAGCTCACAGCGCTGTATGTAATGCTACGGTGACCTCTGTCCACCACTCTGCAGACACATTATCTGACTCTGCAAACTTACTTTTGTCCTCCAAGCTGCACATGGCACCAATGTGTGATGAGATACACCCACATGTGCACACAGGCACGCTTACACCCAAGGCGACACATTTAAAAACCGAAGAGAAGTCACTTCCTCTGCAAAACCCCAAGTGAAAGTCTAAGTTTGACAGAGACACCTGCTTCTTCGGTAAGATGTATTTATTTCATATTGAAAAGGATTCATCCATCTTCTAAACACTTGCAATGGTCAGGGGTATAGGAGACCTTGGAACCTATCCCAGGCAGCAGAGGATTCAGGGCTGGGCTACCATGCAGTCCTGGGGCACCTACACACACGCTACATGTTTAGTCTTTCACTGTCTACATTTTCCTCTTCAGATAAATTAAGCAGAAATTTGCAATTGTTTTTCCACAATACTAACAAGCAATAGTAGGGCCAGAATAAGAAGGGTGGGGGCTCCTAGGCTAGAGACATTTTTGGGGCCCCACCTACACAAAACAATTTTGCAGTATACAGAACACTGTAGTGCTATATATATCAACTTCAAGGTTTCACAGTCAAAAGGTGCTTTCACACCACTAGAACACTTTTCTGGTCCTGAACTTTTTTCTGGAACGAGGGACTTTTTTTGTGTTCACACCACAGGAACTCTGACTGATTGTAGTTCCTTGGAGGCAGTTCTGGAACCTTAAGCTTGTTTTAGTACTTACTCCAGACTCGGTACTTTTTGTTTCAACATGAAGGCACTTACAGCCATAACTTGCTGATTGGTTGGTGCCTGGCTATTGATTGCTTGCTGACTGGTTGCCGATTGGTTGACCACAAACACCGGCACTAACCTGGAAGTTATGCGGAAATACACATTTATTTATTAATATAGATGCTTTGTGCTCCTATTTAGGAAATACATGTTTAATATGTTAAGAATAAAGTTCAAATTGCAGAAAGTAACGCATCTATGGAATGATACAGAAAAATGCTATGGGACGCCAGATGGACCCTGCACTCTGAAATAGCACGTTCCGAAGTACCTGTTCTCCTACTTGTACAAATTGAAAATAAAGCTTCATTGCATTGCATTTCATTTCACTTAATTTCATTTCATTTCACTATTTCAGTGCGCCATAAAGAAATGACACCTGCTCTAAACAGAATGTAAGTCATGTTTGCGGGCATCTCGGGCACGGGAACGAGGCATGGTGCAGGTACAAAAAAAAGGGTGGACGACCCACTCGCGGCTCAAAGAACAAAACAGGGTTTATTTAACTGAACTAAGAAAAACACAAGGAAGGGCTAAATACAGAAACCAAAACTGGGTAATAAGACTAACACAGGACAGGTGAGACTAATTAACAGACCAGGACAACAGGGCACAGGTGAAACTAATAAACTCAAAGGAACAAAACAGGGAAACTAAGAACTAACCAAGGAAACAGGGAAACAGAAACCAATACTAGGGACTTTAAACAGGTAAAGACACAAGCAGGGGCACAAGGAACAAAACCAAAAACCATATACAAAATCACCAAATACAAATAACTAGACAAACTCAACTGAAACACTAGGGAGCAAAATAAAACAGGAGGTGGGATTCAAACACAGGACAGATGGTACAAAGACAACCGGACACTCAAGACATTGAGCCACATGACCAGACTGGCAACAGGGGAGAACAAAGTCTAACACAAAGAACGGGATGACCAGCAACACCTGCTGGCCAAACGGGGAAGGGACAGGGAAGGACCACAGCAGGGGCTGACCCTGACAAAGTGTTGCTGTGACCTCTGTCCACCACTCTGCAGACACGCTATCTGACTCTGCAAACTTACTTTTGCCCTCCAAGCTGCACATGGCACCAATGTGTGATGAGATACACCCACATGTGCACACAGGCACGCTTACACCCAATGCGACACATTTAAAAACCGAAGAGAAGTCACTTCCTCTGCAAAACCCCAAGTGAAATTCTAAGTTTGACAGAGACACCTGCTTCTTCGGTAAGATGTATTTATTTCATATTGAAAAGGATTCATCCATCTTCTAAACACTTGCAATGGTCAGGGGTATAGGAGACCTTGGAACCTATCCCAGGCAGCAGAGGATTCAGGGCTGGGCTACCATGCAGTCCTGGGGCACCTACACACACTCACACGCTACATGTTTAGTCTTTCACTGTCTACATTTTCCTCTTCAGATAAATTAAGCAGAAATTTGCAATTGTTTTTCCACAATACTAACAAGCAATAGTAGGGCCAGAATAAGAAGGGTGGGGGCTCCTAGGCTAGAGACATTTTTGGGGCCCCACCTACTCAAAACAATTTTGCAGTATACAGAACACTGTAGTGCTATACATATCAACTTCAAGGTTTCACAGTCAAAAGGCGCTTTCACACCACTAGAACACTTTTCTAGTCCTGAACTTTTTTCTGGAACGAGGGACTTTTTTTGTGTTCACACCACAGGAACTCTGACTGATTGTAGTTCCTTGGAGGCAGTTCTGGAACCTTAAGCTTGTTTTAGTACTTACTCCAGACTCGGTACTTTTTGTTTCAACATGAAGGCACTTACAGCCATAACTTGCTGATTGGTTGGTGACTGGCTATTGATTGCTTGCTGACTGGTTGCCGATTGGTTGACCACAAACACCGGCGCTAACCTGGAAGTAATGCGGAAATACACATGGAACATAGCAGAGTCCTAAACAATGACACTGTACAACATAGACCCAGAATGCACCAGGGACATGTAAATTAGCTCTCACTAGACACAACTCACTGACGCTACAGTATAGATAAAAGGCTGTGTCCTGTTTTGATCATGATCGAACCAATAACTAACAAATAACTAACAAAACAACTTATTTGCCCACCATTGTTTTGGGTGACGGTGTAGTTTAGTTTGAAATTATGTGTGAAGTTTAACCTACACACCTTTTGCGTCTGCCATGTTTATTTAGTATAAAGGCCCTAGTTCCTGTTGTGTGGTGTGAAAGCAACACATAAAGGTGGCCAGGAGCTACAGGAATTTCAGGTTGAGACAGATCAGGAACTAGTACATTGGGACCAGGTTGAGGGTGTAAAAGGCCCTAATCAGAGTAAAGAAAAAGACTAACTATACAGTACAGAGACTTAGCTTTGAATACTATGGGTATAATCTGAAGCACAGAAAAAAATATAGGTCTACGATCTGAAATTATGACAGACAAAGTACACTATATCACAGCTTATATCGTTTAGGTCTCAGCATGAGTACCTGTACTTGCATGAGAAGCTCCCTGAGTCTCTGAGTACCTAATCTCAGAGTACAGGTCACCTGAGGCCTCGGGACAGTGATCTGGGCATGTGACTGTAAGGACAGCATCTGAGTCCCTTTCCATGACTAAAAGGAGCCTGTATCTTCTCCCTCTTCAGGTTTTTCAGGCACAATGAAGCTTGTTCTTCTCCAAACACTCTGCTTTGCTATTGGTTTAGTCACCATAGAACCCAACCCCGAACCCTGCACGTCTGCCAATGGCAACAACGCCTACGACGAGTTTCTGTCCAAGCATGTCTGCAACGACACGTTGGTGAACATCAACTTGAATGAATGGCAGATGTTGTTTAATGAACACAAAGCCTTGTGCGACTCAAACAGGACCACACAGTCATTCCTGCAATACAATGATAAAAGCCATATCAATGGTGTCTGTAAACGTAATGGACTGAATATCCATATGGACAACCTGTGTATCAGCAACCACGCGTTTTCCTTCATAACAGTAAAGATGGACAACAATTGTAACATTCAGAATGTCACCAATGTGACCAAGTACATCATCCTGGGCTGTGACAAATTCACTTTCATGGAAGCAAAAATAATCTACGGAAAAATCTGAGTCAGGCCTGTTCAGATGAGGAATTTTCACATTCACAACAGCATTGCTTATAGCATCCAGAATATTTCACTCAAAGTTTTTATTAATATAGATGCTTTGTGCTCCTATTTAGAAAATGCATGCCTAATATGTTAAGAATAATGTTAAAATTGCAGAAAGTAACGCATCTGTGGAATGCTACAGAAAAATGCTATGTTATGCCAGATGGACCCTGCACTCTGAAAAAGCACGTTCCAATGTACCTGTTCTTGTACTTGTACAAATTGAAAATAAAGCTTCATTGCATTGCATTTCATTTCACTTAATTTCAATTCATTTCATTATTTCAGTGCGCCATAAAGAATTGACACCTGCTCTAAACAGAATGTAAGTGTTGCTGTGACACTTTTATACCACAACGCTGTTGAATTCTCAAATCTGATTGGTCTGAAGGGTGCTGATTAATCTTCTTTAATTGCACATGTAGTGCTAGCCAGGAAAATCACCATATTAAATCATTGGGCTATTATAAAACAATGGGCAATTTTTAACTCCTGACTAGCTTTAGATCTTGACAAAAGAACATTTTTGAATTAGTAACAGTGGCTTGAGTTATATCGTAACAAAATGTTTAATTATTAGAGAAAGAAAATAGTTGTAAGATAAATGCATTTTTGCATTTTGTGAAAACAATTTCTTTAGGTACAATTATGTAAGCCAAGTGTCATGACCTGCTCGTATGATCCCTGTGTGTGCCACGTCCCGTCATTTACCTCATGTAAATTCCCGATTGGGATAACCTGTTTCTTGTTATTTCTGCTTGTCTTGTGTATTTAAGTCCACGTCAGAGAGTGTAACCCCAGATCCGTCATTGATGTTGTGTGCCGTGTTTTCCTTGTCTGTGCTTAATAAACCCCATTTGCCCGTATTTACGGCTCCACTCCTATGTCTGCCGACAGAATGACGGATCTCTACAAAGACTCACCTCCGCGGGCTGAGAGTCAACGCCTCGGCTTGCTCCAGGAGGTCATTTACTGGCTTAATCAGCCCGAGGTCCAGGAGGACCCCGTGGCGCTGGACATAGCCAGCTGGAGCGGGACCCTCCTAAGTGAGATGACTCCACCCGGGAACGTGTACCTCATGAACGAGGTGCGCGCAAACTTCCAGCAGCTAATGCAGCGCGTAACTGAAAGGAGGTACCCCTCTTGATCCGGAATCTGGCAGGGCTCACCCCAGACATCACCACCACTTCACTCCTATAAGTCCCCAAAGCCTGCATTGCCACCATAGAGCATTTGCCGCTCACAACGTACCACTACTGGGAAGCACACCTGGCTAATAAAGAGGCCAGGGCGTTATGGCACGCAATCCCGTGGGTCCCGCAAGCTCTTAAAAGGGCAACGCCGGCTCTTACGGCACCAACCCTGGTGGAATTAACCGATGTCCCTGATCTGCCTGTCTTACCTGTCTTGCCTGATCTGCCTGTCCTGCTTGTCCCACCGGCGCCTGACGTGCCTGTCCTGCCTATCCCACCTGATCCCAATCTGCTTGTCCCGGCGGCTGCCGTGCCGCCCAACAAGGCTTCGGCTGCCGCAGCACCCCCTGCTGGTCCTGAGTCGGCAGTTCCTGCATCGCCTGCAGCTGCTCCGCCTGAGCTCCCGGATCCACCTGCAGCTGCTCAGCCTGAGCTCCCAGCTCTGCCTGCTGCACCGTCCGTGGCTTCACCCGAGGCCCCGGCTCCGCCTGAGGCCCTGGCTCCGCCCGCGGCTTCGCCCGAGGCTCCTGCTGCGGCCCCACCTCCTGCTGGGCCCGAGGCTCCTGCTGCGGCCCCGCCTCCTGCTGCGCCTGAGGCTCCACCCGCGCCTGAGGCCTCGGCTCTGCCTGCAGCTCCGCCTGCGCCTGACGCTCCGGCCCCAGCTCCACCCGTGCCTGGCACTCCGGCTCCAGCACCACCCATGGTCTCGGCTCTGCCTCCTTTGATGGAGGGAGAAGAGGACCTAGAATGGGATCCCTCAGGGATCTCCTTGATGGCCCCAAGGGGCCCCTCCAGGGAACTGACTCCTCTGCCTTTGCCCTGGTCGATCCCGGCCAGAACCCCACTTATCGGTGTCCCGGAAAGGGAGAGGACATAGGCGCAGGGGTCGGGTCCCGCCCACCCTGCCCGCTGGCTTGCCCTTGCTCGCCTTGGCTGAGGCTCGGGGGGCGCCTGCAGGTCCTTCGGCTCCTGCTTGGCGGTCGTCTGCAGGTCCCCTTCTAATGCCTCGTCAGCCATCCTTGGTCCCGCCTCCGACGCCTCGTTGGTTGCCTGTGGGTTGCCTGTGGGTTCCCCGGACTCGACTCCTCGGTCGCCTGCGGGTCCCCCTCCTCCGACTCGTTGGTCGGCTACACCTTTGCCGGCTGTGGTTGCGCCATCGCCTGCTGCGGCTCCACCTCCCTCCTTGCCTGTGTCGGCCTCCTCTCTGACTTCCTCCTTGCCTCCCCTGGTGCCCCCTCCGACTGCCTCCTCGACACCTCCGCCTGTCCCTCGGCCTGTCTCCTTGCCCCCTTCCCCTCCTGCTTCTGCCTCCCGGTTGCCTGCGGACCCTTCGGCTGCCGCCAGTCACCTGCTGTGGCTCCCTTGGTCTCCCCATTGTCCGCCTACCTTTGTTCAGCCTCCTTGTTTCGTCCCGCCTGTCTCTGCTCCTCGTTCCTCTGTGCCTCCCATGTTCACTTCTGGTCCTTTTGTTCCTCCGTTCTCTGTGCCCTCTGTCTCTCCCTTTCTGGTGTGCCTGTCTTGCGTTTCCCGTTCTTTGTGTTGTCCAGGTTCCTGCCGTTGTGCTTGTTCTGTGTGTCGGTTTTGTTCCCGGTCCCTCGTTGATGTTTTTTGCTCGGAGTGCGGGCCTTTGGGAGGGGGTCCTGTCATGACCTGCTCGTATAATCCCCGTGTGTCCCACGCCTCCTTATTTACCTCATGTAAATTCCCGATTGTGATCACCTGTTTCCTGTTATTTCGGCTTGTCTTGTGTATTTAAGTCCACGTCAGTGTGTAACCCCAGATCCGTCATTGATGTTGTGTGCCGTGTTTTCCTTGTCTGCGCTGAATAAACCCCGTTTGCCTGTATTTACGGCTTCACTCCTATGTCTGCCTGCTCGTCTGAAACGCGACGTGACACCAGGTGTGTAGTGACAGTGGTATTAACAGTGATTAATGCCGTCCAAGCCGTGCATTAAACATTTTTACGCACAAAGCTGCAGAGGCTTTGAAGCGATAACACCTTAATGTGTACCAATGCATCAGAGAGCATGCAGACACTAAACCGTGCAGGACAGAGAATGGTACTGAAGGAGAAACAAACTTAAGAATTTAATACAAAGGTCTATTTATTGGGGAGGAATAAATCCAAATTACATATTGGCACGACATTTCCCACCATTCCCACAACCTGCAGACACCTTCGGACTTCTTATATTGTAGCACACTAAAGCCTATAAACAATTAAACATACAGCAGAAATGGGCAGCTTTAGTCTTCAGTCAGGCTATACATTTTTATTAACAGCTATGATTTGCCCAGTCCGATCTGTTGAGCAATTGGTTTTTATCCAGGACACTCGCAATCCCAGAAACTCAGACTCCTCACTCAGTCTCCCGAGAGCCCCGATCAGAGCATCTATTTACTCCGCGAAGATCACAGCATCGCCAGCACAGGCAAGCAATATCAATTTGTACTGCAATCATTTTTAAATGTATTTATTTTGCAGTGTAATATGTAATATGGAGGTACCCATCGGACAGTGTGGGAGGTTGGACTGGTGCCAGCCCTGTGTGACGAACTTAATCCGTTCAGAACGCGGGTTAGAATCCTAAAAAGTTCGAGTTGTGATTGAGTTTTCTCCATAAGAAATAATGGAAAAGCAATTAATTGGTTCCCGGCCCCAAAAAATGACACCTAAATATGTTTTTTTTTTTTTTTTTTTTTTTTAGCATTTAAACGCAAAATGAACAGGATAAAACAAGAAGAGCATATGCTGTACTAAACACATCTAAGCACATTTATCAAAACAGTAATTTGTAAAGTAAGAAAATAAATGTATTCAAAAAATGTGTAAAGTAAAAAAAAAAACTATGTGTCCTGCCCCGATCATCCGCTCCTTCTGTGTGCCACGCCCCGTCGTTAACCTCGTGTGGAATTGATGTGTGATCTGCTGTTTCTGGCTGTTGTCATGTCTGGCTCTGTATTTAGTCCGCGTTTCAGTTTGTTTCCCCAGTCCGGTCATTGTACTGTCCATCTGCGCTTTGCCTGCCTTACCTGTAATTAAACCCCGTATTCCCCGATACCCTGACGTCTGCACCTTTGTCTCTGTTACGTCCCCGCTCCACAGGACAATATTATTATAACTAAATGTATTAATGGTTTATTATTAATGATATTAAAATAATTAATAAGAAATCTTTATTTTTAAATGTATTTTATTATATAATAATAATTACTGTTACTGTCTATCATTGTCTAAATGTA
The DNA here is from genome assembly GCF_048594095.1 of Paramormyrops kingsleyae. Lineage (NCBI taxonomy): Eukaryota > Metazoa > Chordata > Actinopteri > Osteoglossiformes > Mormyridae > Paramormyrops > Paramormyrops kingsleyae. The sequence goes on from NC_132805.1 coordinate 26,379,019, forward strand.
TTTTTACTGTCTAAATAAATGTATTCAGCTAGTGTAAACATGCACGATGCTATCACAGCGAATGCGAGGCTGAGACTGAAGCTTTACCCTTTGTTTCTGCGGAGAGACGTGCAGCATGACTCATTTCCTCATGCATAAAAGTTATCTTAGGTCGGTGTTCACGGTTCGACTTCTGAGATTCACATCAAGTTCTAGGTCATTTTTTTCGAACTGGTTGGTTCGACTTTTAAGAGATTCGAGTTCTAATGAGTTCGAGTACTGAGGTACCACTGTATTTAAGTTATGTTACGGAGCATTCAGTCTAAGCGTCGTTATCTGTATAAGGTTGTTTTATTATTAGAACATTGTAGCCCGTCACGCACTCGTTGATAGATCAGTAACTTTGTTTGCACCCTTAAGTACACTGTTGCCACGGGCTTGGCTTTTCCGTTTTGTTGTAAATGCAGTTCCCCGCTGTTATTTTAAGGTATATTTTGCATGTCCCCAAATAGCGGTGTTTTGTGTAGCGATGTATATCGATTTCCGTTTGGTTTTAAAATGATGATTATATGGTGTTATTTTGAATTATGAGATTGTTTTTTTTCTGATTACTTTCAGGGTTCCGATTGGCAGGGGTCTGACCACTGTTTCCCCCCACCACCTTCTGGGGTAACTTGTCGGATTTAAGGTAGTCTGGGCAAAATGTAAGTGAAGGAATATGAAGTCCATTTTAACTGTGGTACCTTAAATCCGACAAGTTACCCCGATAAGCCAGTAACCCCGCTTCGTAGTACAGTCCATTGGAGTAGCTCTGTTTGTCGTTTCTATTGTTTTTATCAGTTTGTATTTCTTGTCCTGCTTTCTATATTTCTTTTATTTTTTGATAAGCTAATTTCTAAGTTTATTTGGGAAAATAATAGACCCAGAATACAACTAAAACAATTAAAAACAGAAGAGAGTAAAGATGGACTGGGTCTTCCTAACTACAGATGTTATCTAGCTGCTCAACTAAGAGCCATTGTTGCTTGGATTAAAAATGACTTAGATACAGGTTGGGTTAGTATTGAAGAAAACTCAATACCTGAGGTATCTCTACAGTATCTACTTTTCCATTTTCAAGTCGTAAATTTCAGAAAAAAATTAAAGTAAAAATATGGGCAGCAGTGCAAAAGAAAATAAGGGGTGTACCTGCCCTGTCACGAGCAATACCCATAATGGGCAATCCAGAATTTCTCCCTTCTAAATGGGACAGTGTCTTTAGAAAATGGAAGGATAGGGGTCTTATTGTAACTGATTTTTAAGGGAAATACATTACAGTCCTTTTCCCATCTTCAAGAACAATTTGCCCTACCATCCAACGATTTTTATCCGTACCTACAAATTAGACATTTTATCAATACCCAGAAGGATAAACATAGGTTTAGGAATACCCCAAGCTATATTGAGCAGTATTTTATTGATGCTTTAAAAAGATGTTCTCCCTTAAAGGCTCATGTTTCTATAAACGACTCCTGTAGGATACATCAGAGAATGTGTCTCAAATTAAGAATAAGTGGGAACTAGAACTAATTATTATTATTGAGGAAGACTTGTGGGCAAGGATTTGTGCTGACTGCCTTAAGGGCATTAATAGTAATGTATGGAAGGAGTTTGACTGGAAAGAAAAATAAGACACTTCAGGGCACCTCTGATTATCTCGAAAATGTGTAAGGGTCCTTCAGCAGCAATGTGCTGAAGAGGATGTGGAAAGATAGACGACCATCCACATATATTCTGGGACTGTCCAAAAATAAAGTTGTTTTGGCAGGAGATAAGGGATGAGAGAGACACAATTTTGAAAATCAAACTCCCTTTAATCCCTTTAAGTGGAAATAAGAGATATATATTGCATATACTTCTGATGACTGCCCAGAAAACAATCCCACTTAACTGGACAAAGCCTGACTCTTCCTACCCTGCTTCAATGGATTGAGAGATTCGATAGGTACTGTATACATGATTGGAGAGCACAACAGCCCACATCCAACTTAAAATGGATATGTTCATAGAGAGATGGTCATCTGTTAAGTTGTACATCCTAAATGTGTAAATAATTTCTGCAATGTAATCATGTTGTCAAGGAGGTTTTTTTTAATTAGTTATCTATCTATCTGTTTTGTGCATATGCGTGTCTGTTTTGTTGCATAATGTTGTTTATAAAAGAAAAAAGAAAAAGTAAAAAAAAAAAAAAATTGTAATAACTAATACCAAACCGACCACTTGTCCAATGGACCCAATCCCTACTCAAATTCTTAAAGAATCCCTGGCGGTTTGGCATGACCTATAATTGTGATAGTGAATGCATCCCTGTCCGCAGGTGATGTGCCTGACCAATTTAAAGTGGCAGTAATCAGACCACTACTGAAGAAACCAAGTTTGGATCCACAGGAACTCAGCAATTACAGATCTGTCTCTAACATACTATTTTTGTCCAAAGTTCAGTCATACTTGGAGACACACAGCATACTGCATAGATTCCAGTTGGGCTTCCGCCGGGGACACGACACTGAAACTGCCTTAACTAAAGTCATAAATGACATAACAATGACAAATGATGCTGACTCTGCTACTGCTTTTGGACCTTAGTGCAGCCTTTGACACACCTGACCATTTTACTCTATTACATAGACTTGCATTTGATGTTAGGTTGAATCCCACTGCGCATAGTGACGTCGGAATGACATCTTTAATATGTCGTTTTTGGACGTCCAATTTTGGTCCACTGAAGGGGTTGTTTTGTAACGCCAGGCGACGTCTTTTTTTGACGTCTAATGAACGTCTAGTATTGACGGCCGTGGGACCTCCATGTATGGGCTATTTATAGTCCAAATGTGGTCGTTGTGGACGTCTTATAATACCAAAAGCAGACTAATTTTAGACATTGTGTATGTCGTGTCTCGACTAAATTCATATATAAATGAACAATTTCACCATGCTTTCAATTAAAACTTAAATTTAAATAACATATTGCTGCGATGGCCAGATGGAGGTATCGCGAGCAGAGAAACACAGAGGCTACTCTGTCAGGGAACATCCCGTCAATTAATAATCCGTACAAGGATTACATCAGGCACCCAAAGAGCACCAAACATAACTATATGTAAGAAACACAAAGTTGTCAGACAACGAACTGTAAGACGCATCCACGGTGGGACATTTATGTAAGCTAATTACACACGAGGATCAGTCCGGGTACACACAAGACACATGTAAACACATGCACAACAATACGGAATTACCTATTAATTAACAATAACAGCAACAACACAACAATGGCTATTTACAACTGCACGCGGGGCATGCTGGGACATGAGCCCCGCCGGTGCGACAGTGTATACAACAGAACAGTACAGAGCTAAAGTATCATGAAAAGTAAAAAACATAATTTAGCATTAACCTGGTTTAGCAAGCTGGATGTTAATTTGTTCGACCGGGCATCAAGCTGCTGCCAGATTTTGAAATACCGCGTTCTGCACGTGCACAAAAGTGTCCGCGAGGGACGTGGATAAAACTGTTACAGCTGCTCTGCACTACTCAGTTTTCACATGGTTTTCAGAACGAACATAAAAAACAATGCACGATATAATTTATTGTCATATCAGGGCAAATGCACATAAAATACGTACGCATTGGCTTAATAAATCATGTTTGTTTCGAAATAATCATCTGTATTCACATTTATTATGTGACATTTATTATAACAACAATGTTGATATTTGTAAATAAAACTATATTTCCTGCACCTGTCATAGTCGTCCAAATAACGTCAAAAAAATTACGTTCAAATGTTGAATGTCATATTGACGTGCAAGTTGGGTCATGGATGGACGTTCAAATTGTGGACCTAGTTTGGACGTTGTATAGATGTCCAGAATTGGTCATGGACTGACGGACCTAATATAGACATGATCTGCACGCCTAGCCGACGTCCAATGTTTAGTGGGATGGGGTTGAAGTGGTTTAAATCTTATTTGACTAATTGATATCAATATGTTCATAATTATAACTATAATCCATCGTCAATGTCACTTGCAGCTACATAACACTGCCAAACTATGATGATTCCTTACTATTCAAGATACTGAGAAACTGATACATGCCTTTGTATCCAGTAGGTTAGACTACTGTAATGCCCTGTTATCTGGGAGCACACACTGCACATTAAAAACCTTGCAGCGTATTTGCAGCAGCTCGAATTATCACCAGGAGCTGGAAGTTTGAACACATAACCCCTGTTCTTAGTTCCCTGCACTGGCTTCCTGTTAGGTTTACAGCTGACTTCAAAGTTCATCTACTTACATAAAAGGCACTTAAAGGTCTAGCTCCTGCCTACCTGACAGAATAATTTCAAGTCTACAAACTGCATCATCTACTCAGATCACAGAGTGCAGGTTTCCTCGTTATTTCACACATAAACCTGATGGTACAGCATTCTGCTACAGGGCCCCCGTATTGTGGAATGGTTTGCCAGCCTATGTTTGGGATGCTGAATTGGTCGCAGGCTTTAAATCTCGACTGAACACCTTGTGGAAGTAAAATTGGACATTAGTAGGCCTGGGAGGGGAGGCATATTGGGTCTGTTATGTCTTAGGCCTTAGGCAAGAAGACATTGTTTTGGATACTGTGTGACTTCGCTTTGTGATACCTACCTGCAGTTAGTTCCACAGACCCTGAAGAGAGATCGGACCTTGGATAGGCAGACAGTGGAATAAAGGGGGGGAGAAACCACCTGCAGGAAGAGACTCGAAGCTGCCCCTACTGGTGCACAAAGAGTTATAGCTTAATAAAATAGTTGCAGTAGACAGTATATAATATGTTACGCGGTAGTGCACATGTATAAGTAATCATGTTAATCATACTAATCATATGTATTTGCAGTGATTCAGGGACAATACGTCAATGTGTTAATCATTAATCAATGGAACACCCACACATTAACAGTGATTCATATAATCAATATCTATATACATGTCTCAAGTAGGGGGCGGCATGGTGGTGGCAGTGGTTAGCACTGTTGCCTCGCACCTCTGGGACCTGGGTTCGGGTCTCCGCCTGGGTTCCATGTGTGTGTAGTTTGCATGTTCTCCCCGTGTCGTCGTGGGGTTTCCTCCGGGTACTCCGGTTTCCCCTCACAGTCCAAAGACATGCTGATTGGAGTTGCATTAGGTGTGCATGTGTGCGTGAATGGTGTGTGTGTGTGTGTGCCCTGCGATAGGCTGGCCCCCCATCCAGGGTTGTTCCCTGCCTCATGCCCATTGCTTCCAGGATAGGCTCCGGACCCCCCGCGACCCAGTAGGATAAGTGGGTTGGACAATGGATGGATGGATATCTCAAGTAGAGTCTAGAAGCCGAGGCTGATTCTGGTAAATTGAGCAAAATGTGTGAACTTTACCTTGCTACCATGTGTCACGCCCGCAAGGGCGGGGCCAAGTGCCACTGACCAATAGCACCTATACTGTAGCACCACTATTTGAACCGACTTTACCCAGAAGTCAACACAAAGTATTGTTGCCATTTCCTAATGCGCCTTATAAGCAATCTTTCTGCCTCCTGTCTCCCCAGTTTGTCCTGCCTGCTGTCTCCTACCTGCCCGTCTTGCCCGTCCTGCTCCACCCCTTCCCATCGGATCCTCGTCTCGTCAGTCTTTGTAGGACTGATCACTCCGGTACTCGACCCACACCTGCAATTCGACCTCAATTTTGGTTGTACTCGAGTTTGCTAATAAACCGGCTTCCCTCCGCATTCCAGGGTCCGCCTCCTCTATCACCGCTACGCCTCACACCATGGTGAACCAATGGAGCAGGAGAATTGTGTTTGTTATATGTTTCAGCTTAGTTTGTTGATGTTTTGTGACTTGGTACAGAGGGCCAGAGTGTGACGGGAGCGCTTTGCTGAAATTGCTGGAATAAAAGAGATCTTCTTTACTCACCAAACTGAGAGGTCCAGACTTCGGCAGCCAGTTGACCTTTGACCCCCAGAGGTTTTTTCCTCCCTACTTGGGAGTTTTTGATCCCTCTCCTCCATTGTTTTCTTTTTCTTTCTTTCTTTCTTTCTTTCTCCTCCCTTTTCCCTGTTTTTGTTTTATTCTGTTTTAATGATGATGTCATGTATCACAACGCACCCATGTAAAGTGCCTTGGGGTGGCTCTGTTGTGAAAGGCGCTATATAAAAACAAATTGAACTGAATTGCTCGCTTCATGGTCCAGGAGGTGTGCAGGTCCTGCCGTAATGACCGTCTGTAGCCAATCACCGAATGACATGCTGCATCCTGCACTGCAAGACCAGCAGCAAATTGTACAGCGATGGAGGAGATGGAGGGGGTCGGAGGTTACTGTGTGTTTTTATAAGATAATTTGTCAGATATTTTTTATATTTTATATTTTTTAGATTTTTGGAATCTGAGATGTGCTCCTGTACAATGCATGAATCTACAGAAAGGTTGATTCTTTTAGAGCTGAAAACTGGTTTGACCAATTCACTGAAAAGATCCGATTCAAAAGAATGATTCATTCACGAATGGGACATCACTACAACGAATGCGTGTCGGAGCTGTCATGTCAGCTGTGTGGAGATGCAGTTACTGTACTTTATGTTAAAGGAAGATAAAAGCCAAACTGCAGCCTGCAGTGTATGTGAGGCTAATGCTGATTTTTCTGAACACAGTAACATTTAAACAAACTAGGTATCTTCAGACTTGTATTCTTTTTACAGTTTGGTTAATTACCACTTGAAACTTTTATCTGTGCTCCACGGTATATTTTGTACTAGTTTTTGTTTGGCATAGCCTTTGTTTGAGCATCATGACCATTATAGTTTATATCATTCTTAACATACTCAAACAAGGCTGCTATAACACTAAATGTGATACAAAAATTGCATTTAATGCTTAGTAGTTGATAAAGGGGAAAAAATATTGGATTGGTTTTGATATCAGCTGATATTCGAAATTTTAATATTGGGACCAGCTGAGAAAAATGCTTAAAAAATTCTGGTATGAGGAAAACATTCAATGCAGTTAAGCAGCATCTGTATTTTGCTTATAGTATTTATTGTGAGTGTTCCCTGTGATAGGCGAGTATCCTACCCGGGGAGTATTCCTGACCTGTGGCTTAAGATACCTGGACTAGGATACAGGTCACCATGACCAGGATAAGCATGTGGAAGATGGATGGCTGTTGGTTCATGTTTTTAGCTGGAAAATATCTTATTTATGGGTCCAAGCACCAGTGGTGCTGGATCTTTATTGATTTTTGTTTTATTTTGTATTTTCACTTGATGTCATTCTGAACATGATCCTCTGACAACCTGCTTGCTTTGCATTTATTACCATCAGAGTTTTAATGTGTTTTGACCCACCTGAATTGTACTGCACAAAAGTCCCAGATGGCTAATAAAGCCATTTTCATAAGAACCAAGAAGCCTTTCTGCTACTTTGCTGTAAAAACCTCATAATTTCATGTAACTCAGAATGAGGATCTGGCAGTGTCTTACTGAGATAGAATGTGCATGGTGACCTGTATCCTAGAATGTGCAGGTAACCTCCTTTATTACACATTTTGAAAATTCCTGACGTCATTTAATGAAAACCAAACACTCACATTCAGTTGAAAACACGTCTCTCTATTTTTAAATGGTTTATTTATAAGTAGGTAGTGTGTCAGGGTCGGCCTCCCGCTGTGGTCCTTCCGTGCCCCTTCCCTGTTTGACCAGCAGGTGGTGCTGGTCATCCCGTCCATACGTCAGTCCTTGTTTCTCCCCTGTCACTTGTCTGGTCTCGTGGCTCAATGTATTAAGCATGTGCTGTCTGTTTGCCCCTCGGTCCTGAGTTCCCTCTTGTTGTGAGTTCGAATCCTGCCTCCTCTGTTTTTGTATTTTGCTCCCCAGTGTTTCTTTGTATAAGTTTTTCTGGTTTCTGTGATTTGTATTTGGTTCAATTCTATGGTGCCCCTGCTTGTGTCTTTACCTGTTCTGTAATTCCCCAGTGTTAGTTTCTGTTTCCTTGGTTAGTTCTTAGTTTCCCTGTTTTCAGTTCCTTTTGAGTTCATTAGTTTCACCTGTGCCCTGTTTCCTTGGTTTTGTTAATTAGCCTCACCTGTCCTGTGTTAGTCATTACCCCCGTAGTATATTAGTTCCTGCCTTTGTTCTGTTCCCCGCTGGTTCATCGCGTCACGTCGTGTCTATAATGTGTTCTGGTGTCTATGATTGTGTTATTGCTTGTCTTGGTTAGTTTGGTTAGATCTGTGTCCTGTTTTTTCCTTCCTAGTTTTTGTTTTGTAATATTAAGTCTTTAATTATCCCCTTTAGTTTTGACCCCTCGTGGTTCTTTTGGTTTCATTGGTTTTCTTGTGTTTTCTGTTTTTATTTAATAAACCCTGTTTTGTTTTCCTGGAGCCGCAAGTGGGTCGTCCGCCCTTCTTCTGTGCCTGCGATGCCTCGTTCCCGTGCCCGAGATGCCCGCAACCATGACATAGTGCTGTTGTGATGGATGGCAGATAGAGGCAGATGAGGAGATCAGAAGTAGTGTTTTTTTGCCATTTTTATTTCTTCCTTTCCCTTATAACTCAATTAATCAAAACTGTACAAAAATCTCTAAATTAATCCAAACAAATATTGTGTCAACTGAGAAATGAAGGAAATACACAGGCTTGTGGGCTACAGTGCATGGACCCCCACCTCTGCATCAGCATCTCTAACCTTACTGCATGCTGCCCCCCCCCCCCCCAAAAAAAAAAAAGTGGTTCTGTCTTTCCGGTTTTGCGGCCAGAGTCAAATACAGATTGGACGTGAACCTAGATAGTGATACATAAAATGTATTTGTAAAACTTCAGTAAATGCAAATACTGTGAACAGCCGAATGAATGTGTTGTCATATCTCCATAAAAACAGGTGGAGTGTCAGGGTCAGCCCCTGCTGTGGTCCTTCCGTGTCCCTTCCCTGTTTGACCAGCAGGTGCTGCTGGTCATCCCGTCCTTCATGTTAGTCTTTGTTCTCCCCTGTTTCCTGTCTGGTCTCGTGGCTCAATGTGTTAAGCATGTGGTTATCTGTGTACCCTTCTGTCTTGAGTACCCTTCTGTCCTGTGTTTGAATCCCACCTCCTGTTTTTGTATTTTGGCTCCCTAGTGTTTCATTTGAGTTGCTTTAGTTCTTGTATCTGATTTTGTAGTTGGTTTTTGGTTTTGTTCCTTGTGCCTCTGCTTGTGTCTTTACCTGTTTAGATTCCCCAGTGTTAGTATCTGTTTCCTTGGTTAGTTATTAGTTTCCCTGTTTTCAGTTCCTTTTGAGTTCATTAGTTTCACCTGTGCCCTGTTTCCTTGGTTTTGTTAATTAGCCTCACCTGTCCTGTGTTAGTCTCGTTACCCATTAGTATTTTAGTTCCTGCCTTTGTTCTGTTCCCCGCTGGTTCATTGCGTCGCATCGTGTCTATGATTGTCTTATTGCTTGTCTTGGTTAAGATCTGTGTCCTGTTTTTTTCTTCCTAGTTTTTGTTTTGTAATATTAAGTCTTTAATTATCCCCTTTAGTTTTGACCCCTCGTGGTCCTTTTTGGTTTCATTGTTATAGTGTTTTCTGTTTTGATTAAAACCCTGTTTTGTTTGCTGGAGCCGCAAGTGGGTCGTCCGCCCTTTCTTTGTGCACCATGCCTCGTTCCCGTTCCCGTTCCCGTGCCGTCCAGAACCATGACATGGAGTTTGTAACATAACAGATTATTGTAGATGCCGGAAGGCCTTCCCCAACACCCCAACCCAGCACACAGACGGGGAGTTCCATCAATATCAACAGGGGACAGTGGGGGCTTGGCCTGAAGTTCACCAGCATCTCCTTTGTCTTACCAATGCTGAGATGCAAGTGGTTCAGTTTGCACCGCTCCGCAAAGTCCTTCACAATGTTCCTATAGTCATTCTCCTGCCCTCCACTGGCTATTGCTGTGTCGTCTGAGAATTTCTGCAAGTGGCATAAGTCAGTGTTGTTTGTGAAGCCCGAGGTGTAAATGCTTATGAGGAAGGGGGCCGATATTGTCCCCTCTGGGGCCCCTGTGCTATTTGTGACTATGTCTGATACACAATTCTTATGCCACACAAACTGTGCTCTGCCAGCAAGACAATCCAGCATCCAGGCTGTAGTGAATATATCCACCTGCACTGAACTGAGCTTCTCCTCCTGCAGTTTGGGCTGCATGGTGTTTAAAGCACTAAAAAGATGAAAGAACATGATCCTCACCATGCTTCCCTGCTTATCCAGATGGGATTAGGCTTGATTCAGCAAGTAGATGACAGCATAAACCACTCCAATGTAGCCCAAGCATCAGTACTACAGTAGATCCTGTGCTGTTTTGTGCAGGTAGTCTTTCTGAGCACCTGTTGCATTATAATATGTTTTTAAATGCACGACTGCAGAGGCAAAAACACCTGAGGTGCAGTGGAGTGCATTTAAAAATGAATAATGCACGATTTGGAGTGCATTAACCTGCTTATGCATCAGTTACTACACATTTGACTTTCCATTCCTTCCGCCAATGATTACACATTGTGTATAAAATGCGACCCAAGCCTCCATCATTAAATAGAAAATTACCTGTTGTTAAGACCACAAGCTAGTTGGTAGTTTGAAACTGCCCATTGGTTTATAATAGCACACAGATTTCATAATGTGATTATAATGAAATGGAATGAAATGCAATAAAATGAAGCTTTAATTTCCATTTGTACAAGTACAAGAACAGGTACATTGGAACGTGCTTTTTCAGAGTGCAGGGTCCATCTGGCATAACATAGCATTTTTCTGTATCATTCCACAGATGCGTTACTTTCTGCAATTTGAACGTTATTCTTAACATATTAGACGCATTTTCTAAATAGGAGCACAAAGCATCTATACTAATGAAAACTTTGCATGAAATATTCTGGATGCTATAAGCAAGGCTGCTGTGACTGTGGACATCATGGCACGCCTGAAGCAGGCGGGTGGTAATAACAGCCTGGAGCCTTACGATTTGGCCGTCGGTCGCTTTGGTTTCTCTCAAAGTGAACCGGCCTGCAAACATTATTGACTTTGTCACACGCCAGGATGATGTGCTTGCTCTCTCTGGTGGCGTTACGGATTTTACAGCTGCTGTATAACCTTACTGTTATGAAGGAGAACGTGTGGTTGCTGATGCACAGGTTTTCCATATAGATCTTCCCTCCTTTAGTTGTACAAACATTTTCGATCCGGCTTTTATCTCGGTACCGGAGGAATGACTGTGTCAGCCTGTTTTGGTTGCACAAGGCTTTGTGTTTATTAAAGAACTTCTGCCATTCATCCAAGTTGGTGTCCATCGGTGTGTCTTTGCAGACATGCTTGGACAGAAACTTGTTGTAGCCGTTGTTGTCATTGGTAGACATGCAGGGTTCGGGGTTGGGTTCTATGGTGACTAAACCAACAGCAAAGCAGAGTGTTTGGAGAAGAACAAGCTTCATTGTGCCTGAAAAACCTGAAGAGGGACAAGATACAGGCTCCTTTTAGTCATGGAATGGGACTCAGATGCTGTCCTTACAGTCACATGCCCAGACCACTGTTCCAAGGCCTCAGGTCACCTCAGGTCACATACTCATGCTGAGATCTGGGGCTTGGAATGCTGCAAAACTCAGGCTTTTAAAGGAACAAACTCATGCAAACTGTAAGTAACACATGCCCTGTGGTGATTATACAGTAGCCACAGACTGTGAACAGGAAACAAGCATCATTCACACAAAGGCTAAATATTGCCTTCCAGTGATCAGTTCTGTTGCTTTCTGTTATTGTGAAAAACAATTTTAAAATTCTGTTGAATTTATCAGAAGATAAAAAGGAAAGACAGAAGAAATACGTACACTCTTAGGCAAAAAATGGACCAAAGCTTAACGTCGTGAAATTTGGGTTTGGTCCATTATACACAGTATTGTGTGTGTGTGTGTGTGTGTGTGTGTGTGTCCATACCCCCCTGTGACCCTGACTAGGATAAGCTGTTATTTTAAATAGACCAGGCTCTTTTGTTCACTATGACACAGTGATAAAGATAGACGGATATCAGAAATGTTGATTATGATGCATGTACAGCATGTACACATATAAGCATATAAAACATGATGGATGCAGGAAACATTTTAAATATGAAATTAAAACACCTTACCGAGCGTCTGTCGCAGTCAGAATGTCACTTGGAGTTTTGCGGAGGAAGTGACCTCGCTTCAAGTTTTGGACATGCACCCCCGGGTGTAGGCGTGCCTGTGTGCACATGTATGAGTGTCATGTGACGAGGGACGAAGGATTCAGAAATAGACGTTTAGGAACAACCTAAATGGGGTTTATTAAGAATCCAAGAGAAAACAGAACAGAACTGGGACTGGAAACAAACAGGAACACAAGGTGTCAAAACGGGAAGACTGCACTGGGAAAGCAAACAAGTATAATGACATTATTGACAGGAATGGGGAGCACTTTTACAAAAGGACTAACGAGGGAGCAATCAAGACTCAGCAGAGACCAGACATAAGACACCACTAAGGAACAGACCTGGCAAGACATCCAGGGAGACAATGCACAGGAAAGGACCACAGAAGGCACAGATCAGGGAGAAATAAAAGTGGGACAGGGCAATGGGGCCAGAACAGGGGGAGAACTCATGGGAATGAGGTTTAGTGGGGAGAATCATTCGGACCACGGGATGCTGGGCAATGACTCAGGGATGTGGATCCTTCAAGGCTTCAAAGGGCTGGTGGGACTAGGTGGCACAGAGGAGACAGCAGGGCCAGGTGGGGCTGAGGAGATAACAGGGCCGAGACGGGAACTGGACCTGGAGGATGATGAGGGGACAGCCGGACTCAAGCAGAAATAAGGACTGGAGGGCATCGAAGGATCTGGGGAACAAAGTCCAGAGAGCCCACAGGGGACTGCATGGCAGGAGGGCACAGCAGTCTCCCTCCTCAAGGCAGTAACAGAAAGGCTGACAGTGTAGGGTGAACCCAGGTCTGAGCGATGGGCTTGGATGGTGTGGGAGCCCGCAGGCGAGTCCTCGGTGAATCCTTGGTAAAACTGAAGTCCTCACTCTCTGAGAACAGGAAAGATCCTTGGAAATCCTTCAAAAGAGTAGGGGTGGTACCCTGATGTCTTGGCTAAAATTGTCCTTTGAGGCCCTATCAGATCTGGCCTCCTAATCATCCTCTGTATCTAACTGGTGAATTCTCTCCTGCCCCTTCACCACCTTGGCTACTGTGAGGCTGCTCTCACATCATCCAGGTGTTGTTCCACAGCGGTGATGGTCGCAGCGCCTCCCCTTTGCTTTTGAAAAGCCCTATATAAATGCAACATTCATTCAATCGAGATAAGGGCACCTTATAGGACATGCGTTCACATTTTCTGCATTAGAAAGGCACTCATTAAGACACTTCATCACTTTTACTTGATCTTAGTGCATATCATCATGCTATCTCACATTAAGGAAGGACCCTAGATGGCACTCAATATATCAATATATAGTTTTTTCCATGAGAAGGTCAACTAATAGCTAATACTTTTTGCAACTCTAGAGGGCATTTTTTTAACCACTGGGGTGCCAGGGGACCGGGGGAGGGGGTTGCCAACCCCCGCCCCCCTCCCCCCCCCCCCGAGGCATTTTCTCTATGCTGTTGCCTTTGTACATGTTCACAGTATTATGAAACATTCTATCTTTTTCTTTGTTTGACCCCAACAAATTACCCCATTTGTTATTCCAGTGATTCTGGGCAAACTTCAGGCACTGTATTTTGTGGCACTGTCTGCAGAATGGTTTCTTCTGAGAAGCTCTAGCAAAAAGCTTCCAGTGGTGCAGGTGGTGACTGACAGTTGATTTCAAAATATTTAAGAGCCAAGATTCTAGTGAACTATGCAGTTGAGCAGCATGCTGGTGTGGGGTCAGTACGGGTGATGCATCTACATCAAGGCCATTTTTCAACTCTGATTGTGATCAATGGTATTTTAACTATTTCTTTCACAAGTGTGAATAATATATTATTGAAGGAATTTTGTTAAATAAATGATGATACATTTTTCTACACATTTTGAGGGAGATGTTAAAAATTATCTGCAGTGTTTATTTTATGTTATTGATTTTACCTCTCTTTCTTTAGGGTTGCCAGTAATTCTGGAGGTGACTGTACAGCCAATACTGGCCAGTTACTGACAGGCAGTGAGAGACGATACAGTGTGCTGTTGCATCACCAAGAGTGATGAAATGCGAAGGACCCCAACCTTGCGCCCGATGCTGCCTGGGATAGGCTCCAGGCCCCCGCTGGCCATGACCATAATAAGTGGTTAGAAAATGGATGAAGCACTTTAAATATAAAATACAAGCACCGATGTGGTGGGCGTCTCTGGCTTAGAATTTCACTTCTAGTTTTGCAGAGGAAGTGACTTGACTTTGTCTTTTAAACATGTCGCCCTGGGTGTAGGCGTGCCTGTGTGCACATCTGAGCATATCTCCCCAGGCTTTGGTGGCGTGTACAGCTAGGGGGGGCAGAAGCAGGTTTGCGGGGTCAGGTGACGTGGCCCCCATGTCTGTAGAGTGATGGGCTGTGGTTACCATAGCATTACAGCGCAATAAACTGAGGCCCAAACGAAAGCTACACCATGGTCGGGCCACAGAAGGTGATATGCAGCTCTTTTCATTCATAAATCATATTACATACCCTAATTCAGTATTTTAAATTTAAAAAAATAATTAGATTTGGTTAATTTCCAAAATTGAATTTTGTGCAGTATTTTTGAGCCTCTGCACTGGCAGACCACTAGAGGGCATGATTGCATTAATTTCAATGTTTAGAGCAGGGGTGGCCAGTCTTATCCATAAAGGACCACTGTGTATCTGGGTTTTCACTGCAATTCCCTAATTAGATGACTAATTAGACTAGAGGACTGATTGGCTGAAGAGTCCCCACACCTGGGATTGACCTAAAAGTTATCCCAACAGGATGACATCGTCTGCAAAAAGCAGCGAGGCAATCCTGAAGCCACCAAACTGGACACCCTCAACTCCCTGGTTGCGCCTAGAAATCCTGTCCATAAATATAAACAGGACAGATGACAAAGGGCAGCCCTGGCCGAGCCCAACCCGCACTGGGAACACGTCTGACTTATTACCGGCAATGTGCTCCGTTCATACAGGGACCGAATGGCCCACAACAGTGGACCCCGGACCCCATACTCCCAAAGCACCCCCCACAGAGCACCTCGGGGAACCTGGTCGTAAGCCTTTTCCAAATCCACAAAACACATGTAGACTGGATAGGCAAACTCCCAGGCCCCCTCCAGTACCCTTGCAAGGGTATAAAGCTGGTCCAGTGTTCCATGGCCAGGACGAAAACCGCATTGTTCCTCCTAAATCCGAAATTTGACTATCGATCTCACCCTCCTCTCCAGTATAAACTTTCCTAGGAAGGCTGAGAAGTGTGATCCCTCTGTAGTTGGAACACACCCTCCGGTCCCCCTTCTTAAATAAGGGGACCACCACCCCAGTTTGCCAATCCAGCGGCACTGTCCCTGACCTCCACGCAAGGTTGAGAAGGCATGTCAGCCACGACAGCCCCACAACATCCAGAGCCCTCAGGTACTCCGGGCAGATACGTAGCTCTTAAACCACCCTGGCCACCTCAGCCCCAGTGATGGGCAAGCCCCCCCCAGCACCCTTGGGCTCTGTGCCCTCAGATGTCTCAAAGGCAGTGTGCGTAGATGTATCTGAGACAGGGTTGAGGAGGTCCTCAAAGTATTCCTTCCACCTCCGGGTGATGTCCCCAGGTGAGGTCAACAGCACCCCCTCCCCACTATAAATAGTAGGAACCAGGAGCTGCTTCCCCTCCTGATATTCCGGATGGATTGCCAGAACCTTTTTGAGGCCGACCGAAAGTCACTTTCCATGGCCTCACCAAACTCCTCCGACGCCCAGGTTTTTGCTTCCACAACCACCTGAACCACATTCTGCCTGGCCTGCCGGTACCCGTCAGCTGCCTCTGGAGACCCCCGGGCTAATAATTCCCGGTAAGCCACCTTCTTCAGCTTGACAGCCCCCCTCACCTCTGCTGTCCACCATCGGGTACGGGGGTTACCGCCACGACTGGCACCGACTACCCTGCAGCCACAGCTCCATACGGCCGCTTCCACAATGGAGGTCCGGAACAGTGTCCATTCAGACTCAATGTCCCCTACCTCCCCCGGTATGCAGTTGGAATTCTGCCGGAGGTGCGAGTTAAAGCTCCGGCGTACAGGAACCTCTGCCAGACGTTCCCAGCAGACCCTCACTATGCGCTTGGGCCTACCAGGTCTGACCAGCTTCAACACATAGCTTGGGTTCATTTTGCTTCATTTAATTTTCCAAAATGTTTCATTGTGAACTTTGTAGTCATAACTGTGAAACAAAATTTGCATTTGTGAGACATATGAAAATTCATAAGAATGTCCGAAACTTGACCTTCAAATGTGCTTTACCTGACTACAACCGCATATTCCAAAAAATAAGTGTTTTCAAAACACACGTGTACAGAGATCACCCATCTAAAGGCCACAGAGCATCAGATCATCTTGGCTTTTCAGGTCCAATGACAGAGACGAACAAGCGATGGATGGTGAGCATCGAAAAATCGGTGCTGTCTGAAGGAACGTCCTTTGTGCTTGGACTTGCTGGAGTCTTCTCCTCCTACTACAATTTCAACCTTCAGTACCAGCATGATGCAGCATGCACACTGGAGTTCATTCAGAGGTAGGAGCGTTCCATACATATTGCTTAACACCAATTGATTTGATAGACTTTTCTTCACACATCACCTTGTACCTAGTACAGTGTTTCCCAGCTCTGGTTCTTGCGACCCAAGGCTCAGCACAGATTCAGGTTTTACCAGCCACTGCACGACTGAAGCAAATTATCTGATTAACATTGTAGGATCAGGATGTGCTGGGACAGGAAACGTTGATCTTGCGAAAACCACTGGTGCCTCTCACACAAGAACAGCAACTACAAAAATGACTGCTGCTTCTACTAATGTTATGGTTTATACTGTTATCTTTCCATCACATATTGTTTTTAACTTGATAATTGGTGTGAATTGATACATACCTACTTTGTGAATTGTATGATTGTCAGTCATGATGCCTGATGCGTCACATTCATAGATTGATGTCACATAAAAGATCGTTTTGTTCAACACTGTATTCAGAACCTGCATGGACATTAATCCTGAGATGGGCACTAAAGCAAACCATGAGAAGGTGCAGAGCAACAATTATTTACACTCAATCACTTACAGCGATAAAACTGGTATCCTATTAAGTTGTTGTAAGTTTTGCATTGATCTAAACAGTAAAAAAGAGTTGCATACATTTTCGTTTACTTTATACGGTAATATACTCCTGTTGTTTTGGAGCAGGTTACTTAGAAAGTTTTATGTTGCTTTTTCACAAGATACAAATCATCAGAGTGAGTTTACAGATATTGTAAGCAAAGTCATTTAATTGGAAAATATTCGATCTTTTGAAAGAACAAAGAAAGAAACAAAGTGTTGCACTGGTGATGTTTTTATTTTAATAAATATTTGCAAAGGAACTGCATCATGAATATTGTCACTGTTTCATTTTATTATTGTCGTTATGGCACTAGTATACAGTAACATTCTTTAATTATTAGTAAACACGATACGTTTTGTAGTTAAATACAGTTAGCTA
Organism: Paramormyrops kingsleyae; assembly: GCF_048594095.1. Lineage (NCBI taxonomy): Eukaryota > Metazoa > Chordata > Actinopteri > Osteoglossiformes > Mormyridae > Paramormyrops > Paramormyrops kingsleyae. The sequence goes on from NC_132805.1 coordinate 26,396,739, forward strand.
TAAATATGCAGCAATTTACTGAAAACATTGACCAGTATTTAGTTGTAAATTTACAATACAGTAAGCAACTATATTTATTTCTAGTAATACAACGTTATTTGAAAATACAGTAAACAGTTGTAAAAAAAATACATTACATTGCAGGTGAATCTGCTGCCAGTTAATTACTATATATTTACAGTGCAAAGTTTTACAGTGTATAGTCACACAATACTTCCTATCTACAATCAATTTATACTGACATACACTATATTGCCATGCGTATTGGGACACCCCTCCAAATCATTGAATTCAAGTGTTCCAGTCACTTCCATAGCCACAGGTGTATTAAATCAAGCACCTAGGCATGCAGACCACTTCTAAAAACATTTACGAAAGAATGGGTCACTCTCAGGAGCTCAGCGAATTCAAGAGTGGTACCGTGATGGGATGCCACCTGTACAATAAGTCCATTCCTCACTACTAAATATTCCACGGTCAATTGTTAGTGGTATTATAACAAAGTGGAAGCAATTGGGTGTGGGTAAAGGTAGGTGTCCCAAAACTTTTGGCAATATATTGTAAATAAAAGAAAATGGTCATTTTAAGTTATCTAAATAGGGGGGACTGCTGCTATAGATTGTCCCGATGAAAATGGCGATATCCAACGCAGGGTCATGTAAACATGTGCTTCAGGTCCTCTCCCGTGTCCTTCTGGTCCTGTTCCGTGTCCTTCTGGTCCTCTTCCGTGTCCGTCCGGTCCTCTTCCGTGTCCGTCCGGTCCTCTTCCGTGTCCGTCCGGTCCTCTTCCGTGTCCGTCCGGTCCTCTTCCATGTCCTTCTGGTCCTCTTCCATGTTCTCCTCTACTTCCGTACCTGTAATCAGACAATCACTGGTACCGTTTCCTTCCTCTTTTGGCTCAACAAAACCAGAAACCACAGCTTTTACCTACTTTTTAAGTTATGGTCCCCAGTATGGAGGCATCAGCGGTCTTCAGTGTAAGGACTCCTACAAAATAGCACATGTACCACATTACATATGCATCAAATGGTACAAGTGGCAGGCTTTCATTGGTGTAGCATAAAATACAAAGGACTCAGTTTTATATTTCTGAAGGTCTGACATATTGCAGTGAGTTGTGTAACTGGGTCTTGGGTGGGGAATATGTATCCACTGTGTCTGTATTTAGCTGCTGGATGTAGTATAACAGAGTGTATTCAGTGTTTCTCTGCTTACCTGCTGGGTGTAGAACAGCATGTACGCGCTGCTCTCCCTCTTCCTCAGCACCTGCTCCTCATCTGACCTGGTCACTATGTGGTCGCTGAAAGAGAGCCAGCCCTTCTCTTCCACGCTGAACGTGTCGCTGACATAGTGACCTACGAGACAGACAGGTAGGCCGTCCTCTGATTATACGGTTTAAATATGCCAACTAGGTCACAGCACTATTTAGCTTCTTTACAAACATCACATTTGGGCAGCTACTCAAATATGAGCCTTTCCACTACCTGAAAATTTTGTTACATAAATGAATATAACGGTAAAGGCAGTGGGTGGTATTATAGTACTCACACAGTGACTTCTTGGGTAAGAAGGTCTTCTTAAAAAAACAGAACCTTTCTTTGCTCCGCTTGTGTATTTATGTATCTTACCAGAGGTGGCGCTGGAGCCAAGGTGGCTGAGAATACCAACAAGCTGGTACTGGTGTCCAGCTGGCTGCTCTTCCGACGTCTCGGAAACCACCGTCTCCTCCTGATGGGAAAACTCACCATGAACTTCATCTACCTCTAAGGCAGCTCCACCACTCTGCGTTCCTCCAGTCTCTCTTACTCTCTGTTCTTACTAAACTTTACTAATGTCCTAAGCTCACTCTCTCTTTCCCTCTCACTCACGTATCTTCCTCTAACTCTCCCTACCCTCAGCAGTGCAGATGTTTGCTGCTCTGTCTCTGGTCCAGCTGCTTAAGAGAGGCAGGAATCACAGGAGAAACCAAACACCATGAGATGGGAGGTGAAATGACATATCTACTGGAGACACAGATAAAATAAGTGGTCTAACCAAAATAACAGTGTGGTGGGTAACTTTCTTTTGCCCAGTGACAGGGGTCTGTCCCGGAATGTCCCACTACCTTGGCACCAGGTTTTGTGGGGAGATGATCTACTCTTACTGATTTCACCACTACCACTCTGAAATTCTTTGAACTGTAGAATTCCTCTATATAGTTTGCTGAATAGTACAGTATATTATGATTATGTATACTGGAAGTACACCCTAAGGCACTTATTTACCTTCTTGTGAACGTGTTCACCAATGCCCATTGTGTGTTTGAGGCCAGTGTACCTGCAGGGGGCAGTGAGTCCACTGTAGGCAGGTTCTCGCAGACGGTGTCACTCTCCTCCTCCAAAGCATCGTCTTCTTCTACATCTCCACCTAGCATCCGTGAGGCATCCTCTGGTTGTTCTTCAGCTGGCCTGCAGGGGATACATACAATCAGACTATTGTTCATGCATTTGCATAAGTAACCTTTGTCTATTTAAAGCGATTCCCATTTTCAAAAGGATTTACAATGTGTATGAGTATGCGTCTGTTCTTATTTTGGCATTCGCTGTACATTTCCATGCAGATGACCTACATTTGTGCCTCCTGTGTGGTCTGGCTCTCCGTCCGGTGAGCTTCTGGGAGCTGTGCTGCCTCAGGTGTCCCTGTCAGCTGGGAGATCTCCCTGAAGTGGGGGAGCAGGGAGATCTCCCTGCGGAGGAGAACTGGGTCCTGCACTTTGACCAGCTGAAACTGTGGTGTGAAGCTGAATCTCTTCATGTGCAGGACCAGGACACTGCAGATGCAGAATTAAAGTCAATGAGAAAGGGGAGAGGGACAGCACTGAACGCACACACCTCATTGCCTATCAGCAAATTAACTACATACAGCTCAACCCAAAAGCATCCGTTTGTCACACTGTGCACATTACTGAGCACCGTGTATGCATACAACTGATGCTCTTATTTGCTGGGAAAGTAATGAACTCACCGAGGCAGTGTAATAAATGTCCATGACAGGACAGCATGGCTCCCCCTGCAGGTGGCACATCTGAACTCCACCTCGGAATCCTGTAATCAGCACACAGCAGAACTCAGTCATTAGTGCCTTTCACCAGGACCATTACAACACAACAATTCTATGTTTCAGAACCAGCTAGTAAGGCGTAGGGTGAGTGTGTGTTTGTCTGGAATACAGCTAGTTGTGAGTGAACCTGTGTGCAAGATTACAGACACCTTGAAGTAGTTCTTCAGCAGATCTTCCACTGATAGATGTGGGAGGACGTCCAGGGAGAGACTGGTAAAATCTTCTGTCCTGGATGACTGTGCTCCACAGCTGCAGGAGACCAAGAAAGTGGAAAGAGATACTAAGAAACTGAATATTTCCTATATTCTCAATCACTAACATTCGGAGCTTCAGTAAGAACTAGATCCCCAGTGCTGGTGTATCACTGCTTTGTGACTTTGTGGCAGCATCATGTAATTCATTCAGGCAGGCGTGCAAAACCAATAAAACCAGCAGGGTCTACCTGGTACACGTCCTCTGGCACAGCATCTGGAATGACAGGTTTCCTTCCACAGGACAGGCGTACATTGCTGCTCCCTCCCAGGCCTGAATTAGCGTTCCCAGCTCATTTAGCTGGGATACCAGGCAGCTGAAGAACTCATGAGCATCCTAGATGACAGGAGATAAACAGAAAATGCTTGCAGACTGAAAATGTATATATGAAACAGATCGCTTAACATTATTCAGGATATGGAGTGTTTTCATCATTGTATATTCCTTAGTCAACCATACTATCCTAAAGAAAACTTTACTGACTTCAGAATAGTTTATAGTGATTCACTTACATTCTGCTCATCTTCAGCAAACTGGTCAGAAACAGAATGAATCAGGTTTCTCAGCAAAGTCTTCTTCTGCCTTGACCTTGAACCACGTCTTGCAGATAGAAGATCAGAGAAATATCTGCAAGTCAAGAGAAGCAGAGAACTGGAGTTGGTATCTCCGCTTTCAAGCAGATCATTATAACTTTTTGTGATTAGGGCAGCAACACATGTGGACATAGCAATAGAAAATTCACATGTATGTAGTTGTGTGACAGAGATCGTATGATGTGGATGCTTGTGTTGGGTACCTGATCAGGTCGGCATAGGGGACCAAACCCCAGTGTTCTTCCTGCCTCCTGACGTCCTTGCAGAATGTTGGCAGGTGGAAGAAACACTGCAAGGTGGCATTCATGTAGCAGGTCTGTCCCAGGTTTGGTAGCCTGAAAGACAGCGAAAGATACGTGCCTCAAACCCTCGCCCACCTATATCTTTGATGCTGGTTGTAGCAGTTGGGGAAGCCTGTTCCAGAAGGTTCACAGGAGCTTAGCACTTACCCGAGGCAGACCAGCCGCTGGTGCTCTCCATCCCCTGCATCACCCCTGTCCGCCATGCAGAGGAGAATCTGCCACTTGGGGATCCTTAAAGAGGAGCCGACGCAGGAGAGAAAGAATGAAACAAATAATAAAAAGCTTATCTTAATAGAGTTCATTACAGATTTACCACTGCGATCTTACATATATTGGTTACCTTCTCAGGGACTGGGAAGGTCCCTCATTAGGTGGAATGTCACGTGTCACCCCTGGAGGGGACTGCTGCTCCTCTACATCGCTTCCAGTAGGGGAGGTTCCAGATGTTAGTGACTTGGAGGAAACAAAAAAATTCACTTTTACACAGGAAAACCGAGATGTTTTCCAGAATTACACAGGAAATGTCTCTGATCTATGTACCTCTGAGTCCACAGTGACAAGGCTGGGACTCTGGCTGCTCGTGAGATTGTCGCTGTCTCCAGAGTCCCTGCAGTCAACTGACACATGTCCATCGTCGTCTGAGCTAGAAGAGCCAGGAGTGCAGCCATGAGCAGAGAGTTCAGCTATGATACTGAGAAATTTAGAGCTCAAAAGAAATCTTGGCCCTACCTCTCCTTTGCTCTCGACTTCACACGTTTCACCCATGGAAACTTCCGTCCAAACTTGATAATCTTCTTCTGGGGTTTCTTCTTTGTAACTTGATCATCCGCCGCTCCTTCAGTAGCCGCGATGTCACGCTGCTATTTTACAGAAATCAGGATGCAGAAATGAGTCATTGAATACAGAGGCAGATATCAAGAAAGAAACATGTTGCTCAAGAACCGTGATCAAAAATCACCATCTCAACTGTGAGTGGAAAAAAAAGATCGTGATTTATATTTTATACAGAATCCTGCAGGCCTGCTACTCTTAACTTACACGAGGGGAACAAATAAAAATCTTAACGTTAGCCAATATTAAACTACAAATCTAAATGCCAAGGGTAGTCACAATGCATACAGGCCTACAGCTGCAGGCGCCCATGTTGTGTTAAATATGTTTCTCAACACCTTTCCACAAATTCGCCCTGTTTTATCCCACCGTTAACAACAAAATTTATCAGGTCATAAAATTAAAAGCGGGAGAAAAAAAGGCATACCTTTTTCTTGGTCCAACAGCAAAGAAATCCGCACGAAAAGTTTATTTTGTGATGCGCCATGTATTTTGCTTCTTCTTGCAAATTGATTCACAAGAAGTAAGTGAATTTCGAACGTAAATAAAGTTAAATGTAATCGCGCTGGATCGCGCTCTCTGATTGGTCGATTCAGCATAACAGGTGTTTCTATCATAACTACTGTATAGTCTTAAGGTCCGCGAAGAAATAAAACCCAAAATGAATATTTAAATGGCTGACTATATATGCTGCGAGTAAAAATATGCATTAACTACTGGTTCAGACGCCCAGGCACAACAAAGATTATGGAAAAATATATTTTTTATATGATTAATATGTAAATTATATTTTTATTATACACTAAGACCATTAAAATGAGGAGGGTGTTTTGTGACAAGTTTCGATAAATAAGGGTCATCTAAATTCATTTTTTTAAATTACAATTTGATTATTTCTATTATTATTAAATTGCTATTTAAATGACCTTTTAAATCACCCAAGCCCAGCCATGAAAATATTCTGTCAGTCACCCATGAAACACGGTGGGCGGCTTTAAACAAAACCAAACTTATGATTGGTTATATTGCAAACTAAATCACAACAAATCAATCTCTACTAGTCAATGGATTCTCATTTATAACCGCGTTTTGTTTGTTCCGTTCTGTACGTGGCTGTATTACATCCAAACTTCCGGAAATCCTAAATAATCTCTCGAACTCCAGGATGACAGTTAAACTGTCCTAACTTTCACTGGCCACCGCACAGTGTTCGCTCTAGATAAACTTATTTAATTAGTATGGCGGATCTGTTATTGCTTTTACAAGCTGCCAACAAAATTTCCGGAGCCCCGCTCATGACATAACGATAGAAATGATATGTATCGCGGCCTCCTTTTAATATATGATGGGAATGGATTACAGTATAGTCTCCCTGTATCCGCTGTATCAGCTGACCGCTCGGTTGTTTCACTCGGTCAGAAAAACAAAATATGTTACATGTGTAACATCGTAGTTTGTTCATAAATCCCTCGTCCTTTGATGGGTATTTAAAAGCATGATTTAAATTGTCCCGTTATCCTGAAATGCATGATTTTTTTCATTGCTCCATCATCTCATGCTACCCAGGTGAAATTCCCTTTAAATAAATAGGTAGTTGAATAAATGAATAAAAAACATTCTTGAGCAGATTTCATTATTTTAGGTTTCATAATGTTTATTGTAAAAACAGTGATAAAAGCAGTTAAATGATGATTCAAAAGATTTTAAATTAATATTTCAGTTTTATTTGTGTACAAACAAAATGTTTGACGTTTTAACACAAATGCGACAAATGCTCACAGATTTTGCATTTCTTAAGCAAGTATAATACACTTGCCCAAATAAAGGTCCCTGCAGAAAGCAGATGCTGTAAACAAATTCCCCGGGGACCATGAAAATTGTCAATACTTTCATGAGACTAGTGTAAAACTAGCAATGTTATTTCCTTAATAATGATTGTACATTATATGATGGTATATTACATCCCCCTATGCTTTTAACTTGGTCCATCATATACACTGCAAAACTTTGAACAGTATTTTGCTGTATCAGTCTTATGCAGTGTCATACTGTAAACTGCATTGCAATCTGGGAGAAAAAAAAATGTGATTACAGCACCTTAAGAGAAAGGCGTTGTGTACAGGAATTTGCTGTAAACTTTCCTATAAACAGCTGAGCATCTTGCGAAGGCGAAATAACAGTGTCTAGGTTTTAATAATTAACCGACACGTGAAGATCTTCACGAGAGCCTGACCAACCTGCCTTTTTTCATTCTCACAAAACTGCGTCGATAAGATTAAGGCAGCCTTCACTGAGTAACGTACGTCACCATTTTATACTACTTAAAAGCGTTAAAATGTTTAATTTCACTATTTAGAACAGTGATATAGCAAATGCATAAAAAAACAGTGCTTGTTTTGGTAACACTTTATAATAGTTCCGTAGTTAACAGGTAAATATGCAGGAAGTAAGCAGCAACAAAGGAGTAGCGCTTCATTAACACCTAAATTGGTACTATTAACTACTAAGGAGTTATGCTTAATTACTCAATAGGTAATAGTGAACTAATTATTATAGTAGTTCTCTATTACTTCATTAGGAACTATTGAGTATTGCTGGTTTCATTGGGAATTATGTACTAACTATGGATTATTTCTAATAACTACTAGTTCATTACTCATCAAATGAACAGTGCTTTTTTTTTGGACTAACAGGAACTTACAGGCTACTGTTCTGAATGGTTTTTGCCATTTTTTTTTCCTTTTGGAATAACAGGCTTCTTTCTTCCTACTTGTTTGTATGACATACAACTTATTCTACAAAATATTACTGCCTAAAATATGTATACAGTACCTACATTTTAATTATTTACCTCACTTCAGTTCGTGTGCCAGTGTTCTTCAAACTGTGCTTTGAAGTCCAACTGAAGGGATGGCCAAACAGAGACTCGTGTTTTGCCACATGATGTGCTCCACCACATATTGTTGATCTTTTCTAAACATTAAGAAATTAATGTATGCATTTTAAATAAGGAATGAAGTCTTACTAATGACCTAAATAAAACACACTGTAACTCATTAGTAATGAATGTGGCGTTACTGACTTCTTCCATAGTAGTTACTGAAGAACAAGAACAGTATAAAGTGAAACACACTAACTCATTAGTAATGAATGTGGTGTTAGAGTAAGCTATTTCTTTCACAAACATTTACTGAGTTCTTTTTAAGCAGTTAATAAGAACAATGAATGTTAACATAGCTTATTTGTTTCACTTAAACATTCATGTAACACTTCATGACATAACAGCATAAGTTCATTTTAAACATTTAATTTGAAGCACGTTATATTAACATCACAACTTAATTTTTAAAATCAAATTACTTTACACTGATTACACATCCATCCCATTAAAACTATTTACACAGGGTATTGCTTTCTGCATGTAACAAACGTCCAAGTGGTCCATCCTTATGCTTTTGGCCCAGCCAGCAGGTCCACTCAATCGGTCTTTGTCCGCTGACGTCACACTCGCTTTAGCCGCAGTGTAATGTGGGCCAAATCGCCATTTTGGTTGTGTACAACGCAAGAGCGAGCGTTTGCGTCTGGTTTTATCTTTGGTAAGATGGGACACTCGTGCAGTGTGAAAGGCTGCGAATATCAACTTTAGAAGACATGCATATTCAGTAATATTACTTAAACAAAAAACATCTTAGTTGCCTTTATGAAAATGCCGAGAGCAAACACGCATGAAGGGAGATATCGCGTTGAAAGTGATTTTCCGTCTCACCGCTGCGACCCAGGCCACGCGATGCCTCTTTGTTACCTCCATTATCTGCTGTCCCTATCCTCCTTTCCAAGTGGGAAACCGAAAATATCTAATGTTTTGGTCCACCTTTCTGCTATTTCTACCATGTGATTTAATATGACAGCCTTTCACACTGCACGAGTCAGTACCCCATCTTACCAAAGATAATACCGGACGCAAATGCTCGCTCTTGCGTTGTATACAATCAAAATGGCGATTTGACCCACAATACACTGCGGCTATAGCGAGTGTGACGTCAGCGGACAAAGACCGATTGAGTGGACCTGCTGGCTGGACCAAAAACACAAGGATGGACCACTTGGAAGTTTGTTACATGCAGAAAGCAATACCCAGTGTAAATAGTTTTAATGGGATGGATGTGTAGTCAATGTAAAGTAATTTGATTTAAAAAATTAAGTTGTGATGTTAATATAACATGCTTCAAATTAAATGTTTAAAATGAACTTATGCTGTTATGTCATGAAGTGTTACATGAATGTTTAAGTGAAACAAATAAGCTATGTTAACATTCATTGTTCTTATTAACCGCTTAAAAAGAACTCAGTAAATGTTTGTGAAAGAAATAGCTTACTCTAACGCCACATTCATTACTAATGAGTTACAGTGTGTTTCACTTTATAGTTCCTAATGAAGTAATAGAGAACTACTATAATAATTAGTTCACTATTACCTATTGAGTAATTAAGCATAACTCCTTAGTAGTTAATAGTACCAATTTAGGTGTTAATGAAGCGCTACTCCTTTGTTGCTGCTTACTTCCTGCATATTTACCTGTTAACTACGGAACAGTATTATAAAGTGTTACCCTTGTTTTCGGTGTTCCAGCTAACTAAACTATAAGCATTTTGTCAAAAGAAAAGCACGTCTTGCTTTTGCGGGAAGATAATTATGCTATAATGTCTAGTCCAGTCGTGGGAAGGTAAGTGTACTGCTTTGTTTTCCATATTGGCAAAACGAACCATGAAAAGCATCACGTTCATAAAGTGCTAAGTAACGTATAGGTAAAATTAGCGAGCGATAGCATTTTACATCAGTTTACATGAATAATAATACTAGGCTGCTGCTTTTGCTAGAAGATCATTTAATGTAGTGAGAAGTCTGACCCTTTTCACCTGAAATAACCTTTATTATTATTTAACTTTATTTTATTTTTATTTTTTGAAAAATTCTCGCTTTTCATTTAATTATCCAAAATGTTTCATTGTGAACTTTGTAGTCATAACCGTGAAACAAAATTTGCATTTGTGAGACATATGAAAATTCATAAGAATGTCCGAAACTTGACCTTCAAATGTGCTTTACCTGACTACAACCGCATATTCCAAAAAATAAGTGTTTTCAAAACACACGTGTACAGAGATCACCCATCTAAAGGCCACAGAGCATCAGATCATCTTGGCTTTTCAGGTCCAATGACAGAGACGAACAAGCGATGGATGGTGAGCATCGAAAAATCGGTGCTGTCTGAAGGAACGTCCTTTGTGCTTGGACTTGCTGGAGTCTTCTCCTCCTACTACAATTTCAACCTTCAGTACCAGCATGATGCAGCATGCACACTGGAGTTCATTCAGAGGTAGGAGCGTTCCATACATATTGCTTAACACCAATTGATTTGATAGACTTTTCTTCACACATCACCTTGTACCTAGTACAGTGTTTCCCAGCTCTGGTTCTTGCGACCCAAGGCTCAGCACAGATTCAGGTTTTACCAGCCACTGCACAACTGAAGCAAATTATCTGATTAACATTGTAGGATCAGGATGTGCTGGGACAGGAAACGTTGATCTTGCGAAAACCACTGGTGCCTCTCACACAAGAACAGCAACTACAAAAATGACTGCTGCTTCTACTAATGTTATGGTTTATACTGTTATCTTTCCATCACATATTGTTTTTAACTTGATAATTGGTGTGAATTGATACATACCTACTTTGTGAATTGTATGATTGTCAGTCATGATGCCTGATGCGTCACATTCATAGATTGATGTCACATAAAAGATCGTTTTGTTCAACACTGTATTCAGAACCTGCATGGACATTAATCCTGAGATGGGCACTAAAGCAAACCATGAGAAGGTGCAGAGCAACAATTATTTACACTCAATCACTTACAGCGATAAAACTGGTATCCTATTAAGTTGTTGTAAGTTTTGCATTGATCTAAACAGTAAAAAAGAGTTGCATACATTTTCGTTTACTTTATACGGTAATATACTCCTGTTGTTTTGGAGCAGGTTACTTAGAAAGTTTTATGTTGCTTTTTCACAAGATACAAATCATCAGAGTGAGTTTACAGATATTGTAAGCAAAGTCATTTAATTGGAAAATATTCGATCTTTTGAAAGAACAAAGAAAGAAACAAAGTGTTGCACTGGTGATGTTTTTATTTTAATAAATATTTGCAAAGGAACCGCATCATGAATATTGTCACTGTTTCATTTTATTATTGTCGTTATGGCACTAGTATACAGTAACATTCTTTAATTATTAGTAAACACGATACGTTTTGTAGTTAAATACAGTTAGCTATAAATATGCAGCAATTTACTGAAAACATTGACCAGTATTTAGTTGTAAATTTACAATACAGTAAGCAACTATATTTATTTCTAGTAATACAACGTTATTTGAAAATACAGTAAACAGTTGTAAAAAAAATACATTACATTGCAGGTGAATCTGCTGCCAGTTAATTACTATATATTTACAGTGCAAAGTTTTACAGTGTATAGTCACACAATACTTCCTATCTACAATCAATTTATACTGACATACACTATATTGCCATGCGTATTGGGACACCCCTCCAAATCATTGAATTCAAGTGTTCCAATCACTTCCATAGCCACAGGTGTATTAAATCAATCACCTAGGCATGCAGACCACTTCTAAAAACATTTACGAAAGAATAGGTCGCTCTCAGGAGCTCAGCGAATTCAAGAGTGGTGTCATGATGGGATGCCACCTGTACAATAAGTCCATTCCTCACTACTAAATATTCCACGGTCAATTGTTAGTGGTATTATAACAAAGTGGAAGCAATTGGGTGTGGGTAAAGGTAGGTGTCCCAAAACTTTTGGCAATATATTGTAAATAAAAGAAAATGATCATTTTAAGTTATCTAAATAGGGGGGACTGCTGCTATAGATTGTCCCGATGAAAATGGCGATGGTGATATCCAACGCAGGGTCATGTAAACATGTGCTTCAGGTCCTCTCCCATGTCCTTCTGGTCCTCTTCCGTGTCCGCCCGGTCCTCTTCCGTGTCCGTCCGGTCCTCTTCCGTGTCCGTCCGGTCCTCTTCCATGTCCTTCTGGTCCTCTTCCATGTTCTCCTCTACTTCCGTACCTGTAATCAGACAATCACTGGTACCGTTTCCTTCCTCTTTTGGCTCAACAAAACCAGAAACCACAGCTTTTACCTACTTTTTAAGTTATGGTCCCCAGTATGGAGGCATCAGCGGTCTTCAGTGTAAGGACTCCTACAAAATAGCACATGTACCACATTACATATGCATCAAATGGTACAAGTGGCAGGCTTTCATTGGTGTAGCATAAAATACAAAGGACTCAGTTTTATATTTCTGAAGGTCTGACATATTGCAGTGAGTTGTGTAACTGGGTCTTGGGTGGGGAATATGTATCCACTGTGTCTGTATTTAGCTGCTGGATGTAGTATAACAGAGTGTATTCAGTGTTTCTCTGCTTACCTGCTGGGTGTAGAACAGCATGTACGCGCTGCTCTCCCTCTTCCTCAGCACCTGCTCCTCATCTGACCTGGTCACTATGTGGTCGCTGAAAGAGAGCCAGCCCTTCTCTTCCACGCTGAACGTGTCGCTGACATAGTGACCTACGAGACAGACAGGTAGGCCGTCCTCTGATTATACGGTTTAAATATGCCAACTAGGTCACAGCACTATTTAGCTTCTTTACAAACATCACATTTGGGCAGCTACTCAAATATGAGCCTTTCCACTACCTGAAAATTTTGTTACATAAATGAATATAACGGTAAAGGCAGTGGGTGGTATTATAGTACTCACACAGTGACTTCTTGGGTAAGAAGGTCTTCTTAAAAAAACAGAACCTTTCTTTGCTCCGCTTGTGTATTTATGTATCTTACCAGAGGTGGCGCTGGAGCCAAGGTGGCTGAGAATACCAACAAGCTGGTACTGGTGTCCAGCTGGCTGCTCTTCCGACGTCTCGGAAACCACCGTCTCCTCCTGATGGGAAAACTCACCATGAACTTCATCTACCTCTAAGGCAGCTCCACCACTCTGCGTTCCTCCAGTCTCTCTTACTCTCTGTTCTTACTAAACTTTACTAATGTCCTAAGCTCACTCTCTCTTTCCCTCTCACTCACGTATCTTCCTCTAACTCTCCCTACCCTCAGCAGTGCAGATGTTTGCTGCTCTGTCTCTGGTCCAGCTGCTTAAGAGAGGCAGGAATCACAGGAGAAACCAAACACCATGAGATGGGAGGTGAAATGACATATCTACTGGAGACACAGATAAAATAAGTGGTCTAACCAAAATAACAGTGTGGTGGGTAACTTTCTTTTGCCCAGTGACAGGGGTCTGTCCCGGAATGTCCCACTACCTTGGCACCAGGTTTTGTGGGGAGATGATCTACTCTTACTGATTTCACCACTACCACTCTGAAATTCTTTGAACTGTAGAATTCCTCTATATAGTTTGCTGAATAGTACAGTATATTATGATTATGTATACTGGAAGTACACCCTAAGGCACTTATTTACCTTCTTGTGAACGTGTTCACCAATGCCCATTGTGTGTTTGAGGCCAGTGTACCTGCAGGGGGCAGTGAGTCCACTGTAGGCAGGTTCTCGCAGACGGTGTCACTCTCCTCCTCCAAAGCATCGTCTTCTTCTACATCTCCACCTAGCATCCGTGAGGCATCCTCTGGTTGTTCTTCAGCTGGCCTGCAGGGGATACATACAATCAGACTATTGTTCATGCATTTGCATAAGTAACCTTTGTCTATTTAAAGCGATTCCCATTTTCAAAAGGATTTACAATGTGTATGAGTATGCGTCTGTTCTTATTTTGGCATTCGCTGTACATTTCCATGCAGATGACCTACATTTGTGCCTCCTGTGTGGTCTGGCTCTCCGTCCGGTGAGCTTCTGGGAGCTGTGCTGCCTCAGGTGTCCCTGTCAGCTGGGAGATCTCCCTGAAGTGGGGGAGCAGGGAGATCTCCCTGCGGAGGAGAACTGGGTCCTGCACTTTGACCAGCTGAAACTGTGGTGTGAAGCTGAATCTCTTCATGTGCAGGACCAGGACACTGCAGATGCAGAATTAAAGTCAATGAGAAAGGGGAGAGGGACAGCACTGAACGCACACACCTCATTGCCTATCAGCAAATTAACTACATACAGCTCAACCCAAAAGCATCCGTTTGTCACACTGTGCACATTACTGAGCACCGTGTATGCATACAACTGATGCTCTTATTTGCTGGGAAAGTAATGAACTCACCGAGGCAGTGTAATAAATGTCCATGACAGGACAGCATGGCTCCCCCTGCAGGTGGCACATCTGAACTCCACCTCGGAATCCTGTAATCAGCACACAGCAGAACTCAGTCATTAGTGCCTTTCACCAGGACCATTACAACACAACAATTCTATGTTTCAGAACCAGCTAGTAAGGCGTAGGGTGAGTGTGTGTTTCTCTGGAATACAGCTAGTTGTGAGTGAACCTGTGTGCAAGATTACAGACACCTTGAAGTAGTTCTTCAGCAGATCTTCCACTGATAGATGTGGGAGGACGTCCAGGGAGAGACTGGTAAAATCTTCTGTCCTGGATGACTGTGCTCCACAGCTGCAGGAGACCAAGAAAGTGGAAAGAGATACTAAGAAACGGAATATTTCCTATATTCTCAATCACTAACATTCGGAGCTTCAGTAAGAACTAGATCCCCAGTGCTGGTGTATCACTGCTTTGTGACTTTGTGGCAGCATCATGTAATTCATTCAGACAGGCGTGCAAAACCAATAAAACCAGCAGGGTCTACCTGGTACACGTCCTCTGGCACAGCATCTGGAATGACAGGTTTCCTTCCACAGGACAGGCGTACATTGCTGCTCCCTCCCAGGCCTGAATTAGCGTTCCCAGCTCATTTAGCTGGGATATCAGGCAGCTGAAGAACTCATGAGCATCCTAGATGACAGGAGATAAACAGAAAATGCTTGCAGACTGAAAATGTATATATGAAACAGATCGCTTAACATTATTCAGGATATGGAGTGTTTTCATCATTGTATATTCCTTAGTCAACCATACTATCCTAAAGAAAACTTTACTGACTTCAGAATAGTTTATAGTGATTCACTTACATTCTGCTCATCTTCAGCAAACTGGTCAGAAACAGAATGAATCAGGTTTCTCAGCAAAGTCTTCTTCTGCCTTGACCTTGAACCACGTCTTGCAGATAGAAGATCAGAGAAATATCTGCAAGTCAAGAGAGGCAGAGAACTGGAGTTGGTATCTCCGCTTTCAAGCAGATCATTATAACTTTTTGTGATTAGGGCAGCAACACGTGGACATAGCAATAGAAAATTCACATGTATGTAGTTGTGTGACAGAGATCGTATGATGTGGATGCTTGTGTTGGGTACCTGATCAGGTCGGCATAGGGGACCAAACCCCAGTGTTCTTCCTGCCTCCTGACGTCCTTGCAGAATGTTGGCAGGTGGAAGAAACACTGCAAGGTGGCATTCATGTAGCAGGTCTGTCCCAGGTTTGGTAGCCTGAAAGACAGCGAAAGATACGTGCCTCAAACCCTCGCCCACCTATATCTTTGATGCTGGTTGTAGCAGTTGGGGAAGCCTGTTCCAGAAGGTTCACAGGAGCTTAGCACTTACCCGAGGCAGACCAGCCGCTGGTGCTCTCCATCCCCTGCATCACCCCTGTCCGCCATGCAGAGGAGAATCTGCCACTTGGGGATCCTTAAAGAGGAGCCGACGCAGGAGAGAAAGAATGAAACAAATAATAAAAAGCTTATCTTAATAGAATTCATTACAGATTTACCACTGCGATCTTACATATATTGGTTACCTTCTCAGGGACTGGGAAGGTCCCTCATTAGGTGGAATGTCACGTGTCACCCCTGGAGGGGACTGCTGCTCCTCTACATCGCTTCCAGTAGGGGAGGTTCCAGATGTTAGTGACTTGGAGGAAACAAAAAAATTCTCTTTTACACAGGAAAACCGAGATGTATTCCAGAATCACACTGGAAATGTCTCTGATCTATGTACCTCTGAGTCCACAGTGACAAGGCTGGGACTCTGGCTGCTCGTGAGATTGTCGCTGTCTCCAGAGTCCCTGCAGTCAACTGACACATGTCCATCGTCGTCTGAGCTAGAAGAGCCAGGAGTAGGGATGTAAGCAATTAATCGATTATCAATTAATTGTCGATAAGAAATTACTCGATTAAAATTAACTAATTGCAATTAATTGTATTTTGAACCCATAATTCCTTGCCAGTCCTCATGGGGCGCACTTGTTTTCGTTTTAAGTAGTCTTTCTTATATTTTGATATTTTCTATTCAAAATATGTTTGAAATGCTACCAAATGTTATTCCCTGCCCTCAAGTGAGCTCAGAATAAACCTTTGATTAAGGAATATGATTTGCATTTTTTCTTCATATCATATAGAAGATAGCATTCTATGTTACGTATACAGTAGATGGAACCTATTCAGAGGGAAATTCAGCTTCTCAGAAAAATTGCCGCTTAGCAATTAATCGATCATCGATCGATAAGATGAAACAACTATTGATTAATGAATTACTCGATAATTTGCATCCCTAGCCAGGAGTGCAGCCATGAGCAGAGAGTTCAGCTATGATACTGAGAAATTTAGAGCTCAAAAGAAATCTTGGCCCTACCTCTCCTTTGCTCTCGACTTCACACGTTTCACCCATGGAAACTTCCGTCCAAACTTGATAATCTTCTTCTGGGGTTTCTTCTTTGTAACTTGATCATCCGCCGCTCCTTCAGTAGCCGCGATGTCACGCTGCTATTTTACAGAAATCAGGATGTAAAAATGAGTCATTGAATACAGAGACAGATATCAAGAAAGAAACATGTTGCTCAAGAACCGTGATCAAAAATCACCATCTCAACTGTGAGTGGAAAAAAAAATCGTGATTTATATTTTATACAGAATCCTGCAGGCCTGCTACTCTTAACTTACACGAGGGGAACAAATAAAAATCTTAACGTTAGCCAATATTAAACTACAAATCTAAATGCCAAGGGTAGTCACAATGCATACAGGCCTACAGCTGCAGGCGCCCATGTTGTGTTAAATATGTTTCTCAACACCTTTCCACAAATTCGCCCTGTTTTATCCCACCGTTAACAACAAAATTTATCAGGTCATAAAATTTAAAGCGGGAGAAAAAAGGCATACCTTTTTCTTGGTCCAACAGCAAAGAAATCCGCACGAAAAGTTTATTTTGTGATGCGCCATTTATTTTACTTCTGAATGAAATTGATTCACAAGAAGTAAGTGAATTTCGAACGTAAATAAATTTAAATGTAATCGCGCTGGATCGCGCTCTCTGATTGGTCGATTCAGCATAACAGGTGTTTCTATCATAACTATACTGTAGTCTTAAGGTCAGCGAAGAAATAAAACCCAAAATGAAGATTTAAATGGCTGATTATATATGCTGCGAGTAAAAATATGCATTAACTACTGGTAAATCAAGCCATGAGCAACAATTATTTACAATCAATCACTTACAACGATAAAACTGGTATCCTATTAAGTCGTAAGTTTTGCATTGCTCTAAACACTGAAAAAGAGTTGTATGCATTTTCGTTTACTTTATATGGTAGTATACTCCTGTTGTTTTGGAGCAGGTTACTTAGAAAGTTTTATGTTGCTTTTTCACAAGATACAAATCGTCAGAGTGAGTTTACAGATATTGTAAGCAAAGTCATTTAATTGAAAAATCTTCAATCTTTTGGAAGAACAAAGCAAAGAAACGAAGTGTTGTATTGGTGATGTTTGCTTTTTGCACCTGAAATTACCTTTATTATTATTTTACCTTATTTTTCTTTTTTTGCACATTCTCGCTTTTCATTTAATTTTCCAAAATGTTTCATTGTGAACTTTGTAGTCATAACTGTGAAAGAAAACTTGCATTTGTGAGACATATGAAAATTCATAAGAATGTCCGAAACTTGACCTTCAAATGTGCTTTACCTGATTGCAACCGCATATTCTGAAAAATAAGAGTTTTAAATACACATCCCAGCAAACATGCAGATATTGGCCCCACTTGGGCAGGCTAAGGGCAACGTGGGCTAGGGCAACCTATTTAAATACCACAAGGGCCCCATGTGGGAGTTGCTAGTAGGGGCCCACATAAATATTACAGCAATGGCCCACAGTGGGTTAATTGAAGGCAGCTCGATTTCAGTCAAGAGTCAGGAGTTCCCTCATTGGCCCAGTGCTGGATTGGTAAAGTCAGCATTAAATAATTATAATTAATTAATTCATTCATTTCAGTTAAATTTTGTGTAGCAAAAAATATATATCCAAAATAGTCTTATTTTATTTTTAATATAATAATTTCTAATATAGTTTTCAAAACGCGCATGCGCGTTTACGTATCACATGCACTATAACGGTTTTTTTCCCCTCGCGCCACGGAGGTAGTTTTTGAGAGAATTTGTGATGGAGTTTTGGCGGGCAGGCGTGAATTACCAGAAGGTAATTTATAAAATTTTTTGACGCTGCTGTTGCTGTTTATTTGCTATTTACACCTATTTTAACATATTATTTATCTTTAAAAAAAAAAAATTCTTGACGGTTTTGCGGACCACGTTTTAAAATTTCCTGTCAGAAAGTTATCAGATTAGATTGTTAGTTAATTTACGTCTCAGTACATAGTGGTGTGCAGCGGTTGTTATATCAATGTGTTCAGTTTGTTTTTTAAAGTAGGCCTATCAATTTTTCCATGTTCTCATAGGGGTGCTAGTTTAGCCTTTCGATTTAAGTTTTATAAAAACTGTTGTACGTCTTTGACTCCTCCCGCACGTCAATGCACCGGCTACTGCAATTTCAACTCTGTTCCATGAGCTTAACGTTTGGAACAAAATGGTAATTCTTTTGGCCACTGATGGTAAAAGCGGTATCAAACAGCCAGTTGTGAGAGAGGCTGCGTCCCCAGATCTGCAAGTATACTGACTCTCACCATTGCAAAAAAACGCTGAGCAGGGTATACTGCTGTACGTCTCAACTCTGTTGTTCTGCTCTGCTTTTGCCTATAAGATATTACTACCACAGGTTGAATTTCCTTAGATTCATTCAGATGGTTATTTACAGTATAGGGCTTGCAACTGATCGAATGCATTATTATGATTAAGCTTCTCACAGAATGGCAAATTCTATAAAAATGAATGGATGAATGTCTTTTATTGCCACTATACACATGTATAATGAGATTAAGAGCAGCACCTTCAGTGCAAACATGTACACACGACAAACAATAAACAAATAGTGCAAAAGCGTTATATACATTTGGAATAAATAAAAACGTCAATAAATAAAAAACGTCGCACAGTAAAGCCCTGTTTAGGTCAGTTTCCATATTTAGGTTCCTGTCATGTTACAAGGTATTGTGTATTTAAATTAATATGATTTTAGATGTTTTTAATTTGAAATTTTTTATTTGTTAATACACAATTAACTTTTTTGCATGAATTAATACAACACACATTAAACATGCAGACTCCTGAGCTGACGTTTTTCGTCTGGTTTGCTTTTTGATTTTGAAACTGAAGTTAGCGTTTGTGTTCTTTTTTAAATTTCTTTGACTAAAATTAAAATTCAAAAAACAAAAATTATACGGACATGCAAAACCTGACATTTCCTGGCAGTGTTATGCAGTTGAAATTGCCTATTCAACAGGTAAATTTTTGTGTGTCAGTGAATTAACCTTGACCATTTGTTCAAACCAATTTGTTAGTATACATTACCATTATATTGAGGCACATTGCTCACTCAGCTCCAAAGATATCGTCTGATTATTAAAAAGTTTTTGTATTTCATTCACTGATTGTATTTGTTTTTCTCTGCAGATTTTTTGTGTAGAAAGTTATGAGAAAGCCAGGAAAAAAGCCAAGGCAATTGAAGAGGACACTTAATTTTTCAGTGATCCAGAAAGACAGCTTGAAAGGGGAGATCATTGTAGAAGGTACAATAATTTTCCTACCCCATTTCATTGGTATGAATTAAGCACAGATTTCAAGCTTAGAATTTATGCACTATAGAATAGAAATTTATACTCTCTGGGGTTTATCTAATCCATTAGCATCTGTGTTTTTTGTGTATGTTGTCTAAAGATTGTAATTTTCTATTATGGCTGTACGATATGTCCAGACTCATGTAACATTTTAGGTAATTTCATATCTCGGTGATACATATGATATAGCACATTTTCTGTAGGTTCAGAGCATAGTTTATGTAAAATGATCACATGGATAGACTTAGTCTTGTTAACTTTTATTTGTCTAGTGTATCATTCAAATGTATCAAATAGCTTAAATGCATTACCACTAACGGTGATTTGCAACACAATGTAATAAATGACAGAATATTTTATAAAACAATTAGTATATTTCTGTCGTCACATATTCATTTTTCACAGGCCTATTTATAATTATATTATACACATTTTTTCAATAGACCAAACAAGAGATTGGAGGAGTTGGGCCATGGCTGTGGTAGTGTAGCTGTAAAAAAAAGACGTCCATCCCTACCCAAACCTCCTCCTCGTTCAGTCTTGACCTCTACTCCCGAACACACTTCATCCTCTTCTGAACAACCTCCTTCTTCTACTGCTGCATGTTCAGAGTCTCCTCAGCCGACGTTATTCAACCTCAGTGCTCATTACAGGTCTGGTTGCAAATTGTTTGTTACAAAGTAATCCCATACCATAATGCACAAGAGTACACACAGAAAAATAAAGGTGCCAACTGGAACCGAAAATGGTTCTTTAGAGTGATGCCATAGAAGAACCATTTTTGGTTCCATAAAGAACCTTTCAAACCAAGGTTCTTTAAAGAACCATTTCCTTAAATGTTCTTTAAGGAACCCACAAAAGTGCCACGAAGAACCATCAAAAATGGTTCTTCGGGGTACCTTTTCTGGTTCTTTGAAGAACTTAAAGGGAAAAAGGTTCTTTATAGAACCCTTCTCAAAAACGTTCTTTGTGGGCCCAGATGGTTCAATAAAGAACCCTTTTCAAATGGTTCTTTAGTTAAAAATGGTTCTTCTAATAATGTTATTATTTAACATTGCAATATTGTGTAAAGCCGAGAAAGAAATGCGAATAGAAGTTGATTTTCCATTTTATTTATTTAGAAACTGAACGAAAGTCCTAATATCATACAATGTGCTTTTTAAGAAATATTCAGGGCATTGGCAACTCTCTGCACAGCTATTGGTACACGTGTTGTTAAAGTGTCAAGCTTCAGAATAAACATCTCTAAAAATAAAAACATTTAAAGCTTAAAGTTTAAAGCTGACAGGGATATGCAATGCTGTAGACATGATAGAGGGCCAACAAAACAGCCATGGCCAAAGAAATGTCTGTCTCTCCATTGTCCACTGTCATTTTGTGACCATCCATCATGACAGTAACATCTGTGCTGTCACTCAGGGGCTTGCCATCAGTGCTGCTCAAGATGATCGTAGGTGTTGGGCTTATCGGTTCCTGAAACAAAACATTTGGGACTTAAATCTGTATTCTGTAAACCTGTCATGTTTACAAATCATAATTACAAAATCACAGCTTTCTCCTATGTTTAGTTGCATACAAAATCCCAGTTTGTTAACAACAAAATTACTTAATACATTAGATGTATTTTTTTTGTGGGACATAGCAGTGGTATTTGTCCTGTAATTGAAAATGCACTTAATATCTAATTATTTCTAAATTCACATTTCCTATCTCGCAAAATAGCGGTATGGGCAACAATGGTCTCTAAAAAGAATTTGACTTTGGTAATATGGAACTTGTTTGGATTTTCCAAAACCGACACAATGCAAACAGAAATTTACAAAAAATAAGGTTCACCTAAATAATGTGTTTTTTTCTATTTAGATTTTGTTACCTTAGATGGCCAATTTTTTTATTGGGGAATTTGTTTGGTTGTACTGTTCAGTAACTTGCAAAAGTCTTAATAACTGACATAAAAAAGAATCATGATAAGATCATAGGTTGTGATCCTGCATGAAAAAAAAATGTGATGAAACCTTTCCCATGTTGCCCAAACCTACAGCATATATAAAAATCTAATATCAGGCAAAACATTGAAGTACACATTTCGCATTTTCAAAAGAACAAATTCAAGACTGTCCACCACAAGCACAAAATGACTAACCTTATCTATTACAAACAGCTGGGATGTGTTTTCCTTGAAGATGGATGGTAGGAGGAGTATAA
Organism: Paramormyrops kingsleyae; assembly: GCF_048594095.1. Taxonomy (NCBI): domain Eukaryota; kingdom Metazoa; phylum Chordata; class Actinopteri; order Osteoglossiformes; family Mormyridae; genus Paramormyrops; species Paramormyrops kingsleyae. Next base: position 26,419,111 of record NC_132805.1, read on the forward strand.
CTGCATTCACCAATTGGCCTGTAAATCACAAATAATTTAACAAAAATTCGGCAAAGTTTTGAAACACTCATACCAATCTGAAATGAATGTGGCTTAAAGACCTAAAACAGATTAAGTGAAATCTGAAATAAATAAGGGGAACTTCTTATGATCCTAATTACATGCTACCATCAAAAGGAAAACACTGGATATAAACCACAAATACTTGTAATACAATGTGGTAGAATTACCTAAAACAATTAATTATAATAGCTTCATGAGGCTTAATGACCTTAAAGTAAGGTGCAATGGAAAAAAAATTGCATTATTTATTCTGCTGCTGTTGCTTATTATTTAACATGAAGCCCCGTTAACAACCACAGCGTCTGTACAGTTAACCCACATATGTTCTTCACTATCTAATTTAAGGTGTACTTGATCGTAAGACCATGAATTTGATTAACTTGACTTGGCACTTGGCAAAGACAACAAAAGTAACAGTGGAAGGAGGGCTGATGACCTAATTAATAGGGTTAAACAGACTACCTTAGACTAGCAACAGTTCTTTCAGATACGATGAGAAATATTGTACTCTGGTAGATTTAACTATCCTCCTATCTGATTTAGTCTTTAAGTGTATTATAAGAGACTTGTGTAGCTTACCATTTCGTTCAGTATCAGTCTGGCTCTCATCAACAGACTGCAGGCAAAGCCTCTTCAGGTTGCTTTCAGGTGCCATGGACACAAGCTGGCTTGCCAGCTTATTGAACCCTTTGATGACCTGCTTGTCCACATCAATCTTAAGGAAGTGCTGATGCTTCTTCACACAGCTGAAACAAAACATGCAGTTTAAATGAATTAATGCTATTGGTGTTTTGAAGCAAATATGGGACAAATAATTTATTCTATTCAATGCAAAGTGCAGAATTACATATGTACTAAACTGATGCACATTAACATCTTAACTCACCAAGACTGGAATAGAAAAGCAGGGGAATTCTTGTAAGACCTCTGCAGTGGTGTGCTGTTGAATATAGTATCTTCTGTACCTTTGTACTCTGTGGAGGCACTGGCGAATGATGTCCAAATTGGGCCTCATCTTTTGGCACTCCTGCTTTATTGCTGCAATATGGTGCTTACAACTCCTTTGGTCCTTTATATATATTTGGTCCTTTATATATATTTGTAAAATTATAATTTAAATTATTTAAATGATACCAACAACCATTAAAATTATCAGTTATAGTCACCCATCAAACTCAGTGGTAGGGCTCTAAACAAAACCTAATTGGTTACATTGCAAACTATAGTCACAACAGATCGTTCTCACCTAATCAGTTTAATTCTTATTTATAGCCAAGGTTTGTCTGTTCCGTCCTGGGGACGTATTGCACTAATTTACTAATTTGCAGATCTTAACCGTTTGCTAACAATGGTGTTTCGGGTGACCAAATAATCCATGTCATCCCGGACACTTTGAGCTTGAACAGGATTTGTAAACTACTATTTCAATTAAAAGGACCTGGATTTCACTTGAGCGCTGAATTCTTGCTGAGTCTCCTGTAACCATGCATGTGTTAGCTACTTAATGTTAATGTGAAACAGGCTGGATAAGTCTTTCAATCAAGGAAACAAACCAGTTAAGCACAAGAAGAAATGAACTAATTAGTCGAGCACAGGAGCTTTTCGGTTTTAAAGCAGTTTGGAAAAACCCGAAGTTTGCGTCCGGGATAGGCTCTGGATCCCCCGCGACCCTGTATAGGATAAGCGGTTTCAGATGATGGATGGATGGATGGATGGATGGATGGATGGATAACCCGAAGTAGCTCTAAGTGTCCGGGATGATATGGATTATCACCCTAATAGTATTTATTTTAAATAAAAATCCTTCAGTAAACAACCGTCACAGCAATTGAGCGTTTAAAGCAGAAAACCCTGAATCATGGAATAAATTTCCTCCATACGATTGGCCACAGACCCTCACATAAAATAAAATAAAAAAACTTCAACTACTTTGAAGTTCTTATTGGTAGTCATACGAAAAAAAAAACTCCCTATCGTCAAATTAGTAAAATCGTTCGGAATGTCAAAAAATTACTCGTCGGGACTTTTTTTTTTATCCGATTCCCATAGTTCATTTTAAATTGCCTTCTGATGGTTAAATTATTCCATTTAAAAAATTTATTTTATGAATACCTTTCTGCCTTCTGCCTTTCAAAACGCTCCCGATCGTCTTCTGAGAAAAAACCTCGTAACCCCCTCGCACGAGCCGCACTCTACCAGGACTCGTCAGCCGCATGCGCATGCGCAGGTTGTGGAAGCCACAAAACCATAGGGATTTTACTCTGATATTTCGGACAAAAATTAAAATTAAAAATGTATTTTAAGAAAACAATTACAACGACACTAAAAGTATCATACTGAATTATACATGGGATTCTCAAGTAGCAAGACTACAATAGTATTTTCTTGTAAAACGTACTTTCATAATCTTCGTTGTATTTACAAATTCAGAAAAATCTTCATCTTCTCCTTTTCAGTGCAGCTTATGGAGAGGTACAATTATTTTGCAAATTTATACCCCCCCCCCCCACCACCATCACCACCATCCAATAACTCAAATAAGAATTAAGAACCCTTCAATATCCCAAAGAACCATATGACTAACACGTAGAACCATCCACTACATAAAATGGTTCTTTAGTAGGTTATGGTTCTTTGTGGAACCACACAGACTTCTAAAGAACCATTATTTTTCTGTGTGTACTTGTGCAGGCCTGGTCACCAGACGCTCGCCATCGAACCCCACCCCCTAGGCTCCTGCGTCCTGGCGAGGGAAAACGTGAATCAATGTTTTTACTCATCATAAGGGGTCTGGTGAGCCGCACTTCGTCTGGTTCCTCACCCAGGACCTGTTTGCCTTGGGTGACCCTACCAGTAGCTTAAAGCCCTGGGCAACTTAGCTCCTGGGATCATTGTAACACGCAAACCCCTCCACCACGATAAGGTGTCTGGTCCAGGAGAGGTTGCACCAGGAGAGGTTGCAGGAACTGGTAAGGAAATAATTTGTATCATCATTTTTTCTGTTAGTCTTTATGCCTGTAATGTTGCAGGCTTGACTCACATATACACAATGATTAACCTTCCACTCATATTTTTTTTAATGAATGCAGGCAAAGTTGTTAGTACAGTTTGACTGAGTTAAAAAGTGACAAAAAGTTAAGTGAAGTAAGACTACTAAAATCCCTCTTTATAAATGTATCAACCTTTGCAGACTGTCTACCTAGGAACTATTGGAGGTGGAGATGTAGCATGTACAACCAGGCGTGTGATGTCAACTCTCATGACCAATGAGCTACCTATACAGTTAAACTGGATGGGCCATGGAGAATAAACAAAGCTTTTGAAGCCTAAAACTTCAAAAAAAGTTGTCTGCGGTAAGATTAAGAGCCTCAGCTTGTTAATTTACACTGGCCAGAAAATTTTCATTTGTACTTCAGCTTTTGATGAACAAGAAATTTCTTTCTCAGTTGCAAACTATATGTTTGCCCACAATGTGTCAGCTCACATTGGGCCCATATTGACCCAGTGCCAGTTTGTTTGCTGGGATGTGTACAGAGATCACCCATCTAAAGGCCACATGGCATCATATCATCTTGGCTTTTCAGGTTCAATGACAGAGACGAACCAGCGATGGATAATTTACACTGGCCAGAAAATTTTCATTTGTACTTCAGCTTTTGATGAACAAGAAATTTCTTTCTCAGTTGCAAACTATATGTTTGCCCACAATGTGTCAGCTCACATTGGGCCCATATTGACCCAGTGCCAGTTTGTTTGCTGGGATGTGTACAGAGATCACCCATCTAAAGGCCACATGGCATCATATCATCTTGGCTTTTCAGGTTCAATGACAGAGACGAACCAGCGATGGATGGTGAGCATCGAAAAATCGGTGCTGTGTGAAGGAACGTCCTTTGTGCTTGGACTTGTTGGAGTCTTCTCCTCCTACAATTTCAACCTTCAGTACCCACATGATGCAGCATGCACACTGGAGTTCATTCAGAGGTAGGAGCGTTCCATACATATTGCTTCACACCAATTGACTTACCTAGTACAGTGTTTCCCAGCTCTGGTTCTTGCGACCCAAGGCTCAGCACAGATTCAGGTTTTATCAGCCACTGCACAACTGAAGCAAATTATTATCCGATTAACATTGTAGGATCAGGATGTGCTGGGACAGGAAATAGCCAAAACCGTGCAGATCATTGGGTTGTGAGAAACGTTGATCTTGCGAAAACCACTGGTGCCTCACACAAGAACAGCAACTACAAAAATGAGTGCTGCTTCTACTAATGTTATGGTTTATACTGTTATCTTTCCATCACATATTCTTTTTAACTTGATAATTGGTGTGAATTGATACATACCTACTTTGTGAATTGTATGATTGTCAGTCATGATGCCTGATGCGTCACATTCATAGATTGATGTCACATAAAAGATCGTTTTGTTCAACACTGTATTCAGAACCTGCATGGACATTAATCCTGAGATGGGCACTAAAGCAAACCATGAGAAAAGTGCAGAGCAACAATTATTTACACTCAATCATTTACAGTGATAAAACTGGTATCCTATTAAGTTGTACGTTTTGCATTGCTCTAAACACTGAAAAAGAGTTGCATACATTTTCGTTTAATTTCTACGGTAAGATATTCTTGTTGTTTTGGAGCAGATTACTTAGAAAGTTTTATGTTCCTTTTTTACAAGACATAAATTGTCAGAGTAAGTTTACAGATATTGTAAGCAAAATCATTTAATTGAAAAATCTTCAATCTTTTGAAAGAACAAAGTAAAGAAACAGTGTTGTACTGGTGATGTTTTTATTTTAATAAATACAGTGGTACCTCGGTTTTCGAACTCACTAGAACTCGAATTTCTTGAAAGTCGAACAAACCAGTTTGACCTGGAAATCGATATGAATATCATAAGTCGAACCGTGAACGCTGACCTAATATAAATTGTATGTGCCAGGAAATGAGTCATACTATAATGCAATTCTTACTTGAATGCCTTCTTCACAGACTGGACGATTAACCAAATAAAGCAGCGCAACATTACAGTAACTAACAATAAATAAACCACTAACTTACATGTGCTATTAGAGCATTTATGTAATTTATTTAAACTTTATTTTAAATTAACTGAAAACCACTTCTCATTGCTTTACGTGATATTCGGGAGAAATAGCAGATTACGCATCGGAATTGCCTGGGATACAAACGTCATGCGTGTAACTAAACTCTTCAGCCAATAAGGGCAAAGGTGTGTCGTCAAGGAGGCGGTTCCAGTTTGTGCAGCCGGGTGAGAGGTCGCAATGCATCTAACCGTAATGCATTGCGTCAGGATCAGAATGCGCTGCTTTAAGACAACGCGGTAAGCAAGTCGAACGCATCCAATGACCGGACTGGAGAAACAAACTGAAACGCGGACTTTAATACAGAGGACTAATGACAACAACCAGAAACAGCTGATCACATGGGGATCCCACACGAGGTTAACGAGGGGCCGTGGCACACGGAAGGAGCGGACGATCGGGGCAGGACAGGGGTAATGTTGGGATAAGATCTTTATCGTTTTGGAAGCCATTAAGAAAAAAATGCTCTTCTTGTTTTATCCTGTTCATTTTGTGTTTAAATGCTAAAAATAAAAATATATTTAGGTGTAATTTTGGGGGGCCGGGAACCAATTAATTGGTTTTCCATTATTTCTTATGGGAAAAATTCTATCAGAACTCGAAGTTTTTAGGATTCGATCCGGAGTTCGCAACGGATTAAGTTGGAGAACCGAGGTACCACTGTATTTGAAAAGGAACTGCGTCATGAATATTGTCACTGTTTCATTTTATTATTGTCGTTATAGTACTAGTATACAGTAACAGTCTTTAATTATTAGTAAACACAAGATACGTTTTGTAGAGTGAGGGGTAAATGATTGAGTACGTCTGCATAGCTACTAATGTCTAATAACAAACATATGCAAGTACTAACATCTAATATCAAAATACCTATGCAGCCAATACCTATGCAGCCATTAATCTTAAACAGAACAGCTTCTCTAAAAACAGAAAGGGGAATTGAGACTGGGCCCGCATGATGGAAAGATCTCATCCATGCTGGTGCGTATCGGTAAGAATAGAATGTGCACAAAAACAGGAACTCATCAGTTCATCATTTAACCGACGCTTATTTTAATCAAGTGCTAGACAAGAGGTGGGGGACATGAACCTGCTGGCTAAAGAACCTGTTGGCTAAAGGGCTTGCTGGCAAACTAGACTATAACGTCAGAACATTTATATTAAGATAGATACTAGATGGATAGAACAAAAGGTCAAGAGTGTGTTGTGGTCACCAGCCGAGCAGGGGAAAGTACCGAGGAAGAAGGGGGGTTGACACCCCAGAAGGCCTATAAAGGGGCAGAACCGATACAGGTGGTTTGAGCTTAACCTTCTTGCTGTACATGCTGTATGTATGTGAGATGGGTGCTCCCAGATTGCAATCAGAATAGACGATAAACTGGTGACTTGCAACTACTCCTCGTGTGTGCAGTGAATCTCTTCTCATCAACGGACCCGGCGGAGTTAGACTCCAACAAGAGTTAAATACAGTTACTGTAGCTATAAATATACAGCAATTTATTGAAAACAGTGACCAGTATTTAGTTGTAAATTTATAATACAGTAAGGAACTATATTTATTTCTAGTAATACACCATTATTTGAAAATACAGTAAACAATTGTAAAAAAATACAGTACATTGCAGGCGAAGCTGCTGCCAGTTAATTACTATAAATTTATAGTGCAGAGTTTTACAGTGTATGGTCACGCAGTACTTCCTATCTACAATCTAATAAAAATGATGCGGTGGTTATGGATGATTTTAATTTACCTGGGATACATTGGGACACATTCTCTGGCTCTTCTGTAAATGAACTTGAGATGGTGGAATTAGTACAGGATTGTTTTTTACTCAGTTTGTTAATACCCCTACCAGGGGAGAAGCCCTTCTTGATCTTGTTTTCTCTAATAATAACCCCAGGAAAGGATTGGAAAATTAGAGATTTTAGAACCATTGGACGGTAGTGATCACAACATGGTTAAATTCAAGGTTAATTTTGAGTGTTCGAAGAGCAAAGTCGAAATTAAAAGTATACAATGTTAGGAAGGCTAACTTTAATGGTATGATACTGAAACTAGAAACTGTAAACTGGATGGAGTTAAATAGCAAAACAGTTGAAGAGGGGATTTTTTTTAAAGCAAGTTGTTACAAGTGCAAGAGGACTTCATACCTGTTTCCAGCAAAACTAAATCTAGGAAACGACAACCAAGGTGGTTTACTAAGGAAATTAAGAATAAAGTTAGGAGGAAAAGGGCTCTGTTCCCCAATTGGAAAATAACTAATGATTTCAAAATTAAGCAGAAGTATCTAAGTCTACAGGTACAGTTAAAAAATAACATTAGACTGTCCAAGAGGGATGTAGAAAGAAAAATTGCATTGGAGGCTAAGGATGTCAATAAAAGTTTCTTCTGATATTTTAACTCCAGAAGAGCTCTAAAAGCAGAAATCACTAATTTGAAGTATAGTAAGGGCCTTATAATTGAAAATGAAATTGATATAGTAAATGAGTTTAATGATTATTTTTTTACAGGTGTTCACAGTAGAGAATACGAGTAACTTACCACCAATTGGCACGAATACAGCGTCGTCTATGACCAATATATGTAATACTGAGGCTGATGTGGTACTAAGTCTAGCTAAACTCAAAATAATTCAATTGCAGGGCCCTGATGGCATCTTACCTATAGTTTTAAAAGAGAAGAGGGATATTTTTAGCCAACCTTTAACTTTAATATTCCAGAAATCGTTATCTGCGGGTGCGGTACCTTCAGATTGGAAGCATGCTAATATAACACCCATATTCAAAAAAGGGGATAGAAGTAATCCAGCAAACTATAGGCCAATCAGTTTAACTAGCATTACTGGAAAAAGAATGGAAGCTATAATCCAATGGTAGATTACCTGGATGCAAATAACATTCTGAGGGATAGCCAACATGGATTTAGGAGAGGTAGATCCTGTTTAACGGATCTACTTGAGTTCTTTGAGGAAGCTACAAGTGAAAATGATCACAAAAAGGCCTTGGATTTCCAGAAGGCCTTTGATGTTGTCCCATACAAACGGCTCTTGCTAAAGCTCAAAGCTGCAGGGATTTTAGGAACTGTGGCAGCTTGGATCGAAAACTGGTTAACTGACAGGAAGCAGCGAGTAGTTATTAGAGGCACAATGTCACAGTGGGCCTGCGTTCATAGTGGGGTACTGCAGGGTTCAGTTTTAGGACCACTATTGTTCCTAATTTACATTAATGATATTGACACCAATACATACAGTAAACTGGTTAAATTTGCAGACGACACCAAGGTGGGTGGTGTAGCAGATACTGATCTAGCAGCAGAGAGGCTACAACGGGATCTGGATTTAATTAGTGACTGGGCTGATACTTGGCAGATGAAATTTAACACAGTTAAATGTAAGGTAATCTATGCAGGGAGCAGAAATATTAATTAAGTACAAATATTTTATGGGTTCCACTGAAATAAAGGTAGCTGATTACGAGAAAGATCTCAGTGTGTATGTTGATGCTTCCATGTCCCACTCTCGCCAGTGTGGGGAAGCAATAAAAAAGGCCAATAGAATGTTGGGTTATATCTCTAGGCGTGTGGAGTTTAAGTCAAGGGAGGTGATGTTACATTTATATAATTCCTTGGTAAGACCCCACCTAGAATATTGTGTGCAGGTTTGGTCACCATACCTTAAAAAAGACATTGCTGCCTTAGAAAAGGTGCAAATTACCATGCGAATGCGATTTCAATACGTGCTAATGCGGCTATTTATAATGTGAATAGCAATCTTTGGGTGAGAGCGGTACTACACGCCCCCGATGCAGGTAAAACAAAGTAAGGTGACATGGTTTACTTTTTTGCTGATTTAACCTAATTTTAAAAACTTTAATACTTCCGACAATGGACGTTTTGAAAAGAAGACAGATTACGGATTTATCCAGCGTTTTTTTCATGATTCTACATTAAGATTTCAGCGAGATATAAAATGAAATAGACGCGAAAAGTACACTGCGTAGCCGACGATGCACTCGACCCCAGAGGGTTAAATCAAGCATCTAGGCATGCAGACTGCTTCTACAACAGGGGTCTCCAACTCTGCTCCTGGACAGCTACCGTCCAGTAGGTTTTCTACCCTACCTGGCTCCTAATGAGCCACACCTGTTCACAGGTAAATGTTTGTTCTACAAACATTTACGAAAGAAAGGGTCACTCTCAGGAGCTCAGCGAACTCAAGAGTGGTGTCATGATGGGATGCCACCTGTACAATAAGTCCATTCCTCACTACTAAATATTCCACGGTCAACTGTTAGTTAGTGGTATTATAACAAAGTGGAAGCAATTGGGTGTGGGTTAAGGTAGGTGTCCCAAAATGTTTGGCAATATATTGTAAATAAAAGAAAATGATCATTTTAAGTTATCTAAATAGGGGGGACTGCTGCTATAGATTGTCCTGATGAAAATGGCGATGGTGATATCCAACGCAGGGTCATGTAAATGTGTGCTTCTGATCCTCTTACATGTCATTCTGGTCCTCTTCCATATTCTCCTCTACTTCCATACCTGTAATCAGACACTCACTGGTACCATTTCCTTCCTCTTTTGGCTCAACAAAACCAGAAACCACAGCATTTACCTACTTTTTAAGTTATGGTCCCCAGTATGGAGGCATCAGCGGTCTTCAGTGTAAGGACTCCTACAAAATAGCACATGTACCACATTACATATGCATCAAGTAGTACAAGTGGCAGGCTTTCATTGGTGCAGCATAAAATAGCAAAGATTCAGTTTTATATTTCTGAAGGTCTGACATATTGCAGTGAGATGTGTAACTGCGTCTTGGGTGGGGAATATGTGTCCACTGTATTTAGTTGCTGGATGTAGTATAACAGAGTGTATTCGGTGTTTCTCTGCTTACCTGCTGTGTGTAGAACAGCATGTAGCGCTGTTCTCCCTCTTCCTCAGCACCTGCTCCTCATCTGACCTGGTCACTATGTGGTCGCTGAAAGAGAGCCAGCCCTTCTCTTCCACGCTGAAGGTGTCGCTGACATAGTGACCTACGAGAAAGACAGGTAGGCCGTCCTCTGATTATACGGTTTAAAATATGCCAACGAAGTCACAGCACTATTTAGCTTCTTTACAGCTACTCAAATATGAGCCTTTCCACTACCTGAGAATTTTGTTACATAAATGAATATAACAGTAAAGGCAGTGGGTGGTATTATAGTACTCACTCAGTGACTTCTTGGGTAAGAAGATCTTACTGAGCTCCTTTCTGAGCTCCGCGTATGTATTTCTGTATCTTACCAGAGGTTGCGCTGGAACCAAGGTGGCTGAGAATACCGACAAGCTGGTACTGGTGTCCGACTGGCTGCCCTTCCCACGTCTCGGAAACCACCGTCTCCGCCTGAAGGGAAAACTCACCATGAACTTCATCTACCTCTAAGGCAGCTCCACCACTCTGCGTTCCTCCAGTCTCTCTTACTCTCTGTTCTTGCTAAACTTTACTAATGTCCTAAGCTCACTCTCTTTTCCTCTCACTCACGTGTCTTCCTCTAACTCTCCCTACCCTCAGCAGTGCAGGTGTTTCCTGCTCTGTCTCTGGTCCAGCTGCTTAAGAGAAGCAGGAATCACAGGAGAAACCAAACACAATGAGATGGGAGGTGAAATGACATTTCTACTGGAGACACAGATAAAATAAGTGGTCTAACCAAAATAACAGTTTGGTGGGTAACTTTCTTTTGCCCAGTGACAGGGGTCTGTCCCGGAACGTCCCACTACCTTGGCACCAGGTTTTGTGGGGAGATGATCTACTCTTACTGATTTCACCACTACCACTCTGAAATTCTTTGAACTGTAGAATTCCTCTATATAGTTTGCTGAATAGTACAGTATATTATGATTATGTATACTGGAAGTACACCCTAAGGCACTTTCCCACCTTCCTGTGAACGTGTTCACCAATGCCCATTGTGTGTTTGAGGCCAGTGTACCTGCAGGGGGCAGTGAGTCTGCTGTAGGCAGGTTCTCGCAGACGGTGTCACTCTCCTCCTCCAAAGCATCGTCTGCTTCTGCATCTCCACCTAGCATCCTTGAGGCATCCCCTGGTTGTTCTTCAGCTGGCCTGCAGGGGATACATACAATCAGACTATTGTTCATGCATTTGCATAAGTAACCTTTGTCTATTTAAAGCGATTCCTATTTTCAAAAGGATTTACAATGTGTATGAGTATGCGTCTGCTCTTATTTTGGCATTTGCTGTACATTTCCATGCAGATGACCTACATTTGTGCCTCCTGTGTGGTCTGGCTCTCCGTCCGGTGAGCTTCTGGGAGCTGTGCTGCCTCAGGTGTCCCTGTCAGCTGGGAGATCTCCCTGAAGTGGGGGAGCAGGGAGATCTCCCTGCGGAGGAGAACTGGGTCCTGCACTTTGACCAGCTCAAACTGTGGTGTGAAGCTGAATCTCTTCATGTGCAGGACCAGGACACTGCAGATGCAGAATTAAAGTCAATGAGAAAAGGGAAAAGGACAGCACTGAACGCACACACCTCATTGTCTATGAGCAAATTAACTACATACAGCTCAGCCCAAAAGCATCCGTTTGTCACACTGCACATTACTGAGCACCATGTATGCATACAACTGATGCTCTTATTTGCTGGGAAAGTAATGAACTCACCGAGGCCGTGTAATAAATGTCCATAACAGGACAGCATGGCTCTCCCTGCAGGTGGCACATCTGAACTCCACCTCGGAATCCTGTAATCAGCACACAGCAGAACTCAGTCATTAGTGCCTTTCACCAGGACCATTACAACACAACAATTCTATGTTTCAGAACCAGCTAGTAAGGTGTAGGGTGTGTGTGTGTGTTTCTCTGGAATACAGCTAGTTATGAGTGAACCTGTGTGCAAGATTACAGACACCTTGAAGTAGATCTTCAGCAGATCTTCCACTGATAGATGTGGGAGGACGTCCAGGGACAGACTGGTAAATTCTTCTGTCCTGGATGACTGTGCTCCACAGCTGCAGGAGACCAAGAAAGTGGAAAGAGATACTAAGAAACTGAGTATGTGTCTGCTCATTTTGGCATTCGCTGTACGTTTCCATGCGGATGACTTACATTTGTGCCTCCTGTGTGGTCTGGCTCTCCGTCGGGTGAGCTTCTGGGAGCTGTGCTGCCTGAGGTGTCCCTGTCAGCTGGGAGATCTCCCTGAAATGGGGGAGCAGGGAGATCTCCCTGAAGTGAGGGAGCAGGGAGATCTCCCTGAAGTGAGGGAGCAGGGAGATCTCCCTGAAGTGGGGGAGCAGGGAGATCTCCCTGCGGGGGAGAACTGGGTCCTGCACTTTGACCAGCTCAAACTGTGGTGTGAAGCTGAATCTCTTCATGTGCAGGACCAGGACACTGCAGATGCAGAATTAAAGTCAATGAGAAAAGGGAAAAGGACAGCACTGAACGCACACATGTCTATGAGCAAATTAACTACATACAGCTCAACCCAAAAGCATCTGTTTGTCACACTGTGCACATTACTGAGCAAAAGTATATTTTGTGATGCACCATGTGCTTTGCTTCTGCGTGAAATTGATTCACAAGAAGTAAGTGAATTTCGAACGTAAATAAAGTTAAATGTAATCGCGCTGGATCGCGCTCTCTGATTAGTCGATTCAGCATAACAGGTGTTTCTATCGGAACTACTGTAGTCTTAATGTCTGCGAAAAAATAAAACTCAAAATGAAGATTTAAATGGCTGATTATATATGCTGCGAGTAAAAATATGCATTAAGAATTGGTCCAGCACACAGGCACAACAAAGATGATGAAAAATTATATTTTTTATATCATGAATATGTAAATGATAATTTTATTATACACTATGACCATTAAACTGAGTTTTTGTGGCAATTTTCAATAAATAAGGGTAATATAAATTGTTTTTTAAATTATAATTTGATTATTTCTATTATTATTAAATTTCTATTTAAATGAACATTTAAACCACCCAAGCTCAGCCATTAAAATATTCTGTCAGTCACCCATTAAACTCAGTGGGCGGCTTTAAACAAAACCAAACTTCTGATTGGTTACATTGCAAACTAATTCACAACAAATCAATCTCTCCTAGTTGATGAAATTCTCATTTATAACTGCGTTTTGCTTGGAGAACTGACTCACTGATGCATTTGGCTTTGACCTTGACCACAGTTCACACCTTGTTTTCAGCAAGCAAGCCCACTTTTTGTTTTCCAACAATGTTAGCATGCGGGTGGGGGGGGGGGGGTTGGCCAGCCAGTTGACCTTGGACCCCCAGAGGTTTTTTCCTTCCTACTTGAGAGTTTTTGGTTCCTCTTCTCCATTGTCATCTTTCTTTTGTTCTTTCTTTCTTTCTCCTCCCTTTTCCCTGTTTTTGTTTTATTCTGTTTTAATGATGATGTCATGTATCACAACGCACCCATGTAAAGTGCCTTGGGGTTGCTCTGTTGTGAAAGGCACTATATAAAAACAACTTGAACTGAAATGCTCGCTTCATGGTCCAGGAGGAGTGCAGGTCCTGCCGTAATGACCGTCTGTAGCCAATCACCAAATGATATGCTGCATCTTGCACTGCATGATCAGCAGCAAATTGAAAAGCGATGGAGGAGGTGAGGGTGGACTCGATGGTGGCCGAGAGAAAAGTGCACCATCACTGTCTTCGGCAGATTTACCTTCTTCAGCAGCTGCAGGAAGTACATCCTCTGCTGGGCTTTGTCTTGCTGAGGGAACTATTGTTCATCTCCCACTGACGATGTTTGGAGATGAGCGTAATGACTCCACGGTGCTGACTGGGGAGTCACACAGAGTGACAGGGGTCAGAGGTTTCTGTGTGTTTTTATAAGATAATTTGTCAGATATTTTTTAGATTTTTAGAATCTGAGACGTGCTGCTGTACAATGCTTGGATCTACAGAAAGGTTGATTCTTTTAGAGCTGAAAACTGGTTTGACCAATTCACTGAAAAGTTCCAATTCAAAAGAAAGATTCATTCACGAATTGGTCATCACTACAACAAACTCGTGTCAGAACTGTCATGTCAGCTGTGTGGAGATGCAGTCACTGTACTTTATGCTAAAGAAAGATAAAAGCCAAACTGCAGCTTGCAGTGTATGTGAGGCTAATGCTGATTTTTCTGACTTTTATCTGTGCTCCACGGTATATTTTGTATTAGTTTTTGTTTGGCATAGCCTTTGTTTGAGCATCATGACCATTATAATTTATATCATTCTTAACATACTCAAACAAGGCTGCTATAACACTAAATGTGGACAGTTTGCCATATTAACTAAAATGTATTGATACAAAAATTGCATTTAATGCTTAGTAGTTGATAAAGGGGAAAAAATATCGGATTGGTTTTGATATCAGTTGATATTCGAAATATTAATATTGGGACCAACTGAGAAAAATGCTTAAAAAATTCTGGTATGAGGAAAACATTCAATGCAGTTAAGCAGCATCTGTATTTTGCTTATAGTATTTTTTGTGAGTGTGTTCCCCGCGATAGGCGAGTATGCTACCCGGGGAGTATTCCTGACCTGTGGCTTAAGACACTTGATGTCATTCTGATCCTCTGACAACCTGCTTGCTTTGCATTTATTACCATCAGAGTTTTAATGTCTTTTGACCCACCTGAATTGTACTGCACAAAAGTCCCAGATGGCTAATAAAGCCATTTGAGTAATTCCATCTCAAATCAACCAGTGGAAGAGAAATTTTCCACCATCACTTCTCAGATTTTGCTGATTTTTTCACCAATTGTTGGTATTGGCATGAGAACAAAATCCCCCAATTTTTTTGTCCCAACTCCCGCTCGTTAAAAAATGGCAGCCATCTGTATTTTTGGCCTCGACGCACTTCGAGACGTGCCACGCCCCTTTTTGAAATCCTCTTTTCCTTGATAACTCACTGGATATATGTCATATGGAGATGTGTATTTATGTAATTTTTCATGTAGATTCAGATTCTGCAATCAGAATTTGGCTATCTAATGTGGTTATGGAGATATTTCTGAAAAACCATTTTTTGGGGTACCCCTTTTCGACCCCCCAGAACCCAAGGTCTGCATGTATATATGTTACTCAAAAAAATAGGGGTTACTTCACATCACCTCATCTTGAAAATAAATAAAAACCAGGGGTGTGTTATGCCCTGTTTTATAGAAATCACCTGTTTTATAAAAATAGAAATTTTAAAGAGATGACATGAGAACAGTGACAAGGACAAAGGGAAGAAAGCTTGTTCTGTACATACACCTGGGTCTGTGGGTCTGAATGTTTATTCAAAGGCTACTCAAAACAAAGTACATCAAAGAGACATGTTTATTTTGGATCTGACCAGCTTTTTACGCACATTAAAGTGTCTGGGTCAAAATTACCCGCAACATCATCTTTGTATACAAACTCTGCACAGACATTCCAGGCACTCGTAGTCACCATAGATTTGTGCCGACCAAAGATGGATTCTTAATGTTCAGACTCTCTGCTGATAGAATGTCCACTATCATTCAAAAGGAACCATCAGTCCAAACAGTCACTTCATCTGAACTTAAACCTGGACAATATGCTGCAGTAGTCTATGATGACAAGTGGTACATTGTTTGTATTGACCAAAGATCTGATGAAAATCAGGACATTTTTGTCAGGTTTATGCATCGCGGGGCATTTGGGAACAATCTGTTTTGGCCAGAAAGCAAAGAAGAATGCTGGATTCCATTCATCCATATACTGACATTAGTTTCTGTTCCTGCTGTCTCAGGTGGAATGGGACGACAATACAGATTGCCAGCTGAGGATATCAAGAACGTTGAAGCATGCTTTGAAAACTTTCAGGCACAGATGACTAAAACCACTTAGGGTGCTTTCACATCTGTGGTTCGGTTCATTTGGTCCGGACCAAGGGCAACAAATGATACAGTGTAGCATTTTTCTGCCGTTTTGGGTCCTTTTCACACCACACTGATTGCTCTGGTCCGAACCAGTTGAAACGAACCAAAATGCAGTCATGTGACAACATCTACATCACTCGTTGGCCAGATGTGCCATTAAACGTATTTCGTAAACTGCTTTTTAATTGGTCAGAATTAACGTGCGGGAAAATTCCAATGGAACTCCCGGAAGTAAACAAAGCGAGGAGACAACAAGCCGGTAGACAACATGCCGCTATTTAGTATGGAGGGACGACTGCGCTGGCTGATTGTATCGCTGGTCATCGTATACCATATAGTTTGTATACATCACTTTAGACAAACTATACATTTCGAGAAAGAAGCGCGGATGCGGCTGAAAAACTTTTTGCAGTTGGGTCTGTTCGAGTTCGGATCATGTTCTCACCACAAACGAACCGCTCCAGTGTTCGTTTGAAAGCGTACCGAGACCACCTCTTCAAGGAGGTCTCGGTACGCTTTTTTGGTCCGCTTTTGGTGCGCACTCGGGTGCGATTGTTACATTCACACCTGCCCAAACGAACCGCACCAAGTAGGAAAACGAACTCTAGTGCGATTCAACCGAACTAAATGAGGCAGGTGTGAAAGCACACTTAGTGGTCAAGCATTTGTGGAGGCATTTCCTAGCAAAATGACTTTGGTAGCTACAAAGTGCATGTCTTTCCTAGTTGATATTATTTGTGTCACTGCAACTTGACAGGTCTCCTACATGTACATGTACCCTTTTGGTCTTATTCTATGAACTCATTTTGTGGGCTTTGTTCATTCAGAATCAGATACCCAGGGTAATGAAACAAAAACTGTGATTGGTGATTTTTGCTACCAGACCCTTTAGTCTAAAATGTCCTTTCAGTGTAGAGAGATGAATAACTTCATTATGAGTCTTTGACTAGATATGCAGTACAAAAGAATTTGAGGTAACTTCCACTTTGAAAAGAGCAGATTTTATGAATATGCATTAAATATTCTACATATATTGCTGTTCATTTCTGTGTGTCAAATCATAAAGTGTGGCAAAACCTGGACAATAAATTTTTGATGATTTCTATGAAACAGGGCATAACACACCCCTGGTTTTTATTTATTTTCAAGATGAGGTGATATGAAGTAACCCCTATTTTTTTGAGTAACATATATACATGCAGACCTTGGGTTCTGGGGGGTCGAAAAGGGGTACCTCCAAAAATGGTTTTTCAGAAATATCTCCATAATCACATTAGATAGTAATTCTGATTACAGAATATGAATCTACATGAAAAATTACATAAATACACCCAGTTTCATCTCCATATGACATATAGCCAGTGAGTTATCAAGGAAAAGAGGATTTCAAAAAGGGGCGTGGCACGTCTCGAAGTGCGTCGAGGCCAAAAATAAGGATGGCTGCCATTTTTTAACGAGCGGGAGTTGGGACAAAAAAATTGGGGGATTTTGTTCTCATGCCAATACCAACAATTGGTGAAAAAATCAGCTAAATCTGTGATCATGTGGTGGAACCCACTGGTTGATTTGAGATGGAATCACCCATTTTCATAAGAACCAAGAAGCACCGGCCATGCTGGCGAAAAAGAAAGATGGGAGCTGGCGTTTCTGCGTCGACTACCGTCGTCTAAATGACGTTACCCGCAAGGACTCTTATCCCTTGCCGCGAGTTGACGACGCACTGGATTGGATCTCCGGGTCAGCGTGGTTCACGTCCCTGGATCTACGGAGCGGCTACTGGCAGGTCGAGATGGACAAAGACTCCAATACCAAGACTGCCTTCTCCATGGGACAGGGACTGTGGCAGTTCAACGTGATGCCCTTCAGGCTCTGTAATAGCCCAGCCACCTTCGAGCGCCTGATGGAGCAGGTCCTGGCAGACATCCCCGAAGCCGGTGCGTGGTGTACCTGGATGACATACTGGTACACGCGCCGACCTACCATCAGGCGCTGGAGAACCGTGTTGGGGGCTATTAGGCGGTCGGGACTACGCCTCAACCCTAGGAAGTGCACATTCCTAAGGAGGGAAACCAAATTCCTGGGGCATGTGGTCAGTGGGCAGGGCGTAGCAACTGATCCCGAGAAGATTGCGGCGGTGCGAGGTTGGCCCACTCCGGCCAATACTAAGAAGGTTTGGAGTTTTCTAGGTCTGGCCTCGTACTACCGCTGATTTGTGAAGGGCTTTGCTGCGATCGCACAGCCACTCCACTGCCTGACAGAGCTGGGACGACGGTTTGAATGAATGGAGGAGTACGACGCAGCCTTCTGGCAGCTCCGGGAGGCACTGGGAGAGGCCCCGGTGGTCATGTGTCCGGATCCGACCCTACCCTTCATCTTGGACACTGACGCCAACTACGAGGGGATTGGACCTGTCCTTTCACAACCAACAGAAGGCGGGGAGCGAGTGGCCGCGTACTATAGCCGAGCCAATAGTCGACTAGAGCGCAATTACTGCGTCACCCGGAAGGAGCTGCCGCCGATGGTGCGGGAGGTCAGGCATTTCCGTCCATATGGGGTTACCAAAACTCTGGGGAAGGTGAGGGCCCAGTTCAACTAGCCGGGGTGCAGGCAGGACGTGGAGCAGTATGTCCATTTGTGCGACGCCTGCACAGCAAAAAAGGGACCGGGTCAGCAGTCAAGGGCTCCCATGCAACCCTATGTGGTGGGAGCACCTATGGAGAGGGGTCGGGGTGGACATACATGGCCCATTTCCACAAATAGAGGCGGGAAACCGGTACGTGCTCGTGGCCATGGACTATTTCACTAAGTGGCCCGAGGCGTACACTGTTCCGCAGTGCAAGTGCGCTCACTACCGCAGCCAAAGTGGTGGAGGAGTTTTTCAGCTGGTTTGGCGTGCCGGAGGAGCTCCACAGCGACCAGGGGCGGAACTTCGAGTCGGAGGTGTTTGGGAAGGTGTGCCAGCTGGTTTGTGTGCACAAGACGCGCACTACTCCCCTTCATCCTCAGAGTGATGGGTTGGTCGAGCGATTCAACCAGACCTTAGCCACCCAGCTGGCAATCGTCGTGGACCACTATCAACGTGACTGGGACCGCCACCTGCCCCTGATCCTGTGGGCATACCGGGCATCAGTGCAGGAAACCACCAGTTGTACTCCTGCTGCACTGATGTTTGGGAGGGAGCTTCATACCCCCACCAGTTTGGCCTTTGGAGCCCCCCCGGAGCCAGAAATACCAGGGGGGCTGGACCGGAGTACCTCCGACAGCTGCAGGAGCGGTTGTGGACCACCCATGCTCTGACCAGGGGGCAGCAGGGTGTTGCCACCCTGCGACAGAATAGGGCATATGACGTGCGCAGCCGGGGGCGGGTCTTTGACCCCGGGAACCAGGTTTGTGTTTACTGCCCCTCCCGGAAGAAGGGACGGAATCCAAAACTGGACAGTCATTGGAAGGGGCCAGGTGAGGTAGTAGACAAGGTGACTGAAGTCGTTTACCGGGTGCGCCAGCCGGACCCCCGGAAGACTGTGGTGGTTCACCGGGATAGGCTGGCACCATATCAGCCTCATGTCCGCCCAAACCCCGCTGCTGTGGTCCCTGGGGTCACACAGCGCGGTGACTCAACTGTACCGGGTTCCCCAGTAGCTGGAGTTACACCGTCACCAGCCACTAGGCTGGATGCTGCTGACCCGGGAGGACCTGTTGGCAGAGCAAGTAACGAGGGCACCATTTCCGCCACAGGAGCTGCGCCATTTTCCTTCCGGAGACAACGGCAGAGACCAGATCGCCTGCGGGACTTTGTTCTGGGTAGTTGTCTTGGTTTTGTCTTTATTAGAGTGTACTGTGATGTTTAAAGTTTGCCTCGTGTTTATTTAGTT
Organism: Paramormyrops kingsleyae; assembly: GCF_048594095.1. NCBI lineage: Eukaryota > Metazoa > Chordata > Actinopteri > Osteoglossiformes > Mormyridae > Paramormyrops > Paramormyrops kingsleyae. The sequence continues at coordinate 26,439,062 of NC_132805.1, forward strand.
TATGTCCTTATCTTAGGTATTAGTTTGTGTGGTCGATGTGCATGCTCCCATGATCGGGTTTAAGGTTGTCAGCAGTGGGGAGTGGACAGGCAATGTGAATGAAGGGCAGTGGAGGGGGTGTTGCTGAGTTGTGTGCCGCATAACACCCCTACCAATTCATGTAAATGAGACATGGATACCGCACCGGCTACCCCAACAGCTTTGTTCAAAGCTAACCTGTTGATTAATAAAGAGGCTGTTCAACAAAAGTTGCCTGCCTTGGAGTCCCTTCCGGAGCTTTGCCACAATATTAAAAAGAGAAACATGTAGTGTGTGAGTGTGGTTACTATGGTCACAGTGACAGAAAGATAGGTGGATATGTGTGCTGTTTATCATGAAGCGTGTGCAACCTGCAGGCATATTGGCAGATAACAAGAGCATCCAGACAGGCATTCATACAGGTAAATAGCTACATATCCCCCTTTTCCTAAACACATACAAGCAATACTGGCCAATTACTGACAGGAAGTGGGAGGGGGGGCATACAGGAGTGTGTGTGCAATGGCCTCAACGACAGCAAACTGGGTCAGACTTGGCTGTGTGTGAAAAGCGAGAAGAAGATGGATGAAGCATTTTAAATATAAAATAAAAACACCTTACCAGTGTGGTTGGCGTCTCTGTCTTAGAATTTCACCTGGGGTTTTGCAGAGTAAGTGACCTCGCTTCAGCTTTTAAACATGTGGCCCTGGGTGTAGGCGTGCCCATGTGAATGTACCTCCCCAGGATTTGGGGGCGTGTGCAGCTCTGGGGGCTTAAGCAGGTTTGCAGGGTCAGGTGACGTGGCTCCCTGTCGGCATGGTGGCTGAGGTGACCATAGCATTACAGCACAATGAGCTGAGGCCCAATCGAATGCCGCGCCGTGGACTGGCTAGAATCCACCAGAGAAAGCAGAATGCTGCTGTTTTCATTCATGATTCTTAAATATTGTTATATCCCCTTAAACAGCATGTTTACTTTATTTAATTATTGCATTTTGTTAATTTTCAAAAATTAATTTTGTGCTGTTCTCTGTTAATTCATCTATTCTGTCTGGCCAAAAGTATGACACCCCTATTAATTAGGGAAATTTACTGCTTAATATCATTTTTTTCTGGGCCAGGCCCAATATTAAAATTTTGAATATCTGCTGATATCAACACCAATCCAATTTTTTTTCACCTTTATCAAGTACTAAGCATTAAATGCAATTTTTGTATCAATACATTTCAGTTAATATAGCAAACTGTGCACATTTAGTGTTATAGCAGCCTTGTTGTCATGATGCTCAAACAAAACTAGTACAAAATGTACAGTGGAGCACAGATAAAAGTTGGTGATTAACGAAACTTTAGAAATAATACAAGTCTGAAGACATCAAGCTTGTTTAAATGTTACTGTGTTCAGATCAGCATTAGCCTCACATACACTGCAAGCTGCAGTTTGGCTTTTATCTTCCTTCAACATAAAGTACAGTAACTGCATCTCCACACAGCCGACATGACAGCTCCGATACGCGTTCGTTGTAGTGATGTCCAATTCGTGAATGAATCATTCTTTTGAATCGGATCTTTTCAGTGAATTGGAACTTTAGAAAGAATACAAGTCTGAAGACGTCATACAGCATCCCGAGAATAGGCTGGCAAACCATTTCACAATACAGCAGAATGCTTTACCACCAAGTTTATGTGTGAAATAACGAGGAAACCTGCCCTCTGTGATCTGAGTAGATGATGCAGTTTGTAAACTTGAAATTATTCTGTCAGGTTGGCAGGAGCTAGACCTTTAAGGGCCTTATATGTAAGTAGGTGAACTTTGAAGTCAGCTCTAAACCTAACAGTTTACTGTCGTTGAGGCCATTGCACACACACTCCTGTACCCCCCCCCCCCCCCCACTTCCTGTCAGTAATTGGCCAGTATTGCTTGTCTGTGTTTAGGAAAAGGGGGATATGTAGCTATTTACCTGTATGAATGCCTGTCTGGATGCTCCTGTTATCTGCCAATATGCCTGCAGGTTGCACACGCTTCATGATAAACAGCACACATATCCAGCTATCTTTCTGTCACTGAGACCATAGTAACCACACTCACACACTACATGTTTCTCTTTTTAGTGTTTATATTTTACTCTTCTTATAAATGCAGTAGAAACTGTTTGATCAGTGGAAGGAGATATCTAACTTTTGTGTGAATAATGTTTGTTTCCTGTTCACAGTCTGTGGCTATTGTGTGGTTACCAAAGGGCTTATCGTAATTACTCACGGGTTGCTTTCAAAGCTTGAATTATGAACCATTCAAAGTCCCAGGTTTCAGCATAAGTTCCTGTATTTGCATGAGAACCTCTCTGAGTCTCTGAGTACCTACTGTAATAGAGTACAGGTCACCTGAGGCCTCGGGACAGTGATCTGGGCATGTGACTGTAAGGACAGCATCTGAGTCCTGTTCCATGACTAAAAGGAGCCTATATCTTCTCCCTCTTCAGGTCTTTCAGGCACAATGAAGCTTTGCTATTCTATGGGTCAGTGTGGCCCCCAACTGCAAGGGTGCTGTAATGTACGGGTTTTCCCAGGCTGTAGCCCAGGGGCTGGTGCTAAAAAACCTCTTCAAGGGCCTCCCATCAGCAACTTTCACCGTCACCACCCTGCAAGATAACTTTTACATTGGGGAGGAGGGGGGAAGGAGCACACAGAACACAACATTTGTAGAACCTGAGTGCAGCCATGCAGTGGATAATACCCCAGTACCACACTAATCTGAATGGAAATGAACAGTGTGAGTTTTTTCCAGTGGTTGGTTCACCAATTCTGCCCCCAACCCCAAAATCTTCCCTGTATGTATGCATCCAAGAACCCGTGATGCTGGATCTTTATTGTTTTTTGTTTTGTTTTTCATTTTCTGCATTTTCACTTGATGTTTCTGAACATGATCCTCTGACAACCTGCTTCCTTTGCTATTATTTTTTAATTAGTTTTAATGTTTTGACCCACCTGAATTGTACTGTGCAAAAAGCCCCAGATGGCGAATAAAGCCCTTTCCGTAAGAACCAAGAAGCCTTTCTGCTAGTTTGCTGTAAAAACCTCATAATTTTATGACGATCTGGCAGTGTCTTACTGAGATAGAATGTGCAGGTAACCTCCTTTATTAGACATTTTGGAAATTCCTGACATCATTTGATGAATACCAAGAACTCACATTCGATTGAAAACACTCTCCATTTTTTAAGTGGTTTATTTTTAAGTTTTTTATATAAGTTGTAAGTAATACTGATATGCATTATGGTCACTCTCCTCCACTACTATTGCCTTGCTCTGATACTGCATGATCTTCACTATTGCCTTGATGTCCTCCTTCATCTTCACTGCCTCCATCTCCTATAGTCTCTTCCACCTCTGAACCCTTGCAAGGCAGTTTCATCTCCATCTCTTTTAGTTCATTTTGCTTCTCTACCATCTTTTGTAAAATTGCCTTGATCTTATCCTTCAGCCGCTGCCACTTTGCCTCCTTATCTTCCTTCACCTCCACTGGTGGTATATTTACTTCTGTCTCTTTCTGTACTTCTCTCATTCCTTCATCATTCACTTGCTCCACCAGTATGGGGTTGCTCTCTTGGCCTCTCATCGCTTGTGTAGAATTCCAAAGTCAGTCCTTTATTGCAACATCAAAGTTACAACTAAGACTGGACACCCTGCAGGAGTGTCTCCTATATCGAATTACACTGATTTTTATACGCTTTTCATGTTTCTTATCAAGATCTTTGTCACAGGGGGTGTCCCAAGCATCATCTATCTGGGAGCGTGGCACACACGAGGATCAGAACAATCGGAACGTAACACCCTTGGCACTGTCAGCTGGCCATAAATTGCTTAGCTACAAAGCCAATTATATTCCTTGGCCTTAATGAAAATGACTAGGTTCAGCACTAATAAAGGCAGCTAGTCATACTTGCAAGTTTACACTAAGATACAGATACAAACCTTCAAGGTTATTATCAGGTGCAGCAGTAATTGGTCTACATTCTCTGAAGGTTACTAGGTCACACTCTATGCAGTTTGTCAGCTTCTGGTTATATCTTCATAATGCACAAATGATTTCATTCTCTATGTTTTATACAGTACTACAGTATCAATAAGGTGAAGTGGCATCTGTAATTTGCCTGATATTTTTATGCTTCTGCGTGTTCCCTGAGACAGACTGCTCTCCCACCCAGGGAGGTTGGCACAGGTCCAGGGGGCTTCCTGAATGGAAGCACCTGCGATCATTAGAGGGCTTTTCTAAGTCAAAAACTGAAATCTATGTGAAAAGCTTACCATTGATTACCATTATTTTTTATAACTTACAATTATATTTTGCCAATATCAGACCTTCTCAGAGGTCCACTGCTGCATGTACTGCCAGCTGGGATTACCTTGGGCCAGGACCACTAGTAATCTATAACTACTAATCCATGGTCGACCTCAGGCAACTCAGTAAAGTAGTCCATAGCCATGAGTTCCTGGGGTTCCTGGGGGCCCAGGATGACCAGCCTGACCATCTCCATAGGTGATTCAAACTCTACTGGATGGTGCACATGTTGCAGGAGTACACAAACAGTTCTGTGTCCTGGCTGAAGCCAAGTCAATAAAAGCGCCAACACAGTTTCCTCAAAGGTTTTGTCATTCCAAAGTGCCTGGCTCCTGCAGCACTGTGCACTGCCCAGAGGACCATGGATCTGAGGCTCTGTGGCACCAACAGCTGCAGCAGGTGCCGGTCGCCATCCGGGGACCAAGAGCACTGGTACAGCAGCCTGTCATGCTTCTGAAAGGCTCCCCACTTTCAACAGAGGACCCTGGTCACCTGGTCCAGTGCGGAGATCTCCCTCCAATCCAGTCATTCCCCAGCCAGTCCCAGACCTGGGCCAGCAGCAGATCACTCTCTTGCTCCCTCTGCAGCTACTAGTGATCGATGGCCTGCAGTCCCTTGGGGAGGTGAAAGCTTGGCAACCAGGTAAGGGACACATGGTCGTGCATGAGGTAGGGGCAAAAATGGTAGCAGAATTGAACGACGGCCGGGAGCTTGTGGCAGGTTATGCTGTAGTTCCACTCAGGGCAGCTCAGCGTCGGAGGTCCAAGAGCTCCATCTGCAGGCACATGCACGAACCCTTGTTTCCCCAATAAATCCTTCATATCCCCGACTTCCTGGACTACCACTCCTCTGTCTCCGTTCCGTGCCCATTTCAGTACGTAACATAGATAGATAGATTGATTGATTGATTGACTGACTGATTGATTGATTGATTGATTTTGGTCCTTTCAGACATTTGGCTGTCCCCCCCTTGCCATATGGTGACTTACTGCAGAACCTACTGGCCAAGGGTAGAAACCACCTTAAATATGCTCCTTGGAGCAGCACAACTGTCAGTCGGTTGCTGAAGGTGCTCCTCTACTTGGCCAAGATGACCTGCAGAGTGGGGGTCATCCTCCAGTATAGCCAGTAGTTCCCTAAGGGTCTTCTGTTCTACCACAGTCTGTAGTGAGTCCAGAGTCACTCCCAGAACTGAGCCAGCTTTTTTGATTAGTTTGAGTTTTTTGGCATCAGCTGTGCTGATTCCATTGCCCCAACACACCAGCACATAAAAGACTGCACTGGCAGCAACAGACTGACAGGAGACATGTAGGACTGACCTGCATATTCCAATGGACTGCAGTCTCCTCCAGAAGCAGTTGTATACAACTTCCACTCTAGACTGTCATCATTGCACCCCACGGTACTTGCAAGTCCTCACCAACTCCACATCCTAACCCACCCCTCCATCTATGGCAACAGGGGACAGTGGGGGCTTGTCCTGAAGTTCACCAGCATCTCCTTTGCCTTACCAATGCTGAGATGCAAGTGGTTCAGTTTGCACCGCTCCACAAAGTCCATCACAATGTTCCTATAGTCATTCTCCTGCCCTCCACTGGCTATTGCTGTGTCATCTGAGAATTTCTAGAAGTGGCATAAGTCAGTGTTGTACGCGAAGCCTGAGGTGTAAATGCTTATGAGGAAGGGGGCCGATATTGTCCCCTCTGGGGCCCCTGTGCTTTTTGTGACTATGTCTGATACACAATTCCTATGCCACACAAACTGTGCTCTGCCAGCAAGACAATCCAGCATCCAGGCTGTAGTGAATATATCCACCTGCACTGAACTGAGCTTCTCCTGCAGTTTTGGACTGCATGGTGTTTAAAGCCCTAAAAAGATGAAAGAACATGATCCTCACCATGCTTCCCTGCTTATCCAGATGGGATTAGGCTTGATTCAGCAAGTAGATAACAGCAACAACCACTCCAGTGTAGCCCAAGCATGAGTACTACAGTAGATCCAGTGTTGTTTTGTGCAGGTAGTCTTTCTGAGCACCTGTTGCATTATGATATGTTTTTAAATGCACGACTGCAGAGGCAAAAACACCTGAGGTGCAGTGGAGTGCATTCAGAAATGAATAATGTACAATTTGGAGTGCAATAACCTGCCTATGCCACAATTACTACCCATTTGACTTTCCATTCCTTCCGCCAATGATTACATATATTGTGTATGAAATGTGACCCAGGCCTCCATCATTAAATAGAAAATTGTCCATTGCTAAGACCACAAGCAAGTTGGTAGTTTGAAACTGCCCATTGTTTTATAATAGCACACAGATATCATAATGTGATTATAATGAAATGAAATCCAATGCAATGAAATGAAGCTTTATTTTCAAGTAGGAGTACAAGTAGGATAACAGGTACATCAGATGAGCTTTTTCTGAGCGCAGGGTCCGTCCGACACCCCATATCTTTTTTCTGTAGCATTCCACAGATGCATTACTTTCTGCAATTTTAACATTATTCTTAACATATTAGGCATGCATTTTCTGAATAGGAGTACAAAGCGTCTATACTAATGAAACCTTTACATGGAATATTCTGGATGCTATAAGCAAGGCTGTTGTGACTGTGGACATTATGGCACGCCTGAAGCAGGCCGGCGGTTGGAACAGGGCAGAGCTGTAAGATTCTCCTTTTTTCGGCTTCCGTGAAAGTGAACCGGCCTGCAAACATCGGTGATTTTGTCACAGGCCAGGATGATGTGCTCGGTCTTATTGGTGATATTCAAGTTGTTACAATTGCTGTCAATCTTCACTGTTATTAAGGAGAAGTTGTTGTTGCTGATGCACAGGTTTTCCTTATAGATCTTCCCTCCTTCAGGGGTACACACTTTATTGATCAGGCTTTCATCCTTGTACTGGAGGAATGACTGTGTGGTCCTGTTTGAGTTGCACAGTTCGTGTTTATGTAAGAACTTCCTCCATTCTTGCTTGTCACTGGTGTTTGGGGTATCACTGAGGACATGCTTGTGCTGAAAGCTCTTGTAGGCTTTGTTGTTTCTGGCTCGCATGCAGGGTCGGGGGTTTTCAGGGCCCCCACCAAGGTAAAAGTTGTCATCCGTGGGGGGCGGGGTGGTGATGGTAAAAGCTGCCAACCAGAGCCCCTTGCTGAGGCCGCTTTTCACTGGAAGCCTCTGGGCTTCAGCCTGGGAAAGCCCATACATTACAACACCCCTGTGTTTGGGGGCCACGGCGACCCATAGAGTAACAAAGCAGAGTGTTTGGAGAAGAACAAGCTTCATTGTGCCTGAAAGACCTGAAGAGGGAGAAGATACAGGCTCCTTTTAGTCACAGAACGGGACTCAGATGCTGTCCTTACAGTCACATGCCCAGACCACTGTCCCGAGACCTCAGGTGACCTGTAATCTGAGATTAGGTACTCCGAGACTCAGGGAGCTTCTCATGCATGTACAGGTACTCATGCTGAGACTTTGAATAGTTCAAAACTAAAGCTTTGAAAGGACCAAACTCGTACAACCTGTGAGTAAGTAAGATAAGCTCTGTGGTAACCACACAATAGCCACAGACTGTGAACAGGAAACAAACATAATTCACTCAAAAACTAGATATCTCCTTCCACTGATCATCTCCTTTGTTTGTTAATATTGTACAAAACAATATTTTTTTATTGCTATGAATTTATCAGAAGAGTAAAATATAAACACTAAAAAGAGAAACACGTAGTGTGTGAGTGTGGTTACTATGGTCACAGTGACAGAAAGATAGGTGGATATGTGTGCTGTTTATCATGAAGCGTGTGCAACCTGCAGGCATATTGGCAGATAACAGGAGCATCCAGACAGGCATTCATACAGGTAAATAGCTACATATCCCCCTTTTCCTAAACACAGGCAAGCAATACTGGCCAGTTACTGACAGGAAGTGGGGGGGGGGGCATACAGGAGTGTGTGTGCAATGGCCTCAGCGACAGCAAACTGAGTCAGACTTGGCTGTGTGTGAAAAGCGAGAAGAAGATGGATGAAGCATTTTAAATATAAAATAAAAACACCTTACCAGTGCAGTGGGTGTCTCTGTCTTAGAATTTCACCTGGGGTTTTGCAGAGGAAGTGACCTCGCTTCAGCTTTTAAACATGTGGCCCTGGGTGTAGGCGTGCCCATGTGAATGTACCTCCCCAGGATTTGGGGGCGTGTGCAGCTCGGGGGCTGTCTTAGTCTGTCAGAATTCTCAGGGCAGATGTGCTTTTCTTTTGAAGATTTGTTTTTCTTCCTGCCGGATTCTGAGTGGGCCAAATTTGTCTTCGCGACAACCAGAACTTGTTCTCCTGTTGTTATTTTCCCAGACAAAGAAACCGTCTCCTGGTCCTTTCACCTCTACCTACGCAGCAACTCCCCAGCTACCGTCACTTGGTACACCATGGCTGTGAAGCGGTGCGTGGCGAAGGTGGATGAAACATTTTAAATGTGAGCTAAAAGCACCTTGTGGATGTGGTGGGCATCTCTGTGTCACTTGAGGTGTTGCTACGGTTTTGTTAACTTGTGCGCCTGGGTCTAAGCGTGTCTTTGTGCCCACGTGGATGCACCTCACCACACTTTGGTGCCGTATGCAGCTAGGATCTGGTATCCTGGTGTGGGCAGCATGACTACATGCTCAACGCCCTGAAGACAGTGGAGATGGTAACGGACTTCAAGAGGAGGTCAGCACCTCTGACCCCCGTCACTCTGTGTGACTCACCAGTCATTACGCTCATCTTCAAACATCGTCAGTGGAAGATGAACAATAGTTCCCTCAGCAAGACAAAGCCCAGCAGAGGATGTACTTCCTGCAGCAGCTGAAGAAGGTCAATCTGCCAAAGACAGTGATGGTGCACTTTTCCCTCTGCACATTGAGTCCACCCTCACCTCCTCCATCGTTGTACAATTTGCTGCTGGTCTTGCAGTGCAGGATGCAGCATATCATTTGGTGATTGGCTACAGACGGTCATTGCTTCAGCACCTGCACACCATGAAGCGAGCAATTCCGTTCAATTTGTTTTATATAGCGCCTTTCACAACAGAGAAACCCCAAGGCGTTTTACATGGCTGTGTAGTGATATATGACATCTTTAAAACAAAGTAAAACAAAAACAGGGAAAAGGGAGGAGAAAGAAAGAATGAAAGAAAGAAAGAAAGAAAATAATCAGATAATGGAGGAGAGGAACCAAAAACTCCCGAGTAGGGAGGAAAAAAACTCTGGTGGTCTATGGTCAACTGACTGCCCCCCCCCCCCCTCCCCGTAGCAGAATGCACAGACACGTCAACACTCAGGGCCACACGTGTAAAAGCTGAAGCGAGGTCACTTCCTCTGCAAAACCCCAGGTGAAATTCTAAGACAGAGACGCCCACTGCACTGTAAAGTGTTTTTATTTTATATTTTAAATGCTTCATCCATCTTCTTCTCGCTTTTCACACACAGCCAAGTCTGACACAGTTTGCTGTCGCTGAGGCCATTGCACACACACTGCTGTATGCCCCCCCCCCCCACTTCCTGTCAGTAACTGGCCAGTATTGCTTGTCTGTGTTTAGGAAAAGGGGGATATGTAGCTATTTACCTGTATGAATGCCTGTCTGGATGCTCTTGTTATCTGCCAATATGCCTGCAGGTTGCACACGCTTCATGATAAACAGCACACATATCCACCTATCTTTCTGTCACTGAGACCATAGTAACCACACTCACACACTACATGTTTCTCTTTTTAGTGTTTGTATTTTACTCTTCTGATAAATGTAGTAGAAACGTAGAAATTTAGTTTTTTTTTTACAATATTAACAAGCAAAAGAAATTATCAGTGGAAGGAGATATCTAGCTTTTGTGTGAATAATGTTTGTTTCCTGTTCACAGCCTGTGGCTATTGTGTGGTTACCAAAGGGCTTATCATACTTACTCACAGGTTGCACGAGTTTGGTCCTTTCAAAGCTTTAGTTTTGAACTATTCAAAGTCTCAGCATGAGTACCTGTACTTGCATGAGAAGCTCCCTGAGTCTCTGAGTACCTAATCTCAGAGTACAGGTCACCTGAGGTCTCGGGACAGTGGTCTGGGCATGTGACTGTAAGGACAGCATCTGAGTCCCATTCCGTGACTAAAAGGAGCCTGTATCTTCTCCCTCTTCAGGTCTTTCAGGCACAATGAAGCTTGTTCTTCTCCAAACACTCTGCTTTGCTATTCTATAGGTCAGTGTGGCCCCCAACCACAGGGGTGCTATAATGTACGGGCTTTCCCAGGCTGAAGCCCAGGAGCCTCCGCTAAAAAGTAGCCTCACCAAGGGGCTCTGGTGAGTAATGTTTACCATCACCACCCTGCAGATAACAACTTTTACATTGGGGAGGAGGGGGGAAGGAGCACACAGAACACAACAAACCACCTCAGGGAAGAGAACCTGAGTGCAGTCATGCAGTGGATAATACCCCAGTACCACACTAATCTGAATGGAAATGAACAGTGTGAGTTTTTTCCAGTGGTTGGTTCACCAATTCTGCCCCCAACCCCAAAATTTTCCCTGTATGTATGCATCCAAGAACCCATGATGCTGGATCTTTATTGTTTTTTGTTTTATTTTTCATTTTCTGCATTTTCACTTGATGTTTCTGAACATGATCCTCTGACAACCTGCTTCCTTTGCTATTATTTTAAAATTAGTTTCAATATTTCGACCCACCTGAATTGTACTTCATAAAAGTCCCAGATGGCGAATAAAGCCCTTTCCGTAAGAACCAAGAAGCCTTTGCTGTAAAAACCTCATAATTTTATGTAACTCAGATTGAGGATCTGGCAGTGTCTTACTGAGATAGAATGTGCAGGTAACCTCCTTTATTAGACATTTTGGAAATTCCTGACATCATTTGATGAATACCAAACACACACATTCGATTGAAAACAGTCTCTCCATTTTTTAAGTGGTTTATTTATAAGTTTTTTATATAAGTTGTAAGTAATACTGATATACATTATGGTCACTCTCCTCCACTACTATTGCCTTGCTCTCATACTGCATGATCTTCACTATTGCCTTGATGTCCTCCTTCAGCTTCACTGCCTCCATCTCCTATAGTCTCTTCCACCTCTGAACCCTTGCAAGGCAGTTTCATCTCCATCTCTTTTAGTTCATTTTCCTTCTCTACTATCTTTTGTAAAATTGCCTTGATCTTATCCTTCAACCGCTGCTGCTTTGCCTCCTTATATTCCTTCACTGGTGGTATATTTACTTTTGTCTCCTTCTGTATTTCTCTCATTCCTCCATTATTCACTTCCTCCACCACAGTGTGGGGCTGCTCTCTCAGCCTCTCATCGCGTGTGTCAAATTCCAAAGTCAGTTCTTTATTGCAACATCAAAGTCACAACCAAGACTGGACACATTTACATTTACATTTACAGCATTTAGCAGATGCTCTTTTCCAGTCTTTTTCCAATCAGTGCTTTTGTAGTCCATGACTGTTCTTCAATCTATAAGCTAGACCTAAAATCAACAACTGTCAACAAGGTCAAGTTTAGTGTACAAAAGTACATTTTATATTAAAAAAAACCTTGTTAGGAAAGAGCAGTGCACAGGAAAAAATTGTTAGTGGATTTTTTTCTTAAACAGAGAGAGTGGACAGTAAGGGGGAATTAGTCTCCAAGGTACTCCTTGAAGAGATGTGTCTTCAGACAACGTTTGAAGACAGGAAGGGACTTGGCTGTTCTTATGGCAAGAGGAAGTTTGTTCCACCACTGAGGAACCAACATTGCAAAAAATCTTGATGCATGTTGTCCTCTTTTAAGTGCTGGTGGTTCAAGACGAACAGTGTTTGATGCTCTGAGAGGACAAGAAGTGACACGATTCTTGATCAGTGTTGCCAAGTAAGGAGGAGCTGTTCCAGTCTTGGCTTTAAAGGCAAGTGTTAGGGATTTGAAACTGATGCAGGCAGCCATAGGGAGCCAGTGCAGGTTCCGAAGAAGAGGTGTGATGTGCGAGAATCTGGAGACATTAAAGATGAGTCTTGCAGCTGCATTCTGGATCAGCTGAAGTGATCTTGTTGCCTTCAGTGAACTACAATTGGAGATGACCAAGGATTGGACGAGTAGCTGAGTAGCATCTGTCGTGAAAAAGGGATGAATCCTTCTAATGTTGTAAAGAAGGTATCTGCAGGACCTGGACAGGTTGTTAATGTGTGACGAGAATGACAATTTGTCATCCAGAATGACACAGAGACTTCTTATTGTTTTTGAGGGGACAATAAGAGAGTTTTCAAAGGAAATGGTAAGGTCAAGAGTCGGTGATGAATTGCCTTTGATGTACAGCAGTTCAGTCTTACTGGGGTTTAGCTTGAGGTGATGGGATGTCATCCAAGAGGAGATATCAGTCAGGCAGTCTGAGAGTCGAGTTGAGACCTGATGGTCTGATGGAAAGGAAAGAAAGAGTTGTGTCATCTGCATAACAGTGGTAGGAGAGCCCATGTGCAGATATAACCTTCCCAAGAGAACCCATGTATAAGGAGAAGAGATGGGGTCCTAGGACTGATCCCTGAGGAACACCAGTGGCCAGCCTTCTTGGGACTGATTGGGAGCCTTGCTATGCTACCCGAAATGACCAGTTATCAAGGTAAGAAGCAAACTATTGCCAGACTGTACCAGAAATCCCAAGACTGGAAAGAGTATCCAGGTGGATCTGATGGTTGACCGTGTCAAAGGCTGCAGACAGGTCCAAGAGAATCAGAACTGAGGACGGGTTGGAGGATTTAGCTGCATGAAGTATTTCAGAGACGACGAGAAATGCAGTCTCAATGGAATGTGCAGCTTTGAATCCAGACTGGTGAGGGTTGTGAAGTGCATTTTCAGAGAGAAAGCCATTAAGTTGGTTATAAACTGCTCGTTCCAGTACTTTTGAAAGAAAGGAGAGCAAGGATACTGATCTGTAATGGTTAACATCTGAGCAGTCCAAAGAGGGTTTCTTTAGAATGGGGGTGACGACTGCTGACTTGAAGGCAGTCGGAACATGGCCAGTCATTAAGGAGCCATTGACTATGTGTGAGAGAAGATCCTGAGAAATGAGCTGCAACATACTAGAAGGGATCGGGTCACATGAACATGTGGTGGGGTTGCTGGCTGTCAGGATCTGAGACACATCCTCATGGGAAATTGGAGTGAAGTCAAGAAGGTGGGCAGCGCAGGCAGTCAGAGGGAAGGAGCTTCTGATAGTAGCAATCTTCTCCTCGAACACAGCAAAGTCTTCTGATGTGAGAGCTGGGGAAGCAGAAGGGGATGGGGATTTGAGTAGTAAAGAAAACGTGGCAAAAAGTTTGCGAGGATTAGATGCAGATGCTTTGAATTTGGTTCTGTAGAAGAAAGATTTGGCAGAAGATAAATCAACGTCAAACTTAGAAGAGAACGATAAAAAGGAGGTCATTGCTGCGATGCGTTTTCCTCCATTTTCTTTCTGCTGCTCTTAGTTCTCCCCAATTGCTTCATAGGGCTTCAGACAGCCATGGGGTCAAGGGGGAAGCACGTTTTGGCTTGGAAGACAGAGGACAGAGTAGATTAATAGAGTTGTGGAGAGAGGAGAGAAAGTCATTGGTAGCAGATTCAACAATTAGTAGACATGGATCAGCACAGTTAGGGAGCAATAAGGAGGATAGGATAGCAGAAGAGAGGGAAGATGGAGAAAGAGAACAGATTTCTGTGGGTCGACTTGGGGGTACAGGAGGTTGAGATGAGGTCAGAAGTGGAAATCTGAAGGACAGAAGACTGCACAGAAACGACCAGTCGGGGGACACCAGCCCATCCACATCAACGGTGTCAAGGTCGAAAGGGTCAGCAGCTTCAGATTCCTCTGAGTTAACATCACCGAAGATCTCACCTGGGACACTGTAATCAGGAAAGCTCGCCAGCGGCTCTACTTCCTGAGGAGGCTGAGGAAGTTTGGCGTGAACACCAACATCACCTCAATTTTCTACAGGAGTGCGATCGAGAGCTTGCTGACAGGCTGTATTACAGTCTGGTAAGGGAGTTGCTCTGCCAGCGGCAGGAAATCACTACAGAGAGTGGTGAAGGCAGCAGAGTGCATCACAGGCATGAGTCTCCCTGCTACTCAGGACATTGATCTCCAGCTGTCAGGGATCCGGGTGGCTCGGGCACGGGAGCGCGGCATGGTGCACAAAAAGGGCGGACGACCCACTTGCGGCTCCAAGAACACAAGGGGTTTATTACATAAGACAGAAAAACTACAAACACAAAGAAACCAAAAGGACCACGGGGGGTCAAAACTAAAGGGAATAAACTAAGACTAAATCACAAAACCGAATACACATAAAATACTGAGAAGGACAGGATGACCAGCAACACCTGCTGGTCAAACGGGGAAGGGACACGGAAGGACCACAGCAGGGGCTGACCCTGACACCAGCGGTGCCTCCGTAAAGCACACAGCATCATCAAGGACCACAGCCATCCAGCACGACAGCTGTTCTCCTTGTTACCGTCTGGCAGGCGATACAGGAGTCTGTCTGCTCGGACTACAAGACTAAAAAATAGTTTTTACCATCAAGCCATTCGACACCTCAATTACAACACTTGAACACACACACCACACTTCACTGGATGCATATACGAACTGTTTCCATAAAACACAGACTTAGGTACACTTTGCACTTTATTTTTATTACTATAAAAAATAAAAGTAAAAAACTCTTACTATGTGCAATAATGTTACTGCCACATTAAATCATTGACAATTGTACTGCTGCTCAGTCTTGTCACTTAATTTCATGTGTTGTCTTACTTCTCTATACTATATTGCTGAGAGACTTGTTTATTCTCGTTAATCACATTTCATTGCAATGTTGACCCTGTGCTAACTTGCATATGACAACTAAACTAAACTAAGATGATAATCCGAGACATGTAAAGGAGTAGACAGTATGCTGAACATGGGAAGTGATCTGAATGATATCATGTCAAGAGTGTTGCCTGCTTTGTGGGTCGGAGGAGATTTGCCAAGGGATAGGCCAAAGGATGACAGAAGTGTCACGAGTCCGCTGGTGTGTATCCCATCTCTCGGAAGGTTGAAGTCAACAAGGAGAATGAGTGGAGAGCCATCATCTGGAAAGGAGCTCAGAAGAAAATCCAGCTCATCAATGAAGGTTCCTATAGTGGGTCTGGAGGCAGATAAAGAACAATGATGTGGAGTTTAGTTGGATGTGTGACAGTAACAGAGTGAGATTCAAAAGTGGAGATGTTGAGGTGGGGGAGTGTAGCGGGTGAAAAATGCCATTTACGAGACAGAAGTAATCCTGTATCCCCTCCTCTGCCTGTAGTGCGAGGAGAGTGGGAAGGAGAGGGCAGCCGGAGTAACTGTGTCCTCGGGTGTGATCCAGGTTTTGGTGAGGGCCAAGAAGTGGAATGTCTGGAGAGATGCCAGAGCAGAGATGAAATCAGCCTTCATGATGCAGGATTCGCAGTTCCATAAACCACCATGCACGATTGTAGGAGGCTATGGAGACATGACAGGCTGAGAGAAATTACTAAGGTTTCTGCCTCTCTGTTGAGAGGTACGTCTTCCGAGTCTGGGAGATATGTGAACAGGTATAGGTGTAAGGTGCATTTTAAAATGAGTAGTGAGATAAAGAAAAAGAGAAAAGAAAAAGAAGTTGTCACAGTCCTGCATATTAAGTGTTGCTACCGCCACAGACAGGATGTCCAGGAATGTCCTGTCTGTGGTGGAAAGATCCTCCTTCTTATTAGTGGGTGAGTGGAAGCCACTCCCACAGATTAACACCATTTACCTTGGGCTTCTCTGCACCAGGTGATAATGGTCTAGCAGATTGCAGTGAAACTAACACAACAAAACAATGGCAGTCTAAAGTGAAAGCTAAAAGGGTAAGCAAGTCTAAGTACAAAGTAAGCAAAGTTGCAGAGTTCAGTTGAACAACAGCTGAATTTAAATCTATCTTACCAAATGACGAATCAGATCAGTAGACACAGAAGCAGAATCTAGGACACCCTGCAGGAGTGTCTCCTATATCGAATTACACTAATTTTTATACACTTTTCATGTTTCTTATCAAGATCTTCATCACAGGGGGTGTCCCAAGCATCATCTATCTGGACCAGTTACAATCATTGTGCTTCCTTACCGGGCTTCAGGTATTCTGCCCATCAGTGTCTTTACTTTTATTCCCAGTCTTTTGGAGTCCAATTATTTCTCCATCCTTATATGATGATGTCATTTGTTTCCTTTTTTGGTCAAAGCTTCCAGAAAGCACAATCATAGCACGATGGCCTCCACAATGTTCTATAGTCTTGGCAGAGAACCCAAATCTGACCAAAGACGTTACAGGGGAGACCTGAGCAAAACCCACATGGAATACCATGAGAATCCAGGCGTCTTCTTCAATAATGACCGGTGTTGCTCTTTGTCACAGGGTCGAAGGAACGGAGTGGGGAAAGAGGAGCAGGAGTCCAGGGAGTCGGGGAAACGAGGGATTTATTGAAGGAGATCACAAGCAGGAACATGGAATAACATAGAACTGACGTCGAAGACCGGACTACCAAAGATACACAGACACGGACTTCAATATGTGACAACAGTAATTAACATGACGAGGAACCGCTGGAAACACAGGGATTACACACAAGGTAGAGAGGGGGGCGTGGCACATGGGAGGATTGGAACGATCGGGACGTAACACTCTTGGCACTGTCAGCTGGCCATAAATTGCTTAGCTACAGAGCCAATTACGGTATATTCCTTGGCCTTAATGAAAATCACAGGCTTCAACACTAATAAAGGCAGCTAGTCATACTTGCAAGTTTCATATGCCAGCACATCCAATGACAAATCAGTTCACATCTACACTTACACATACATATAAGAATGGTTGAGCGATCAATATCATTATTATTGTTACTTTTTAGCGTGTGTTATAGACATAGGAATTGAAATATACATGTATAAGGGTAGGATCACGTGTGTGTATGCTACATCAGTGGTTCTCAAACTTTTTCAGCAGGAGGCCCCCTTGTGTAGGGTGAATCCTTTTGTGGCCCCCCTCCTCAAAAAAAAAATCATGATGCAAAACATCCTCAAACTTACAATTTTACTTAATTTTAGATTTTAGATTCTGTTTGTAGTCTTTATTTCTCTGGTTTGTTAAATTTACATTTCACAAAATATAACATTGTATTAAAACAGTTTTGACAGTAAAACTGACATTGTCTGAAAAGTGCAACAAAAGTAGGCTACTGAATACTGAACAGTAATTTATGATGTCCATAGCAGCGTAGTGTGCTACGTAAAATTTATATTTACATTTTTTTTATACTTCTATTTTTTTTAAAATACATTATATTTTACATAGGTTGACAAGCTTGATTTACATACAGTAGAGATGCGCGGATGGCGGTTATATCCTCGGGCGCTGCGGATAATCCGCGGGTTGTGTGGGTCGGGTAATAAAAAAATACATTTTAATTAATTGCGGGTGGGTCGCGGGTGGATGAGATCAATCATTAATGATGCAAATATCAACTACATTCTCTAAAATACGAACATGTTTTAAATGCATTTTTCATCAGGCAGACAGTCGCTAATTTGCGCTCTCGTCTTAAAAAAATATGTGCGTGGCGGGAGGAGGGGGGTCCATTTCTTAAAGCAGAAATGGAGGCGAAACATCCGAGAGAGACTAAAAAAGGGAGAATTAAAAACAAAACAAAAGGAAGGAAAGAAAAGTGCTGTGTGGGAGTGGTTTAGCGAAGTGCCTATCGCCTGTTACCTATCGTCTGTATAAGTGCCTACGAGTTTTTTTTGGGAAAAAAAAGTTCTTAATTGTTCTCTCTCTTTTTTTTTATATCTATTTGGAAAGCATAATATTCTGTATTATTTGAATAGATAGGGCTAATAAATTTGCCGTTATCCAGTCATTGTGTGTTTATGTGTTGCAGCGACAGAAACGGTGATATTCCCATTAAAGTCTGAATGGAGTAGGCTAAAGACTGTTTATTTTATTGAGAAAATGTTGGTTAATCTGGCCAAAGACAAAATTTGTTTTATGAATAAATGTTCATTTAAAGCAGCATATTATTTTACTATCAGAGATGCGCAGATTAGCTCTAAAGTCACTGAATCTGCTGTTAAAAACGAAGAAGCGGGTGCGGATATCTATATCAGAGAAAATTATAGGTGCGGGCGGGTGGCGGGTGGATGATTTGTTTAAAGCCGCGGATTCGGGTGACATTTTAGCTGATCCGCGCATCTCTAACATACAGGTAATTTTTTTTTTTAGATTCTACAATTTCGATGCGGCCCCCCTAGCGCCATCTGGTGGCCCCCCAGGGGGCCGCGGCCCCCAGTTTGAGAACCACTGTGCTACATATATATATAATACCTATTTGTCACATTATTAATTAAGGGTCCAAAGCACGTAGTGCTATGGAACCTTATTGTTTTTGTTATAATTATTATTACTGATGTTATAATGTTTGTTGTTTGATGTCCTTGTAATGAGTGTTATTTTTCTTATGGTTGTTTGTATTCTGTATTCCCCTACACTTCATTTTCTCCATCCCACCGACATTATTAGTTTTATTTTCTCTGTATACCTGTTTCCTTTTTTTTTTTTTTTCTTTTCTCTCCCCATGGTGATTAATGTCTGTTCTCGTTACGATTGTTGTTTCTGTATCCCCCCTGTTTTTTGTTTTTTTTTTGCTCCACGGGACGGGTGAGTTCGGAGCAGTCACACTCTTTGCTCTTGAATTTAATGTAAAATAAATTTACACTAAGATACAGATACAAACCTTCAAGGTTATTATCAGGTGCAGCAGTAATTGGTCTACATTCTCTGAAGGTTACTAGGTCACACTCTGCAGTTTATGTCAGCTTCTGGTTATATCTTCATAATGCACAAATGATTTCATTCTCTATGTTTTTTACCATACTACAGTTTCAATAAGGTGAAGTGGCATCTGTAATTTGCCTGATATTTCTATGCTTCTGCGTGTTCCCTGAGACAGACTGCTCTCCCACCCAGGGAGGTTGGCACAAGTCCAGGGAGCTTCCTGAATGGAAGCACCTGCGATCATTAGAGGGCTTTTCTAAGTCAAAAACTGAAATCTATCTGAAAAGCTTACCATTGATTACCATTATTTTTTATAACTTCTAATTATATTTTGCCAATATCAGACGTTCTCAGAGGTCCACTGCTGCATGTACTGCCAGCTGGGATTACCTTGGGCCAGGACCACTAGTTATCTATAACTACTAATCCATGGTCGACCTCAGGCAACTCAGTAAAATTGTCCATAGCCATGAGTTCCTGGGGTCACTGTAGGAAAAAGGGCCCAGGATGACCAGCCTGACCATCTCCATAGGTGATTCAAACTCTACTGGATGGTGCACATGTTGCAGGAGTACACAAACAGTTCTGTGTCCTGGCTGAAGCCAAGTCAATAAAAGCGCCAACACAGTTTCCTCAAAGGTTTTGTCATTCCAACATGCCTGGCTCCTGCAGCACTGTGCACTGCCCAGAGGACCATGGATCTGAGGCTCTGTGGCACCAACAGCTGCAGCAGGTGCCGGTCGCCATCCGGGGACCAAGAGCACTGGTACAGCAGCCTGTCATGCTTCTGAAAGGCTCCCCACTTTCAACAGAGGGCCCTGGTCTCCTGGTCCAGTGCGGAGATCTCCCTCCAATCCAGTCATTCCCCAGCCAACACTGGACCTGGGCCAGCAGCAGATCACTCTCTTGCTCCCTCTGCAGCTGCTAGTGATCAATGGCCTTCAGACCCTCGGGGGGGCACATGGTCGTGCATGGCTGGAAATGTCGCCCCCAGAGGTAGGGGCAGAAATGGTAGCAGAATTGAACGACGGCCGGGAGCTTGTGGCAGGTCATGCTGTAGTTCCACTCAGGGCAGCTCAGCGTCGGAGGTCTTAGAGCCGGACTTCCGACCCTTCATCTGCGTGCACATGCTGGTGACGGACAAAAACCGGACCTCCTCTCCTTTATCTGTGTGCACATGCCGGTGATGGATGAGAGCCGGACCTCCGACCCTTCATCTGTGTGCACATGCTGGTGACGGACAAAAACCAGACCTCTTCTTCTTCTTCGTCTGTAAGGATTTTAGTCTTTGACTTAGAAACGCCCTCTAATGATCGCAGGTACTTCCATTCAGGAAGCCCCCTGGACCTGTGTCAAGCTCCAGTCGATGCTCCAGTTGGTGACCATCCAATCACCCTCCTCATATACACTCACCTAAAGGATTATTAGGAACACCATACTAATACGGTGTTTGACCCCCTTTCGCCTTCAGAATTGCCTTAATTCTACGTGGCATTGATTCAACAAGGTGCTGAAAACATTCTTTAGAAATGTTGGCCCATATTGATAGGATAGCATCTTGCAGTTGATGGAGATTTGTGGGATGCACTTCCAGGGCACGAAGCTCCCGTTCCACCACATCCCAAAGATGCTCTATTGGGTTGAGATCTGGTGACTGTTGGGGCCATTGTAGTACAGTGAACTCATTGTCATGTTCAAGAAACCAATTTGAAATGATTGGAGCTTTGTGACATGGTGCATTATCCTGCTGGAAGTAGCCATCAGAGGATGGGTACATGGTGGTCATAAAGGGATGGACATGGTCAGAAACAATGCTCAGGTAGGCCATGGCATTTAAACGATGCCCAATTGGCACTAAGGGGCCTAAAGTGTGCCAAGAAAACATCCCCCACACCATTACACCACCACCACCAGCCTGCACAGTGGTAACAAGGCATGATGGATCCATGTTCTCATTCTGTTTACGCCAAATTCTGACTCTACCATTTGAATGTCTCAACAGAAATCGACTCATCAGACCAGGCAACATTTTTCCAGTCTTCAACTGTCCAATTTTGGTGAGCTCATGCAAATTGTAGCCTCTTTTTCCTATTTGTAGTGGACATGAGTGGTACCCGGTGGGGTCTTCTGCTGTTGTAGCCCCTCCGCCTCAAGGTTGTGCGTGTTGTGGCTTCACAAATGCTTTGCTGCATACCTCGGATGTAACGAGTGGTTATTTCAGTCAAAGTTGCTCTTTTATCAGCTTGAATCAGTCAGCCCATTCTCCTCTGACCTCTAGCATCAACAAGGCATTTTCGCCCACAGGACTGCCGCATACTGGATGTTTTTCCCTTTGCACACCATTCTTTGTAAACCCTAGAAATGGTTGTGTGTGAAAATCCCAGTAACTGAGCAGATTGTGAAATATTCAGACCGGCCCGTCTGGCACCAACAGCCATGCCACGCTCAAAATTGCTTAAATCACCTTTCTTTCTCATTCTGACATTCAGTTTGGAGTTCAGGAGATTGTCTTGACCAGGACCACACCCCTAAATGCATTGAAGCAACTGCCATGTGATTGGTTGATTAGATAATTGCATTAATGAGAAATTGAACAGGTGTTCCTAATAATCCTTTAGGTGAGTGTAGTTGTTCTTCAGCTTTATCGTCCTATCGGAGTGTCTAATGTAACCAACAGCCCCTGTGAAACAACAGGTGCTGAGTGGGCAGTTTCTCAGTAGGCAGAACTTTGTTCCAGAACCTGTTGCATTTTGGATTTAAGAAATTTGTGTATCCATGAGAGTATAAGATTCTATGTTAATAGTTAATTATTTGGAATAGGTTGTTTGTGATTCTGTTGTTTAATTACAGTGTAATAAGCAGACGGTAATATTTCGCAAGTATTCGGGTATTTGCATAATGTGTTAATTGCATAATTTCTTGGTCCGTTTGTGATTTATATTTTTTTTGTGGGTTGTCATTGTAATACTGTTTCAGATCTGCCGATGGTAACTGTATCTTTATTTTTATCTTTTTGAAACTTAACTGTAAGTCTATATTAATATGTTAGGTAATTGAGAGCTAAGGTTACCTTGTAAATGACATCACCTTGCTGTTTGTATCAGCCCTTGAAATAACAGTGCTATATTTAAATGCAAATATCACGGTAGCTATGCTTGTGATTGTGGTTTTAATTTAACTTGCACTGCTGGTTGTTATTCAGATTATTATCATTATCTTATTAGCATGTTCTTGTTTATATTTTATGTGTATTTAATATGTGTATATTTTGTACTGTATCTCTTTTTTACAGAAACCACACCACACACCACATATGTAAATATTGATTCCATTTTTAACGTAACATCAGTTTAGGAGAGCTACGGGCAGTCTTAGAGTCTTTTTGGCTCAGTTACTGTGTTAATCTACATAAAAATCAATGGGTAGATTATTCACATTTTAACTTTGGGATGTGATTGAGAGAACTGGGAAAATCTAAACCAAACCAAGAAAAACACTGAAATGTCAATAGCAGAGTACTATGACTTTTTTTGGTCAAAAAGTGCCACAGAAAAATGGAACTAACTGCACATAAAAGCTGAAAGCGGCGGAAACAAACTAGTTGCAGTTTTATGAACAGCACGAAGTAGAACATTAACAGTGATGGGGAAATGCGCTGCTGCACGTGCTCCTCCAGGGGGAGCACTATCCACAAGCAGACGGCAGCCCTGCACTTCCTGCTGCCGGCCACTAGGTGAGGCAAGCTGCTTAGCCAGCTTCCCTTTGGCACTTTCCTTCCTGCTCAGTGCCGGACGTGTCAGCTCCAGAGCGCTTTATTTTCACGGTTTCCGATCTTACGAGAGTGTGGAAAGCACACGGGAGGGTCAGCCTCCCATTATTCTATCTAGTGGCCTATTGTCAGTCCTTCTGTCCCTTTTTGCTTCCAACCCCCCCTCCCCCCCTCACCCCTTCCTCTCTGTCACAGCACTGGATGCGGGATGTTGCCCCTATTATTGTACCTGCACTGCTGGGACAGATTCTCTCCATCATAATGTAGGCTGAGAGTAACAACAACAGCCTCTTGGCACATGTCGGCCTCCCGCATCCCGGTGCGTCTTCACCTCACCGCGCCCCATCCCCAAAGCTGCGCTCCCCCGCCGGCCTCCACCTGCTCCTCGCTTCTGCTGTGTGGGCCCGGCATCCCCCAAAATCACCCCAGGGCAGCGGTACGATCACAGTCAGGGGGGGCAACGCGCTGGCTCCCGGGAACACTCAGGGGATCGGCGAGGAACAATCGCCTGCGGGGGGCCAGAAAGGGTTGAAATTATAAGGAGAGAATGAGTGAAGACTGAAGAGCAATGGCAGGGTGGAGAGGTGAACCGAGGCCTGGGAGGGGGCGGGGGAGCTTTGGGGAGGGGGGGGGGCGATTAGAAAAACTGGGCTGCACTTTTATTGAACTTTTCTGGAAAGAAAAGACAATTGAGCGACACACACATAAAACAAGGTGGGAAGGCTTGGGAAAAGGGGCTTATTTTCTTTCTCAGCACTGAACTCCCTGTCCTCTCCTCGCCGGCCTGCTCTCCCTGCCTTTCTCTTTTCAGTTTTCGTTCCTGGGCCTCCGCGTGACGTTACTTTGCCCTCATGTCCTTCCATGGGTCAGGCGTCCATGCCCCTCAAACCCAGGTTCGCGCGTCAGTCGCCCTCCCCCCCCCCTCACTTTCCCTTTTCCTTACCTCCCTACCTTTTTAACTATTTCCCCATGTGTCCAACAGCTCACTCCCACCTCACTCAGAGGGCCTCGTTATTGGGGGGGGGGGGGTGGTCTGGGGGTGTGCGCCCTAATTAGAAACACAAACCGAGATGGAAGTGAGACACGAGAAAGGGGGGAATATTGAACGAATAAAAGGAAGCCAAATTAGGGTAATAAAGCAGCCAAGGCAACCATACACTCACATCTGGAGACCAGGAACTGACCCACAGTAACATGCACGGTGATGCACTCAGCCGGCCAACCGAGCACCCAATTATCTGCATCGCAGAGGAAGTAAAATGATCATCGACTTTCCCAAAGCTTTGCCTCGGGCCCCTGAAGAATCATGGAATCAGTACCACTAATACAAGAAATATCAGTACTGTTACTAATATGTTTGGCTAATACCACAGACAAAAGCACCAACATGAGTCGCAATGACAGTAACTCCTGAAGTCTGTGCTTTTCCCATGGGTAAGGGTCTGGGTAAGGAAATCACGGTAACCTCCACGTTACACAATGACTAATTCCTGTAAGCTGAGATCCAGTCCATCAGAGAAAACAAAGAGGGAAAATGTTCTGGCAG
This sequence comes from Paramormyrops kingsleyae, assembly GCF_048594095.1. NCBI lineage: Eukaryota > Metazoa > Chordata > Actinopteri > Osteoglossiformes > Mormyridae > Paramormyrops > Paramormyrops kingsleyae. The sequence continues at coordinate 26,463,585 of NC_132805.1, forward strand.
CCTTCAGAGCGAGAGCGGCCTTAGCGGCCTGTCCTCACATCACCTCTGTAGCGTCTCTCCCACATTTTTGCCCTTACATTCTTACCCTGAGACCACAAAAACAAAACCCTCGTGCACGCAGACCCGCAGGAGTACGGTGCGTGTGCGAACGCACGTGCGATACATACAAACACGCCGTGAGCGATTCAGTCCGGGCTGTAATGTAACACAGGAACAGGTCTGCCGGTCAGTCCTCTGGCCACCGCTTTCTTCCTTGGGGCTGCCATCCTAGATCTTAATCAAACACATATGGGCTTGATCCGTGCCAGGAAAGCGAACTCCGCAAGAATGACTAGATGTTTGTTCCGTGTTTCTGGGCTAGAGGAATGTGAGCCCCGGCTTATGCGGCAAGTCGTAGGAAGCAGATTCTCATATGATCGTGCAGAAATTCAGGGAGATGTGCAAAAGTACAACTCTGAAGGACATCTTCACAGGTTAAGGTGTTGGGGCTGGCGGAGGGGGGGGGGGGGGGGGTAACAGACTGAGCCTATGGCTTAGCTGGCCAATTTGTGCATGAGCACAAAGGATGTGCAGCCGTGACGAATCTAATTTAAAGGTCGGTGGGCTGCAATCTATGGCGAATTCTAATTTGAATCCAGGACTGTAAGATGCATGTTTTCCGGCTGACCTTTCAGGTGACGAGGTTTCGGTAATTTTACTGTGAAGGAAGCGGAAAGATAGCTGACAGGAGGTCGGGCCAAGATAACGGTGGCAGACATTTGAATAGAAGAGGGAAAGGGAGACTGCGGGTGGGAAGGGAAGCGAGGAGGAGAAGGAAGATGTGATGAAGGATCAAACGCTAGGGAGGAGGTGCAGAGAGCGAAAAAGAAGTAAAAGTGAGGGAGAGGTCAAGGGGGGAGGGAGGATTCCTGGTGAGAGGCAGAGAAGCCAAATGGAAGGAAATGTGTGTGTGTGTGTGTGTGTGCGTGCGTGTGTGTGTGTGTGTGTCTGTGCGTGTGTGTGTGCGTGTGTGTGTCTGTGTGTGTGTTCTGTCCGTCCCTCTTTTCAGCTTCTCATTTGTGTGTAATAGAGTCATGGGCTCAAAATGTATCATAAGCCACCACGGATGTGCATGTGTGTGTGTGACTGTGTGTGTGTCTGTGTATGAGTGTGTCTGTGCTTGTGTGTGTGTGTGTGTGTGTTTGTGGAGATGTGTATACTAGCTACCTATTTAGGGACAAATCTTGCTAACTTGAGGGAGCATTTGTCCGCAGTATTTGTGAAAACTGGGAAAAACAGATGTCCCAGCACCAGGCAGGCGCCGTTTTTACAACCTCACCTGTTCTGTTTAAACTACTGGGGCAAAAATGGTTTTTTTTTATGGTTTGTGTTGAGGATGGGGATTTTAAATGGCTTTAAACTGGCTGTCCACAGGAAGTCCCCACAATTATAAATATGAGGATGAGTGTGTATGGAGGGGGCTGTATGAGTTTCCCAAATGAGGTATCAGTTGCAATCCGGCCGAGCTGACTTGGACTTGGCAAGGGGGGGGGGTGGGCAGACGAAGAGCGGTACTTGGCAGTGGGGCAGTAAATATTTCTGCACACTCAGAAAGAAGGATTATATTCTCGTTTTACATCTGGCCAACTCTCCCTCCTTCCCTCCCACTCCATCTTTGTCATTTTCTTTATAGGCTTTGATCTCTCTATTCCTCTCTTTCTCTCTCATTTTCTCTTTCTCTCCATTAGCGTTGCCCCCCCCCCTATTCTGACTACAAGACAATGCTGTAAAAAATCACCCAAGTTATGGTCACTGATTCCTTGACTCACTCTCTCCCTCCTCTTCTCTTTTACCTCACCCCCCCCCCCCCCCCGACTCCCCCCAGCCCCAGTAATGTGTTCAAGGAATGTGTCACACAGGCACAAAAGAACAAAAGAGGTAGAGAAGGAGAGAAAGGGAGAGGGAGGTAGAGAGAATGAGGGATAGATGCACGAATGGGGGTGGGCGAGGGCATCTGGGAAGGATAGGTGATTTATTGTGCTTGGTTCACTCTTAAAGTGAGGGCCAGATATTATCCCACAATCTGATACCCTGTCAGACTCCGTCCTGCTGCTGCAGACTGTGTTACAGAGCCACCACCGTGAATAGGTCTCTGTCACCCCACAAAAAAAAGCACAATGAATCATTATCTTTGTTAAACGCGCGTTGCCAGTAACGACGTGTCTGCAGCGCGATACGGCACATAGGGCGGCCCCTTCTCCTGCTGAGACGGCAGCACAGACCTCGGAGGAGCTCCGCTAACAGTCAGCCGGGCGACACACGGAAGTGCCACGCGTGCCCCCCACTCAAACATACACACACACCCCTCCCCAGAGGTCAGTCTGGGTGAATGCAGGGATACACCTGCAGGTTACGGCGGGACATCAGGCGCGGAGTCACTGGGAAAGCGTTGTGCAGGGGGGGACCACGTGCCTGCTGACCACCAGTATGTGCGCTTGACTTCACTGCTGCTACTTGGGTGTGAATGCAACCCGGGGGGGTGTCAAGGGAGCATTGGGTTTTCATACCGGGAAGAGTTAACGAAAAGTATAGGGTGTCACAGATAAGAAATAGAGAAAGAAAATGTAAAACAGATTGTCGTCTTGATAGGACAGGCTCAGCACTGCTGTTGGCTGGTGTGTGAACAGGAACTTGTGAAGGCACGCAACCATTGTGTAGCAACAGGGGCACTGGCGTGTTTGTGGTGTATTTTGCATCTTTAGCAGGAGTGCGGATGACTGAAATGAAATGTGTCAACTCTGTTGACACCATATTGAGTATACAAACAAGATTTAAGGCTTTGTGCGTTATTACCGCAGCAACTGAGAGGCCGCGGGTACCCTAGAAGTTACAGAGGTGGACTCACAATTGTCTGGTTTAAGCATTTAGGCACGGTCATTAACCTAAGATTCTCCACTGAAATTTTCAGAAATATTACTGGCCAAACGCTGTAGAAAAGTGCGAGAGGACAAAACCTGTCAAGAAAAGCTAAGCAATATAATTTTGCACAAAAACCGCATCATTAAATTAGGGGGAAAACATCTTTTAGTACGACTAAGGCAGCTGTTCTTCTGTAATTAAATGTTAATCATTATACCGTTTGTGTCAGCGTCCTCTCTGCGGACGGTAGCTGCGGTTGCTTCGGTAACGACCCCCCTCATCTCGCGCTTAAGTAAAGGCGACCATCCATCAAAGTTCAATAATTAACGCTCACATCGTGCCGTCGCCATCCATCATCTCCGTCTCTAGTGCTTATTCCTTTATTGCTACCTTGCAGACACCACATCCCCACGATCTCTGCCCCGCCCAGCGCTTATTTTCCTGACAAATTAAAGCTATTCTCTCCTTTCTTGCGTTGGAACAGCAGGATCCCAGAGAAGGGCTGCATCGTTCCTTCATTTTGGTTGCACAACTAAAGAAGATACTTGAGTTAAATTGTATTCGATACATTGCATGTATTTTGCCTGCATATTTATTCTTAGGGAAAAAAACAATTCCCACCGCACGAACAAGTTCATGCCAAAACGCTCTGTTTGTGTGACCTACTGTGCGTTAGGCACTTATCTTATATTTTCTCAGTGCTTCACATAAACAATGTTATTCTAAGACACGCTTCATAAAAATCAGGGTTTCTCCGGGCGCGGTTCATTCGGTTATTGCAATAAAAGCGGCGAAACAAAAAAGGTAATAAAAGTCTAAGGGCGTCTCTACAGCGCACATGTTGCAGGAAAGGTGGGGTGGGTGGGGCCTAAGGCAGTGACTCTTGGCCATTCATTGGTTAGTAGATGGAGGGGGTTGGACGCTGGGAGGGCTTGCCGAAAACGAGATGGGCGTGGCGTCCGGGGTCAAAATTAATGGCTAGTTTCCACTCCATCCTATTCATACCACCGTGACTTGTAACGTGTAGTGACAGACAGAGGAGATAAGGATCACTGTACACAACTAGACTTTAGGCAAAGTGGAGATAACAGCAGCTGACAACCGCTTCAATTGCAAAGAAAAATAGTATAGAGTTACTGAAAAAGATCTCATTGGAGAGGGTGAAATAACGGGACCCGACGGAGAACTTGTGAACAGGATTGCAGAAAGTTTAGTATACTTAGAAGGAAACAGAAAATTAATCGAGCACTTTTATTAATTCTTTAGTATTTTTATTAATTTTCTTTGTGCTGAAGCATGGAACGCAAGATACCTGATTTCTCTGGAACCTGGAAAATGAAAAGTTCGGAGAACTTCGAGGAGATGCTGAAAGCACTGGGTTAGTAATGCTGGTCTGAAAATGCCCAGCAAACGTGTGTAACTCTACCCTATCCTTTTATAATATGCTGCGTTTTCCTTGGTATCTTTTCGGTAAGCAGACGCACAGTCAGCACCGACTTTACCGTCTCCGAGCTGGGGGTTATGATGTCGCATAAAGGAAACGGGGGGGGGGGCATATCTCTGTATCCCTACGTGTGATGCGGGGGGGGGGGGGGCTTTCGTGCAGGTCAGTGATTATGATAATTGTGCAAATGATCTGCGAAGAAGGGCACGTGCTCATAATATTGGCACATTGACTGGAGCAATAATCGACTCTCAGTTTCGGTCCTCAGATCAACATCGCCGCTGATCTTTTTGGTCGGTCTTTTGGTTGATTTCGCGGACAACGCCTGCACAAACTGTTAGTCACACGACAGGGTGTGTATATTGTCTAGTTTATCGGTGTGTGTATGTGCGTCTTATTCGTGCGTCCAGTATTATGTTAGTATCCTTACGTTTATGTCCATGGATGCGTTTATGTTATGGATGTCTCGCTGTTGCACTACGGTCCACAGGTTGCCTGACGTCTCAATTACAGTGAATAACCCGCTTATCCCCCATTAAACTCATGAGGAGCAGAGGTCTGCATAAGGATGGTAGAAGGCGAAAGGCAGAGGGACACCAAAGAAATAGGAACTGGAGGGTAGCATAGACCAAAGGAGAGAGGCATATCAAAGGAGGGAGAGGGACAGATGAAGAGATGAAAGGGTGTAAGGAATGACTGGCCCCAAGTAAAAAGACACAAAGGTGGAGGGTTAGGGTGGGGGTCATTGCTTGGAGGGGGGGGGGGGGGCTAATTTGTGCATGCATTACTAGCTTGAGGTGGTTAATATGTATGTGTCTGGGAGGGGTGGGGGTTGGGGGTATTGCAGAAACTCACGTAGTGACCGAGTGGGATACGGAGCTGTATGTCAGGAATCTCACTACAGGACAGACAAGATGGAGGAGACTAACCAGATTGCAGCTAATTCCTGCCTGTAAGATCTCGTAAGAGCCTGTAAGAGCTCGTGCATGCTGATGTGCATGGATGCACATGCACACGCTGCATATGTGGCTGCATGTCTGTCTTTGCAGGCTCCTCCTGTCAAATCTCTAATTAATGGCTGCTAACCCAAACATTTAGCAACTTTTAATCAATTTGAAAAAGAATAATTTCTTTACAAAGTCCTTCTTTTCTCAGCACTTTCTACAGTTTCAGTCATTGCCTTTGTCGAGGTATTTTACAAACGGGAACGGGGGAGCGGTTTACCCATGGTGCATTGCAATGTACAGTACACTCTCTCCAGCGACAAACTCGCTCACATACACACCTGATGCATTAGCTGCCTTCAGTCCAGGCACGTCATTCGAATATCAGTCCAAAAAGGCTTTATTGGTCTGACCTGCTAACTCCACTGGGGGGGGGGGTTCAGCATGATCCGTCTCCTCCCCCTCCCCACTGCCACAGATCTATCCCAAATGCTACCTCTGACCTCTCGCCTTTGGCCCTGACCCTGACTCTCTGTGTGTGGCCGTTTTTTTTTACCCCTCTCTTAGAGGGCATGGCAGACCCAGGGGGAAGACCAGACAGGAAATATCATGGAAGCATTACCGGCGCTGATCCGTTAGCTCGGACAGCGGTGTGTAGCAGCTCTGGCATGCAGACGCGTGTCTCCGGCTAGTTTGTCTCCCATCTCACAGCGTACATATATATATATTTACACGCAGTGACAGGTGGGAATTTGTGAGAGGTGAGAAGTGTGAAATTCAATTCGGCACAGGGACCCAGCAAGAAACCCCCCCGCCCCCTCTCTTGCTGGGTCTGGCTCCCTCTTTTCTCCCCAGTTCTCCAGTCCCCCCCCCCCCCCCCCGCCCCCACCCCACCTCCTCCTCACTCTTTTTCCCCTCCCAATCCCTCTTGCTCTTTGCTTCCTGACAGGAAGGTGTAACAGATTACCGGGTCCCCTGGGGCAGCCTTGATAACTTCCCCCCACTCATTAGTGAAGCCACATCCACACACACACACTCATCCACACACATACACATTCATACACGTACATACACATGCCATGACCATAGTCAGATACACACTCACACATGCACACAGACACACACATTCATACACACACGCACACACACACACACACATGCACACGCACACTCATACACACACACACACTCATACACACACATGCACACGCACACACACACTCATACACACACATGCCATGACCAAAGTCAGGCACACACAGGTACCCTGTCTGCCATGCTGTTAGATATTCATCTGTGATGGTCCTGGGGTCTGACAGCCAGCAGACTTTTTGGGGTGAATATTTCTTTTCGATGGGGGAGGGGGGTATCTCTGGAGGTCACATAATAACGGCAGCAGGACAGACCATGCCTGTACAGCAGCTCCAAGGACAAACCTCTGTGTCAGTGCAGATGTGCTGTTTGTGTGCTGGATGCCATCATGATCCTAACCCCCCACCCCTTCCTTGGGTCCGCATGTGTCCCACTTTGCGTCTCCTGAACCCAAGCATTCGGTCCTCTGTTGCTGCCCATAGATTTCCCAGGATGGACATCTCCCCTGGTTGCAGTCTGTCTTTCACGAGTCTGAGTACAGCGGAGGGCTTTAAGCTTGGGAGGCAACACTGCTTTTTAAAAATATATCTGCTAATAATGGTCCACCCCCCCGCCCAGTCAACGAGTCCTATGGTCCACAGGGGTCAACGTGATGCTGAGGAAGATCGCCGTGGCGGCAGCCTCCAAGCCCTTAGTGGAGATCACCCAGGATGGGGAGAGTTTCAGTATCCGCACCAGCACCTCCGTCCGGACCACCCACGTCTCCTTCACTGTGGGCGTGTCCTTCAACGAGACCACTGTGGACGGGCGCCCATGCACGGTATGGCCAGCCGGCGTCCTGTGGTACGGTCAGTCCAGCATACCTTTCCCTCTGACTGTCATCCCAATTCCGAATCGATCTGGGTCAGCCTGGACCGTAAGCTCGGCCTGTACGCCTCCCCAAGCTGGTCCGGTCCCGATGTTCCTGCCTTCCTGTCTCTCTCCCCACATCCATGTGCTTCAGATCTTCCTCCCTCTTCATCTCACCCCTGCCCTTCATTCACATCACCCAGACTGGGACGACAGCACCTCCAGACCGTGCCAAAATGAGAACGGCCCCCCATTCTCACCTGATGGGTTGCCCTCCCTGACTCGATAGCATGAATGTGCTGTGTCTTGGGGCACAGAAGGGGCCTATTTACCGCATGAATACCCCCACTCTCTCCCGTGGCCTTAATCCTTCTCCGAGACGTTGGCGCCTGACTGCTCTGTGACAATATTTGCACACCTAGACTGGCTCGCCCCCCCCCCCCCCCCGGCAACCCACTCACACTTCTCCCCCCCTTTATGCTCTGCAGAGTTTCCCCCGCTGGGAGACGGACAGTAAGATCAGCTGTGAGCAGACCCTGCAGAAGGGAGAGGGCCCGAAGACCTCATGGACCCGGGAGATCACTAATGACGGCGAGCTCCTCCTGGTGCGTGTCCCACTCCGGCGTCAGCAGGGCCCCTTGGAAAGCGTGACTCAGCCAGCCGCAATGCAGAGCCGAGGCTCTGCCCCTGAGACTCGCATCGCCGGCCCGCCTGCCGGCTTTGGCTCGCCTCTTAAAAGTCCTGGCGTTCCTCAGCCAGTGGTCGCATTGCACGGGCCTGATTTATTGCGATATGCCTTGGATGAGATTGACTTCATGCGCCTGTGGTTTTTGTGGTCAGGAACTTGCATTTCCTCTAACGTCCCTTGCTTGCATTTCAGACGATGACTGCCGACGACGTGGTCTGCACCCGGGTCTACATGCGAGAGTAAAAGACCGGAGCTGCCTTTGCCCGCCCCCTCCCCCCACCTCTGTCCTGGGTGTCTCCTAATTGGGAAGTTTCAGTCTGTAACCCCTGGCGGTGTCCCCCGCCACCCTGCGCGGTTTGCTCTCTGCCGCTTGGCCCCGCCCCTCCCTGTGTCTCCTCTCGTCCACCAGCTGTGCTTCTCATCGCTTCCTTTCAGCGCGTTAACTCTGTCTCTCCCAAGCTTTTATATTTATTTTGCTAGCGTCTGTTACTCCTGCCGTTCTTTGTGTTTCTTTTATACAAAATGTGGTGTTCTTTTGAAAAAAAAAAACCAAAAAAAAAACCAATAAAATGCAACTCTGACTTCCAGATGCAAATCTCTTCTGTTTTATTTTCCTTGGCTGTAATCCAGTCTGCTGGCTCTGAGGGCTTAATCACTTGCAGGTATTATCTCGGCATATGTAATAGGTGAAACAGGAGTGAGATTACAGAGGCACAGCTGGAGGTCAACGCAGTTCGTGGTCTGAGCAGGGAGCCCTGAGTGAGCGGGTGCGGCTCAGGCTTGGATTAGACTAATGATTGACGAACTCCTCCACCCATCAGTCACATACACAGACGCATTGGCACACATCTTATTTTAGCCGTTCTGTCAGCTGTCTGCAACTAGAATAACCCGTCTGGCCCTGCACTCGTCACGCCTCTCTCCTTCCCCGCTTTCCATCCCTCCAGAAGTGTGTTTCTTCATCACTCTCACTGTTTGTCCTTCGTCGCTCTTTCTGTTGCTAAAGTGAGGGTGGCAGCATCTGTGCTCTGCACTGGTGCTTTAAAAAGAGAGAATAAAACCCTTCTGGGCAGAGGGGTTCCCACTTTCCAATATGTTTGCAGTTTGAACCAGCTAAAGCAGAATATTATATTGGTTGCTCATTCCATCAGAATTCTCGGGGCAGATGTACTGTTTTGAGGTTTAAATTGGCCAAGTTGGTCTTGCCTGCAACTGGAATTTGTTTTCTCTCCTTCATAATAAACGTACTGCTTTTCTGACAAAGAAACCATCTCCTGGTCCTTTCTACTCTCGCTACAATATCGCTTTACACGAGGCCTTCTGGTTTCCCGTCACTGAAAAGATGCAGCTATTTTCCTGGGTTTTTACCCATGTCTCTTTGACTTTGTACACACCTCAAACATACTCATAAACAGATGTTGACTTGGCAAAAGCTTGAGCAGTGGGGGCTGCATTCAACATGAGCCAATCTGGCGAAAAGCTTACTTTGGCCTGAGGGGAGCAAGTGAATGTAGAGCTGAGGCAGGTCCCAAAAAGCTGGTCATCCAATGGTGGGCTGAAACTAGGGGAAGCAGGTGGGCGTGTCCCCATGGCCAGGAAATGCCAATGGGATTACAGGGTGTTGGTGATTGACAGCAGATGTGGACGACAAGGAACCGGAGCATCAGTGCCTGGAAACTGAGATGAGCTACAAACCTAGAAAGAATCTGAGAGGCCCTGCTCCAAAAAAAACACACTCACGCACTTACGCGGTGTCACATGGATTCAGAGTATGCAGCAGCAGAGAGAAAATGAGGACCAGGTTAGGGAAGACCATCCAAAAACATTTTAAATGGTCACATTCTCTTTTCCAGCCCTCCAGCTGTACTTAGTTATGCTGTGACCCCAATAAAAATGCCCCTCCTTTTCCTTATGCCCCAATAAAAGGGGTAAATAACTGCCTCTCCATCAGTGTTTATAGTCCCCTGGGGCAGTTAAATGCAGCTGTCTCTTGCCTGTAAAAAAATGACCGGACTGCACCCAGACACAGTAAAATGCAGTAGCCCACATACCTCCGTAAAGGACCCATTCAGCACAGTGCTGGCACACACCTAAAAACCATGTGCACAGAGGGTGAAAAACACACGTTCTCATATGCATGAGCCTTGTGTGTGCACCTTTAAACATGCACTCTAAAAGTATGTGTGCACTGAGCGGACCTGTGTGCTCTTACACAACCTGAATGTGATTCCTGCCCCTTTAAGTGCGATGTATGAAACTTCACACATCTGCTGCTTGTGGTTCCTACTCATTACAGCAAACCTGGCATCCAGCAAACTGACACAGCAGCAAACATACTTGTGCAGAACAGGACGTACAGTTGAAGGCTTCATTTTTTTACTAGCTAAAATTTAACAATAATCTGCATTAGCAAAATATGAGAAAATCAGTTTTCATTAAGAGGCCTCAGATCGCCCGGGTTGTGGCTTTGATTCCTGCCACTGTCTGTGGAGTTTGCACGTTTCAGACGCTTATATTTTAGCTGCATTGATGGCTGCATCCTGTGATAGACTGGCACCCCATCCAGGGCGTGCCCTGCCTCTCTTCCTGCCCTCCCAGGGGTAGGCCCCAGGCTACGGGTGACCCAGTATTGGATGTTATGGAAGATGGAAGAATGGATGCTCTTAGCTAATAATCACATAATGACATGTATTATAATCTGCTTGTCAGAGGTTCCGGCCTCCAGGGTCGGAGGCAGCGTCTCGGGGGTGAAAGCGGTGCCAGGGGTGCCAGCCAGGCCCACGCCAACGCACCTGTAGCCTCACACCCTGGGTGTGTGCCGCAGCTAACGGCCCGGTGCACAACGTCGGCGTGGGCTGGGGCCGACGGCTGCAGCGGATACCGCTCCATGGGATGGGCGTCTTCGAGTGGCTGGACACACGAGATTACAGCAGAGCCCAGTGCAAAAGCGGGCGCGGGCGGTGCGTGCAGGGAGATTCCTACTTTTTTAATTGTGAGCTGAATGCCAGGGTTTAAAACCATTATGTCTCATTGCATTTCCGAGAACCAAAACCCTGTGGAGCCTCCCCAGGCACAGGGCTGGACTGGAATTTCAGAATCTGGACTGTGGCCCACCGCACATACATATGCAGGACAAAATGTGCCAATGGGGGGTGGGCAGGGAGGGCGGCAGGGAGGGCGACCCACCCGGAAAATGCCCGGCATGCCAGGTGGCCCGTTCAGCGGTTCTGCCATCAAAGCCCATTTACAGCTGCAGAACATAAGACGGGCGTTTTCAAACTCGCAGAACTGGGTTTGGGCGGATGGTGCTGCGCCAGGCATCCCTCTTGGGCTCCACATTCAGTTTCCAAGCTGTGATGTCAACTCATTCCAGAGGTGATGATGTCACGGGGCTGCGAGCTGCTTCATTGGCTGTGGAATGCTGTGGTTTGCGGACTGGGCGGCACTGGCCTCGGATACTGGCGAGCCACTGAACCAGCTGTAGAAGAGTCCTGGCCCATGGAGACCCTTCTACACATGCACACACACGCACACAGACCACAACCCCACACACACACGTTAGATCGCTTCATACACGAAGCATGAAATCCCATGTCAGAGGATCGTCACTAAGGATTTATGAGAAGAGGGGCTATGTGCCTGTGGGTCTGAATTTTATTAAAATGCACGAGAACGCACTATTTAAAATGATCTGTGTAAATATAGGGGGGTTTAAGCCCCCCCAAAAAGAGTCCTAGTGACGCTCCTGTGACGCTCCATGACACAAGCAAGAAATCTACACCTTTGCCTAAAACAATACCAGCGAGCAGGAGGGTGTGTGTGCCTGCACTTAATACCGCACTTCCGTCAGTTTGATGTTACTTCAGGTATAGAGTTTAAAGACTAAGTTCGGACAGATTCCTTTGTAAGTCAACAAGTAATTAAAGCGACTATACGGGAGTCACTGGTCCAAAAATACACTGGGTGCGTAAAAAAAATTAACGCAATTAACTGCGTAAAACGGATCAGCAATGTAATAGAGACGAGGGAAATGGAAGACAATGTCAATAACAGCAAGCGACTGTATTTCATTTTCGCTTTCTGACTAAAAGCAATGCATAAACCTGTAGCAACAACCTACAACAACAACGGACCCTGTCGGTCTGGCCAAAATATACCAGAATATACCAAAATATCAAATTGGAGCCACCTGAAAGCAAATTCCCGGGCAGTTTTTGGTTGCTAGTCCGGCCCTGCTGTTGGTTGTTCACCTAAGCGGACCGGAATAGGTGGCCTGTGGGAATTCCACATTGATTGTGATAACCGCCAGCAAACTTTACACTTACAGAGGCAAGAAAAACAAGTGGAAGGAGAGAAAATAAGCATTTATTGATTCATCTTTTCCATGATGCTAATTATCCTTATCCTGAGCGTTTAATATCTCTTAAAAATCTATTATCACGCTGTTTTTCGTAACGCACATTAACTCACTTTTACATTGTCCCTACGTCCCTACCTATGCTATAATGTTATTGCTTGCTGTATGCCCAAGGAATTATTAGATCAAATTCTAAGTACGTGTGAACGATCTAATTAACCTGTGTGATTATTAAAATACGCGACTCCGTGTTACTATCTTGTCTTTTTATTACTCACTGGCAGTTGGAATATGGACCACAGTCGATCTGAAAGATCACGCAAGCCTCTATGGGTGCGTGTATGTGGGTGGGTGTGTTTGTGATTATGGGTGCCAATGTTAATATACGCCATTGTTCGTTTGTGCCTATGTGAAAGCAGACAGCAGTTTTGTACTGATTGTGTCTTTACCTCCTACTGTACGTAACGGTGGGACAGAGGCCGTTAGCCCCTGGATTTGATCCAAAACTGCCAACTGGTTAGATCAGGAGTGCCCAATACGTCGATCGCGATCTACTGGTCGATCGCAAAGGTAGTCTGGGTAGATCGTATGGCATAGAAAATAGAGGATGGATGACGCGTTCAATCGCGCCAGCTGCTGCAAAACTCTAGAAAGCTACCGAGTCGCCCAGTTAGCCTCCAATTTATTTTTACTAAACTTAAGAAAGGTTATAAAAATGAATAGGAGAGCTGGACCAAGAAGCCAAAAACCTACCACTTCCATACGGAATGGGAGGAGGACTGTCCGGCCCATTCCACAATGTATCACAATGTCATATTCGAAGTGCATTTGCCTCATCTGTCTGTCTACCGTTGCTATTCCGAAGAAGGGAAATGTGGAGCGACATTTTCGGAATGTTCATAAAAACTACATTAACTTCCCTCCGGAAAACGAGCTGAGAAAGAGAAATTAAGGTGAAGGAACTAAAATCCTAGTTCAATTCAAAAGTACTTTCTTTATCCCAAAGGAAATTAGAAATAGATAAATAATAAAGAATATTCAATATTTTTATACATAAATATATGTTTTGCATTTTTATAGAAGGTAGATCATTTTGACTTGGCCATTTATAAGTAGCTCGCAAGCTGAAAAAGTGTGGGCACCCCTGGGTTAGATCATCACGTGCCTTTTCATAGCAATGCGGTATCATACTTAATATTTCAACGAAGTCAGTCATGCACCAAATTGGCAGCAGAAAGTATGGACGGATGAAATATGAAGGCAAAGAAGTGACATGAAATATTACAGGAGCAAACCAATTAAAATACAAATGAAAGAAACCGTTTTAATCACTCTTCTGTTGAAAACTAGATTTACACGTGACAGATTACAGAAACATTACTTAGGGCGTGAAGTACAGTTTATTCTGCATTAATTATTGAAAATGCTTTCGGGTACTCGCCTGTTCTATCGTTTTGATAATTGATACATTTATAAATTAATTAAAATGAACAAATTAACATACTATTTGTTTTGGCTTCGTCTTTTTACTTGATACGAAATACGTACTTAGAGTCGTATGTGAATGCAATCAAAAACTACGGTGGCCCCTAGAGACAAAACACACACAAAAGAAAAAGCAGAAACAAAATGAAAATGCGCAGCAAATTAAAAAAACACACGCAAAAGAAAAAGCAGAAACAAAAAGAAAATGCGCAGCAAATTAAAAAAACACACACAAAAGAAAAAGCAGAAACAAAATGAAAATGCGCAGCAAATTAAAAAAAACACACGCAAAAGAAAAAGCAGAAACAAAATGAAAATGCGCAGCAAATTAAAAAAACACACACAAAAGAAAAAGCAGAAACAAAATGAAAATGCGCAGCAAATTAAAAAAACACACGCAAAAGAAAAAGCAGAAACAAAATGAAAATGCGCAGCAAATTAAAAAAACACACAAAAGAAAAAGCAGAAACAAAATGAAAATGCGCAGCAAATTAAAAAAACACACGCAAAAGAAAAAGCAGAAACAAAATGAAAATGCGCAGCAAGTTAAAAAAACACACGCAAAAGAAAAAGCAGAAACAAAATGAAAATGCGCAGCAAGTTAAAAAAACACACGCAAAAGAAAAAGCAGAAACAAAATGAAAATGCGCAGCAAGTAGACAATCCCAAACCGGAAGTGCTCCACCACGCTAGGGGGCGCGGTGAGCTCATGTGGCACAGTCGCTACACAGTAGTGATGCAATAATTTACTGTTGTGAACGCCGCAATGGCTCTTGGGATCGGTTCGCAAACCATCCGTTTGAGTCGCCGACGGAGTGTCCGAGAGTCCGTTCGATGAACAAATCGAACTTACGGTTTTCGGACACTCGGTCGGTGACTAAAACGAATGGTTTGCGAACCGATCCCAAGAGCCCTCGCCGCCTCGCGGCATTTGCTGCGGAAATGCAGTTACGCTGTTGAAAGGAATAAAATTAACGCAGCTGTTCACAGGGCTGTCAACTTTGGTCAGCCGGTTGGCCAGAAGTCCGCACACGCATTTACACCTTTGTGACAGTTTTATTCCCTTGTAAATGGTCTGTAGGGTTTGCAAACTACCCCAACGCTTTTGCTGCAGCTAATTTTAGGTTTATAATGTAATAATATAAATTTGCAGTAAAATTTCTTGCACGAGCGTGAGAATCCGAAAGCGTGAGTGTCACGCCAGATGCGTGAGAGTTGGCAGCCCTGTGTTCATTTATCACAACAGTAAATTATTGCATTTCTGCATAATAAAACCATATGTCTTTCATCAAAAACCAAAGATATTTATTAACTTTGACGTTTACACAACAACGTATGCAAGTTTACTCATGCTCATTGTATGTGTGTGTGATTGTATTGGTAATATTGCAGTTGTTAACTGTGATGTAGTCCTTGATACTCATGCACATGAATTTGGCTAAAGTCAAGAAAATAAGAACTATATATACACGCGTGTTTATTCAGCATCGACACCCTTTCTGCTTTTTATATATTGTTTTTTTTATTGTGAATAGTCAAGCTAAACATTTTTGTTGAACACCAGCCCCATCTTTCAGTCAAATAACGTAACCTTGAGACACCGTTTGATTTATTATCCGATCCCATGATTCGTTGACTCATACGGTCAGGCGCAAAAAAGACGGAAAAAAAGTGAATCACAGAATCGATTTTAGAATCGATTCATTACAACGGACAGCTCGAAAGAATCAAATCAGTTAATTCAGTCGAACTTCCCATCACTACTGTGTAGCGACTGTGCCACATGAGCTCACCGCGCCCCCTAGCGTGGTGGAGCACTTCCGGTTTGGGATTGTCTACTTGCTGCGCATTTTCATTTTGTTTCTGCTTTTTCTTTTGCGTGTGTTTTTTTAACTTGCTGCGCATTTTCATTTTGTTTCTGCTTTTTCTTTTGCGTGTGTTTTTTTAACTTGCTGCGCATTTTCATTTTGTTTCTGCTTTTTCTTTTGTGTGTGTTTTTTAATTTGCAGCGCATTTTCATTTTGTTTCTGCTTTTTCTTTTGCGTGTGTTTTTTTAACTTGCTGCGCATTTTCATTTTGTTTCTGCTTTTTCTTTTGCGTGTGTTTTTTTAATTTGCTGCGCATTTTCATTTTGTTTCTGCTTTTTCTTTTGTGTGTTTTTTTAATTTGCTGCGCATTTTCATTTTGTTTCTGCTTTTTCTTTTGTGTGTGTTTTGTCTCTAGGGGCCACCGTAAAAAACCCTAACCCTAACGCGCCAGAAGCGCCTCGACAAAGGGAACAGTGACACCTTGTGGAAAGTTGCTTTGACAGCTCCAATAACTCCAACTCCAATTTAAGAAAATAATAATTACGTTTTATTATCGGAAATAATGGACCAAAAAACAAATATATTACATAAACCCCGGGCCACATTTACAATCAGTTCCAATACCATTTCCCCGAAAGGCACATCACTTTTGTAACAGCCGATTTGTTGTACTTTGCTGTCTTCACGGGGCTCCTTGGATCTGTATGAAATAAGCATGTGGTTTGTGACAAAAGCAACTTTTTCCCGAGCGATTTTTAAAGGTGACTTATATTATCCCCATTTTAAAATATTCATATTTAAATTTAAAAATATTCATATTTTTACTAAACTTTACTAAACTGGATGACCTTACTCCAGACTGCCACCTCGTGGGCCTTCAGGTCAAAGACCCACTACACTATCGTTTGCCCCTATAAGCCATTAAACATCCGTGACTTTTCATGGACATGCACTGTTATGTAGCAACAAATCAAAATCAATGTATAAATAAACAGCGTGAAGAGTTTTTGGTCTTGCCCTTTGCTTGCATGTAGCCACATATTCTAACTGTCACATTTTATGTTTTTACAAGGTGATGTGGGGAAACTTGTTTGGTGTGTATTAATCACCCTTGACATAAGTGTTCCCTTATTGCATGCATTAACTTGGATGAGGGTGACCTGCACACTGACAGTATCCAGCCTCAGGCTGAAGAGCAGTGCTATATAAGATTTAGAAAAAGTGGATAAAAAAACAAAATCAAGCGTGTGAACTTTGGGTTGAAGCATACCGAGACCACGATAAAAGCTGTTTCTCTTTCTGGATGACGTGAAGATAATGCAGAATATTTAACGGATGACCTGAACTGTATGCCATAGAGATTGCAGCACTTGTGAGGATACTGGATAAAGGCAGCCCAATATAATATACTGAAGACCTTCCTTACTATGTCATGTTCTAATCATCAGATTACAGCCCAGCACAGTTAGATTAACAGCTTGATTGGCTAAAATGAGCCACACATATACAATCCATGGCGTAATCAAATGGCAGATGTTTGGCAAATGATTTTATTTGAGTTAAATATGGGTAAATAGCTCTTTAAGAGCCCAAATAAAAAATTAAATGGTTTGCTTTTGTTACACACGACGAACAGAGTCTAAAGCCTACAGTGCTGCAGCTCAGTGAAAGAGAGTATAAAGTATAATAAAGGAATGAATGAAGAAAGACAAAGTCTAAGTGCGGTTAAAATATCACATAAAGGTCAGTGTAATTGCTTCATCACACTGCTGGACACACTGATGGACAGAGAGGCGTACTATGTACTGTCTGTATGAATATTTGGCTACTTGGGATCATGAATCCCTAAACCAGAAACCGGCTAACTAGAAGCCCAAAGCAAGATGCCAGTCAACAAGAACCATGACCCCCAAATCACCCAAACCACTAAACCAGTACCCGCTGACAGCTGACAAGCACAAAGGAAAAAGACCAACTGCATACAACAAACTTCTGACCAAGAACCACCTGTGCCCTGTGCTCCAAGAACAATGGCGATGACTGAGCACTGTGAGCAGTGAGGACTGCTCACTTTTTCTGCTTAAGGTTGGGCCCTGAGTGTCAGGCTCCTGCCCTGTTACTTCCCTGCCTGGCCAGCAGGTGTCGCTGGTCACCCATTTCCAAGTGTTTAAGTCTTTGGTTATTTGTAAATTGACCCACTCCTGCTTCTTCATGCCCCCTAGTCTTTAGTGTTTGTTTGATGGTAGTTGGCCCACACCTGTCCCTTGTTTTACCCTCATTATCTGTGTATACCTGCCCTTGCCCTTGTTCCTCGATCAGTTTTTGTGTATCTGTAGCTTTTTTGCCCTGTGTTTGCAGCTGTTCTGCATGCTGTGGTTGTTCCTGTGTTGCTAACTGCCTTATTTTTGTGATTTACCTTCTTTGTTTTGGCCCCTTGTGGTCCTTTTGTTTTCTCTCTTTTTTTCAAAAATAAAAATCAAGTCCTCTGTTTGTTGGAGCTGCAACACGGATTGTCTGTTCCCTCACTGTGCCTGTCTGCAACACTAAGAATATCATAGGAAGAGTGATACCATTTCAATTTGGTCAAAGACGCAAAAAAATGTAACTAATTATAAACAGAGTTAATTCTTTCTTCAATTTAACTAAGCAAACGAGCCAGTGCTGGCAAGAATACCAAAACATACTATAGTAAGAAAAAGTGCCACGGGCCATGAAGGGGCAATTAAATGTAGTCAATGGCACTACTTGTGATTGTGTTTGCTTTTGTAACTGTACAGCAGAATTTCTTTTATGTCTTTTTATATTTCTAGTCTCTTGAGATCTTTTTGTAGTGATACGAAATCCTCAAGCATAGAAGGCTCGTCAGCACACCCTTGTGGTTACTTAAAGACGTGCACTCGATTTCTTTGACATGTGGCTCAATTCAGGAACTTACTACAAGGGATGCTAACATCAGTTTTTTCGTACGAAACTCTGATCGCAAAAACAGGGAAACTCTGATATCAGGACCATAAAATCTGTGTTTTGTTCAGGCAAAATGGTCTAAGCCACTTCTTCATAACATTTGAAATAAATAAACTACCACCACAGTTGAATAAAGTCTAAATACACACGCAATGAGGGGCAATAAAGCTGTCTTAAATCAAATATCATGTGTGAATTTCCTGCTGTGTCTTACAGTAGGGTGCCGAAAGAAAGTTTTTAGATATACACTCAAAAAATAAAAATGAGACCATGATATGCAACGTCAAGTTCACCAGTCGGTTCTCCCTTTTACACACGCTCAGTGGCTATGAAAGATAAACAGCTAGCCGGAATGAAATCTTCCAAATATGACAAACTACAAGATGCCACTGCCTGAGTGCGTTTGTTGAAATGAACTAGAACACCACTAGCTATTGCAGGATAGCGAGTTAATCACAAGTTCTAGAGCACAGCACTGCAGTTTGCTAATCACTCTATTTTCCTTTCCTATACTGACATTTAGTTAGTAATATAGCCTATTAGCAATATAGCCCAGGACCAAGATTTGAGTCTCTGCCTAGGCATAATGTCCCCATAACGTGCTAAATATCTGTTTTTTTTCCCTTATGGGGACCGGTTTCCTGGTCCCCATAAGGGAAAACTCTATTTTATAAAAATTGGTGACTGCTATGAAAAAACTAAAAATGCAAAAACTCTTGTATTTTGTTAGGTTACTTATGGTTATGGTTAAGGCAGGGTAGGGGTTAAGGTTGTCATAGTTAGCATTAGCATTTTTCCCATTGAAATGAATGAGCGGTCCCCATTAGGATATGTTTACCCTACATGTGTGTGGGTGTGTGTTTGTGTGTGTGCGTGTTTGTGTGTGTGTGGTCATGCATATATTACATTGTGGAGACCGAAAGTCCCCAAAATTTGACAAAAACCTGTTACTTTCACCTTTTATGAAGATATTTGAATGCAATCAAAAAAACTGAGAATACCTGAAGTGGTTAAGGTTAGGGCTAGATAGGGGGTAAAGTTGTTATATGTGGGTTAGATGGATGGATGGATGGATGGATGGATGGGTGGATGAATGCAGGGGAGTTTCTAGCTATTGGAAAAAATTGGGGGCTAAGTCAAGTTTACCTGGGGCTTGATTTTTGTATATATATTTTTTGATGGAAAATTTGTATCAGGACTAAAATATTCAGGACTATAGTCCCAGGTGATCAGACCTAACGTCACCCATGGATGGATGGATAGATGGATGGATGGAAAATCATATACAATAAAACCATCTGGGGAGATAATATAAATAATGACAATATGGTTCAAAATGACTAAAAGGTGCCATATGTCACTGTGCAGTACTGGCAATAGGATGGCATAAGGGCAGCAGTAGTATCAAGAGCAGGTAGAGGGAGAGCTGCTGCTTAGAGATTAGACATGCATGGCGGGTTTGTGTCCTTTTAGCTGGCTGCTGTCCAAGCCGCTGAACAACTGAATCACGGTGGGAATAAAGGAATGTATTCACACCCAGGGCAGAGGAGTCTGTGGCTTTGCATCTCTATAGATCCATATGAGGAGATGAACTTCATCATTCAGCATGGATAGCAGCTTGCTGTAAACACTATAGGGCTTGGGTCTCCTCAGGAAGATCAGTTTACTATTCTTCTTCCTGTAGAGTCCGTCTGTGTGGTGGTTCTGGTCCAGTCTGTCATTGGTTTGAGTGTGAGCTCCAATCTACTTATGGCACAAAACCACCATCACAGTCTCCACCTGGATAATGGCAGATGTCAGTGGTTCCCTGGTTTGCCAATTATTGCCTGACTAATTTTAAAGATTTTTGTATCTTTGCTGTTTTACAGAGCCCACAAAGTCCTGAAAACGGTAACTGTTTATCTTGCGTGCACAAGACATTTATCTGGCGATATTTATCTTGTTCACGCAAGATCATGTCTTCGATGGGCTCCATAGTTTTTATATACTTTTAGGGTTTTTTATATTTTAGTACATATTTCATTAACTTGTTTTTATTTTTCCTCCTTCTACCTTGTTTCTTACACGGTCTGAAGTAGCGGAAATTTCATAATTCACTGTTGGCACTCAAGTACCTTCCTTCATAGGACAAATGTAAATCTTCAATCTTGAATCTTGGGTCTTGCTGAAATTAATCACCATTGGTCATCTACCCATTTTCCTTCTGTCACTGGTGTAGTTACTCTCATTTTACTACAAGAGTGTAGAAAAAGAGTGTAGAGTTAGGAGTTGTGTCCTCCTATACAGTGGTAGATGGGGAAAGAGGGTGTAACTATGAAAGAGAACAAAAATTGAAAATGCTAGAATAAAAAAGAAAACAGAAAAAGAGAAGGAGCAAGAGGGAGGAAGAAAGAGAGTGAGAGAGAGAACGAATGTGGTTTGGGATTTAAATGTGAACCAGGCCCTTCCGAGAGGAGAGGGAGAGAGAACTTAAGCGACGCGGGACTCTTAGCTGCTAGAGAATAAAAGCGGGCTTTCATTTGCTGATGTGTATCTTGGAGTGAATTTTGCCTTCCAGGGGAAAACACCGCAAAAGTACAACGAAAGAAATGGATAAATGAAAAAGAAGAACTTCTTGTAAATCGGTCAATTCAAATCAAAAACAACAATTTAAAAAAAAAAACGCGAATGATTTTATCGATGGTGAAATGAGAATATATACAATCTGGACATTGTGGATCTGCGTAACTACCCCAGTCACTGAACAGTAGCCTATTAGTGAAATCAAATAGCGATGTCACAACTGGATGCGTAGCGCTTAACTAGGCGACTTAACAGCCGAAACAGGTGTTGGATTTGCCTTAGTGTTTGGGATGAATGCACACCTGGAATTTAATAAGAAATATTTTAAAATTACAGTAGTCTAGGAATGGATTAAATGAGGTAAGAAGGCATAAACTTGTTTAAATATAAAGCCTGAATACAGATCAGATTACATTATAAAAAATAATCTAATACGGTTAAACGAAATAATCGAACATTTTGAAATTACGTTATGCATTAGGCTATATAAAGAGTTAGCATGAATTACGTTCAGGCTGCAGTGAGAAATCAATTGTTTTTATACAATTAGGAAAACGTATAGTTAAAAAGCCCGGTTCAGCACTACATTTGTTTACAATAACTGCATTTTCTTTTTATTATGTGACCTTGCAACAACTAAGTTAAGTAGTTCGTGTATAGCAATAATGGAATGCCAGTGGAGCTGCAATTAAAGGGAGCCCGAGGTAATTAACGGGACTGGTCAGGATCTATACACGTGCAGAAAATGGAGCCAAGCCGACTCTTCTTCCTCTTGAAGTCCGTAATACTTCTGAAAGGTAAGCGGCGCTGCAATGGATCTTTCATTAATTAAGATAATGTCGTTAATTAGTTCCTTACATGGACGGGAGACTTAATTTGTATTAAGTGATACGACGCTATGATGTCAAACAACCTAACTGTTTTTCCGTATATATGCGTAGCCTATAAAACATAAAAGCAGTATCTGCAGTCCCCATTGAACTGTACAGCTGTTTCCTTAATTTACTTTGTAAGACGATCGAGTCGTGTCATTTTTTGGACCTTTCTGCGCTGGTCTTTCCTACAGAACTTCCTCTCTAAAGGGACACAAGCCACAATTTTAATTTTCAGGGATTAAAAGAATTTTTCTGTATTTTTATCTTACATTTCCATCCTAACGTCTATATTTAATTTGGCCTTTCCCGTTGGTTCCTCAGTAGAGGTATTTTAATGTTATGATTTCTTAGCTTATTGTTGGGTTGTGCGTGTGTTATTTTTGACCATATTCGGAGCAGTATAATTGACTTGTTCTGAGGAACTAGTAAACAGGTCTCTCTATTTTTGAAAAGTGGTTTTGGCTTCGTGTTGTTATTACTGCAACGATGAAGTCCATTTGAAATTCCCAGCATAACTGGTCACGCCGTCAGGCTGTACCCGCTGGGTGTGTACTAACCTGCTATCCTCTGACTATCCGCCGTTCAGCCACGGTTATTCAACAAGTTATTTTGCGCACAGAGGCCCTTACCGCGCACCCCGCCCTATTCTTCAGTCCCTGTGTGGCAGCCTCCTACAAGGCCGTCAGTATGTTTGCTTCGGAGCATATTTTTGTGTTATATGTACACACACGATTATCTCAAGCGTCGGGGACGTAGGTGTAAGAACATGGTGTGGCTATTTTTGCTGCCATTTCTTTGTATACATTTGTACAAAACACCTAGGCCTACTTAACAAATTAAATATATATATATATATATATATATATATATATATATATATATATATATATATATATATATATATATATAGTTTTTATTTTGTTGGGCTGAGATTATTTATTGCCTGCATCTTCGCGTCAGAGACTACAGTGTGTTTGTGTCAGTGGCTACAGTGTGTTTATAGCTGCAGTGTGTATGTGTCAGTGGCTGCAGTGTGTCTGTGTCAATAGCTTAGTTTGTTTGTGTCAGTGATTGCAGTGTGTTTGTGGCTGCAGTGTGTATGTGTCAGTGGCTACAGTGTGTACGTGTCTGGCTGCAGTGTGTTTGTGTCAGTGGCATATAGTGTGTACAGTATGTGTCAGTGGCTACAGTGTATTTGTGTCAGAGGCTGCAGTGTGTTTGTGTCAATGGCTTAGTTTGTTTGTGTCAGTGATTGCAGTGTGTTTGTAGCTGCAGTGTGTATGTGTCAGTGGCTACAGTGTGTACGTGTCAGTGGTTACTGTGTGTTTTTGACATTAATAGCTTTCACAGACCCTTTGCAGCCCTGAGCTGCGCTCCCGAGGTTCTCTTACGCTATACTGAAATGTATAACACAGGTGTGCGTGGGGGGATTGGGAATATTTCTTGCTTTCATTCTCTTCTTTCGCTCTATCCACCCCCCCCATCCCCTGGGAGGTCCAAAAAAAGGAAGCATCCAGTACATGACAGGCAAAACAAGAAAAGGGGAAGTCTTGCAATTTCATTTGGAGCGCAGGCCTCTGATTGGACTGCACACGCTAAGTGAAGCGAGCGCCCAGCTCCATCCCATAGTCGATGAAGAGGAAGATTAAGATTTGTTATGATCGTCTGTTTCTTCGGAGCTCCACTGACGCTGTGTTTGGCCAATCGCATCGCTCACACTTGACTAGTCTTGTCCTAAACACAGAGCCTGAGTTTAGACTCAGTTAAGTTCTCACCCTTAGGTGCTGGCCTCAGTCGTGATAATAATTGGAAAAAGAAAATAGCTTGACACTCCAGTGTTGGGTGGGGCTAGGTCGGGGTGGGCTTGGGGGGGGGGGGGATGGGGCAGAACAATCACCTGCGAATTTAATAGAGGGGCAGGTCAAGCTGTAAAGCATGACACAGAAACACGTGTAGAAGAGGAAACATGAACAAATGCAGCATCTGGTGAAGACATGAAGAGCATGCCTGTGGAGAGGCTGCGGGCAGGGCGAGGCGGACAGACACAGCCGGAGAAACAGGCGCGTCTTACTGCCTGTGCTGCTCTGCAGTCCCCGCTCTCCACCTGACTCTGTTAAACAACTCCGCTGACGTTCAGAGGTGAACAGAATCTCACTTCGGACAATGTGGTCTATTGGCGTAATCGCCCCCGTGAAATGCGATGACCTGGGGAGACAGAGAGGAGCCCAGGAAAACAGATGTGACACTGGATGAGAATTTAAAGAATATTTCCGTTATATACCTCTTATTTTCACTGCTGAATCTGTCATTTCAGAGATCGGATTAAATACTATCCTTTCCGTGTTCTGTAAATGGCCGGTCTGTGTAACTCATACAGGGAGTCTCTGTGCTCATACGGGGCCCCTCCCTCGCATCGCTCCCTGTTTATTCTCCCCTCCTTCTCTCACACACCCCCTTTTCCCCTTCCCATTACCCCACTCCCTCCCCCCAACGTTCGCTTTGTAGTTCTTTGTTTTTTTTACCTGTCTGTGTCCCATTTTGAATGTGTAAAAAAAGAGGCAAGGCCTAGCAATTAGCTGTAAGCAGGGCTGGACTGGGATTAAAAATGGGCCCTGGACTTCAGTGTCCCTCACAATAAATTGTGCCGTGTGTGTAAGGGGGGGTTGGTCCCCATGGTAACTTTTGTAGAGTGATACATTTTCCTGACCGGGGGAAAATTTTGCTGGCCCACATAACCATCGGCCCACTGGGACAATGCCCAGTATACTGGGCAGCCAGTCTAGCTCTGCCTGTAACTGTGCATGCGCAGGTCTGTGTCCTCCGTGCACCGACATAGCTGCAGTTGCAGCAGCGTGTGTCTGCTTGCGGCTTGTGACCGGAGCACTTCGCTCCACTGTCCTCCTGTTCCCGCTGGCAGGCCTGTGCCACTGCTTCAACGTGGATGTGAAGAGGCCCAGGATCTTCAGCGGGCCCGACGGCGCCCTCTTCGGCTCCTCCGTGATGCAGCATGAGGCCGACGGTGAAAAGCTGTGAGCTGGCCACGGTGTCAGACAACACAATGTGATCAAATGGGATGTGACCGGTGACTTGTGTACAAATGGCAGACATTACGGGCAAAGAGAATCCAAATAATAATAAAAAAAGAGGCAGTTAAAAAAAATCACCATAAACACAAATTTTAAAATGGATGAGAAGGACAATAATATAAACCAGGGGTTCTCAATGTTCGGATGCGGACCGAGCTGCAAGCTGATCCGGACACAGCCGGTGCACCTTATGAATCAATATGGTTACTGTCAAATGGCTTAATGTGATTTGAGGTACAAAAATACAGTGTAGAACCACCAAACTTTGCACACACTAGCTGGTCATAAAAGTCATTGTCAATTTGTTCAAAGTTACTGTCAGTTTGTTTTCTTATTGAAAAGCGTTCTGGGCCTCTGACTGTACAAAAATTTTAAAACTGAGAATTCCTGATATAAATAATACTGTTGGCACAAGCAGTACCCTTGCATATAGAGTGCAGGTAAATACTTTTTCTCCTTTACCTCCCACCTATGTCGCTTTTAATAATAGTTTTTCCCTGAAACTCCGCTTTCAATTTTACAGTTTACCAGTGTTTTTCCCATCAGTTTATATAACAGGGGTCCCCAAATAATTTCCCTGAGGTTCAAATTCCATGAGCGACACCATGCCAAGCCAAGGTCTGCTTCTGATTCAGGGGGGGGGGGGAGTGGTGGTCTCCGATGGTATAATTTGCTGAGTTGGATGGGGGGATCGATCACTCGGTCTGGATTTCTGGATTAAATTGTATGCTGGACAAATATGCAGATAATAGTGATATATGGTAGGCCTGTTTTCTGAATGGTCTGTTCCTGTGTTGGAAGGATGTTGGTTGGAGCTCCATGGGATGGGCCATCCAATCACAGGAAAGGGGACATCTACAAATGCATTGTGGGGAATGAGAGGAATTCAAACTGCACAAAACTCAACCTAGGTGAGTGTATCTGAAGGAGCAGCAATTAATTGGAGACTCATCCAAGATATCCCTAGCTCTGTGCTCTATGCCAAAGTTTTCCAATCCGGTCCTCATGGGCCCACAAACAGTCCATGTTTTTGCTCACTCCCACCTCCCAGTAAGTAAAAATACGCACTGGCAGGGAGCAAAAACATGGACCGTCTGGGGGTCCCCAAGGGGGGAACACTGCTCCATGCTGTTTGGGATAGGCTGCAGGCTCCATGTGACTCTGTACTGGATAAGCACTAGAGGGATTGCCTTCTAAACATAACAGAATTGGAACTGAAGCCATCTACAAGGAGAATATTGTTTTGTGTGTGTTTGTATACACTCACTGTAAGGTCTTGTTTGATGAAGTGTAATGGGATCAGATGGGGAGACCTAAGCAAGCCACTGTCTGTGTGTCTCATCTGTCCAGGGGAGGCAGCGCTGCAGAACGTCTCTCGGCACCTGAAGAATGCACACCTGGGCATGACGCTGAGCCCAGACACTCCGGACGGCTTCCTGGTGAGGACACATCCATGCTGATCCCATGCCTGCTCCCGTGGAACCCTGTGATGTGTTTAGTCCGTTTAGCCTGATTTTCTTAGTAGTATCCTCTTCATCATTCTCTCCTCTTCATCATGGTCTCCTCTTCATCATGGGCTCCTCTTCATCACGGTCTCCTCATCATCATGGTGACCTCATCATCACGGTCTCCTTTTCATTGTAGTATCCCCTTCCTAATGGTAGCCTCTTAGCTGTGGTGTCCTCTTCACCATGGTACCCTCTTCATCACAGTCTCCTCTTCCTCATGGTAGCCTTTTAATTGTGGTATCCTCTTCATCGTGAGGTTATTATCATCGTGGTATCCTATTCATCAAGGTAACCTCTTCATTGTATCATCCTCTTCCTCATGATGGCTGCTTATCCTGCTGGTAACAAAATACCAGTGACAGAGAGTGGAAATGTGGCTACAGTGTGCAGCATGTGCTACACTGCGGGTTTGTAGATTATTAAAGGTAGATGTCAGGGCCGGAAATTCTGCAGGCCTGAGGAGGATCATTGATGTTTGTGCTTCAGTCATCTTTTGGTGTGCGGTCCAGAAACTCCCCAGATTAAGGGCCACCTTCCTCCCCACCGCATTTCCTCTGGTCGGACACCCTGTTTACTGCGGTGTGACCCAAGGCCTGAGTCGGCTGGCCGTGTGGGAAGGGAGGCAGATAAGTCAGAGTGGATCAGCCAGCTAACAAACAAGGAACTGAAAAATAAGTGATGCACACGGGGTTGACGTGGCAGCGGAGAGAACTTATGTTGCGGACTCTGACTCAGTCTGTCGCAGAAGGAGTAATCGTGCATGTAGATTAAATCACCGTCCGGCTTTCATCCTTGACCAATCACACCTCTTCCTCCCTTGGGCTCTATCACCCCCTCTTCCTCGCCCTTCCCCATCCACGCCTGCCTTGGAGCCGGATCGCTCTGGTTTCTCGGGAAAGCACGCCCGCTCCGCGGTGGTTTAGCGGAATTGCTAGGTGGCCGCGCCAGCAGTGGTGACCTGTGCTCCGGGTGCGGAGTGACTCGCAGTTCACCACGGGGCCGGCCCGGCGTGCTTCCGTGTCGCTGGGAGTCACCCCTCCCTGAGTGTGTGCATGCCCCAGCGGTCGGGGCTATAAGGGGATCGGAATGCAGCGCTGGCCCTCGGTAATGACAGGCCTGGGAAGGCGGGGCCAGGTCTCCGAGCATCGGGCCCTCGCTGCCCGCCTGTGTGTCCATCACAGCGCTGCTTCGGGCTGCAGTAATGACAGGGCAGCCAGACATGGTGCGCTTTCACCTCCCCCACCTCCTTTCTGTGAATCTTTCCTTTTCCCCTTCATCTTGATGTGGGTTCCACTCTCATAACCCCCCCCCCCCCCCCACCATTCCACTGTTTGGTAGAAAAGTCAAATAAATAGTGGCTTTCAGAATGTAAATTTTTATGTGAGCCCCCTCTCTCGCTCTCCCATTGGTTTTGTGCGCCTTACATTTTATTGGTCTGACTTCTGGCTCTGCGAAAGCACTTATGAAAACTGCCAACATTTGTCAACAATTGTCTCACTCTTTCTGTTTTTCCGCCTCGCATTGGGTCTCCTGCGCACATATTCACTTCATCCAGATTTTTTAATTTGATTACCCACCTGCAGTTTTGCCACCTTGTGGCATCGGTGACCCTCTCTTCTCCCGGCCCTTGCAGGCATGCGCCCCCTTGTGGTCACAGGAGTGCGGGACGTCAGTATTCAGCACAGGAATCTGTGCCTCTGTCAGCGACAGCCTGAAGCCTCGGGAGACCATCGCGCCCACTGCCCAGAGTAAGGCGTAATGAGCCGGACACAGCGCCCCCTGGTGCCACAGCTCTGATCTGGAAAAGACTGTGTTTGTATCTGTGTGTGTTTGTATTAGGATGTTCAACCTTCATGGACATCGTGATCGTGCTGGATGGCTCCAACAGTATTTACCCCTGGTACGAGGTGCAGAACTTCCTCAGCAACATCCTCAGCAAGTTCCACATCAGTCCAGACCAGATGCAGGTTAGTGAGCGTGTCCCGTGTGTGTCCCGTGTGTGTCCTGTGTGTGTCCCGTGTGCGTCCCGTGTGTGTCCCGTGTGCGTCCTGCTATGGGCTGGTGTTCCATCTAGAGTGTGGCTTATTCTGTCCCCCACCCCCACAACCCTGACCATAAGAGGTGGAAAGGAGGATGGATTATCAAACACCCCTGTTTGACTTGTGTCTTTACATTTTTCCTATGTAAAGATTTCACTTAAATGTCATTTTGAACCTCAAAATAAAAATAAATGTTAAGAATGAGTGGTTGGCCTGTGAGGGACTGAACCAAACAAAGACGGCCTCACAGTGGGGAGTGCTACTGGTGTGGGTGGGGCTGGGGGGGGGCGCCTTCGCGTGTTTTGGTTTTGGTGTGGTGAGGAAGGGGAGGAAGGCAAGCGGGGAGGAAGCAAGGAGAAATCCAGTACTTTTGGACAGACCATAATAGTGCTAAAACAGCCTGTTTGAGCAGGAGCTCATGGCACTAAAGATGGTCGTTAACCCCCTCCTGCACAAACGGCCTGATCTCAGAGTCAGATTTCTGCTGCAGTCATGGGAACGAAGCGCTGTTTGCACTCGTTTCACATTTTATTTTAAATGTGTTTATATATTTTTTTATGTTTTTATTTCTTTGATCAAAGCCTTGTACCTTTGCCTTGAACGTGGAGATATGGCAGTGGCAGTATGGGAAACTTGAAAAATACTTGAGGGGCAACTTTTGCCACCACTGTCTAAAAAATAGGGGCATTTACAAAATTTTTGGGACACTTTTTAAATATGGTAATTAATGCATGAGGTTTGTTTTTAATGTGAAATGAGCCCAATTTAGTATGTATATAGTAATCACTAACTCATGCCAACACAAGTAAATAAAAATCAAACTTTTGCTGTTCCAAAGAGAAGTGCAATCATCTGTATGTATATAGAATCTGTATGTGAGTGAAAGCCAGAATCAGATCTATTTAGGCTTTTATTTAGCTCTTAATAGCCTTTGTATATATGTTTAATGCATTAGTTTATAGATGAAGTGAAAACTTCATCACAGTCTTTCAAATGAACTAGTTTACGGTCTTTTTTTAAACATCCTCTTTGGAAACTTGAAGGCCTATTAAAAATATTTGGGAAAATGAAAGGCAAAGTTTTACAGCTTTAAATGCAAACCGGTCCCTTCAACGAAATAAAACAAATATTGCAATTTACGATATTTTTAATATGTGAGGCATTCGGCAGTGTTGCTATCCTTTGCCACCATCAACTACCCCATGACACGCTTACTGAATGGTTTAAAATGTGATATTGGGCAATGCCTGCAATGTCAAGTTAAGGTCTTACCCTCCTCGAAGTTACGGGCTGAATTGATAACTGATGACTCACTGGCCATTTTATTAGGTACACTTGTTCAGCTATTTGTTGAAGCAAATATCTGATGAGTTAATTATATGTCAGCAGCACAGTGTATAAAATCATGCAGATACAGGTCAGGAGCTTGAGTTAATGTTCACATCAAACACCAGAATGGGGAAGAGAGGCTGTGACATGTGACATGGCTGTTGGTGCCAGACGGGCTAGTATAAGTATTTCAGAATAGTGATGAAGTCAAGACCACCTAAACTGAGACCAAGCCATTACCAAGACGAGAGTGTATCGAGACTGAGACAAGACCAAGACCAAGGCAGGGCTATACCAAGTCAAGATCAGAAAGAGAGTATTGTCTACATAACACACAACACACTATAAAATGTGGAGCATGGGCACTATCTTGGGGCTAGGCAGCATGGCCTATAATTTGTATCAGTATAATTTGAACTATGGATGTGTTTCCTTAAAATTTAAAACGTAAAATAAATCTTCTGTACAAAGGTAACATTTTTTTTCAAATAAGATGTACCTTATTGGTTGCATTTGAACTTTGAAGCAAGACAATCACGGTACTGTATTAACCCTTTGAACACTATATATTTTTGAGTGTTTTTTCTATCCCTTTGATTTTTGGCTTATTACATGGTATGTATCTGAGTTACCCACATGTGCTTTATGGTTTTGTTTTCAGGACATTCTGGGCTACACAGATATGTCATTATTTGATGTGATAAATTCTGACACAGTCTTGATACCATCCTTCTTATGAGGAAAAACTACTTGCACCTAATGAAATTCTCAATTTTTAATCTCATATTTCTTAATTCGAACTTTCTATGCCTTAGAATTGTGAAGAAATACATGGTTAGTGCCAGGCGGAAAGGAATATCTTAGATTTTGCATCAGTTTGGTAACTTGTGAAACATTTGAAAGAAAATGAAATAGAAAAGCACTGTTAAGTTTATGATTCACTGGATAAACACAGATATAACAGTACATGGATCACTGTGGAAGTGAACATGTGCTTTGTTTTCCATCTGATGTGAATAATATCAATGTTTTATGGATTATTAGGGGTGGTTTTTAATGGAATATGTTTAAAATATATGCCTCATTGCGCACAGGATTACTCTGGAATATTTTGGATGACCGGATCAGATAAATTCTCTTGATTTCAGTGACATGCGATTCATGTCTGTGCGTTATACCTATCCAAAGTTACAAGCCTGAGGTTAATGGGTGTTTTTGTCAGGTTCTAAGGGTTAACAAGTAGGTGAATATTAAGCCATTGTGATAAATATTGAGGTGTTTTGATGTGTCTTGACTGGTCTTGAAATAAACCCTCGAGTCCACTATGTCCAAGACTGAGACAAGACCAAGACTGTAAAAGACGTGATCTTGAGACTGGTCAAGTACTACAACACTATTTCAGAAACCGCAGATTTACTGGGATTTTCACACCCAATCATTTCCAGGGTTTACAGAAAATGGGTCAAAAAAGGAAACCCATTCAGTGAGAGGCGGTTCTCTGGGCTAAAATGCCTCGTTGATGGCAGAGGTCAGAGAAGAATGGCCAGACTGGTTCAACCTGAAAGAAAGGCAACAGAAAATCAAATAACTACTCGTTAAAACAAAAGGTATGCAGAAGAGCATTTCTGAACGCATGACCTGTCAAATCTTGAAGCAGATGGACTACAGCAGCAGAAGACCACACCGGGTGCTGCTTCTGTCAGCAAAGAACAGTAAACTGAGGCTACAGTGGGCGCAGGCTCACTGAAATTGGACAAAGGCAGATTGGAAAACACTGCCTGGTTACATAAATCTCAGCCCCGACTTTTAGATATAGGGTCAGAATTTGGCATAAATAACATGAAAGCTTGGGTCTATCCTGCCTTGTATCAACAATTCAAGGTGGTGATGGTGTGGAAGATGTTTGCTTGGCACACTTTGGGCCCCTTAGTACCAATTGAGCACCATTTAAATGCCACAGCCTACCTAGTATTGTTGCTGAGCATGTCCATCACTTTATGACCACAGTGTACCCAGCTTCTAATGGCTTCTACCAGCAGGAAAAACCATAAATATCATCTCAGACTGGTTCCTTCAACTTGAACTGTGCTCAAATGGCCTCCACAGTCACCAAATCTCAATCCAATACAGCACCTCACCAGAGTCGTATCATGTAGGTGCAGCTGACAAATCTGCAGCAACTGCGTAATGCTGTCATGTCAATATGGAGCCTAACCCTGCCCCCTGCAGGTGGGGGTGCTGCAGTATGGCGAAGTCACCACGCACGAGTGGTCGCTGAAGGACTACCAGACGACAGAGGAAGTGGTGGAGGCCGCCAAGAACATCAGCCGGCAGGAGGGCCGTGAGACGCGCACGGCGTTCGCCATCCACACCGGATGGTAAGCCCCGCCCCCGTGCATCACCACTGTACCAAGGGGGGGCACAGCTGGTTATGTTTCTAAGGTGCAGAGATCGGACTAGTGATAACCATGCCGTTAGTGCTTTCCTGTAATCTAATTACGGTTTTTATTGCACACACACACAGTATTTTTAGTACCATTTTTAGTATCTGAGATTGCTATCAGTCTGCCAAAATGATCGAAATTTAGATAAACGTGCCTGTATTGCTCTCTGGTATGTTTCAATGTTCCTGTTATTTTTACGCGGTTTGGCCGAAGTTCCTCACCCACCGCCTGCTCGCCCGCCCAGCCACTCGCGCTCGCCTCCTCACCCGCCGCCTAGCATCCCTCCTCGCGTTGCCCTCCGCTCCTGGAAGAATAACACTTTCAGCCCAAGAAGGAAGGAAAGCGGATTGTAAAAACACGTCCATCCGTCAGTCTTTGATGTCAGGAAGAGCTGCTTCAGCAGGGTTGCAGGTGTGGCCCTCCCAGGTCCAGCCTCGCACCCCGCAGCTGAGTCAACACTCTCGCCGGCAGTGGCACACGTGCCCCCAAATGCGCTCACGCTCTCTCAGGCGCTCATGAATGCTCTCTCCGGCTGACTGAATCTAATGATTCCTAACAACCACCCAACAAATATCCAAATGTATGAAGTGTGCGGAGTTGGCATGTTCTCCCCATGCTCGGGGTTCTTCCTCTAGTCCAAAGACACACAGTTAGTGCATGACTGCATGTGCCCTGCCCAGGGCATCCTCAGCCTTATGCGTGCCTTACACTGCCTGCCCTCCTTCTTGTGGTGCTGTACTGGATAATTGGTTGGAACATGGATGGATGGATGGACAGATAGATGAATGGAAGGATGCACTGGTGAATTGATGGACAGATGGATGAATGAATACACTGCATATATTGCATGGCCCACACAAGCTGAAGCAGGAGGGTCCTGAAGTGACTTACCATTGTGCCTTTAAACCCCCCCCCCAGCAACCATATAGACAGGCTATGAATAGATCCAGACCTCACAATTAACACTGCCCCCCCACCCCCTCTCTCCACAGTTCTGTCATCCTTCCTCTCTCCACGCCCCCTCCCTGAGGTGTTCTCTCATTACCCTTTACACCCAATTCACGCTCTATATTCTCCCTTTTCTTTACCCCCATCTCGTCTGCTCCATCTTTCTGCTGTCTAGCCCCTTTCCATGTTTTGCCCTATACTCCTCTTTCTTTTCTTCATGTCTCCCTTTGTCCTTAAATCCCCCCTCCATCCCTTTCTTTCTCTCTGCCCCCCCCCCCCCCCTTCCTGTGTAATTTGCAGGCGAGATGGGGGGAAGACGGTTGTTTTTAACTCGGGCTTTTCTGTGGCCAGCCACGCTGTTATATTTAGGCCCCGACTGGAGGCATGCCCGCAAATGACTGAGCCGCCCGCCTGGCCCTGCCCGCCTCTCAGACCGGCCTGTCTGCGCCGCTCAGAGTGGGGTGAGGCGCGGGTGTGTGTGTTTGTGTGTGTGTATGTGTGTGTGTGAAGGGAGATGAGGCTTGAGAGAGAGGCAGTGTATCCACACTTGTGTCTCACTGTCTGTCTGTCTCACTGACTGCTGTCCTCTAACTGAGGAGACTTCTCTGCCTGCCTACCTGCTTCCTACACATTGTCCGTTTCCCAGCCTCTGACCTGCACGGTCCCCTCTGACAGTCTGGGGGCACCCGCAGCTTCTGCACACTGGCTCTGTCCCGCCGTTCCCGGGCCTGTGTTTGTCTGCTAGTTTCCAAGGCTGCAGCAAAACCACGGTCCTGTTTTTACTGCCCAAGTGCGGTACCCTAACCGTAGTGATCTCAGATAACATATTAGTCATTCCTGCACACATGCTGAGTTCTGGTGAACAGCTATGTGGCCTGACGCTGAGGTTTGGTGCCTGGTTACCACCCGGCGACATGAGGAGAGACCACAGTGGTAAAAAGAAAGGGCCCCCCCGCCTTTGTTAGCTACATATAGGCGGCTCCTGCCTTTATCAGCTATATATAGTACAGAGAGCTGGAGGCTTTTCGTGGGAATGGGAAGAAAGGAAACGGGAGCTAGCTAGGCTCAGATGTTGGTGCAGCAGAGGTGCGACAGTGTCGGGCTTGAGTGTACGCCCGGCCCAGCCCAGAACAGCTGCAGTGTGTGGACGAGTGTGTAAATATGAGCGTTACCATGGCAAACTAACTGCTTGGTGTCATCTAATGAATGAAAAGGTGAGTTTGGGCAGCTGTGGAGGAAGGAGAAGGTGTAAGAGGAGCAGCCGGCCAGGGCTGATGGGGGGTGTCTGGGGGCAGGCCAGCCAGAGGGGAGCGGGGATTGACCCCCTTCCCCTCCTCTCTGATCTCTCCATCTCTCCCTTCCAGCACTGAGGCCTTCAGTCCAGAGCGAGGTGCCAGGGAGGGGGCCACCAAGGTCATGATCGTGGTGACAGACGGGGAGTCACATGACGGCGAGGAGCTTCCGGACGCCCTCGCCGAGTGTGAGAGCCGCAACATCACCCGCTACGCCATTGCTGTGAGTGTGCACGTACCCGGAGTATGCCCTTGCGAGCGTGCCCGTGCGAGCGTGCCCGTGCGAGCGTGGCCTTGCTCATCTCGCCCACATGTCCCCCGTCCCTTTCCCATGGTAGCTAACCCAGCAGCTGCTGCCATTTATAGCTGAGAACTGAACGAACTTCAAGCCACAGAAAATGCATTTTTCTCATAGCCAGAAACAAACGCGTGCTGGTTATGGCATAAACCTCATACTCAATTATCAACTTGCTCTCTGTCCCACTCACTTCCTCGCTCTCCCCTTATGCACCTCCAAAATCCAAACTCTCACTCACATGGGCCCTCCCCACCTGCTGATTCCCGTTTATCCTCCACGCTACACCTACACCTACACCTACGCCTGCCCCCCCCCCCACTCCAAATTAATCTCGTCCTCAAATCTGATCCCCCAACTGCACATGAACCCTGCACCTCCTACCACACCCCGCAAACCTTCCAAAAAACGCCCCTCGCTTCCCAAACCTCCGCCTCCACTGCCCCTCCAGTGGCCCCTGTCCTGTGTTTGGGCAACAGCCGGCAGGAAGTGGTGGTGGAGCTCATGGTGGAGAAAGCAGAACCTCACCAGAGCAGAGGCCCCGACCCAGAGTCAAGAGAGCAGAAGAAATGAAGGGAGGATGACTATGGTAGACTCAGAGGAAGAGACCCCCTGCATGGTACAGAAGGGCGGAAGCTGCCGGAGTCCGTTTCGGGGGTTTGGGTTTGGGGCGTGACTCACTTTTACATCAGACCTTGTCACTCGTGACTGTTGAGAACATTTTAATTAGTTTTCCATGTGGTTCCATGTCTCACGTTCATGCTGCCCTTTCCGTTCTAAAAGGCGCATTTTCCCATCGCTTTGTATGTTTTGGGGGTCCTCTTAATGAGGGAGGGCCTTAAATATGGCCGTACCAGGGGGCGAGATGCCGCCACGGCGCTTTAGCCTAATGCGGGCACATTTTTTTATTTATGCTGGCTCTGTTTTACGTGCATCACGGCCTCGCTCACTTTGAAAAGCCACAAACCCGGATGCCTCGAAAGGCACCTCAGTGAAATAGCTGGACGGTCGCAGGCTTGGCTTCTGATGTAGAGAGTACTTTGAGAGCTAGCTTACCACTCAGGTTTGCCACAAAACTCAGTTTCGCACACAAATGTTGAAGAACTTCTTTTACTTTTTATTCTGCCTTTAAAAATCTAGCCAGTCCTCTCCTCCACACATGGGATCTTTCTTCTGATTTAGCATTTCCGTGTTTTCAGTTACTAGCCCCCTCACTGTTTCTGTATTTTAATGTCAAAGCCAGCTGGGCAGAGCTGGGGTGATTCCCCCCCCACGTCACTGAAGCCGTTTAAGGCAGAGCTCCCCCCGATTAATGGATATGACAGCATCGGGCCTCTGGCTTCTGCCCCTCTGATCCTTCAGAGCAATCTGCCCCCTCAGGTCCTGGGACACTACATCCGCAGGCAGCAGGACCCCGAGACCTTCATCAATGAGATCAAGTACATCGCCAGCGACCCCGACGATAAGTATTTCTTCAACGTGACGGACGAGGCGGCCCTCAACGACATTGTGGATGCTCTTGGGAACCGGATCTTCAGCCTGGAAGGTGAGGGAACGGGGGGCGGGGGAGGGCAGGGTGAGGTGCCAGCTTGCTTTTGGAGGAAGAGAGGAAGGAAGTGGGGGGCATGAGAACAGTGCCATCTGTAGGGAGGTGAGAGGCGAAGGCAGCTGTCATCTTAATTTGGAAGGGAAAGGAGGTGGATGTGACCCAAAGCGGAGCTCAAGGCTGCATGACATCAGAAGTGTATTTTAGCTGTGTTAGTTCAGCCTGTCACTGAGGGATGAGGGGTGATGGCAACATTGTGTTTGGGTTCTCTTGTTTTTAACATCACATCTACTCCATCACAGGGACCCTTGGGTACAACGAGAGCTCCTTTAAGATGGAGATGTCCCAGATTGGATTTTCCACACACGTCCTGGATGTGAGTCTGGCCGGCCTCTCCCGGTGCTGTGCACGCCGTGCTCTCGCTCACGCCCCCGCCTGTCCGTCTGTCTCATTGCGTGTCGCTGTTTCACACGTCCCCTTTCGCTCCTCTCGTCCTTGGCACCGTCGCTGTCTCATCTGTTTTGTGGCTTTCGGAAATTCGATTCCGGACCCATCTTCAGCTCCTCTCCGGAATTTGGCTGACTCCTCGTTTGTGTCCGCCTCCCCGTCTGGCCGTAGGACGGTATCCTGTTCGGGATGGTGGGGGCCTACGACTGGGACGGAGGCGTGCTGAAAGAGGGCAGATGGGGACGAGTCATGCCCCCCCGGGAGGCCTTCGAGAAGGAGTTTCCCATGGAGCTGAAGAACCATGCCGCATATCTAGGTAGCTCCCCATACCTCCCACATCTGCACATCTGTATGGAGGAGCTGGACCTGCACCTTCTGGTTCACTGTGCTCGATTCGCTATTTCTGCTCCATATGTGTTCTCACTCCACGCACCATTACAATTACATTGCCGCTCTTTAATACCAGTCTATTCCAGTTAGTCTGCAGCCTTTCAGCTTGCCTGAGGGAGGCTTCATCTGTGACTCTTTGTGGTTGACACATACCTTGCGTGTACAGTGTAGTCTGTGGTACCAGGCTTCCCAGTCTGCAGGCTGGGATCCAGAGCCTCCTCCTCCACTGATGGGTCTGCTTGGAGACTGCATGGGTCACCTGAGGGTGAGCCATGGCTCATAGCCTGGTCCTGTGCACTGCAGGATACACCGTGTCTTCACTCACTCTGGCGAACGGAAGGAGGTTGTATGTTGCTGGAGCTCCACGGTTCAAACACAAGGGCAAAGTGATCTTGTTTGACCTGAGGCCCAACGGAGATGTGATTATCTCCCAGGCTCTTAACGGAGAGCAGGTTTGTGCCATGAAAATGCCCCGTTTCATCTCTCTCCTGTGTTATCTAATCCGCTCGTGGGAGTTTTACTTACACAAAATTTTTCTGGGGGCAGAAGGAAGAATGATTGGTTCAGAGAGATAATCAGATTGTAGAGGAGGTGGGACCAAGACATCTGATTTGGTTGCTGGTTGGTTCCACCTCCTCTAGTTGCTTGGACCCACCTCCTTTACAATCTGATTGGTTAATTCTATGAAACAGTCATTTTCCTTCTGCCCTCAGAATATTTTTGCGTTAGTAAAACTCCTATGAACATCTAAGCCTCTTTCATTCCCCTGGATAAATGGATTGAGAATGTGTTCCTCTCTTTACAGTGTGTTTCTGTGTCAATGGCATTCTACCTTCCTCCTCTATGGTATAGATCTATACCTCTCTCATTTTTACTGCTATCCTCGTGGCGTCTTACTCACTGGCTGCGGAGTCCTGTCCCCTCTGTAAGCTCCCTCTCTCCCCCGGACCCCAGATTGGCTCTTACTTTGGAAGTGAGGTATGCGGACTGGACGTGGACAAGGATGGATTCACTGATGTTCTGCTGGTGGCTGCCCCCATGTTTCTTGGGGCGGGGAACAAGGAGGCTGGGAGGGTTTACATATACAACCGGAACAGGGTAAGAGGGAGAGAGACACTTTTGGGTTTAGGGGGGAGAGGGGACTGGAACTGTTACTTTCATCTCATATGAGAGGGGTTCTGCTACCGCATCCACACACCTCTATTTCCTACCCATTCATTAGGTTTTGTTTACTGCCAATGGGACCCTCCAGTCTCAGCCCAAAGCCCAGGATGCCAGGTTTGGCTATGCCATGGCAGCGGCCCCTGACCTCAACCATGATGGTCTAACAGACTTGCTGGTGGGCGCACCGCTCGAGGATGGCCACCAGGGGGCACTGTATGTTTACCATGGCCAGGGGAAAACCATCAATCCTCAGTTCAAACAGGTACCTGCGTCTTTAAGGCCTGGTCGTACCGAATCACTGGAGTTTGCATGTTCTCTCCATTTTCAGGGGTTCTGTTCCTGTCTTTAAAGTGGTCATAGTGTATGAGGGAGTGTGTGTGTGTGTGTGTGTGTGTGTGCAGGATGGGTGACTCTCTTGAATGAGCAGCAGTGACACTCAGAGGATGCTGTTCCTCATCTCGGCCGCTTCTCTCTCTCCCACCCTTTCTCCACATCTCATCACCTGTGCCTGTGTCTCTGCCCCTCTCTGCAGCGTATCCCTGGCTCCGCCCTCTCCCCGGGCCTCCAGTACTTTGGGTCCAGCTTGAGTGCCCGGCTGGACCTGGACGGGGACAAGCTGCTGGACCTGGCTGTGGGGGCTCAGGGAAACGCCGTTCTGCTCAGGTACTGGATGTGTGAGGAGCTCCCCCCATTAAATCCTCAGAGTACCCCCCCCCCCGCTTTGTTCCCCTCTCACCATGTGCCCTCCCCCCAGCTCACGCAGCATCGTGCAGATCACCGTCGAGCTGACCTTCTGGCCGTACTCCATCAATGTGATCCACAAGAACTGCCAGAGGGGCAGCCGGGACTCCGCCTGCCTCAACGCCACCGCCTGCTTCCAGACCACCTCCCAGTCACCTGGCTCCCACGGGACACCGTTCGGTACGACTTTACAGCTGCTTATTCTCCCTGTGTGAGTCTCTCTGCTGCCCCCTGTCTGTGTGAGTCTCTGCTTCACCCTGTCTGTGTGAGTCTCTCTGCTGCCCCCTGTCTGTGTGAGTCTCTGCTTCACCCTGTCTGTGTGAGTCTCTCTGCTGCCCCCTGTCTGTGTGAGTCTCTGCTTCACCCTGTCTGTGTGAGTCTCTGCTACCAGGTGTCTGTGTGAGTCTCTCTGTTGCCCCCTGTCTGTGTGAGTCTCTGCTGCCCCCTGTCTGTGTGAGTCTCTGCTACCAGGTGTCTGTGTGAGTCTCTCTGCTGCCCCCTGTCTGTGTGAGTCTCTGCTTCACCCTGTCTGTGTGAGTCTCTGCTACCAGGTGTCTGTGTGAGTCTCTCTGCTGCCCCCTGTCTGTGTGAGTCTCTGCTACCAGGTGTCTGTGTGAGTCTCTCTGTTGCCCCCTGTCTGTGTGAGTCTCTGCTGCCCCCTGTCTGTGTGAGTCTCTGCTACCAGGTGTCTATGTGAGTCTCTCTGCTTCCCCCTGTCTGTGTGAGTCTCTGCTGCCCCCTGTCTGTGTGAGTCTCTGCTATCAGGTGTCTGTGTGAGTCTCTCTGCTGCCCCCTATCTGAGTGAATCTCTCTGCTGCCCTCTGTCTGTGTGAGTCTCTCTGCTTCCCCCTGTCTGTGTGAGTCTCTGCTGCCCCCTGTCTGTGTGAGTCTCCGCTACCCCCTACCGGTATGAGTCTCTCTGTCGCCCCCTGTCTGTTTGACACTCTGAGGTATAGTAGAAAAGCTAACCCCTGGTTCCACCTTGACCGCTTGTGCAGAGCTGGACGTGACTGCCCTGCTGGATGACAGGAAGCTGTCAGCACGCGCCCTTTTCGACAGCAGCTCGCAGCGGCAGATGGCCACGGGGGTGGAAGCCCGTGTTGGGGACTCAGTCTGTCTCACACTGCCCTTCCACGTCTTTGTGAGTGGGAGCACGTCTGGACAATGAACACGCGAGGGGTGTGTGTGCGTGCGCGTGTGCCCTGTGATCAGTGCAACACAGGATGGATTGATGGATGGATGGATGTGAAATAAAGATGTATAATGATGGATAGATTAATGAATGGATGTGATGAGATATGAGAATTTCCTTCTTCTCTCTCTCCCTCATTCTCTCTCTCCATCTCTCCCTACTTTTCTCCCTCTTTTTCTCTCCATCTTTCTCTCTCCTTCTCTCTCTTTCTCCTCTCTCCCTCTTTTTCTCTCCATCTTTCTCTCTCCTTCTCTCTCTTTCTCTCTCTCCTCTCTGTTTGTCTCACTCCCTCCTTTCCTCTCTCTCTCCCTCCTTCTCTTTCCCTCTCTCACTCTCTCGCTCACTGTCACCCTCTCGCTCTCCTTCCTACAAACAGGACACAGCTGACTACATCAGGCCCATCAGCTTTACGCTTCACTTCAAGATCAACGATTCAGAAATCGGCCCGGTCCTGGACGAAGGTTGGCCAACCACAGTCAAGAGCCTGGTGAGTGAGTCCCTCCGGCTGTCCCCCACGGCATCATTATGGAATTAGCATCTGGGCTTAAGTGAGTGTCTCTGTGTACCCCCCCCCCCAACCTCCACCTCCCCACAGATCCCGTTCTTCAAGGACTGCGGTGAGGATGATGTGTGTGTGACGGACCTGGTGCTGCAGGCACGCATGGACATCTCAGGGACAAGGTACAGGGCAGAGATGGTGCCCTACTCACCGCCATCTTACCCGGGGGGTGCAATCAGGGTGATGTCACAACTCTGTCTCCCCTGACCTCCAGGCAGGACCCACACGTGATCCGCAGCCCCCGTCGGCGCTTGGCGGTGGAGGTGACCCTGCAGAACCGTCTAGAAAACGCCTACAACTCCAGCCTGAGGCTACAGTACTCGGCCAACCTGCACTTC